>NW_020537646.1:6118799-6320465 GCF_003426905.1 Ctenocephalides felis | reverse complement strand
TACTGCTTTAATGCATAGAGACTAAATATCGAAGCGCGTAATGCGCCGCGTCGCTGTCTAACGCATAAGCATTGGTACGGAACCCATAGAATGTTAACAAATGTATACTCATTGTTAAAATCTCTATAAAATATCTGATAATTTGATGTGCATATGTCTAATGTCTAATGATTATTGTTGACCGCCAATGTTATTTTTTTTACTTTTTTTACTAGATCTCCGAAACCGCTAGACCTAATTTCATAAAAATTTCATCAAATCTTCATCTTGATAATGCAAGTAAAATGTTTTTGAATTATTCAAATTGCTTCATCCCGATTCCCGAAATCGTCGACGAAAATTTGTATCTGAACACACACAAATGCACGCACACACACACATACACACACACACATCCATTTTTTCTAAGGTATGCCAAAATATTCAGAACCTCTGAAACGTAAAGATATATAAAAATTTTCATTTTCGATTTTTGTGCGATTACTATAAACTTACCCTACGGAAAGTTAATTATAAATAAATCAATTTATCATCTCCAGAACATTACCAATCGTTCATTTCATTCGAATCAAATTTCAAAAAAAAAAAATAGTTGTCCAAATTTCCACAAATTGAAAAAGTGCTCCAGCTAGTCACAGTCTAAACGCATTTGCAAATAATTCTGTGCGATATTTTCACTTATACTGTGCTCAGCTTGGCGGCATTTTCACATTTTTCAATAATTTTCACAAATTGGAAAAGTGCTCCAGTACACAAACAGTCTAAACGCACTTGGGTAAACATTGTACCAGAGTGGCGCTTAGACTGTGCTTAGCTTGGGTGATTTTTTGAATTTTTAGTCCAAAATTACAAAAAATTTTTTGAAAAAAAATTAGAATCAAAAATTTTTTTTTCCAAAATCAATTGTTTTGTTGAAAAAGCAGAAAGTTCTTGGAATCATTTAATCGGACGCTTAGTTCTCTCAAAAACGCCATTTTTTTTAAATTTAGCTCTGTAACTCCGAAACCTCTGGGCCTACCTTTGCCAAAACTAATCAGCACATCTCCCTATCAATAGGAATCGAATGTTTTTTTAAACCATTCAAATCGGTTGATCCGTTCTCTCAAAAATTCGCTTTCTATTTTTTGCACTCTTTGCTCCATATCTCCGTACGGCTGGGACCTGCCTTTGCCAAAAACTAATCAGCACCTCTCCCTATCAATAGGAATCGAATGTTTTTTAAACCATTCAAATCGTTGATCTTGCGCCCGAAAACGTGGACGAAAAAAGCGGACAACAAAACACACACACACACACACACACACCACACACACACACACACACACATCCATTTTTTCTGAAGTATGCCAAAATGTTCAAAAACCTTCAAACGTCGAGAAAATGTAAAAATTTTTGATTCGATTTTTGATAATTGAGTTATAAACTTACCCTACGGGAAGTTAATTAAATCCTATAAGCTGATAAACAGTCTGATATAAATCAGTAAATTTCTTGAAAACTCAGGTAAATACTCCACTATTAATGTAGAGTTTACCTCTACTATTTTTACAAACATATGATAAACAGATCTTCAGATAAAAATGCATAATAGATAAAAATTCTATATTTCAAAAACACAGAACAAATAAATAACAGAGCATGTTTTGACATAAAATAACTGTATGCTATATCACAACATAATATAAAACTTAAACATAATTTAAATATATAAGTGATTACTTATTCGAATTTTCATTTGAAATTCGAGCAGCTAAAGCAGCAAATTTAGCCATATAATCTTCACTATTTTCATTCAATAATGACTGCATATTGACATCAACATCTTGACAAATCTTTGCATCTTCTGATGATGTTCCTTGTGGTTTTATTGGACTCTCTAAATGTCCCAAAAAACTACTTAAAGAAAAATCATGCAATTCAGAATTAAACCAAGTATTTTCTGGAGTATTTAAAACACAAGAAGTATTAAAAGTCTCAGGAGTGGGACTAGAATTTAAAATTTCATCAAGATTATCATTTCTTATCATAGATGCTTTTGCTTCAGCTATTGTAGAGGAACCTATTGAAATATCATCAATCAACTCAGAAATTACTTCCTTGGTTACACTTTTTTCTACTATTTTAGATTCATTCAATATAGTTTCAGCTGTTTTGTCATTTTCTTTCACAACTGTACAAGAAACTTGTTTATTCAATGTTTTATTTTTTATCAAACTGCTATGTCGAATATTACTTTTAGCAAACGGATTTGCTGGTAAAATGGGTTTTTTAACTTCTTCAACCACCTTTGATTCTATTTTTCTAGGAAAGTTTTGAGCAGCATCTGCCCCAAAATTTAATTGCCTCGTTGCAATTCTTGATTGATGTCCCAAATTTGAATGAGAATAATTTGAAAAATTGCTTGTAGATGAATTTGGAACTAAGGGAAGCATTCTCTGAACTACTTGTTTGTTACCAATAAACCTGTTTTGCCTATTATTCCACCTTGGTTTTGTCTTCATAATTGAATTTATTTGCTTTTCAAAATCTTCAACTGCTTGTGATGTAACAGGAAATGGTTGCCTAAACATAGTATTATTTCTCACAATAGGAAGAATAGATCTTTGCATAGCATTATTAGTTGTTTGATATTCATTATTAAAATCTGTATTTATTAAATTCTGATTAGATTTATTATTACAAACATGGCCACATAAGCAAGTGCTCTTTGCTTTTTCATTTGTTTGTATACAAAACAGCAATTGCTTTAAGCGTCTTGTAAGTTCTGTTGTTTTAACAATTTGCTCTGGTTCACTTGACACCACATTCAAATTTTTTGGAATATCTGTTTTGTGTGGTAATAACGTATGCATATCTGAAATTATGGTATCATTTGTTTTTCTTGGAAAGTTTTCGTTTTGATCTTTGGATGATTTTTCTTGCTCTTTTAATTCCCCTTGCGTAGAATCTTTCAGTTGAATATCATCTTTCATTGTTTTAAGTACAGACTCAGTCTCGTCTATAGCAGGTTTACTCACGCTGTCCCACCAGTATTCAAGTTGTAATTTGGAATTTGATCCAAACATTAAATATAAATCCCCAAATGTAACATCTGTTGCATCTTCTATAGTCCAACCATATTTGAAAATATCTTGTATTTTGGTTTCTGTTTCCTTATCCAAGCTTTTATTGTTTATAATCCTTTGTCTTTTACGTATTACTTTAACCCTATCTTTTATTTTGGATTTTACTTCAGCCTTTTGGTTTGTAACGGGGATATTTTTATCAACTTTAGCATCTTTTTGATTAGATAATAATGAAGTTTTGTCAATACCAGCTTCCATTTGATTAGTAATTACTACATTTTTCTCTGCAATGTTTTCTTTCTGATTTGAAAATATTTTTTCAATTTTCAGATCCATCTGATTGAGAATCACATTAGTTTCAACTTTGATTTCAGTTGTTTCTGGGCACTCATCTTTAACAGCAGTATCAAGTTTAATACCAGGGGCCACTTGTAAATCCTTACTCAATTCCAATTGTGACAGATTCTGATCATTTTGCATTGTTTGACTAATCATATCAAAACCATCATTCGCTTTGTCTTCTAGAGATTCATTTTCAATTTTGGCTTTTTTATTAGAAATATCATTGGTATCTAAATTTTTTTTATCTCCTCCACTATCAGATCTCTGTCTCTTTGTTCCTTTCTTTGCTCCACCACCTTTGAAATTTTGTATGGTGCGGGCAAAAATGGTTTCACTTTTTTCTGTGATGCCCAGCCTCTCTTCATATGAGTTCAAACAAATTCTATTGCTAGTGATGTATTCACTTAAATTTATAATAGGTTTATTAATATGGACACCAGCCTTTGGTCCAAAATGTAATAACTCTTGAGATGATAAACTTTTATTAGAAATTACGCATTCATCTATATCCACCAACTTTTGCAATAATTTTGTGTCATAAGTTTTCCATCTCTCATTCAATATTGATAATAGGTTGGAAAGACTGAAAAATAGAAGATACTTAGATTAATATAATTTGTACAATTTGTGTTTTTTATATATATGTGAAATCATTGCAATCAATATTAAAAGTGAATTTAATTTTTCAAACAATGTTTCAACAAAATGCAAATGAAAGACTTACCGTCTTTGAATTGGTATCATTGCTGTTACTCGTGGATTATGAGCAACAGACTGCACTCGATGCCAAGCTTCAACATTACTTGGTTGAAGTATAACTAAAACTCTCGTTGGCAACTTAAGTTCTTCTTGCCATTCTTCCATTTCATTTAATTTCCTTAAAGCTTTGCACATAGGGGTTTTAATCCTGAATGTTTTTCCTTTCATCCTAAGTGGAACTGAACCACGGTAAATTAATTCACCTAATTTCAATGCTGTTTTCTCATTTATTAGAAATATTTTCTTTCTCATTTCTCCATAATTAATTAGAAGATACAACTCTTGGGCCACTTTTTTTATTTCAGTATTAAACGAAATAAATTTGGATATTTTATTCCAGTTTCTATAATAAAAATGTCGCACTTGTTCTCTAGTTTTTATTAAATTATCACTCACACCACGTCTTTTCATTTTACTGCTTATATATTGAGTAACAGACTCAAAATCTTTACCATATTCATTTAGTGCTTCAAAAAATAAATTTTTTTCAATGAGAGACCAAGATGCTTTTGGAAGTTTGGGTTTGGGTTTATTTTCAAGTTTTTCATCAATTTTAACATCCTTCTTATCTTTATCGCTGTTTACACTCACTAAAGAGTCTTGCTGTAATTTTTTTATCACTCTAGCACTTGTTCTTAATGCTTGTTCAGTACCTCCTTGAGCATTGTTAAAAGTAGTCACTGAACCAAGCAATTCTTCTACTGGAATATCTTTTAAATTTCCAGCTGGTAACTTATAAGAAACTGGATTTTTAGCACACAATCCTTGTTTTGTAGTTTCGGTCTGCGTGGTCGTTTCATCTTTAGCTTCTATTGAAGCAATATTTAAATTCGTCATAAAAATATTACTCATATTATTTTCATTGTCTTGAGGTGGAGACGCCATTTCAGCTATTATTTATATTGGTTTCTTACGAATAAATTCCAACTTATTTTTCTTAAAACACACATATTATAAATAAATTAATATTTAATATTTACACGAGTACTGTACACTCTTATTATTTACACATATTTATTTACAATTATTAAAACACTCACTTGACATCAACATTTAATCACAAATCTACAATCCTTTTGACACAAAAACATAACCTCCCATCTAACTTCATGGCTTTAACAGTTGGCGGATTTTATTTCAGAATTTGAATTTGAAACACAAAAACAAATCCAACAAACTACCATAGCTATGTAAAATAATTGTGATCATAATATTTTATAATAATAAGCTATTAAAAAAATATTTTAACCACACAAAATTTTCCCATATGTGTGCAAATATCAAAAATAAATTTGATTTTATATAAATACAATAATCACATTTTATAATGAGGTTTGTTAAAAATGGCAATAAATTTATTATATAATATATATATATATATATTAAAATTAATAATACAATTATCAATTCAATAAACTCTTACCTATATTAAGCTGCCTAAAGTATTTTCTAATTTTTTCAACTATATCACCCAAATCATACTGATTAAAAACAAACATGGGCCAACATGTTAAATAAGTATGTCTCTTTTTTGCCGCTGCAGACATATTTTTGCTTGAAACTTGAAGTCTATATTTATCCAAACTGCTTAAGTGTGCACATGATAAAGGATCAGTTAAAGCATATTCAGGTAGAATCATTACTTGTTGTGAAACAATGCTGAAATTGGTAATGGTTTGTGAATATTCAAGTTTAGGTGTAGCATAATGTTTTATATTACCTAAGATAATCTCTTAATCCTTTCATTGGTCCTAAAACTCTAAATCTTTGCCTCCCTCGTGCTTTAACTCTGACTATATCCGTGTCATGATCGGGCTCTTTTTCAAAAATTTCACATATGATACCATATTCAAACATTTCTTTGCCTGTCTCACTGAAAAAAACAATATGTAAACTACTATTTACATTATTGGACCCATAAAATAATATCTTTGATACTAACTTAGGACAAACAAGACCAAAGACATGACTGCCTTCTATTTCTTTAGAAAGTCTAGAAGCATGCATTATATGGGGCATCATTGGCAAAATTTGATTTGGAAAAATTAGGGAGTGATGAGCTAATAACGGTAGTTCATATACTGAATTTTGCTCTAATACCAAGCATCCAGATACAGGCAGCATATCTGTTCCCAAATACTGAAATCAATTAAAGATGATTAAAAGAGTTTTTTTACATATTTATAGAAAAATAAAACTAAATAATCATTATAGAAAAAATATAATAATACTGTATGTTCTCCTGGCAAATCTCTATTATAGTCGACCATTTCTTCATCGGAATCATTGTTGGTTTCCAAATTAATGACTTGTATATCTTGTTCATCAATAGAATCAATAGAATCTTCTGAATCACTTGAAATTATTGGTGAAAAGTGCAATCTCTCTATTATTATAACTTCACGTTGATCGGAATCGCTAAGTGATGGATCTGTAAATAAACCATCAATTACATCATTACATCAAAATAAAGATAGAAATAAATTTAAAGTATATATTAATATACATAAGAAGAAGCTATTGAATTCGATTGATACAGCAAAATACATGATTTAGGTTAACATTACCAAATACATCATCACTGTCATTTTCGTTATCATTATCGCTCATGTTTGAAGAGTAGGTTATATTTCAAATGATACTACCAACGTCTCCCAATGATCTTTTAATTTTATTAATTAATTTTAATAATCAATTGCTTAAACGCTTTATAGAAACACAGATTTTTGACTTAAAAATCTGTCATCACTGCCAAGTAAATATATGTGACCTTGACTATACAGCTGATTCAACGCCATTTTAATCCAATCAGAATGTTATTGAGGTTATGTACAAATACAAAATAATTCATAGGTTATAATGAGAACTACGTACTTTTAAATTGTTTATGAATTGCGTGTTGTTATTTTCATCAAAGATAACGTTATAATTATTATATATAAAATTCACCTATTGCATTTTAGGTAATTTAACTTATCAATAAAAAATGGCAGAAGCTGCAGAGCCTGATCCAAATAATAAACCAACATGCGTTATAATATTGGGAATGGCAGGTTCAGGCAAAACCTCGTTTGTCAAAAAAGCTCTCTTCCTACAAATATGATCAATATAAACCGTATGTGATAAACTTAGATCCAGCTTGCAATGAGACTCCTTACCATTCCCACATTGATATAAGGGATACTGTAAATTATAAAGAAGTAATGAAACAGTATGGACTTGGTCCAAACGGTGGCATTGTCACAGCTTTAAATTTATTTACAACCAAATTTGATAAAGTTATAGAGTTAATAGAAACTGCAGGCAAAAATGGTCATAAATATTGTATTATCGATACTCCAGGTAAATTTCGTATTGCTAGCTAATGTAACAGAATAATAGAACAAGTTGTGTCCTCTATTGCATGGTTTTATCAAAAAATACTTGATATGATATATATATATATATATATATATATATATATATTACACCTTTCGAGTTTCGTCCAACCAATTATTTTTATGTTTATTATATATTTTACTGAGAAGTTTTGTGCTATTCTTCTTCTATATCATGTTCTGCCACTTTTTCTAATAGTTTATAAATTGTGCTTATATTTATGTTTCGTTGTTTGTTACAGGGCAAATTGAAGTATTCACTTGGTCAGCATCAGGTGTAATTATTACAGAAGCATTAGCTGCTCACTTTCCGACTTTGATAGTTTATGTAATGGATACAGCACGTAGTGTTAGTCCAGTTACATTTATGTCGAATATGCTTTATGCCTGTTCAATATTGTATAAATCAAAACTTCCATTCATTGTGGTAATGAATAAAGTAAGTTATATATTCCAAACCCTAGCATACTAAATATGTTCTGCTAAGTTGTTTCTGCAGATTCATTTATATATTAAATTCATCCCAATAAATAACTTAGGATTGAATTTAATTTATATTACAATTTATTCAAAGATTGACATAGTTGATCACAGTTTTGCAATTGACTGGATGCAAGATTTTGAAATATTTCAAGAAGCCTTAGAAACTGAAAAAAGCTATATGGGAAACTTAACACGATCTATGTCTCTTGTTCTTGATGAATTTTATCAAAATTTAAGTGTGTGTGGAGTATCATCATTGACTGGAGTGGGGCTGAATCAATTTTTTTCTAAATTAGAAGATGCTGCTCAAGAATATGAAAAGTATGTGCTTTTTTGTGCAAGCTACTAAATTTGGAAATAATATATATTTGAAATTTTAGTGTGTACAAAGTTGAGTATGAGAAAATGAAACAGAATAAATTGGAAAAAGAGCAGTCCGCATTAGAAAACAACTTGAAGGAAACTTTGAAGAATTCTAAAGGAAAAGAAGTTTCATTAACTGGATTTTTTAATGTAAGCTATTGCAATATTATTTTTATTTTGATTGAGTTACATGCAATATTACTTTTTTTATTACAGAGTGTGCCAAGTACAACATCTGAAGTTTTCCTTAAAAATGCAAATTCTTCAGATGATGAAGATGATGAGGAAGGAGTAGAAATAGGTTTGAATCCAAATGTTGATTGCACTACATCCTTTCAAAATGATTTAATGTGTTACTGAAATTTTCTTAAACTATAAAAGTTTTTTTTTTTAAAGCGCATGGTTCAATTGTCTTATTATGTTCTGTTCAAATTAATCAGTATTTGCTTATGATATTTTTTATTGTTTAGATGATGACGAAATCAAGGAGGCAGAATCTTTTCAAAAGTTCTTAGAGGAGCATGGTATTAAGAAAACATGATTTTTAAGCTGGCAAATGTTATTTATGTATTCAAAATAAAATTAAGACAATAAAATGTTTTTTTATATTTAAATAAATTTGTTTATTTGAAAATCATATTTAATTTAAAAAAATATTTCAAAATATATCATAAATTTTTTGTTAGTAAATAAATAGTATATGATCTATAGAAAAACAAAATGGATGTAGATCGAATATTAATCAAAGATAGCAAGATTATATATAACATGATATATTTATATAGTATTTGTTTACCATTGAATTTTATGCATAATATTATATATAACAATAATTAATAACTAAGTATAATACATTAATGTTTTTAAGCAGATCGAATGATACTATCATATGCTTGGAAAACGCATGGTGCTACTTCAACAGATCTTGATTTTAAACTTAATGTTGCATCAGGATTACCTGCTCAAAAATAGATGGTCATAATTTGTCTTTTTTTTATAAAATTGTAATAACTTGGTTATATTTATAAAAATGCTGTTACCTGGTTGTAATTTCAGTTCCAATAAAACCCATATATTATTTGTTAACTTGAGTGATTGATAAAGCATATCTTGGCCTTCCACATTTCGCTTGGCAATTGTAAAAATGTTATTTTGTTGCATTTTCTGAGCTATTGAATCAGCATTTCCTTGTAAGCCGCTCAATGAATATTGAACCTATTTTGATAAATAAATAAGAATAATACCAATTCATCAAATTGATAGATTTATAAAAATTAACTACATACTTCATTAGCAGCTGGAATGTCTTTCCAAGTAGTCAAGAAAACACGTTTATCTAGTAAACCATCTTCGGTGAACAGAACTTGACTATGTACTTGACAAGCAAAATAAAATACATCAACGTTGTTTTTTACGGCCACCTGTAAAATGATATGCACATTTAATTCAGTTGTACTGAAAACTACAAATATACAATTTATTTCTTACTTGCAAGTTATTTAATGGCTCCATTTTTTGAACAACTCCATTTGTTCCAAGAACCAATGATGTTTCATATGTTTGTGATGGTTGCAAATTCGGAACTTGTAATGGTGCACCAGGTGCCAGACCAAAGCTATAATTATAAGTAATATTAAATAAATCATTTATCATATAATTAAAAAATAATTATTACCTGTTTTTATTCAACTGTATGGCAAAACCACTCATAGCTTGCATTGCTTTGTTGGTGTAGCTCATGTCCATGTAAATCTGTCCACTTCTCCTGGAGAATGTTCCATATATTTCCAAACCTTTGCCCTTTTCAGCTGGCAACCACAATGCTTTTGGTATAACAAAAGGGCCAGCTGATCCCACAGAGAATATTTCTCCCAGAAGTCCAGAGTTACCGATGTTATTAGTAGAATTGACATCTGATGTACTTAGCTGCAAATGCAAAAGGTCACTTGTAGAAATGTAAAAAGTGCTTTTAATTTTTCTTAAATCAGTTTAAAAGCATATCGTAAACCAAGATCATAATAAATGTTTTTTATCACTCACTAGTACATCCAAACCTCCTCCTAGGAGATCTATATTACTTGAAGCTGGAATGTTTTGAGCAACTGGAATGCTTGGCGGATTCAAATCCATAGAAAGCAAGTCACCAATTAATGAATCTTGGCTAGGTATAACTTCGGCAGTGTTTGTGACTGTAGAATCTTCTGAAGCAACGCCCCGAGAAGGCAAAGATTTGCGCACGCCGGCTCCGCGTCCTGTACCATAATAATTGTAAGTATTGTTCCGCAAATAGATGTTAAATACAACTTTCGAAATAGCATAAAATATAAGAAAGATATATTTTAAGCTAACTAGTTTGTAAAGTAACAAAATAATATATAAACATTTTGTAAAATACCTTCAACAAATGCTGTAGGGGGCTTGTGATACACTGAAGCTAATGAGCTGATGTGGCATATTAATTCATCGAGCAGTGTTGGTTCCAGTAAATCTGTCTCTTCTGAAATAAGTGGTTTTTCTGCAAGAACAACTTCCTTAGCGGCTGCAGGATCAGTACTTAATAATCTCCAGTAAATAAAACCACGGTCACGTAAATCTGGATTATCTGAATCCTGCATATATATGTAACGTTTTTATAAACAAATTATAAAATTTTCTAAAAGAATTTTTTTATTTTCTAATTTACCTGAGTGGCTAAGCTTAAAACGTGTTGTACTAATTCCTGAGTGTAAGCTGGTCTTTTAAGGAACAGTTTTACCACAGCTGTTAGCAACTGTAATTGTACTTGAGCATTTTCATCACTGAATCCCTCCAAGAAACTATCAAGCAACTCATCAGCATTATCAATTCTTTCTGCATATTCACCAATTATCCATACCATGGAAGCACGAGCTTCTGGTTCATCTAATGTATCCAAATTTTCGCACAAAGTGCTTATAATGCTTTCATATTTATTTGGATATTTGCGGAATATATCTTTTATTACAACAATAGCTTCTTGAACTACATAATTCACTTTCGTTTGTATCAAATCCAATAATGTTGATACACAACGCTCAGCTGAAGGCTCAACCTGATTAATAATTCAGAACAATTTAGTTACATTAGAAAATCGTAAAAATAAAATGTTTATAGATTATTCAATGCTTCACCTTAATAGCGCATCGCCCAATAGCTCGGACTGCTTTTCTAACAAAGTCCACATCAACTTCTGTAGCATACTCTTTTAACTCACTGAGAACCTGTGCAATGTTGTGTTGTGAAGCAAGTCTGATCATAATGTCTAATTTTTCCAATTTGACATATATTGGATCATTGTATTTTACAAAAAATACCTAAAATTAAAAGAACATTAGTAGAGATTTGTAGAGAATAATAATTTATTATGTAGACGTTATCACACACTTTCATTTCATGTTTTAGAATATCCGGTCGTTTTTGAACAATTAAATTGATGTTTCTCAAAGCAACATATTGAACTTCTGGTTCAGAACTTAGTAATGTGACAAGAGGCGGTGCTAATTTCTTGCTCAAATTTGCACAGAATTCTGTGTCTCCAGATAACATTTCCATTAACTTCATCAGCACCTACAAGTCAAATAATAAATAATCTATATTGTTTATAAGGAACATAATGTGTTTTTTCAGTAAATTATATATTAAAGTTCAAAATCATTATGAACAGCTAATACTTGAGCTGATAGTCTTACTTTAACGGCACTGAGTACAACAGCAGCATTTGCATGTGCAAGTCTTGGAGTAATTCTTTCACAAATGCTATGTGCTTCTCTCTCATCTTTGGGGCTATAGTTGCTTAAAGAATCCAAAATAAACACTTGACCCCACTCTGTGCATTCGTTTAGGGCAGTCAAAAGTTTGTTGATAGTTGCTGAATTCATTTCTGATAAAAATGTTCAGTAAATGTTAGAAAATTATTTAGAATAGTGAAAGGAATTGAAGATGGTAAATTTTAAAAAAAGTTGAAAAAACTATACATAGTAATTTGTTTTATTTATCATAACTGCTTACCAACTAGTGGTACACCACTCTGGCTAGCTTCATTTATTTCCGACAAAGCAGCAACAGCATTAGCAACAACCATTGGATTGGAATCACTCAATAAATCTTTCAACTGATCTAAAAACCCTTGATCCTCTACCATGCTTGATGAAATATCATATAACTTAGCAACACACACAGCTGCTGTTTTTCTGACATATGGATCCTCATCTTTCAGACATTTACGCAAAGGCTCACAAAGATATTCAGTTATTTTATCAACACGGATACAACCCATAGTACGAACAGCCAAAGCTCGAATTAGTGGATTGGGATCTTCACAATCCTATTAAATGTTGAATAAGTATATTAAATCATAAATATAAGAAGTATATGAAATCACGGTCTAGTTTAAAAAGAACATCCACATGCAATAAAACTATTTGTGTCATTGCATCACTAAGATGTGGAATGTGTTTTACTAAGTGAAACGTGCATACTATATACATAGTAAAATAAACATGGAAAAAATAAAATGTACACTTCATTCATTTCAAGGAAGTAAAAAAAAGCTGAATTAACAATGGTATTAATTTATATTTACTAAAAATAAATAAAAAAAAATCAAATGCCATGGTATGTATTCATGAAATTGCTTATATGTATATGTATATAAATATATGCTCTTATGCATATGCAAATACATTGATATATGGTAATCGTACTAATGAATTTATTGTTATTATAATTATTATAATCTATCGATGATCTCAAAGCTGTAAAAGTATTTTAGTCATGGAGTATTGTTTACCTTGGCAAGCTGGGTTGAAGGCAAATCCTTTTTCAGCAGAATTAAAAAAAAAAAAAACTAATAATCAAACAATAACACGATTATCAGTGTACATTGATCAATATTTTTATATGGTACATCATGCAATATACATGTATATATTAGATTGTAATTATAATATATATATATATATATATATATATATATATATACAAAATATATATTTTTCTTGTTCTTTGACAAAGAAATAGTCTGTCACAGTAATATTCTATGAAGTTATTAAAGGTATACTTTAAAAATTATTTACATTTCTTTTAGTAAATAATTCTTAGTAAAAAATCATTTCAGAATAAACATGTGAGGTTTATTAGCAAAATTTGGATTTATTAAATATATCGAAATTTTCAAAATTGAATTCAAAACATGCTCTAATAATGCATTATTAAATAAGAACTAACTTGCAATTTTAATGTTTGAAAAATATATCATCCAATGTAAGTTCAGAATAAAAACATAAGAAAATGAAATGTTTTCTCAATACATAAAAATATTGGCCCAAAATATTGAATACATCTTATAATTGTATGCCGAGGTGAAAAAAATATGTAAACCAGTAATATATATATATATATATATATATATATATATATTTTATAATATATTAATCTTAAGTAAATAATTGAGTTTCCTTTAAAGTACATTACCATGGCAAAAGAAAATGATATGAAGTGTAACTAGAGAAACAAAATAATGTAACTGAAGTTGTGAATTATAAAATTATCCAAAAATAAATTTACATATTTTACCTTTACAAATGTGTTAACAGCCATAATAGCCATATCAGGCTGTGATTTTGCATAATTCATCAAGTATAAGTAGACAAGTTTTTTTAATTCCAAATTATCTGTTTGCATGCAATTTACAACATCTGGAAATAGTGCCGATACATCCTTTCCTACTGTCATACTCGCTATGACCTAAAAAAGAATCCACATATAAAAATTCATCTGAATAAATTTTGATAACTTTTCGAAATATATGTATGTTTGTATATATGATATGCTAACGGTCATTTTTGTTAAAGACACAGAAAATACATGTTATGTCTAAAATTCAAATAATTTGAAAAAAAACTACATGTATTTGAAAAATGTGAATTGAAATGTGTAAACATTACATAGTTGCAAGATTTCCATATCAAAGAATTTTTTTATGTTCATGACCAATGTGGGCGGATTCTCAGATACAAAAAGCAAAGATATGAGCATTTTTTATATTAATGATATTCGCAGTACAATGAATTGTTGATGGTTAAAAGTAAGTTAAAAATATTGTATTCGTAAAACAAAAAAATAAGTTCTCTCTCATAAATTATTGAACATTAATTAAGAAAAAAAATTAGAAAATTGCAAAACTATAAATCCATAAAAAGTGATTACCTTAAAACAAAAAAAATCAATGATTGTTTTAGTATATATGATATTAAAAGCAGAAACACTTTGGAATAATTACCTTTTTCACAGCTTCCTTTTTCTTTTCCTTTTTATCATTGTTGAGCTCAGATTTAAGTTCAAATATTTCTCCTTTCTTTGTAGTCGTAAAATATTTCGAATCTGTCATCTTGTTATTATTGCTTTTTAAATAATTAATTTTATACGATAATATCCCTTTGACAGGATAAATGCACAATTTAAATAATTAGTTGGCGGTGTTAAAGAAGTCAAGCAGTCAATCAATACACGATATTGCTGGTGAGGCAGTATAACTTATCGTGCCGATATTTGAAATACGGAGAATTATTGTAATCTGCTTTTACGTATTCATTACACTGATCTCACAAGTAATCAAGAAATATTGTATATTACACTAAAACTCGAAAATTAATCTCGAGCTTAATCAACGTCACCCAACCCATACGCAAGCGTATTTGCTTTCTCTCTCCTTCTAAAACTGAAAAACTTCACACCGCTCAATTTTGACAGTTCGACTGCTGTCAAAATTTTAACGGCTTTTCTGTTTGAAATTATAATCAAATCCGTTTGAGAATAATATATAAATAAATTGTTGAATATTTTAAATTTGAAATATGAAATTATCTGCATTCACTATTATTAAAATTAAAAATATGCTCAACACTAGTATACTATAAGAAATAGTGAAAATGCATGCGCATTATTAAAAACAAATATAAATTATATTTTATATATTTTATTTATAAAATATATATTACAAAAAATCTTAAAATCTTATATTTTTATTTATCAAGTTAATAATTTTATAGTTTCTTTGTGTTAAATTGTTGTGGTCCATATATCTATGACCCCTATCCTTTCGTTTAGATAACAAAAATATAATACTTACAAATGCATGTAAGTTTCTGGATGAAACAGTTACAAATTTGAACATTTTTTAACTAAATGTACGGAATAATAATCATAAAAGAATGTATTTGTATTTGTATAATGTTCTAAGAATTTTTAACTTATGTCATACATAATCATAAATTAAATTTATAATATTTCAGATGTGTATGGTAATCGTTAAATATGTTGGGTAAAACTTGTTTTCTCACTAATATACTTCTCAAATATGTTTGTGTATGCGCGCAATTGTATATGTTGAATTTATATTTGCTGTATTTATGTTTTAATCTGTTAATTTAAGCATTTTATATACTACATACATATGTCCATTATAAGCGCATATATAAGCATGCCTATCATATAAACATCAGTCAATAATATTTCTAAAATTCTATCAATAATGTGTACGTTAATTTAGGTTTTATATATTTATTTTATAAAAATAACATGTTTAGCTTGAAACTACTCTGCATTTTTGGTGTTGTTCTGCAATCAACTCATGTGCGAGGTCAGTAATTTTTTGTCATACTGTTTTGTTTGTGAAATACCAAAATGAAAAATACATTTTCAAATATTATTTTATATGAGTTTCATACATAAAATTCTCTAAATATTTTTTTACAAACGTAATATTTTTATAGTCAACACAGGTACATATATAATTTGTCTTTTTTTCGTTAGATACCCATTAGTTCATTTGGCTCATAAGGTATTTAATTTGAAAAATTGTTCAATACATATTTATATTAAAAATGTTTAGTGCATTTGTTGGAAAAACAGCATTTAAATGTATATGAAAGATGATTGATTAGGTGTTTATCTTAGTCTTCGCGACCTATGATAACTTGCGCAATCAGCCATACCGATAATTACAAATAAGTTAAAAATATACATATATATATATATATATATATATATATATATATATATAGACTTTAAGCGGTATTATTTCTCGAATTAATATAAACTTGCAATAAAAAACTCAATAGACTGTTTTTTAAGGCGAAACATGCACAACTAATGATAATCGGCATGGTGATTGTTCGAATTTGTCTTCTTGTCCCGCTATTCAAAGTCTGATTGTATCTGGTTCGAGTCCTACTTTCTGCGCTGGTGAACTAAGCCATTTAGTATGTTGCCCAACATCGGAAGATGCACCAGAAACACAACCAAATTCAGAGAAAAAAGAAAATCCTTGCAAAAATCTTAGACCTCTTGGTAGTGGCGAAGACAAAGCGGAAAACAGTTAAGACAAATAATTTCAAAAATAAAAATATAAATGTGATATGATCTATTTATTTGGCACCATTTGGTAGTATATAGTAATAACATTACATTTTTAACTTTTCAGAATGTATAGAATATTCGCATTTAGTTTGCGAAAAAATCACTCCACCCACTCTAACAAATTCTGCAAAAAAGGTCCTCGTGAACCGATGTGGACACACGGTAGTGCCCCTTATAGTAGGCGGAAAAAAAGCTCAAAACCGCGAATTTCCGCACATGGTATATTTATATCTATAAACAATATATTAAATATATGTACAATCAATAATTTGTAAGAATATTAAGTTGTACTAATTCATTACAGGCGCGTCTTGGTTATGGCCAAGAAGACAATATAATTTGGGCATGTGGAGGTTCTTTGATCAGTGATAACTTTGTCTTAACGGCAGCTCATTGTGTTTATGACAAAAATTTGTAAGTTCAGCATAATATTATTTTTTGTTCCCGTTTAACGAAAACTACTTTTCAGAGGTTCTGTGAATTTCGTGCAGTTGGGTGTTACAGATTTTGATTCAGGCACACCCAAAAATTTCGAATACTCTCAACTCTTCACCGTTTCAGAAAGATTGAGGCATCCAGAATATAAGCCCAATTCTAAATATTATGATGTAGGATTATTGAAATTGGATAGAATGTAAGTTCAAAATGCATTTTGATCTAGCACTACATAGCAATCAATAAAAACTTGAATCAATTTGGTAGTTTTATCATCATAACCTGAATAAAAATGACTATTTTACTTTCTATTTTTGTATTCAGAGTGAACTTAAACAAGCAAGTAATACCAATCTGTTTACCAAAAAATAATGAAATCACTCATAAAAAAGCTATAGCAACTGGCTGGGGCCATACGCAGCACGAAGGTAATGCTAGCGAGATCCTGATGAAGGTACGTCCAATATTTTCTTTATATTGTTATTTTAACTTTAGGAAAATAGTCTCGGAACAACGGCAATATTGACTGATTATATAAATAAATTGTATATGTCAAGTAAGTCCACTCGCATACAATATCATATTTGTTCATCAACAGTATGTCTGAAAATATTTTTTTATTATACTTAGACAATATTGTTTTCAATAATTTTTAACTTCTCAATTCTTAACTTTGACCTTTATATGTTTTATTTAGGTAGTATTAGAATTTTTCACTCAATCCGAATGCAATCAATCTTTTAGTAGACATCGTGAATTGAGACGAGGTATAGACGATTTGATACAATTATGCGCAGGATCTCACAGTGAAGAATTGGATACATGTCAGGTATATGCTCTAATAAAGCAGATTTCTTATATTATCCTACTTCATGATGATACAATTATCCTAAATTCATGATGATACAATTATTCATTTACGTTCGAAATGATTAAAATATACCCATTCTAGGGTGACTCTGGAGGCCCACTTCAAGTTTACAGAACATCGCCATACTGCATGTATGATATTATAGGTATTGTACATATTTATTAGTTAGTTAATAAAAATTATATGTACAAGTTCATTAAGTTTTGATATTTTTCTTTAACTATTATTTCTAGGAATTACATCATTTGGAAAAGCATGTGGTGTCATTAATAGACCTGCAGTGTACACTAGGATTGCCTTTGCTAAACAATGGATCGTGGATACTGTATGGCCGGATTGAAGTCTTATTGGGGCTTATATTACATACATTTATTTTTTGATAGATAATTCTTTACATGAAATTAAAAAAATGTAACTACAATTAATACTGTACATAAAAAATCAATTAACAAAGTAACAAATTTTCAATAAATAGATATTCAGATACAAACAAAATATTTACGGTAGTATTTACATTTTCCTTTCACTGAGTCATATATATATATATATATATATATATATATATATATACATATGTTCATACATATATAGTGTTATTTTAAAATGTAATGCTTAAAACTCATGTTAAAAAAAATTAAAACAATTATTACCGTCTCATTTTTCATTTGAGATATCATACATGGCTAATATTTGGACAATTTTTAATTGTGTGTCCTTCCTGTCGACATTGGCCACATTTTCTTTTTGAAGTAGTTTTTGTACCAGTTGCCTTAGAAGTTGTTTTTCTCTTTGAAACTGTTGTTGAAGTCTTTCTGGACTTTGAAGGTTTACTTGACCAGTTGTTAGCTATAATAAAATTTACATAGCATATATGTTTGTATATCTCTATATCTTAAAAATGTATACTTTTCCTTATTTTAGTGCTTACTTGATTCATTGCTATCATGCTCAGGTTCATCTTCGGCCCACTCAAAGAACTTACACTGTTGTTCCATAGGTTTGGGACATACATAAAATTTTCTACCTTTGTTTGGACCCTCTTTTTTTACAGTCTGTCTAAAAAATATCAATCAACAATCCTCAGTATAAAATATGCAGGAGTATATCATGATTGTAAAATTTTTTTTCTTACTTTCTAGCTGGTTCTTGGCAGCCACTGCATAAAACCTCTTTTTCATCATTTTGCTTTCTATTAGAATGTTTAGTTTGATGCCAGCTGGAACTGTTTCCTCCATATGTCTGTTTCTGATTAGTTGAAAAGTCTTTATTTTCCGTTTGTGCCCTTAGACTTTTATAATTGCGAGTAAATTTGGTACTGCTGTAATTTGAGTTGCTATTATCGTTCTGTTGTATGCTGCTGTCAACAATACCATTTTCATTAAAGTTATCGTCCCAATCCATATCTGAAAAAAAATATATAGTAAATTTTAAATTTTATAATTAAAAATTGAAAAAAAAACACAGGAAAATAATATAAAAAATAGTATAATATTTGTAGAAGTTATTAATATTTCAACAAAATTAATAATAATTTTACCTGTAATCATACAATCAAAATCATCATTTATATTAAAGTCAGTTTCACCACCATGTGAACTAGTTTTGTCATCTGATTTATTTGGGAAAAAGGAATTATCTGCAAATAATAAAATTGAGAACACACTATTATACTTCATATGCTCAAAAACTTAATTAACAAATTGTTACCTCTATTATCATTGGTAACTCGTGAAGATGAACCAGAGGAATATGCACCTGATGTAGATTGATAACTTGAATAAGTATTACTTTTTGTTGAATTTCTTGTTTCTGAATGATTAGAGAAGCCACCACTGAAAAGAAAATAAACAGAAGTATGTTTATTTCTGACTCTAATTGTGATAAATTATCACAACAAAATAATAAATTATACATACCCACCACCACGTCTGTTATCGCTACCGCCTCCGCCACCACCTCCATGTCCGCCAAATCCACTATCATCTAAACAAAAAAAAAAAAACAATTTACATCAAAAAACAAATAATACCATTGAAATATATTTTCGATATATTAGTTTAAAATTGAGATAAATAAAAAATTATGAATTTCTCGTTATGTAATATATAATTTACGAAAATGTTTTACCGTCATCATCATCCCTCCGAAAAGGTTTAAATTCTAATTTCGCCGGAGGGCCTGCTCCTTCAGGCCTATATGGAACTTTAGGTTCACGTCTAGTTAAACCGCGATCTTCAAATCGATCCACAACTGCTCTTTCTAAATCATTATAGTTTTGAACAATTTTAATGAAAGCTTCTTTGTAAATAGCAACCTGCATAACAAAAATTCACATATAATTGAAAGAAAATAAGTAATAAATATATTCTATTTTGTAATCGTACTTGTTGTAAAATAACTTAACTACCTGTAGACGAAGCACTTCATTAGGATCTTTGCGACCTTCACATATCAATTTTAAATCTGCCTCCAAAGCAGCGCGGCGATCCGGTCTTGCCATTTCCAAACCTGCCTTTTGGTAACTAAAATATAAAGATACACAATACATATATATATATATATATATATATATATATATATTTATATCTAAATATATATCATGGTAGAAACGAAATTACCCTTCCACTAATCCCATGCCAAGAATACCGGGTACCAATCTCCTGTCCTCTCCTTCTCCAACATAAAGTCTGTCTTTCACAGTTGAAATATGTTCTGCATGAGTGGCATCGGTACCTATGCCATGTTTATCCATCAGTGCAATTAATTCGGCTTCTGTTAATAGTGGCGGAGGTGTGGTGACTCCAGGATCTAAATGAATACTCGTTGGTGTAAACTTTTGTCCTACCTTAAAATTCAAAATAATAAAGTTTCAGAGCATTGATTTATTGAATTCTTGCTGAATATCAATTCTCAAATAATTTTTCTCCAAACTCACCTCATAATTATGTATCTCTGTAGAATTCCACTTTTCATACACATAAACTTCTAAGTAATTTTTCTCTAATATACATAGTCCAGTAGCTGAGAAAAACTCTCCACCTACTTCAATTTCACAACTGGTCTCAAAGCCGACAGCATCAGCAGAAACACAAGCCAAAAAATGGCGAGCAATAAGTTCATACACACGACTTTCATTTCCTGTCAATCCTTAGAACGCAATTTTCAATTAAATAAAATTAAGTAAAGCAAATATGTAAATAAAACCTAAATAACTACAAAAAAAAAAAAATTACAAATTTGAAAATGATATATCTTCTAAAATTATAGACATATTACAGTCTCATTATCAGTTGTAGAATAATCTAGAAGTGCTAATCTTTTAAGTTTGCAATTTATTGTGAAACAGATTATTAGCAGAAGATTACATTGATGATAGTTTATTAACTTCATTTATAATTTTACCTGATGCAGCTTTAACTGGATGAATAGGAGGATGGGCTTGATCAGACTTCTTTCCCTGTCTTGGATTAGGCCCGCCATTATTCAAAATTTTCCTTGCAAATTCACCCCAACGGGAATCATCACACTGATTTTCTACATATTGACTAAAATTATTAAAAAATGCTATTTATTCAGCATATCAATAATAACTCATTAAAATTTCAGTATACTCTTCAAAATAGATTCAACAAGTATAAATGTGTTTAAATAAAATTAAATTAAAGTAATGTTACAAAAAATTATATAACCAATAAGAAATACCTTAAATTAAAGTCTTTGGGAAAAATATTTGTCTCAGTTCTAGGATACGAAATAAAACCTCTCGTATACAGTTTCTCAGCTATTTTCATTGCTTCTTTTGCATTTATCTTTAATTTTTTGGAAGATAATTTTTCAAATTCCTTAAATATAATAATATATATTTTTATAGATATATAAAAAATATTATCAGCACATAAAGCAGTTTGATAAAAGGAAAACATTCTAAAATAACAGTAATACTATGAATTTTAGTATTAACTTACTACAGTATCCATTGGTAAGGGTCTCCATTTCGTTTTTCGCTTCCCATCAGTTTTAAGGACTTTCGCTTCAGGGTTTGAAGTGCAATTGTGATATAAATCAATACAAGTACCTTCATCAAATAAGCGATTTCTTTTCCACTTAAATTCCACAGACAAGTCTTTAACGGTATGAATCACTGAAAGTAATCATTTTGACTATGATATATATATAAACACTTGCAAAGACAGTTTTGCACAAATAATTTCAATTCATACATTTATTTATTTATAAGCAAGACATGATCAATATTGATAAATCTTATTTAAGGCTCTTGTATCCATATAAATGCAAGTGTTTACCTTTTAATTTCCAGAAAAACTCTTGGATAAAGTCCTCATTTTCCTTGAACCTTTTAACTACAAAACCTAATGTCGGAAACTGACAAGAACCATAACTGATTAACTGATTTGATACATGTCTTGAAACATTTCTTTGTAATTGCATAGTCTGAAATCTTGTAAAAGCAGCTCCTGCAATAATTTTCTACTATTGTATTCATCATTCTTGAACATCAATCTGTATATTGCATTTTTACTACCTATTCGAAGATCTAATTCTTGACGAACATCTACTGCATTTGAAACATTCTGATCAATATCTGTTAAATTCTGAAGAGCTCTATTTATGGACGTACTAGTTATTTCAGAAAATTTTGCTCTATATATCTTAATATTATTTTTAACAGCCTTACATACCTAAAATTTAAATATAATTGATAATACTTTATAACAAACAATATAAAATAAAAACTGAAAACTAATTTTATTAGTTTTGCAATAGGAATTTGAAATAATTAAGAAAAAAAACTATATATAAATGTATGTTAATTGTTATCTACTATTTTATTCAAATATTTTACTTGAACTATTTCTGATCCAATATTTTCTCCTTCTCGATCACAATCAGTCCAAATTATTAAAGCAGAGCATGCTCTTATTTCTCTTTCTAATGTTGCCTACAATAAAAATTTAAAATGATTAAAACTACAATGTCAACTGATTATAATATAACAATATTATTATCAGCATTGAGAATTTAATTAGGCCCTACTTTTATATTTAGAGAGTCCTTTGGACAAACTTTATAAACTGGTGCATCAAAGAGTTTCACAGGATCACAACTTTGCCACCCTTTAACAGATTGGTCAAATGCGCAATTCAATAAATGTCCAGATACAGAAGTCATTATCATTGTTACATCACGCCCAAGCACATTTGAGTTGAATTCATATATTTTATTGTAAACAGAACGTCCCTCACGCTGAAATAATTATATAAAAAAATATCAAAATAAGTCTTGAAAAAAATATGTTACTTGCGTATACATCCTAACAATGAGTTTAAATGAGAGCATATATTATGTTAGCAAACCTTCCTTGATGTGCCTTTGGATAATATATTAGCAATATTTTTCGCAGCATCATTTTTCTCAGCGACATTTAAGTATTTCATCTTAGTTGTTATCTCGAATATTTTGCTCGAATAAAATCTAATTAAAATATTAATCGGCGGCATATATATCACATCTATGAATAATATTCGATAATAAAGAACTGATTTGTTAAAATTAAAATAATGTTTATAATCACATTTTTAAGTTCATTTATAAATGGTTTATAAATGGGTAAACCGTCAAACCAAACCATTTTATTTATTCCAGAACTGTCAAACTGCAAAAAACGTTTCGCTTTGAAGTTGAAACATAACCATACAAGAATTATAAGTCATTTCACTCATCTGTGGCAACACCTGTTGTTTGTCAAAATTGATTGACTGTGGTTCGTCTCTTGTCAGAAAAAACTTGACTAGTTGATTGTGTAGATAATTTTTGGTGATTGCTGTAAATTTGCTAAAACCAAAATTCTTACAATGCATATAAATGTCATGTTGTTGTTGATATGCAAATCTCGGTGCTTTGATGATTTATTACTTATTAAATATTAAATCGTTTCGTTCCATCCATTTGCAAATCAACATGGATGCGTTTCATACTTTAACAAGCTAGTTTTCGAAAATATTTTACTTAATTGGTGTGTATATTTTAGTGTTTTTGTCGTGATACAATAGTGATAGATTAGTGTTAATGTATTTATTTTATTAAACAATAATAATATATAGATATGTTATTGAAAGTATCAAGTACTATATTTTATTAAATCATGGCTGCCGTATCTTAAATGTTAAATAATTCACCGTTTATTGGTGATTCTTTAATTTAGTCATTGAAAAATATATTTTTGTTAAATATATTATCATATATCATAAGTTTACTTGTTAAAAATGGTCAAAGAAAAGCCAAATTCGATTAGGATATATGATGATGAAGGCTTTCGAAGGAGAGCTGCTTGTATTTGCGTGCGGTCCGAAGCCGAAGTTGAGGTAAAAAATGTTTTATTGTACAAGTACAGTACTTGATGCTAATTACATACGAAAACACAGGTATTGCTTGTAACATCGTCAAGACATCCCGACTTGTGGATTGTCCCAGGAGGGGGCGTGGAACCAGAGGAAGAACCTTCTGTAACTGCCTTGCGTGAGGTATTAGAAGAAGCGGGCGTAGTTGGAAAGTTAGGACGGAGTCTGGGTGTTTTTGAGGTACTATAAATAGAAAGCAATGTTCTTCAATAACTGATTTGCAGAATATGATCATTTTGTTTATTTGTAGAATCGGGAACATATGCACAGGACTGAAGTATTTGTAATGACAGTAACTCATGAACTTGCAGAATGGGAAGACTCACGGTCAATAGGACGTAAGCGACAATGGTATATTCAAAGGCACTCAGAATTGCTTGTTTTTGAATAGTACCTTCTAATTGATCTTTACATATTTTTAGGTTCTCAATAGATGAAGCATTGGTTCAGCTTGAATTGCATAAACCGACTCAAAGACATTACCTTCAAGAACTTAGACATACAAAACAAGCTGCTATCGCTTAATTTCTCATCTAGAGTATATTTATTATAACAGCACTCAATTTGAAATACAAAATGTAAAATATATTATAATGTTAATTCAGCAATATGAGTTTTATATTGATACATTGCTACACTTTTGTGAAACAATTTATAATATTAGTTGCAATATCTACTAATCATAAAATTAAGTATCAACTAATCCAAATTCACACTTTTTGAACACATTAAAAATTCTAGTATCTTAGCATAAAGTCAGCCTTGGGATCACCTGTTCATAAAATATAGATTTCATTTACCTTAGTTGCATTTAAGTACTCATTCTTATTTCATAACTATTCAAAAGTAATATGCGACTTTAATCAAGAGAGCAATACTGAAAAGTATTTACTGTGGAGCAATAACTATACTGCAAGTCATTCACAAATATATTGCACTCATTAAAGAAAAATATTATAATTGGGAGATCTAGCTTAACTTTTATTATCTCATGGCTATCCTGGGTTTGTTAACCGTTATCAAATACACATTATTAGTAAAATATCATTCCTGTAGAAAAAATAGTTGCCTTCTTGTAATTATCATATTATAAATTATTACATTTTAGAAGTTCGCTCACTATGTTAAAAACCAGTAGTCTTTGTTGTATATTTATGTAAATAAAGGCAAATGGTGAAAATCATAACCTCTCTTGCCACTAGCGGCAAGCCAAATATACACCACATGGTAAGCGCCAGGTATGAAGCAAATTAGGCCAGCTAATAAGAATACTGCCCAATGTAAGCCGTCTTCCGGCCTCAACATAGCCACTATCCCCAATGACAACAATATAATACCAACTAGTAACAAAATTACAGCTGACAAAACTGTTTTCCAATTCTCTTGTATTTTAGGATGTTGCCACCAGTATCCATTTCCTACTTGACTTGTTGGATATGCATATTCAGGTATTAATGAATCACTATCTTTGGATGTTGCATCATCTGCAACATGTTTAAAGCCTCTGCAATATTAAAGAATCAAGTATGAATGAAGTATCATATCAAATGTAATAGTATATTAATAACCAACCTATTTGTGTTGCAAAAACCTCGTTCCGCATTTGAAATACTCTCGCAGGATTGTAATCTGCTGTTACTTAAGCCGTATATTTTGATGGCTTCGTCGGTTTCTTCTTCAAATGCGTCGTCAATAGAAAAATATTGATTTTTACTACCAGATGCAGTAGCCATTTCAAATAATATGATGCATTTATTCACTTAAATTTAGCGTACTACCAAAAATAGCTGTATTCCTCAAGTATTATTAATAAAATCATGATTAACCATTAAACAATTTTGATGCATTGTCGGGCAATTGTGTTTGATGTCACAATGTGTTAGTCTGAACTATCAAAAGTTCTATTAATTTACATTTTTTTATTTTTTTGTACTTTCTATCTCAATTTATAAAACATTATTTATTAATTAAAACCTCGTATTAAACCCATTAATTAGGTTTTAAGTTTCACACTTGCGCATCCATCACTGCACTATGAACGTTTTGTCTTGTACAAGACTCGGGAATTAAGTCGCGCATCATACACACGCAAACGCAAATGAGAATAACTCCACGAAAATTTTAAACTTATCAAATTTACTTTATATTATATTGACTTTATATTTTTATAGTTTATACTGCCTAAATTTAATTTAATAAACAATAATTAAAGAATACAGAACACAAACATTTTAATCAATTATGTAATGCTGTGTATAAATAGCTATATATTAATTAATAAAAGATTTAATAATTAGTCACTCTTAATCTAGTTTTGCATCTTCATTATTTCTTATTTGATTTGAGGCATGGTTTGATTTGATACATTTGTAATATTGAAAATTCATACAATTGAATTGAACTATAGGGATGAATGAACTATTATTTCATTGACTACACTTTATTATTACTATATAGTATTATACTCAGTATTTGTGCACACTATATTGGGAGCTATACATATTTTATTTATTGATTCACGTCTTCGGCCCATACACTTATTATTTATAAATGTTCAACTTAGGTTAAGAGCTGTAACTAGTCCTATTTTAAATACTTTTGTTATAATAGAATGATCTCATAAAGACTAAATCTAGTAATAAAAGTAACAAAGTAATAAAAATGGACTTAGCTTACAAAGCACAATATATTTTTATAACTGAAAGAAAATGTAGTGCTTTCATTAGAATATATTTCAGATAAATCAAAACATTTGTACTAAATTGCTATATAATGTAACTAAGTATTAGCTTCACTCCCATGCTTCTGAAACCTTTAAATGATTCAATCGATCTTCTATCCTAACATGATCTTTAAAATGTAAACGTTTAGTATTATTCCAGAGTTCAATTTTAGAAGTCGTCTTTCCTAAAGCCTTTGCATGTCCTGCAGATTGTTCCTAATTCCAAAAATATACGTTAATTTTATCGCTAATTATAAATTAAGCACAAATTCATACCTCTGTGAGGTACGGATGCCTCAAATAGAACATGTTTTGTTCTTCTCGTTCATAATCTTTCCGCAAAGTTTCTAATGATCGGTTACTCACTGGTTTAACAAGGCGATACTTTCCTCTAAAAATATGCCCATTTGGAAGTTTAAACCTTAGTAACATTTGAGAGATACGCATTTTTGCTACAAAATTTATTAAACCAAATACTAATGAATTCTGGATCAGTTTTCAGCACCCTTGCACATTGATTAAACTAACCTATAATATAAGCAAATTTGACATGTGACAACTGTCAACGATTTGTTTGGATTTTGACTATTATTGTTAATTTAAAACCGAATGAATTATGATTTAAATGGTCGTCGGTTTATATTATTATGACAAAAAAATCATTAAATTTGCTTACATAGATAATAGATGTATAAATCTCTAAAATGTATACTAAGTCGTTGGTCCAAAGTTCGTTCCGAAAAAAAGCATTGTGTTTGTCATTTCATCTAAGAAGTTGAGAACATTTCTGTAATTTTATTTATATCACAGAGCATGTCATTTAAATAATACTAGCTTAATTAACAATTATGGCGGAAACCGCAGTACATTTTTCAGTAACAACTCAAATAAAGCCAACAATATTTGAAATCATAGCTCAAGAATCTCTTGCTGCAACAATCGATCCGGCTTTTAAAAAACTTATTGAGGTAATTGTAGAACATTTCATGATTGTTTCACATTTCATATTTTACTTTTAGTTTTTAGCTACAACAAGACCTGAATATTTCAATAGAATATTATTGTATTACGATGAACTGTACTTATTAATTAGTGGCTTGATAGAGTATTACTATATCAAAAATTATGGTACATAAATTATAACATACTTGTACATTATTCACAAGTACAACATAGTAAATTATATTTTTGCTAATGATTTTCAGATGCAACATTCTCTGAATCTTTTTATGGATTGAAAAGAGTTTGTACAAATGCACTCAATGATTTACCAAGTTTGAGTACCAAGAAACGATATTTATCCTTAGCATGTGTTGTTTTGTTGCCTTATATATTCAAGAAGATTGAAAGTAAAAGCAAAATACTTCTTGATCTTAAGAATGAAAATAAAAATACTTATGCAAGATTTGAAACATTTATATATACGCTCAATATAATTAAATTCGCTTGGAAAGGCTATGAGTTGATTCAATTATTAGCATATGTATCAGGTGCAACAAACTACCATTCAACCTTATTAAAATTTTGCAAGATTAATTTAGTATATGCACCATCAAATCATCTACAATCAAGTTGGTCATGGACTGATCTTTTTACTAATAAAATTAAGTAATTATTTAAATTATTTTCATATACCTAAAGCAGTTATGTTTACTCTGATATTTTTAAACAATCAATTTTCAGAATATCAACTGCTCTTGGTTCAGGTCTATTAAGGCTTTTTGAAGTTAGTGCATTCTTCATACAATTTTTCCAATCATGGTCATCAGATAATTATCAGTTTAATATTGCTGCATTACCTAATCCACCTCCACCACAAATTGATGGTAGGGCAGTAAAATATTATGGAAAATGCCCTGTGTGTTTGCAGACATGGAATGTGCCAACTGCTCTACAAGTTTCTGGGTAATAAATTTTTTATATATTTAAAATTGTCTCAGTTTAGGAATATTTTTAGAAATTATTTAATAAGATTTCCTTATTCTCCTATGATTTATTTTTAATGGTGATCTATCATAAATAGGTATGTGTACTGCTATAAATGCATTTCAACGCATTTAAAAAAATATTCAAGGTGTCCAGTAACACAGTATCCTGCTACAACAGATGATTTAGTAAAATTATATTATAGTGTTACAAAATAAATGAAATTTATAAATTGTAACATCATTTTTATTTAAATTCTAATCATTTACAGATCTGCGTTATCTCAGATAGTAGGATCTATATGTTAAGGCCCTATGGTGCCTATTAAAAATATATATTCTTTATTTATCAAATATACTCTCATTTTTTTCATAATATGTAAAAAAATATAAATCATTAATAATTAACTGATTGCATTACCCCTTCGCCTATTATGGTTTAGAAAATAACAGTGATATATAACATATCACAATGATAATCATAATACAGACATCAATTCTTTTTTAACAAATCGTGGCAATGTAAAAGATGCTTTGTGAATATCACTACTATAATAGCGAAGCTGTAATTTGTCACATTCTTCTTCAGTAAATTTAAGATTTGGTGTGGACAAATCACAATTCTGAAAATAATTCAAGTTGTAAACAAGCTTGTATTGGATTAGTAATTGTATTAGTAAACTATTAATCTACCTTATCTAGTGCTCCAACTACAAATCCAATTTGGCCTGATGGATATGTAGGAACAGAAATTGTGCAGTAACCAACCTTAGGAAACTGTTTCCTGCAGTGTTTTACTGTATCTTGAATATGATCAAGGCTAGTCCACATGGTCCCTCCTTGGGAACAAACCACACCCCCTGGCCTCAAAGCTGATTTCATTAAAGCAAAGTAGCTTTCTTGAAATAATGTTATAGCAGGTCCAACAGGATCACTGCTGTCAGTAATAATAACATCAAACTCTCCAACACGATTTTTCATGAATTCAAAGCCATCACCAACATGCAGATGCAGCTTTGGAGAATCAAACCCTTGAGCCATAAATTTCAGGTACTTTTTAGAAACTTCTATTACTTTTGCATCAATTTCTACTTGATGAATTTCTTGCACCAGAGGATGTTTTGCAACCTCACGAGCAACTCCACCATCGCCACCTCCCACTATTAAAACCTGAATGTTAATAGTAAGTGATGAAATAAGTTTTTATATCAACAGATTATTTAATTTAAAAGATCATTTAATACCATTAAGTTTCAACTTAAATATCATAATATAATAAACAAAAAAAATTCATTGTTTATTAAAAGTCATTAATTTAATTTTCTATTCTTACTTTGTATGAAATATTAAATAAAATCAAAAACAAAGACTTTAGAAAATTTCAATAAACCTACTTTTTTAGGATCTTTATGTATGCATAAAGGAATAAAAGCAATCATTTCTTGATAAGCAAATTCATCCCGTTCGGTACATTGAATGATACCATCCAATATAAGGGCACGTCCGTGATTGGATCTAGAAGAAAATTTTTGTATAATTATCAGATAAACATTTCATAGAGTTATCAATGAACCTTGAACTTTAACATCGTTTACAGTTAAATATACATTTATATATGAAAATGTACCACACATTATATAATATATAATATAAAAAACTTAAATGAATAGAATTATAATAAAGAAATAGTTAAATTAATAAAGAAAGTATTAGAAAAAACTAACGTTTCAAGAACTGCAATATCTTGATAATCTGATTTTTCTTCATGTAGAACTTTGTTAACTTTCAGGGACATACATTGCCCAGGCCATAAATCACTTAACTCACTAAACCACTCTTTTTTTATCGCATTCATATTGTTCTTAAAACTAGTTTAAAAAAAAAAAAAAGAAATAATAAAGTAAAATACAAACGCACAACCACTTCACTCCACGTGTATCAGCAAAACAATGTTCAGTGACGTCACGTAATATTCAGTGTCAAATAAAAATATGAGACGTGAAGTCAGAAGCGATTATAAAATAATAAAGCGGGAAATTTAAAATTCAAATTTATAGTATATTTCAATTTTTGCAGAAATATAATTCATGCTTATATATTATATTCTTATATAAAATAATGATATGCAATATTATGTAGTCTTTAGCGGTATCTGCGCTCATTCGCGTTTGTATTAAGCATCCAAATAGTTAATTAAAAGAAGTGGACACATAAGTTAGAAGGAAATAATGAATTATATTTTTAATTCTACAATCTACAACATTGTAGTAGATTCTAATTGTTGGAGTGAATTAAAGACTCATTGTAGTAGATTTATATCCATACACATAGATACATAATCACATTACATTATTTGAGCTAATGATTTTTGCATTTCCAAAGTTAGTCTCTACGGAAAATTATAACTATGCCTATATATTATAATATTTATTATCTATAAAGAGGAGGAGGCACAAAAAATGCCTCACTATCGTCAGGAAAAAGACATGAAAGAGGATTCAGTCTACATCAGTCTGAGCAAATTGTCATTGATAGTTTATATTACAATGCCATTTGTCTAATAAATGGTGTAAATTCACTCTGTAAAAAATTTCGAACAAAAAAATGAAAGAAAAAACTGTTAGATTATAAAATAATGCTGCTTGTGTATTTAGGTTGGATAGAAAAGTAGGATTGAAATTCATGATTTTATGAACAATTAAAAGAATCAATGCTCATAGAGCAAATTGTTATAAATTATTACAGCAAATACAAATATTTGTATGCATATTATTTTTTTACATATTTTATAACCTTCGGGAGGCATTTTATGAATAAATTATTTGATGATATATTAATTTATATTCGGCAAAGTTGTTTCATCAAGACCTTCAAAATATGGATGGTCTAATGCAGTTTTAGCTGAAATTCTATAAATTGGGTCATAAACCAGCATTTTTTCTAGTAAATCTAATCCACTATCATCCAAGTTTTTAACCTAAAATTTATAATAGATTAATTGGTGTTGGAAGATATATTTTGCCTTAATAATATTTACTTGAGTACGAAGATTATTGGTGGTCCAATTAGGAAAAGTTGCTTTATAGTCAGGTAGACTCGTGACACCAGGCCAAATTTCTTCTGTTGGAGTTTTTAGTACTCTAAAATAAGTATTAAATGATTTATTCAAAAAATAATATAAAATATATTGCAATAAATAATTTTCAAAATAAACTAAATATAACTAGAATATTCATTTTTATATAGATGATTTTTATGATTTGAATAAGAATATAGAACTGAATGACAAAAAGTATATAATTTATTTATAACTACCTAAATATTCTAAATAGTTGATCAATTTCGGAATCACCCTGAAATAAAGGCTTCTTAGTAGCCATCTCTGCAAAAATGCAGCCTATGGACCACATATCCACAGGACAAGAGTATCTTGTAGATCCTAATAATACTTCTGGTGCTCTATACCATAAAGTAACAACCTCATGTGTGTAAACACGGACTGGTATTCCAATAGCACGACCCAAACCAAAATCGGCTACTTTAATAACTCCATTCTTATCAATCAATAAATTTTGTGGTTTCAAATCTCTATGAAGAATTCTGCGTTGATGGCAGTATAATATCGCCTGAATATTATGTAAAGATTTAAGTATTGCTGATCATCAATTTGATTAATAATTCAAACACATATTATACAATAGATATGTTAAATATCTCAAGTTGATATGATATCTCATATCACAAGAAGTTTAGTAATATATAATGAAATCCGTTGAATGTAAAATATTTCATGAATGATTTTGTTCATATAATCGAATCAGTTTTAGACACAAAATTTGCAATTTGAAATGTCATAAAAGATAATAAATTAATCAGAAACCAAGTCTAATCAATATATATATAGCCATATATTAATACTACCTGTGTAATTTGGTATAAATAACTTTTAACTAATTCTGGGGATAATAGTTTGCCTTGACCTAACTGATCCATGTATTTCTTAAGATCCATAGATAAAAATTCAAATATTAGGTACAATCGAGCTTCCTCCATCAAAACGTCCTCTAAAGCAACGATATTGGGATGTTGAAGTTCCTTTAGTAAAGAAATCTCTCTGCAAATAAAATAGCCCATCAGAAGAATATAAACAATACTTAATTGTAACAACATAAAAGAACAATCAACATATTTGATAATGACCTGATGGCAGTTGAAGGAATTCCTTCGTCTTCAGATTCAAGACGGATTTTTTTCATTGCTACTATTTTTCCAGTGATCTTGTTTCTCCCTTTGTATACTACACCATACGTACCCTCACCGATTTTTTCTATTTTGACAAAATCACCCATTTTTGATTCTTTAGAAACAAACAAATAAAGTTAGGTTACAATAGCAATAATTAATTCATGTAAAGTTTGCAAAAATACTTGCAAGATGCACAAGTGATTATCATTAGCGGCAAAATGTGTATAAAACTATGGAATGAAATAAACTACTTTAATAAATTAACAACACTCTTTAATGCCGCCTAAGCTTGTGAAAAACAGTAATATCGAAGACAGTTATGTTCGAAAATGGTTAATACCAACACAACGACATAACTTCTAGTGAACTTTGGCGTTAGTAACGTGGTCAACTAGTTAATTGAATTTTGTTTGTGTTGTTTTATAATTAACTGTATTAAAATCAATTAAATCATTTTTTCTTGTATCGGTGGCTATTCTCTTCCAAAATTTAATTCAATATTGAAATATCTTATTTATTTAAATTATTAATATTCATTGATTATTGATAACCTTAAAAAAAGATATTAAATAAATACTAATAATAGAATATTACTTGCACGTTCCTTCTCTTCATAACTTTTTATGTCAATCATAATGGAAGTCTTTAATTTTAATGCTTTGATATATTTACAGAACATGTATTAACATTTATTAAGGTTTAAATATTGATACTTGTCATAAGATTAATAAGTTGTGTACAACGGCCAACCATAAGTTGTTGTAGATAAAAACAAATGAGAGTTGATCAATTGATGAATAACGAACGAGGCGAGATTTTAAGGATATAGTTTTGAATTAAAAAAGTAGTATATAACTTAACTCTTATTTAAAAGAAAAATACACATTTATTATTATATATTGTTTAATTGTAAATAAATAAAAGACTATTATTCTTTAATATTGTTTTCTTGGGCAAGGGAAGCTACCATGAAGCTACACGAAAATCATCCGACTTATGTCGTTGTAGAACGAGAATATACGAAGAGAGCTTTACCCCACCAAAGCCAAACGCATGTGTATCGAAGCACGAAGTACCAGTTTCCAGATCGAATTCGATCGCGATTCATGCATTAATTTATTGTTGTGATTTTAGACGATTTGTTGTGATAGACTAGTTGACATTAAATGTTTATAACTGAAAATTTTAAATTTCCATAAAATAGCATAAATAACTTCTTTTCAAAGAGGTCGATATTAAATTTTTATGTTGAAAATGAACTTTGTGACTTAAAAATTATTTTTTCAATAGTATGTAATTGTTGGTAAATAATTTAATTCGGGATTGATCTATTATTGAACTTTACAGCATGATAAGAAAATTTTAAGTTTACCAAGTAACATTAAGCAATCACAATCATTCTTCACCGCTTTGTGATAATCAGAAACACAAATGAAATGGAAAGTAGTGCAAGGTTATGTTTTAATAAATCACTGTTTAAAGTTGAAATAAATAATCCTCCATTTATGATAAACCCCTGTGAATTTTTTGTTGACATTCGTCTTAGGACTTTTTAACCAAAAATTGTTTGTGTATAAATAATGAGGTAAAAGATAACTGTCAAAATGGCAAACACAATATTATTGGAGGCTCGGCCTTTCCGGCCTTTCAAGTCTAGTGAGGAATATCTCGTTGCCATGAGGGAAGATTTAGCAGAATGGCTTAATTGCCTGTATCCAGAACTCTGTATTAATTTTGTTAATTTTATGGACAAGCTTGACACCGGAGTCGCCTTGTGCAAGGTTAGTTATCAGTCATGTTTTATAAAGTTATACTTTTCTATACAATATATTTTTTATATTATGAGATTGTTAAATTGTTTTCAACAACTATTCAGAATAATAGTAATATAACTATTACTGATATTTAATTTGACTATGTTCTTATATGAAAGCTCTCATTTGCATGTAATAATATTAAGGAAAATTATAAAACAGTACATATAAATTCGATATATATTCATTATCGAAGAAGAAATGGTATCCAATATTTAATTTTCATTGTTATTATCATTTTTATAATAAGCCTTTATTCTTTGAAGGCATGCTAAATTCTGACTTACTTTTTCTTTCATTTCAATGTCAGTTTATTTCTTATATTGCACCTTTTTTTTCAAATCACTAATCTAATCGAAGTATAATTTATATTAAGTGCTTCATGGGTTTAAATTATTTCAAGAAGATACAATAATATTATTTTTATAATAGAGTCGAAATATAATAACATGTTTGCTGGATTCTAATTTTTATTGAATCCTAATTTTTGTATATAATTAATCTTAAATTATTTAGATTTACTTCGCCCCATCTCTCTTTTAATCAATTTTTTTCTATATAATAATCTATCTACATATATTTTCTGTGGATTATCTTCAATGAAATATTTAAAAATTAAAAAGTGCCAATATATAATTTGCATTCAAGTTCGTTTTTTCTCATTCGGAATATAACATTGATGATTAGATTTTCTATCAAAGTGTTAAAAAGGTCAAGAATATGAAAGTAATAAAAAACATTTAAATTTCACGTCGTCTTCAACTCAAAAAATTATTATTAAAAAATTTGTGAATTATTCGGCTTTTTTCATAAAACAATAAAAATGGTATATATAGTAAAATTGATGTTCGTTTTGTAATAATAAAGACGTTAAGAATTTTATCAGTTCGATCATATACTTCCATTTATAATATATTTTAATTAACAAATGAGGTTTAAATTCAGTAAATACAAAAGCAAATGTGCATCCAGTAAAAACACAAACACATCTTTTAAAAGCTAAACATCTTATTTAAAAGATTATGGTTCAACGTGCTTATATTTATTTTTGGACAATATTTTCTTTTCTATCTTATTTTAGAGATTTTCCCCTCGCTTAATGCTATCCTTAGTAGTTGATTTTATGCTTATTTTGGTAACTATTTAAAATTGAATTGCATTCCAAAAATTTAATGCTTCTATAAATTATATATATATATATATATATATATATATATATATAATAATTCATCATTTTCTGCTTTTCTCAAACATATTGTTTGCTTAAATCTTATCAAATTTAGTTGTTAACCCATATATGTAAACAATTTTAATTACTTGTTATGATAAGTTATAATTTTCTTTTTATTAGCCTTAACTAAAATATGGCACCAAAATTAGACAGTATATGATTATTTTAAAATTTAGGATCCAAAATAAAAAAATGCTACAAAGATTTTAGAATAGTTGATGAACTCTATATATTAAACTGAAATGAATATATAAACACAGTTAATTATCATATTGAATTTAAAGGCAAACTTATAGTTATATGGATATTATTATTATTTGGCGACTTAACGAAACATAGTGTAAAATAAACTGATTGAATTTAGGAATATTAATTAATATGTTTTAGATGAAATATAATTTTATCTAACCGCAGTTGAAAATATATTTGCGCTATAATTTACGTTTTCTCGGATCGTGCGAATATTTATAAATTGATATATTTATCATTAATGTCTTCCCGTTACAACAATATTTATTTAAAATATATAATATCATGGTACACGCATGTTTAAATTAGAATAATTAACTGTATAGGAATTAAAAACACAATTCAAACAATTTCTATTGTTCAATATCTCCATAGGCTTAAACAAATATAAAAAGTATTTACCACTATAATAACGCGAATAAATTTCTATTAATTACAAACTTATCACAATACTAGTTTTGTTCTCATCAATTTGTCTATGATGTATTCGTGGATTGTTGGCATTAGATAAATAAATTTAACTACTTGCATGTTTACTTTTAAATGAACTTTTCACCTTTCAACATCTCTGAGTCTTAAACTGATGTTTGTTTCACATTATATGTATAGAGTTGGAGTTTTACTACACGTGCTATGTAGATATAAATTGATGCCGAGAGACGATGTAGTCGTGGGAAGTCAAATATTGATCATCATGCAGCTGTTTTCATGTACTGCTTTGTAGATTTTTATTTTAGAAATTAACTCATCAGGAAAGTAATAGAAATTTCCCTCATTTTTCGAATTAAAACGACAAATATCCGACAACGCGTTATCTTATCTATCTAACGCAAAAAATGATTATCAAGGGGTAACACCACTGCAACAGTCTGAAAAACGTGATTTTTGTCATTTTTTTGGGTGGACGGAATGGTGATAAAATTATGATATTGAAAAAAGTTATTTAGTAAAGTTAATAGTTATTTAGCAAATGGAGAAAATATTCAAAAACGATTGCACCACAGACATTTCCAAGGCGCAAGAATTTAGAAAAATAATTACATATACTACCAGCTGTAGCACATGCTTATAGCTAAAGAAATTTGCAGGAAATTTTAATGATATTGATTTTTGTGTGATTGGCTAGTATTTGAATAAATAAGAAATTTACAAACGTGTTACCCTTAAGAAATATGTGAACAGTTTGTCTATTTTGATAAAATAACCAAACACCGTCTATATCTGGAGAAAAGAGAAAAATACTCAAAATATTCAAAAACGAAGGCACCACAGACATTTTCACAAGGCATCTAGGATTTAGAAAAATAATTGTATGTACTACTTATTGTAGCGCATATCTATAGCTAGAGAAATTAGCGGGAATTTTAAAAATATTGATTTTTGTGTGATTGGCTAGTGTTTGATTAAATAAAAAATATATAATGGTGTTACCCCCCCCCAAGAAATATGTGAATACCGTCTGTATCTGGATATTAACACGTTAATCGCCACGACAATATCAAACTCTAGTAACTTTATTAGATAATTTATTTAAAAATGCACCGAGAAAACTTAATGTATCAAAGAACAAATTGTTTTGTCAAAATTCATAGAAAAACACAATTTTTTATGCCACACATATATGACTGACATGGCGATTAACGTGTTAATGTATAAAACAGATTTGTGAGAATTTATTTATAGATACTTCTTAATGTTAAGATTATAAACGTATGCATATAATTTTTTAGTTAAAATTTCATCATTCAGCCAAGTTTAGCTTAAAACTCATTGTCAGCAAATACAAATACAATAGGCATTTAGTCAAAATATAAAAAGATCTTTTAAACTAAACATCTTATTATGGTAAAAAATTATGGTTCAACGTCTAATATTTATTTTTGGACAATGGTTTCTTTTTTATATTGTTCCAGATTTTTTTCCAGTTAGTTACTACTTTGTATTAGTATTTCTATTTTATTATAAAAACACAAATTCTATTGATCCTACAGTTCGACTTTCAATTTGGATTGGGTTTTTGTGAGAAATGATTAAGAAAAAATCAGTTTACCGATTTGGCTTGGTGTATGAGCATTTTACAAGTTTGGCTGAATTTTGTGTTATATGTAACTGCATAATTGGTCGAAATTATTATTCCATAATTATATCAATAAGAAATGATAAATTGTTTTGTCTTAAATATTATAAATCAAAATCGGAAAAGCTTACTGGGTAGTATATATATTATAAATCACATTGAACCAAAAATCATGAATATAATCACGATATAACTGTACGTTCTAAATAACCAAATTGTTTTAGTTTATTTATTGAAAGTCAAGCATAAATAATATCACGCATATGTAAATTTATTCCTAACCACCTTATAACTAATCTTATTTATTTGAAAGATCAAAATTTATTATGAAGAACATCTCCTGGCAGTAGACAGTAATATTGATTTCGCACCAGTTTATATGGCGTGCACAAGCTCGAAAGTATAGTCTCATATATATGTGACCACGGAAAAACCAATGAACCAATGTAGGAGTGACTTGTCTAATTTATGTTATTTGAACAATTTCAATTAGATCTACCTATAAGTCAAATTAAGATATTATTGCAAGCCAGGAATATTGATTATTTTAAGTAGTACAAATATGACATAAACAAGGATGATTTTACTTGAAATGCCATTCTATCACGGAAAGATTTTACAATGAAATCCAGTTTTATTGCAGAAAGCATCAAAAGCACAATGTCATTTTTTGATCATCGATTGGGGCGCTAATACATAATTGATCAATTTTTATTAAAAAATATCAAAAATTTTCAAAATTTGATTAAGAATCTAGTAATGTGCGTATTGTTTGATCTTTATTATGTCGAAGTTGATTTATAGAAATTTTCAAAAGATATTGTGTTTGCATAAAAAATAGTTATTATTAGAATAGGTATTAAATTAATGACATGCTGGAAAAACAACTCAATAGTTAATTATCAATTCCATAGATAATATGTAACGATAATCTAATAGAATATAATTATAATTAAATATAAATTATAAATTATCCTAGAAATTAATAATATTGATTAATGTTGACTTACAATTAGATCAAGTGGCAATTTTCTTTTCAATCTTCTATAGTGGTTTTCTGTTAGTAGATATTATATGTACTCATAATATTTAGACCTATAACTAGGTCAAACAAATAAACTGATCAGGGCACATTAATATTAATAAATGAAATGTGATTTTAGCAAATCTAATGTTCATTCTCTTTATATAAAATATACTTTATATAATATCATGATTTGTACATCAATTTCAACATTTCCACATTGTTTTTTGCATTGAGCTACTATTATTTCAAAGTGATATTCTTTCTTTATTGAGCTGCTATTTTTTTTCAAAAAAAATTTCTTTATTGAGCTGCTATTTTTCAGAATATATTTCTCTTTGATATTTGAAGCAATCTAGAAACGCCTGTTGATATTATATATCCTTTATCAATCGTGATTTCCCCCGGCGTGTCTGTGCTGTATATGTCATAGCAGTTAAAATAATAGTTTATGCAATAGATTCGTGATTGTTGTTATTAAGTGTGAAACATGAACATTAATCATATTTCCACCAATAATTTATAATTTGGAGTATTACTGATGGAATTGAAATTTTGCCTTGTAAGTAAATGTTCGATTCCCATCAATCGATTCTCTGTAAGTCGGTATCGCACTATGCTAACTTTCTACGATCGATTCGAGTAACATTGCTATAAAAATCGCTCTTGAGTTCTATCACGGAAAAGAAAATACATAGTATGTTCAGGAACATTTTAAATAATTTGCTTTAATACAATATTCACACGTATTACGACATTCCACGTCAAAGCAAAGACTCAGCAGGTAGACGAACATCGATTTCGTGTCCGCGGACAAAAAGTATGCGAATCTCGGCCTCGGATTATATGTGTAGACAAAACAAAAAATCTGAATTTACGAATTCCAGACTTTCACTCATACGTAATTTTTACTCTATTCTCGTATCTATTGTTTTAAGCGATTAATAATTTTTCTTTCTGAAATATTGTAACATTTGCCTACCTAATGTTGTCCACTTTTTTATTTCTTGAGATACTGATTGTACTGATTAGTGGACCTATTCTCGGATAACGTAGCTATGTAATGTTATAGTATAATATATGAATAAGAGAATGTTGAAGATTTGGTACTCCTATTTTATTTGAACAAATCATATTTTCTTGACGTTGGTTCTCAATGTGTTAATAGTCACAAAAATGTTAAAAAGCTCTAACTAATGTTTATACGCATTAGCATTAGCTAACCATTATTTTAAATTTTTGATACAGTCAATGGCTGAAAACTAATCTCCAAATAGTAAAAATGTCTAAAAAACATTAGTTCGACTGTTACACTAGTCACATTTTGAACGAAATAAGTGTGACCTTACCGTAAGGTCTAAAAATCTAGTAAAATAAATAAATTTGATTCGTCAAAACCAGCTGTTTTTCAGCAAAGATAAGACTGTTTTCCCATGTTGATCTCTGCATCTTAGATAGCAACTCGGAATAAGATAATATTTTACACAAAAGATAAAAATCTCAGTGCTGTACATAGATTTTGCATAAGATACACACAAAATAGGCTTGCAAGTTATTAAATAATATAAAATTTACATTATATGTTATTTTTACCTATTCACATATTTGCACAGCGCCGATAGTGCCCACGGCAACATTTACTCATTTACTTATTTGTTTATTTATGTTCTAACGACACGAAGGTGAAAGTTCATAAGTCACAATGAATCGATGGCTTGAGATTTCAAGATTTGTAGAATTTTTTTAAGATGTTTAGAAATTTAATTTATTTTGATTAGATTATTCTGCACATTGTTTTGCTACTATTAAATACAGACACGAGTTTTCAAATAATTGTTCATACAAATTAGCTAAAAGCTGCAGCCATTGAATAGGTAATAAGCCCGGCTCGTTTTTGAAATATAAAAAGCTAAATGATAACACGTCATCGAAATTGATTGGATAGTCAAAGTGATTGTATTGATGACATTGTAAGTTTTATTTTACTGCTTTATTATTCATAAAAATCAGAGGTATAATGTAAAATTAGTTTAAATGGTTATGCATATCTCTATTTTTATATATGATAATTTTATTAGACTAGAAACAAGATTTTTTTATTATGTGGTCGAGTTTCTCACACTACACTAAACTTATTGCACGGCTCTATTACTCAATGTTAATTTACTAAATTCGATTATCGATTATTATGCATGATTCCTATACAAATATTATTTCTTCTAGAGTAAATATGTTGTACAAATTTTAAAGTAAACGTTTTATTTTCAAGGAGATATTCTTTTGAGAAAGTGGAAGTTTTTACACTTTGTGGAAGTGATATTATTTAAGATTTTGGATATCTTTATTATTGTAAACTTTTATTGAAAAGTATTTACTCCCTGAGAATAAATGTTGTATTTAATTTGTTGTTTGCAAAAGAGGTGCTTGGAAGTTTTTGTTTTCGGATATTATTTTTTAGAAAATTTTTCATAATTTGTTTATTTGTTAATTTTTCATTTTTTGTATTTTTTACATTATTTTTCCCATATCATTTTAAATTTAATGGTAAAGTCACTCTTATATTTATTTATTTTTCACTCACTAATTATTTTTCCTTCTGCTTTGCCTTAATTTGATTATCCTATGTCTATATTGTGTTTAAGTATATTTATCTTTCAGTCTATACATTTTTACATAATATTGAAAATGAGTGCATTTTTTCTTAATTGTTAACCTAATATTTACATATCGATTACACATAGATGATCTGTAAGTAAAATCTTTGCGGCAAATATTCATAAAGGGTCTGAATAGTGAGAATGTTTTCTCTAATTTGTTTAACACGAAGGTATAAGTGAAATAATATAGGACAATTAGTGTTAATTTCTAAATACCGTTTGGAGGCCTAGAAACATTATTTGATCATCTGTACTCAAACTTTATTTAAATATGTAATGCGATTGATGGTACTTTATGGATTGCAAATAGAGTAGAATAACTTTTATAATAAAATTTTGGGGGGTGTTTTATCAAGTAAAGGGAAGGTAATAATTTTAAAACATGGTCATTACTTCAGACGTTTCGACGTAAAATGCTTCATCATTATAAGTGTACCTATAATTTTGAAAGATACAAAAAATGACAAACCAAAAAAATTTAAATAGTTTTTTTGTAAATAATTATTTTTATTAGTAGATATAAATTCATACATACTGTATCTCAATTAAAAAAATTACACTGGAATGAGAGATCATAAATATAAATTCTTAATAGATGTTATTTATGTTCATAGTTACATATTTATTAATGTTATCTTACATATCTATTAATGTTTTTAATAATGATAGTTAAAATTCACAATATTTATAAAAAGGCATTTTTTTATTGACTCTTTTATTTACAACTGTCCAATAAAGGACATTTAGTAAATTTAATGAATAAAAAGGCATTTGAAGAAAAAAATATAGAAACTTGTGAATTAATAAGGACTTTCTCAGCATAAGCGTTAAGAGATATTTGCTTAGATGGCCTTCTTGCACATTTTATTTTATGCAAATATAGAAAACTGACGATGTAATTTATACAACCTGTTTAAAAACAATAAAAAGATACATAAAGAAACAAATCGTTATCATATCAAGCAGTACAGCATTTCGCATACATTATTCATTCTTATACACATAAACATGAAATGAGTATTGTAATCGAGCAGATCCAGTCACCCATAGAATTATTAGCAGTTCTAGATGTTTGCGGTCGATTATTATAATTCCATTCGTAATTTATAGTATTAATATATCTCATAAGGCCTGATAAAATGAGCCATTGTTAAGTGCTTTGTGTGTAATGTTATCTTCGTGTCTGGTATGGACACGGCGCGTTCGCTGTGACAATGAAGTCATGAAACTTAATGAGTCGGCTTATACAAAAACTGGTCTCGATACATAATATAATCTCAAAGAGCGCATTGATAGAGAATGTTGGCGTATATTGAGCCCGTGCCTAGTATATACTATTATATTATACTATAGAATCAGCCCGGCATTGGGATAGCAATAAAACATTTCTTGAGATAGTCGCCTGGTCGCCTGGTCGCCTGCCTGATTCAAGTCGAGGAGACTTATATTTTATGTCGCTTTGCCGTTAGGTGTTGCTTGCAGACGTTAATGATAAATATCACAGATGTAGATAAAACGGAACATACAGATTGAGAAGGTGGCAGATAAAAGTAATAATCTGTTACTGTTACGGATCTTGACAAAGACTTCTAGATCAATCGGTTAACAAAAGGTCGTTGTGCAAATTCTAACCTTACATAATAAATGATTGCATTTACGGACTTCACAATTATTTGATTTTTGCGAAATCAATATAAATTTGATTTTTAATTTTATTGCCAAAAAGTCCTAATAGTTGAGGCAAATGTGTCATTATTTTCGACTGTGATTCTAGAAATATTATTCACGACCTCCGACTCCAAAGTTTGATCAAAGCTCTAGGTTGCACTTATAATTTTTTTAACTCCCGTAGGGCAAGTTATAGTAATCGCAAAAAAATCGAAAATGAAAATTTTTATATATCTTTATATTTCAAAATCTTCTAAACATTTTGGCATACCTTAGAAAAAGTGGATGTATGTGTGTGTGTGTGCGCATACAAATTTTCGTCGACGATTTTGGGAACACGGATGAAGCGATTTGAATAATTCAAAAAACGTTCGATTCGTATTGATAAGGAGACGTGCTGATTAGTTTTTGGCGAGGCAGGTCCAACCGTTCCAAAGATATGGGGTCAAAAATTCCAAAAACGGTAACTCAGTTTTTAAGAGAACGGAGCGTCCGATTTGAATAATTCAAAAAACATTTTACTTGTATTAACAAGATGAAGAACTGATCAAATTTTCATGAAAGCAGATCTAACGGTTTCGGAGATCTAGTAGAAAAAAGTAAAAAAAAGATGCTATTTGGCTGTCAAAAATGATTATTAGACATATGCGCATCAAATTATCAGATATTTTATAGAGATTTTAACAATAAGTATAAATTTTGTTTACATTCCTATGGGTTCCGTACCAATGTTTATTCGTTAGACGGTGACGCGGCGCTTACGCGCTTCGATGATTCGTCTCTATGCAGTTAAAGCAGTACGATTGCTTTGAAAAAAAGTTCAAAATATTTTTATCTTCAAAAAAAGGAAATTTTTGTCAAAAATTTATAGTTTCTCAAAAATCTAATTTTTTCAGAGTAATTTTTTTTCAAAAATGTTGATCTTTTTAAAAAAAAAAAGAATTTTTGGTACGGGAAGTTCCAGCAATTTGCCTTAAGGCACGATGCCATGCGCCCCACTAGTTCTGATTTTATATCATGTAATGTTATCATTTTTTTTCACTTGCACATAGCAATTGAAAAATATTTAGTATTTAGAAGCTTTTAAAGAAAATTTTATTTTATTTCTATTTTTCATGATTAAAGTTATGTTGCATTGTATTTTGTACCATAAAAATAACAAATTTAATTAATCGACATCAAAGACATTATAATATACATGTGTATAAAGTCTATGATCAACATACATATGTTTGGTTGATGCGAAGAATGACGTCAAGTCTTTTGTTTTGATTCCTGGATTGAATATATCATTGTTTCATAGACCTGAGTGACAAAAAAATGTTTGTAACTATTTTATAATTGATTTATATAAAATCCATAATAAAATAAATCTGTATTAAATACTGATAAAGCCATATTAAATGCTGATTCTATTAAAAGCGATTTTTAGAGCGATCTTTTATCTAAAATGAAACATAATTATTTTTGTCATATTGATGAATGATATCAATTTCATATTCTTACGACATAAATTAATTTTCTATGCTAATTTATTGCAGCCGCTTTCAAGGTGGCTTGGAAATGGGCAACCTTATTCAATATGCAATGTTTATTTAGAAAATATAATATGTAGGTACTGTATCGCAATTATTTACACGCAATTAATTCGCTATAGTTATATGCTGCTCATTAACATTTATATTTGATCGCTGTGACCAAATAAGGTAAAATATTCTAAGCTGATATAGAGAGCATGCAGGTTATGCCAACGGTATGTGGTTCGAACAAGCCCAGTTCTTGTCACCGCTGGGTTATTAATTGCTGCTCAATTTTAATCCATAATAGGATCGTATCAGTTTAATGATTTTATAAATTAATTCGATTTGCAACAGCTATCATGGATAGTATGCACTTTCTAATCGAAACATTCCTGAAATTTCACGCCAATTCGGATATAAATTCTATTAAGTCCTATTATCTATTACTCTAAAACTTGAATCTATATTATATACAAAAGAGAATTGAATTGAATTTTTAATTCATTTATACAATATCGACATATCTCAGATCATGATATTTCTAAGTAATCGTCGTTTACTTGATCATTACATAAATTTTATTAATATCATATGCATTCACGTACGTGTACAATCATTTCTTGCTATATTGCAATGAGGTCAAGTAGCTTTTTTTGGTCGTATGTGTTGCGATAAACCTATCATTTGAAAGATGATTACTAACAATATGTGTATAATTTAAAAGTTGAATACATATGTGCTTGTTAAGATATCGGTCATTAAAGAGAGATCTGTATCTAATTGTTGAATTATTGATACATAATCAATAGTACAATAGAGTTTGCTAATGCTAAGTATCGATCTGTAACATTTTTATTCAATGAGTTTAATTGCGCTTTGTGAATTAAATCACTATGATTTATTATTTTATAGTTATTATTATATTCTAATTAAAATTGATACATTTCATAATAAATAGAAATAATAATATAAAGTCTATACTTTTAAAAAAAAACAGCATCGATAATGAATATTTTATTTATGTGTAGGAATTTTAAAATCGTGCAAAAATAATTATAACACATTTTTATTTTTAATAGGATATATTATTCAAAATGATAATTTTTAATGACCTTATTATCGGTTCTAGTCATAACAAAATTTGAAATGCATATCACAGTATACTAAATAATACTAGTACAATGCAGACAACGTCCTACATGTTTTATTTGATTATTAGTAGTAGTCACATGACAATGATGCTCTATCAATTATCACATTCTTACAAATTTACTAAGTCATCAATGAATATCTTCACTTTTTTATGGTAATAAAAATACGAGTCTGCACTCTCTATAAACAATTCTGTGATAATCTTTATTGATCGAATAATAAATATTATTTCTTGATCTTTAGTTCACTTCCACGAATTATAAGGAAATAAATATAATCACACAAGAGCATTAATATCAATAACTACAATTATCGACTTTCCATTTTCAAATAAGTAGCTTTGTTGCTGATAGATGCTATGACATGTGTTCATAAAATATTTTATGGGTCATGTTTATCTCATTGAACAATTTAAATATTGCATTTGTAGTTCGTCGACTATCTGTTGAATGTTCTTTGTTGTATATGAACTAACATCCAAGTTTCATATCTAATCTGGGAGAGAGTGTCCCTTATGTCGCTCACTTCCTTATAACCTAAATTGATCGCCAATTAAGTATTGTATGGGAAATTGTCATTGATGTTATCAACAGTTGGAATAAAAACGGATGTAGTTAATTTGTAGGTACTTTATTTGATGGAGAATACTCATTATTGTGAATATAAATGCTTGGGAAATTTATGGGATTTTTGGCAGATTTTGTAGTATTTTTATTGTCTTATTTAAGCTAGGCGTGTGAACAATTATTTTGTGTTGTATTCATATTGAAAATCTGCATGTTATTACTCTCATCCTTCTTGCTAAACTCCCAACTCAAAACAATCTAAAGGACTGTTGTTGTTCAAGAATTTCGGGTTGATTACATAGGAGGCTGGTCAAATCTTCAACAAATACAACTCATACTCAATTTTCAAATAAATTTCATTAATATTCGTTTCTCTAAATCTTTCTGATATATCGAATTGTAGCGCCAACGGAGACATGTAACACGTCACGTCTGTTTCGCATGTCATAATCACAATACGAAGTCATTCAATGAACACCTTATACGCAAAATATACGATTTGCACAACAATAAATGCATTTTCATTAAAGAAAATGAATCCATTGTTTGTTATGCGTTTATGCATGCCGTCGTAAAATTCAATCCGATATGCGTAGAGCTAAAATGAACGATAGTGAAATTTTACATCTCGTGTAGGAGCTTGGGAACTTTACTAACCGAAGTAAAAAACAGCCGAATGGTAATAGAATAATTCAATGAGTCTTGTGTGATTCTATATAATATTGAGACACTCTAAAATAAAGAAAAGTTCTAGCAAAATTTTAATTATCTTAATTACAACTGAATATACAATGACGACCTACTAGCATGATACATAATATAAGTTATTTCTTATCTCTTTTTCTACGAAAATACTAAAGTGTATTATTAGTAATCCGGTCTTAATCATCACATTTTCCTGTATTTTATTTTCTTTGAGAAATTCTCATCGAATGGTGCAAGAGCTAAAAATAGATTAGGAAAAAATTAATTCCAAAATATTTTCATGAATCATAGCACATCACACATTTTTATATTATAATTATTGATGAATAATTCTTTTGTATACGATGTTTTTACTAACATCAACAAGAAATACTAATTTTAAGTGGATCTGTATTATGTTAGGGATTTTAAGGTTGATCCTTGCCTTTATATTATTCTAAAGTTATTAGAGTACTCTATTAATCAGAAAGATCTATGTATTCTAGTCTAATTACGTTATCATAATATTATTAATTATAGTGCTAGTATCAATATAATATAAATTTGTATTTTATTTCAATCGACTGCAACATTTCTCTTTAGACGTAAATTAGTGCGTTGATTCTGACTCAGACGCCGAGTACAACTTGTCAATTATTAATTAACTTACGATGTCATTATTAGAAATTATTATCTCATAAATAATTCTTCGCAAATGAATATTGGCATGCAATTTCAATCTTAATTTTATTGAACATTGATTAGTAACGCTGATTTGTTAGATTAAATAGAGTTTAGTTGATATGTTTATTAAAGTTATTGTATGAATTGAATGTATAATTACTTTTAGCTTTTGACATTAGCCTGACTAATTTAAAAAGCTTTTAGCTGATATTTCGGAGTAAATTTGAAAACAAGTTGACATTCAGATTATAAAAAAACCATATATGATTTCACATATTTTGTTATGAAAGTTGTAGCAGCTTAATGAAATTCTTATGTCAGCAATCAACAATTTTATTAAAAACATGGAATACATCTCAGATTATAATAAACCTGTTTTGATTGTGATTATGCAATTTGTTCATGAACATCGTGTTTTGCTCTACTTCTTGTGTTATTATATCAACTGTTAATACTTTTCAATGTAATGGGCGTTAAAATCAATGAACTTAATAAAATGAAATTACAATTAAATATTTATGAAATTCTCGACTGCTAATTATATATACTTAGATCAGTTATAAAACACTAATAAGAACATGAAACAGCTACATGCGCTTAACTTGGTTTTTAGTTAAAAAAATGTTCTTCGAGCTGAAACTTTTGTGAGTCAGACTTTTTCTCAGACACCAAACAACATTTTTCACTGAATCTTATAGAAAACGCGTCAATATTGGCCACATGGCTTTTCCTTTCTAAGTAGAGGTCAATTTTATGAGGACATTGTTCAGTCCATTCACCATGTGATAAAATCTACAACATCGTCCTAAGACAATATTGTATTTAATACTTATTTATATCATTTGTTTATTTTATTTACAGCATGCCAACAATGTGCGAGCGATGGCCGAGTCTTACGTATCTCGGAGGCTCGCAAAGTCGGTGTCTTTAACGTCGTCAACTAGTCTCACGACGAGCGTCAAAGTCCATCATCAACATCTGTTGTCGCTCTTGAGGAACCAAGAGGACGATTTGCCAATACTTCCTGCCGCTAGACCTGGTGAGTGTTTCCTGGTGGTAATATTTATTGACACTTTAAATAAAACAGTCGTAGTTTCAAGATTTGTATTTGCAGTTTTTTTTGTTTAAATGCTAATGTATGAATAGTGAATAGTGATAAGAGGTATTTGTATAATTATGGTGAAGTTTACACGTCTGATAGTCATCGTCTCAAGGCTATATATAGAGTTATAAAATCATATTTTCTTTGTATCGAATACATATATTAACTACGTATTAGATTTTTGCAATAAATATATGATTTTTTTACTAAATTCACGTTTACCTTGACCATTCAACCATTATATCTTATTCTGACTAATTGAATTTATACATTTTACAAAGTAATATTATACTATTGACTTACCTTCGTTATTTGCAAATATATGACTTAAAAGCCTCTATAAAATGCTATATTTTAAAGCTACGTTCAATGTCTAATTCATTTTAGAAACTTGTTGTTTTTTATTTGTTCTTAATAATTAAAATCTGAATTTAGCACAAAATATTTTGAGATACGGACGATCTGATACTTGATATCAGGTTCATTTTGGAAATAAAAATAAAATTGTAGGAAGCTCGTTAGGGTAAACCGTTTGTACAAAAAGTTTGTAATTTGAAAATGTTTTACATTATGATGACAAATACTAAAATTGATCACTTCTCTCACATAATTCTAAGATATTTAGATAATCTCTAATTAAAGATATGCACACCAGGATGAAACTGGTACATTATAATTGGTCTCAGAATTCTAAAAGATATTTAGGTAATCTCTAAACAAAGTATGTGGATGAAACAATATTATATTACGTCTTGGAAATTAAATTAAAATTATAAGGAAAACTGCACAATTGAAAATATATAGATAAATTCTAATAAAAGTATATCAACTTCTGAAAAGCGACAGTGTTAAGTTCAAGTATCACTTTACTTTATCTTATGGTCAACTGGCGTTTCTTTAAATTTCTATGACATCTTAGAGAGAACCTAAAATTAGCATAAACCAGTGCAACATAAATACCAAGCTGTATAAAATATTCTAGAACAACCATTGCATCAATATCCGTTCGCTTCGAGTTACAAATGACTTCTGACCCTGCCAATAAACAAAAAGTTCAAATAAACGTCCAGTGTTCGCCTTCGCAAAATGTATCGGACTTATCACCTATCTGTCGCCGTCACCACGGCGCTAAATCTCTTGCATTCCTATTTATTACGTACGAGATCGCGTTCGTGCGGAGGCTGTTTAGCTAATCCAGCAATGCTGATAGTGAAACTGATTCATAAATTTAAATTAAAATGTCAACATGTCTTATATAACAAATTATTCTCGTTTGATTGAATTTCCATAAACTGCACGTAAAATATTAAGCTAAAAAGGTTTTGTTGAGACACCATTGTGATACAAAATTTATAGAAAGGGATTTTGATGAAATTAACACTTTCAGTAATAATCCAAATCGAATAGTTATGTTATAAGATAAGAAGCAACTAGAATATATATTTTAATCAACTTTTTTTTCAGGAACCTTTTTTGCCAGGGACAACGTTAGTAATTTTATAGCTTGGTGTCGAAGATGTTTAGGAATTCATGAATGTCTCTTGTTCGAAACCGACGATCTTATCATGCGGAAAAACGAAAAGCATGTCATCCTCTGTTTGCTCGAGGTAGCAAGGCGCGGCGCGAAATTTGGTAAGAGGAAATTTTGAACAATAAATGATAATTTTATTTTATGTGCTACACATGACCTCAATTTATATTTGTATATATTTTTTAATCATATGTTCATAAAACATCTTTGGATAAATGTATGCTCGTGGGCTATATACTACTTAATTCTTATATTATTAACTTACTACCTTAAGCGAAGATTTTTATGTATTATTAACTTCGCCGTAAGGTAAGTTATAGTAGATAAGATGCACAACTAATTTTGCTCTCACTTAAATCTCCTAGCGATTACTTCGATGTGCGTGTTTACTTTCAGGGGTGTGTTAGGGGTTAACCGTAACTTAGGTAACACCGAAAGTCAGGGTCAATGCAGCTTCTAACCACTCTTGGCTACTCTACAATACCTTACCGTCTTTTACTGTCCACCTAGCCCATGGCTTTCGGGGTTAACCGACCAACAACTATCCTCAACTATCCTCAACAAGTTTAACCACTACAACAAACCAACCTATCGAATGTCCCAAAAAAGCAAGCAGCCCATTTCTTTTGTGGCGTAGTGGACAGAGTGTTAGATCAGCGCCCAAAGGGTACGATTCTTACCGAGGGCACAGTTTTAAAAGTCGTACTTTCGTGCCAACAAACCAACCTATCGAATGTCCCAAAAAAGCAAGCAGCCCATTTCTTTTGTGGCGTAGTGGACAGAGTGTTAGATCAGCGCCCAAAGGGTTCGATTCTTACCGAGGGCACAGTTTTAAAAGTCGTACTTTCGTGTGGTTGGCTTAATTAAACTTTTACTGTTACATATACTGTACCTACGTTTATCATTAACTTCCTGTAGGGTAAGTTCTTGTAATTGTCCAAAAATCGAAAGTGAAACGTTGTGGTCCAATTTATAAGCACTTATATTTTGTCTATAAAGTTTCTCGAATATTTTATTACCGTACGGGAACTTCCAGTAATTTGCCTTAGGCACGATGCCATGCAATACTAGTTTTATACATAAATACATGTCGTAATATAGATATTCCAACTCAAATATCTAGTTAGATAATATATAATTATTTATTATTTAACAACTATAGGTATGCACAAATGACGTGCAAACGATTAGTCGCAAATCGCAATATTAAAAACTCATTAACAGAATTGCGATAGCAAACGTGTTTATGGCGAATAAAATACGCGCCACTCATAATAACTTGGATTGATAAATGTGCATATGACTTGACTATTATTTGACTTTGCGTTCTCTATCTTTTAATTCGATTTCTTAGAAATATCATGATTTTTGTACGTGAAGAATTTATATTTTAATCAATTGTTTGATTGTATCCAAAAAGTTTATTGCATCCCTAATTAACTGCAAGGAACCCGTAATAGTTTTTTCCTAATGGTACTACCTTCTATGTTGAATGAATGATTTCATGGTTTACGTATGACTACCTACAATATTGATTAAATACCATTTACCAGTACCTACCTATAAGATTTCCATTAAGTCAAGAAATGAGTGTTTCATGCGTCTTGAACATCTAACCTCAATATTCCGCCTCAATCTCCGTCGATTGATCTAATTATTGTGTCCATAATGTAGACAAATTACGAAGCATTATTATTCATAATTTATCTCTAATGTATTTTTAACACCGTATCATTCCTATATCTTATACGTGAGCCGCGGCGTATCTATTTCGATTATTGCAGACTTATTGAATTTATTGATTAGATGTGAAATACCGTAAAGTACTTTTATGGAATTGTATGGAATACATTTACGACAGTACATAATATAAAGATATTTATTGATATTATTTTCTTAATGAGTCACGTTTTTCGATGAGCTGAATTTTACCGCTTTGTTGTTTATCTTGAGAGTGTTATTTGTTTAGTAACGAATAATTTCTGTGAAACGATTAATTTTTACCTGAATTTTTTTGATAACTCAGGTGCTATGAATGAATTATATACGTCATTTATAATCCTTATAATGGATATGAATCTAGATATTTCTTAAGTACAATATTGAATGTACACACAATGAGTACACGTCAGTCAAAATCCTTACAATGGACCTGAGAGATATTGATTTAAATACGTATTATTCATTTCAATATTGTCCTTATTTGTTTTGTTTCCGAAAACGAGAGTCTAATCCTTTTATTCTATATTTGCATTTATTAATTTATTTATGTCTTTGAGAATAAAGTAGTACAAGAAAAAACTGTTTTTAACATTTGCGAACAATCAAGATGCATAAAAAATTTTTCATGTCCGCATCATATTTGAACAATTTGTAAACAGATTTGTACATATCTATTTATCTAAATGCAATAAAACTGGTTCTGTTCAGTATTTTTTTTTTCTTCATTTTTTATCAATGTGTTCCGTCTAACAATAAGATGTAGCGAGCATATCCGATACCTTTGATAGATTTAATAAACATTCTATTGAAAAAAAAAGAAATCTTTAGTATCTGCATACTGTACTGTTATATTGATTTTCGAACCGTTATTCTTGTAAATAAAATGTCTTAACGTCTTCATAAATAAATACACATCAATTAATTTGCATTGACAAATCCAACCTAGAAGTATAGATCCAATGTTGACACAATACGCACCAACTGTTGTTGAGCAGCAAAAAATAATTAAGAATGATGCATATGTAGGTTCATGCATATGTATGTAAAGATACAGGTTTTTTGATATTTAAAAATGGTAATTTCTATTCTGAGAATGAGTCAACGTTTATTGAAATGCATGCGTGTCTACTGTATCATATGGAGATGTTAGACTTTTTACGACGCTATCTTCAAAATCTTTGGGAAATTCATTAACAGTGCTCAATAGCTAATTAACTTTTCCATTTGTCTATGGAAATTTAATTTAGTTTGGAATAAAGTATTCAAATACTATGTTTAAGGATTAGAATGTAAACAAATTCATTGCAATTTTCTATGTCTATAAATTAATTATCTAATGATGATTTATTTTTGTGTCCCTAAGGAATGCTCGCCCCAATGCTCGTGCAGATGGAGAGACAGATCGATCGGGAGATTGCAGCCGATAATTTGGCAAATGCACCCGGTTCGGCATTGAACAGCACCGATGGCCAGGAGAGCGACACCGACAGCGAAAATGACAGGGAAGGAGACGGCGTACTTCTTGTCTACGGACCTCATAGACAAATTGTCACGAACGATCTTAAAAGCCTCGACGAAATGGTGAGTTCTTCTTTGTTCTCTATTAGTTTTAGTTTTCTCGAATTATACCATTACATTTAAAACCAATTAAAACTTTTGCATGTAACTTTTCCAATTATATTTAACCTATACAATCAACCTAGCTATCAATACGGGTGTAGAGACACATTTATTAATAAATCAATGAATATAAATCAAATTAATAAACTAGTGGGGTGGGTGGCATCGTGCCTTAAGGCAAATTGCTGGAACTTCCCGTACCGTAACGAAACGTTCGAGGAATATTGAATGTTTTCAAATAGATTATTATAAATATTGTATTATTGTCTAATATTTATAATAATTATATAAACTGAATTGCAGAGTTGAAATTATTTGTTTAAAGTATATTAGAACTATAGTCAGAATTAAAAATAAATCTGAATTATTTTCGATATACAAAAAATTTAAAAAAAAAAAAAAAAAAAAAAAAAAAAAAAAAAATGGTACAAAATTTTTTTTTCCAAAATCAATTATTTTGTTAAGACAAGCAGAAAGTTCTTTGAATCAATTGAATCGGACGCTTAGTTCTCTCAAAAACTGCCATTTTTGTACATTTAGCTCTGTATCTCCGAAATGGCTGGGCCTGCCTTTGCGCAAAACTAATAACCCTTTCTCCCAATCATTACTAATGGAATGTTTTTTAGATCATTCAAATCGGATGCTCCGTTCTCTCAAAAACTCGATTTCTATTTTCTGCACTCTTTGCTCCTTATCTCCGTACCTGCTGGACCTGTCTTTGCCAAAAACTAATCAGCTCTTCTCCTTATTAATAGGAATCGAATGTTTTTTAAACCATTCAAATCGGTTGATCCGTACGCCCGAAAACGTGGACGAAAATTTGTATCCATACATACATACACACACACACACACACACACACACACACATCCATTTTTTCTGAGGTATGCCAAAACGTTCAGAAACCTTCAAAACGTCGAGAAATGTAAAAATTTTCAATTCCGATTTTCGGCCCATTACAATAACTTACCCTACGGGAAGTTAATAACATATACATAATATTTAAATTATTTTCATCATTGAATATGTGGAAATAAGATTCCTATTTGTTTAATAATAGTTGAGATTTTATTACATTCTCAGAAAAACGCATTTTAGTTCAGAAAGTGTAACTTAATTATTTAAAAAATATTAACAATGTGTTGAATATCATTTAATATTCTTCCACGTGCACTGAAAACCTTATAAAAAACTTACAGCGACCATGAATTTAGATCGTTTCAATCATAAAATATATCATATCACTGTTAATTACTAATTAATTGAGTTCTTCATAGAATTTATTAATTTTAATTGCCATTTTATTATGATTTTGCCTTTGGGGTATCTCGTAATATTTTTTAGATATTATCAAACAAAAAACACGTATGATTTTTAAGGCCGTGTTAATAAAACAAGGACGAAATTTCTAAAGGTCGTTGGTAAAAGTTTAGATACTTATACGTTAATACTTATTCGAACTCAAACTATAAGCAATTAATAAAGAAATATTACTTTTTATGATATTTTATATGAATCTCTTTTTTATAAAAAGAATTTTCTTTTTGGTCGAATGAATTAGTAAGTTTTGCTTATTTCATGTAGTCCATAAATTAAAATATAAATTAAAGTCTTCGTTATGAATATTAAGTTTCAAATAATTATAAATTTCCTTATTTGGAAATTTGAAGCATTTGTCTATAATATGAAGTGCCTTTCTTCGCGATAAAGAGCATTTATCGTTTCAACTTAAATACTGTTTTTTCTTGAAAGTTGCAAAAATTTCAATTACTATTAAGAAATGTTATCTTCAGTTTTAGAAAATTATTATGTTTGTTGAATGTTATCTTCAGTCATATGACTCTATATTTATATCGTTTGATGTGCTATTATGCACGTACTGATTGTGAGAAAAGTGAATAGATTTGAGATTTTATTACATCGCATGCTTATTGCAAATAACAATAGCAGCCAAGAATTGGCGCCAACTGAAAATGATTAAAACCATAATTAAATCGTTGATACACCTTGATTCCAAAAGGTTCCCATTCCAGAATTTGCATGGCTACTGGTAATATGCGGTAATATGCAGTGTTTAATGCCACTTCGATGAATTAAATCTACATCTGTATTAAGAAGTACTAGAATTAAATCCGACGAGTTTATAAAGCAGATACATTGTTTGTAGCGGAAACTTTATATATAATGTTTTCATTCTCATAAATGTCATCGGCTAGATGGCTGGAACAACTTCTGGCTTTAATAGGCTCTTCACGTTTTAAATATCTCTAGTTATTATTATGTGTTTAAACTTTAAACTTTCACCTTACTTAAAGCCGTTATGAAAATGCCTTTCTCAGAATGTAATAAATATTAATTGCGTATTTATTCATTACGTAAAATTGCTAAATTTTTGCAATACCGAGGAACTTCAGTATTATTTATTTCGCAGTAAATGTTGTAAACTTACTTAGAAAACGTTCGTCTCCAATTTTAAACGGAAATTTTACGTCTTCTTCACAAGCTTTTTAACATTAGGCACGACGATTCAAAATACAATGTTGTTGTTTCTTAACATATTTTATATTTCTGATGGCTGTGCAAACAAAAAAAGAGTTTTATGTATCTGATATTACTATCTGAAGCTGAACCGTTAAATATTTTCCAAAATAATTGCACTAGAAATCTTAGAACCGATTTGCCCTTAGGCTTCTATAGTAGCAACTTCACTACTGTCTACACATATATTTAGATTAATAAAGATAACACCATCAACAGAATCTTATGTTAGTTATAAACTTTCTTCGATAATTTTGACATGTAAGATTATGTAAAAACATAATACAAAATAAATGCTGCAATTTCTCAACGCTCGTTAAACTCTTGCTAGATTGAAATAAAGATCTCATGTTTACAAAAACATATATACCTTCGTAATAGAAGGGCCATAATATTAACATTTAAGAAGTGCAATAAATTTTAATTTTAATTTCGTTGACATATATACTTTTGTTGTCATCGAGCGGAATTACCTGTAATCATTTCTAGATGCGTACACGATAACAAGTTATTTTATATCTCGCAAAGGTTTTGTAATTTGTTTCTTCATTTGTCACGTATCGTGCTTATCTTTTTGAATTGGAATTGAGTACATCATATCGTTAATTAATGACGCTGTTAATTCAAACGACTCAATTAATGTTATAAAATCTTGGTAATTATGCTAATGAATGAATACTATCGCTTTCACAATCGCCGCGAGTAAAACACAGCTGGAAATAATTCAGGTACATAAATAAATATTCTGTCTAATATATATTTTTTATTTGTTTATTATACATATTTACATTTCTAGAGTCCTTTATTGTAAGTTATTATAGAGGCCCAGGAAAATTTGATAAAAATTAATTTTTCATTGAACTAAAAAATGTATAAGCACAATAAAATTTGCAATTGAATTTTAATACGCTAGAAGAGTTCAATAAAAATAAATATCTACTTTTAATTCATAATTTTCTTACACTGATAGTCGATTTATGATGATCGGGCTTTTCTGGCTCATTTGTAAGAGCTTTGGTCTTTCAACCAATTCGGTATCCACATCAGACTTCTTTTAAAATACAGATCGAAATATGTTTTTAAGTAAAACTACCCCTTTTCCATCAATCAAATTAATAATCTTCAGTATTAGAGAAATTTTAATAAAAATAAAATATTATGGGGGTTCTCCTAAGTAGTTGAGGAAGTAGTTAAAAAATATTCATCACAAAGCTTTGATTGCTTTTCACATGATGATTTAGCAATCTTTAATTTTCAATATCAATTACAAACTTTATCAGCAAGCAAAATGCGCATATATTGTTTACGAGGCCAATAAAATTTGAAAACAATATCATCCTATGATAAAGCCTATCTTGAGCGATTATCATGGCAATGAGATTCTGTGTTAAAAACCCACTAAAGATTATAATATCATCGAATATCCATTAGACAAACAACGTAGTTTAGCATAAATGCGTGCTTTAAGACAAAACAGCATTTGTATTACTTATATTTGAATATTATTGTTATGTAATGCTTACAAACAGTGCCCATTGTTTCCATAAAATAACAGGCGGCACACGATATTCTTTTAACGTTTGCCGCGCTAATCTTCTTCGCGTCATAAATTGTTTTGAATAAAAACCTAGTGGCAAGAAGTACATAATGGAGCTATTTTTCTCTGAATCACTCATTGTTTTTACAAAAGCCGTCATTTTAAATGAGCAATAGTCGACAAAAAATTTATATTCAGAATAGTAATTGTTTTACCAGATATGAAGCATTTTGTGGAGTTCAATGTTTGTTGTTTTTTGGTACATTAAATTAATACGTGTTTTTTAAGAATTGTTGATGTATTATTTTTTTTATTCTTGTAATAATGATCTTTGCACACTGTTTCCTAAACCTATTTGCTTACAATTTTCAATTTAATTTGTAATTTTCAATAATCTGTGTATTGATGTTAAAAAGTAGAGCTTTGGTATTTAATTTTTTAATATTTTTATCCGTTTTGCTAATTTCAATAAAATTAGCATTTTCTGAGAAAACTTAAAATTATTATATGTTTTCTTGAAAAAATATGTCTGTTTGTATTTATATGTGTATGTATGGGATCCAGAATTTGACCATCCCTTGTGATTTTCTCAGAAACGGCCGCACTAGTTTTGAAGAGATATCACTTAACTGATCAGTTGATTAATTGTTTTGATTTTATATCATTTTAATGAAATTTTGCATGTTCATCTAAAGTTCTAAACTAACCGAATTTAAAATTTTAAACATTTCATGAAACGCGATTTGTTATGACTAGTTTTTCACGAAGATCAATATCCGTTTCTTTTAAATAGCAAATAAGAGGCTAAAGTTGATTTTGAAAGTTCAAACAATTGTGAATCATGCTGATCAATTATGGTAAAGATCGTCCAGGCAGTTTTTGTGATTAATGATTATATTTTATTTTGACCATTTTAATGAAGCTTTGGATAAAGATAGAGATCATGGTCTAATAAGTAAAATATTATAAATTTGGGAAAAGTAGTTTGATTATAAAAATTCATTAAAGTTGGGAGTAAGCAGCTACTATCTTAGAATACCGTGTATATTTTATTCTGTTCTGTTACTTGTATTAATCATCGTTGACGATAATATTTAAAAATAATACATGCATTGACAATTTTGTTGTCACAATTTGGAAAGTTGTTGAATCTCGATTGTTATTGATTATGAGGCAGATTGCAATTTACACCTTTGTAATATATAATAAATCCAAAAATATTCATTCCTGATGGGATATCTTTGGCTATTCCTTGATTAAGTAACACTTCTCTTATTTTGACATCTATTTGAAAAATAGATTAACTTCAATGTTGTAACATTTATCGGAGAAACTTTTAGTTTCAAAGCTTTAAAACTTCAAATAATAGTATGCCATAAGCCAGTAATCTCATAATACTTGACTTACGGGAAACTGGATATGAGCAGCCTCACAATGGTTTTACCTACCAGGTACATAACATACCTGGTACGTGTTAACGCGTTAGCAGATCCTGCTCGCTTATCATTGTCGGCGCGACGACAGTATTTATGAAAATTGTCTTAACACTTTCTATATTTCTGTGCAGTTCCAATAACAAGCAGCTTAAGTATCAAGTTCTAATGTTTCAGCTTTGAAATGAAATCGCTAGTAAAAGCTGTTCGATATTTATTCGCCCATAATCTTTTAATGCACAGAACGAATACTTGTTCATATAATATATGATTTCTTATTTATTATTCTTGACAACGCTGTTGAATATATATTAACATACGAACATAATATATACATATGAGTATTTGAATATAGTTACAATTAGTAGAAGTTATTACTTTCCAAGTCGTTACATGAAGACATTGATTAAAACAACCTGTTTAGGGAATGACTCGCCAGGACATAAATTCAAGGAACTAAAGCATTTGATTAATTAAAGGTTATTTTCACTTTATTACTAAGGCTATTACACACACACATGATAATAAACATATACATATACATACAAATATTTATTAACTTCCCGTAGGTAAGTTATAGTAATGGGCCAGAAATCTAAAATGAAAATTTTTGCATATTTCCACGTTTCAGAGGTTTCTGAACATTTTGGGATACCTCAGAAAAAATGGATGTCTGTGTATATGTGTGGAGACAATTTTTCGTCGACGATTTCGGGCGTATGGATGAACCTATTTGAAAAATTCAATAAGCAATCGGTTCCTATTGATAGGGAGATGTGCTAATTAGTTTTTGGCAGAGGCAGGTTCAGCCATTTTGGAGGTTCGGAGCAAAGAGTGTAAAAGGAGACCGAGAAATGATCCAAAAAACATTCTGCTCATATTGGCAAAACAATTGCGTTTTGGAAAAATATTTTTTTTATTTCAAATTTGTTTTTTTCAAAAAAAAATTTTTTGTATATCGAAAATAATTCATTTAATTTTTCTAATTCTGTCTAAAGTTCTGAAGCTCGATTATATATTTTAATTTTTTTTATCATTGATATTTTTTTTATTCATATATACAGTTTTTTAATTATTTCAATTTAATTTTTTTTTTTTAAACACTCACTAAATATGAAGTTGTACATTTAATAAAAAAATTAATTGAAAATACCTCAAGCTATAGAAATTTATTACTGTAACTTAGATAAAATTATAAATATATTATCCTAACCGATTATTCATTTTTCTCTATATTTTCGTATCATGGATTATCTTCTTTCTGTCTTATTTACTCTACATTTTTTATCTTGAGAGTTAACTGCCTTCTTTAAATTTTTCTTATTACAAATCTTGTTCGATTGTTATAATTGATTCTGTTTATTAAATTTTTGTAAATATATTACCTACAGGTATATATTACTTCACAATTTTGATTATACATCATGTAATTTTTATTTCACGGCATGAACAAGCGACCTTTGCCTAGTTAGCCGAAAATATTGATTTTCTGGAAGACTGCGTGTACATCAAGTACGGCGATGGGTGTTGTTCTTTGACACGTAATTTTTTCTCGCAAAAAATAAATTACGGGTACACTGATGTTCAAGGTTTTCTTTTTTAAGTTCCGCTTGAAGAAAAAAAATGACATATTTAACGCAAGACGGTGATTACAGCACCAAATTGTAATTACACATTGCGACCTAAAAAAATGCGACGAGATGAATCGACATGGACGGATCGTTGAATTAATTCGCAAATATTTGTCGTTTATTCACACCCTATATAGAAAAATTAAGAAGTTGAGTTTAATATTTATTACTGTTATTGATATTATAATATTTCACGAATCGCTTTATCTACGACCAACAAGTTTTGATGAATGATAAAGTGTTCTATTTATAAAGCACTTAATAATACCGAGTTTTAATTTATAATCTCGATACGGGCATTGAAATCATTTAAAACGAATCACTTAAATATTTCCATTACCATATTTGCATCCATTTATATCTACATAAATTGATATATTGTCTCTTATTAACATGTCAATTTAATACTTTTATTTCTTGTTCAGTAACATGTATAATTTTCTTGTTGAATACTTTAATGTACACGTTTATTACGTGTAATTTCCGATACACCGTTATTAAGACTATTATTATTACTGTAATAATACTACTATTTATTTATTAATATAGTAAACTGCCTCATCGGTTTGTACAAATGTAAAAATGCTAGTTATGAATCATGGCAATTTATGTAAAGCTGATACGAGTTCTAATACCTGCTAACAAATTTTTAAAACATTTTATAATCAATTTTACTTCATTTTCTTATATATTCGAACTGAAATAATACTATGTATTCTATAAGCTTTTGTGATGTACATTACTTAAACCAGTGGTTCTTGAAGGCAACCCAATGGTTGATCATTCTTCTTCTAATGAGATTATATTAAATATATTTCTGTTCATGAAATTATGTAATTATATAATAAAGCAAATATAGCCCGGGAAGGCTATTTTTTGAATCTATAAATTCAAGTAAAAATCTGCTAAATCCAGATATCAAGCTGGCCATGGTTACTTTTGAACTAACCCAAACCATCTCTTTATCTATTTTTCAATATTCATCTAAATCCATTATCCTCAATTTATATGATATTGGATACAATATTTTATTTTTTGTTGTGATGAATATGCATTTAAGTCTCATCTACAGTAATTGATCGGCACCAAAATCTAAAAATGTGAACTGATGCTGTCATAATCATTATTAACGTAGAAATTTTAATAACTAAAATAATGAAAAGGTGTTACAAATTTTAAGTGCATGGCCTTTATCACGACATCTTATGAATGAGGTCGATTTCTCACACATAAAAATCGCTGTGCATGAACAATCCTTGTAAGGTGTATTGAAACTGATGAAATTCAATAAATAATCAAGGCGATTTCCAATTAATTTTAATTTGCGCTATGCAAACAATTCTTTGTGAAAGCAATTTCAAAATAGTTTTATTAAAATACTTGGCTATAGAATATCGATATTCTCTATTCTGGTATCGCACAAGGCACAAGTGCAATGCCTTATAGATGGACGTAGGTATAGTACTAATACAACGTATGGATTTTAATTGGTTTATCATTATATGTCCACTTACGTCAGTATTGCGACCACAGGGCCTTTTGCGATCACAGAATTCATTATTTTTTGTCATGCGGGCGTTATTGGAATGACATTGCATGCTGAATTGTTTAGAACGATCTCTGTACACCACATGCATATATTTATTTATTTATACATTACTGAGATATTGTTGCAAATGCATCGCTGAGAAATTATTCTGAATAGCAATAATAATATTAATATAATATAACAATCAAAAGTACAACAATACCTATGAAATGCTGTCAGGAAGCTCCGTCTTCTACTCTACGGAAATAGTGACTTTATTTCGGGAGCAAATGTATTTAAAATTAAAATAATCACGAAGGGTTATGTGCTTCCTCAAAGCAGGTTTGTCCTGAAGTTTTGTTTTATTTTTCTTATGTATAAGCGATTCTTCTGGAATTTAAATTAAGTTTCACACCAACTTATGTACTTTAGTTGCGTGACTGAATTCACTGATCAATTCTACATTTTTTAAATAAATAAATAATAATTACGCTTCGTTCTCGCGAACAAAATGTAATTTTTTCCGTGATAAATGAGAACTTGTCATAAATTGTTTGTCAGTGGTTTTGCTAATATATATTAATTAATTTATCATTTTTCTAAAAAGATTTTGGAGCCATTTACTTACATCTCAATATCCTCTTGGGTATTTGCTTAATAGGTTGTTTTAATTTGCGAAGATTGTTTGAATATATTCTAGATTGTGACACATGCAAAAACACATAAATTCCCATAATTAGTTTTATTTGTAATATTATGTACCTGCAAATTTACTTATATAATTGAATCGAATTGTCATGCAAACATTTAATAAATTTGCAATGTCATACTTGTTGAACAGGAGGATATCAATATATGTGCAGTAAATCATTGAAACTCAATCAAATTTTTAATAATATAAAACTGTTTCTTAACGACTTGCTCTCCGCTTGAAACAAAAACGTGCTGCAACTAAAATAGTTTTTACTTGTATTTATTACAATTCAAATGTTAAATTAAAATCAATTCGGTTTCCTCCAGCTGTTCGACAGATCTGATTGATAGTATTTTTTCTCTGACAGTTCTAATTTGTGGGGTAAACATGTTTAGTTTTTTCTATATGTAGTATGTAAACTATACAAGCCACAAAAGTCGTGACAACATGCTGTGTAAATAGATTGAGCTATCAAATAGGGTTAATGACATTATTTAAACAGAAAATAGATAACATGTGTTCACAAATCTAATGTTATGAATAAATACTTTATATTTAATTTAATAGCACTATTTATCAACTTAATTCTTAGCAACATATTTTCCAGAAGTATAATGTGCTTTGCATGCATTAAATATTTCTAATAGCAAATGTAATGAATTTATTATTTTATTTATAAAATTCTTTATTAGATATTGAGCTGCAAATTCAGCTCCTGAATTCTTTGTGTGAAAACAAAAATATGTTGTATCGATTTAAAAAATCTAATTGTATTGAATAATTCTATGAATTTTATAAATTCAAATATAAATTTTATTATCACATCCTTTCAGCATTTGTTTATTAATAGTGGAGGACTCTGAGCCCACATAATTTTCTGCATAGTAAAGCTTGGGTCGCATTAGCAAGATAATAGACTCTTGAATAATATTGAAAATATTTTGAAAATTGAAATTATCTTATGAAATAGGTAACCTAGAAATAAGTTGCAGGTTTTAAAGTTATCTTAACATAAATTTATGATTATTTTGACACCATTAACCCATAACTGCAAGTCGTTTCTGAACTGATATCTAGGTGTTTGCTTTTATATGGAATTGTTTTCCTCTATATCAGCGGTCGGAAAACTGGGATAAATTACCCCAAATGGTGTAAAAATGGAATTTTTGGAGTAAAAAGTAGATATGTTTTTACTGTATTTGCTACAAAGTTGACCATATTGGGGTTATCTCTCTTTGCCATGGGGGTGAATGAGCTTAAACAAAAATATTTTGAAGTAATGGTTAAAAAAGTTTGCCGACCGCTGCTCTATATGAATTTTTAAATCACAGACAAATTGATATTTTTATTAACTTCCTGAAGGGAAAAATTGTATGCATTTGTTGTGTTTCAAGTCAAATCAGTTCCGGGTTCGATCCCAATGTCGGTCACCTTGATATCAAGAAGTATGATATTAAATTTTCACTTGATGTTCAACTGAAAATACTTATATATATCAATGCTACAATTCATATAACCATTCATATTATATAAATTGTTTCAAAATATTTTGAAAAGTCGCGAAACGACAGTTTGTAAATCTCTGTTTACCTTTAACAAAAGCTTGCATTCCACTTTTATTTTCTTTATATCTGGTTTAATACATTCGGCGGTTTTATTGCTTTGTTTACGAAAGCTGCACATTGGTAAAATAAAGGATAACGCTTGAAGCAAAAGGTAAAAACAAAAGTGCAAAAATGCATCGGAATTTCAACGTCTCGACTCCTCGATGGATCTTTATAAGGCGTTCGTCATATTATATTAAGATCGTTCTTATTATTTACAAAAGCGTTTGATCCGACAATGTACCACATGGCAGCTGAACAATACAGCCAAGTACATCTAGTGATTTGTATGACCTTACCATAAAGATTCATCTAAATGATATCAGCGGAACAATTACGGATAATGATGCGCTCTAATATGCAGCGTGGACAATCAAAACAATGACTCGTTGCAGATAAAGCTGGGACCACATAATAATTTTCATAACAGACAAACCTCAAATTAAAACTTGGTAATTTTCATAATCGATTCAGGACTTTTGTAAAAAAAAGTTTGACAAAAAATTATGCATATACCTGCTGAGTATGAAAAAAGCACTCAGTTGATTGTCGCACAAAACTTGGTATAAATATTATTAGATCTATCTTTGTATCATTTCTGAATCTATTACAATCTTGATAATCAATTAATTCCAAATGTATCATTATCTATACCGTTTTCAAATGTTTCGAGATATTTATTACGAAACATTTAATGCTAATGGTTACCTCATTTGTCATGTAAATATAATTAATTACGTTCTTTGCCTTTTCTTTATTCAGTACTAGCGCAGCTTATGAATAGAAACGTCATTGAACTTCTGTCATTTTTTATGCTGCCGGGGAAAAATGAAACGGAACTTCTCATTTTAAATGCATGCGCCTGAAACAGATGATTGATAAGTCGAATGACCCTAAAGGTCGAAAAATGACTTAATTATAGATAATATATATATGTATATGTATATCTTTAATGTGTGTATTGCTGTACATGGAGATTTTCCTCAAATTATAACGAAACACTTCTTAATTGAAATATTCTTACAACTTTAGTTGTTTCTTGGCACAGTTATCATATTTCATAGTATATAAACAATGTTGTTTCATTTCGTTTAATTATCGTCGATTATTATAATTATGATATCAGCTTTTGAATTTTAATCATCTTAACCTTAAGATTTATAAATATGCAGTCTGTAAAAGGATGAGCAAGCAAAAGGAGTGGCATATGTTTATTGTTATTGACAGCAAACCCGTTAATCAAAGAGTATAATTTAATGCAAATTATTTGACTAATCTTAAATTTTACTGCTGGCCGTGGTAAGAACGTACATCGACCAGCTAGATTTCAAGCAGTAGTGAGTCAGAACTATCTGAAAAGGATCAATAGCTAAACTTTGGAATTAAGAGTAAAGGCTTTAAAAATACAAAACCATCTGACCATTGATGGTGGTTAGGCGATGATCTTACCTATTGATTGAAGAAATGTAGAATGAACTTCCTTTTAAACCTGGCAGTGTTCTGCAAGTGATTTTGGGTGATGATTCTCTTATCTGCTTTTGTACTTGCCTGAATAAGTTCATATTTCTATGCTGATGTCTTTGTAGATCAACCAATTTGGAGCATGCAAAATTTTTTGTGATAATTATTTTGACAACTTACAATATATTTAGTAGGGAAAACATTGACCCACTGTTTGTCTATTTTTACTTTTTTACACTTTATAATATTTAGTTCAATGAATGACTTTATTATATTTAGTCGATTTCAACTCTGGCTGTGTAAACATTTGAGATAATAATCTCAATAGATTATAGTGTACCTTTTCAATACATTCAAATCACAGAATCGTATTTAAATACAGCACCTTGATTAATCAGACATATGACGATTCCCATTGTCTGTCACCTGTATTGGATCCAACATCCGTCGTGGCTTATTCATTCAAATCATTCGAGACGTTGTCCTTTTAAAGAATAACTTCCGAAGTGATTTGTCTTCATATATGTTCGCATGCGTAAACACCTATTGAAAGATTTGCAAGATAATGCAAGTTGTCAAGTCAAGGTCGATGGTAATTTATCAACAACGGTAGCAAAGGTCGGAGTGCCAATCTGTTTTTCTTTCATCTCGGGACAGTTGTCATGTCTTCTTTTGGTATTAATACCAATGTTTGTACAAGGAGAGATGTGGACAAAGGACACGTGCTGCGTTCAATATTGGCGCCGTATGCTCGGAATGGAATGGAAAGGTTACTTTGCGGAGAAGGATGTGAATTTTTATGAGTTATTTTGATGGATGGTGTTATTTGGAAATCTTGATTAAGAAGAATTTAATGACCTTCTTGTAGTTAAAAATAAATTTATTTATTTATTCAAGTCATTAACACATTAATTGTTATTTCTTTTATAATGTTTTACTGGGGCCTCAAGAGGTGGTAGGTGCTTTGACCTTGATTTCAAGTTACAGGGTCGACAAACCTCACGCAGCCTGATGTTAAGTTTTAGTGATTTAGTGATTATCTCTTAGAAGTATTGATAGCAATATATTTCCAAGTAAAAATAGCCATTTTCTGGCACCAATAATAATTGATAAAAAACGGTATATATTAAAATTAGTAATAGAAAAAGTTGTCTTCTGAAAAGCGACATCATCGCCCAAGCTTGAGGTTTTGGATAAGTTTTATGTTTTTTCAATGATTGCTACTTCAGAAATGAAGGTTGAATTTTCTCTATCGCATTGTAATTATTTCTAAGGAGAATAGGTGATCAAATAATTGTTGGTTTGTTTTAAATCCTTAGAAATTTTCTAGAGTTTTATTTGCATTATCACCAATTTTAGCAACATGATCGGCAAAGGTCAAATTGGTGTCAAATAGAGTGCTTAAGTCAAATATTTATTTATCTTAATATGCATCTGATGATGCAGATTTTATAAACAAAATATGTGATTTTGATTTTAAAAAATACGGATATTATCATTGGATCTTGGAATGTTTTGAACAGCATATTATTAATTTAAACCATAGATAGCCTTTACCACTAGGCCGCAAATATTGTTAAATGAACCTTGTCGATCGATGGAATATCATTTGAAAAATTAAAAATGATATATGTTTTTTTAAAGAATCAATACAACTATGTTATTAAATACCCCTGTAGATTGTTTCTTACGATTTATCGACCGACTTCCACATGATCATCTGTCTGATAAAGATAATCTTTTTTCCGCGGGAGACGGCTCGCCTCGTGAGCATGCGAGTTGTCAAGTTAACATGCCTGTTAATTTATAAACAAAGATATCAAGATTCGAAGTGTCAACTTACTTTACTTTCATAAAACTGTTTGTAGTTTATTGCAGTAATGCGAATGTTTATGTTAAAGGACAGGTGCTTCGTATCCGTACTGCCGTCACTTGATTGAAAACATGAATGAATTTATTTATGAGCTATTATTGGTGCATTGACTGGGATTCTTTGATAGTTTATTTGTACGTCGTGTAATTTAATATTTGCTTCTGGTATTTATGATTGATTTATAAGATGCGTTTATTTCATTGATGTATTTTTGCTCTTGTAAAGTGAAAATAGCCTCTTCGGGCATTGCTGCAAATATTTAATAATTATCTTATCACAAAGATAATGGAAAACCACTGGCTACCTTCTGATTTTCTAGTTTATAAGAACTGCGTTCCAAATTAAAAATTCTAATTAGAATAGTTCTAATTGCCGTTAAAAAATAATATGCAGCAGAGAAAAATATGCAGAACATTTTTACGTGACTCTAATATAGTATTGGCGCCATGTATTTGGAGAGGCTCCTGTAGAACAATATATAAATATTTATGAGTTGTTATTTTATCACTTGTTTTCTGCCATATATTTTGTCATATGCTTCTCAATAAAGGTATTTACATTTGCAAATCAACCTTCTTATGTCTTTGAATGCAATAAAAGTAAATGTTTTTGCAGGTTTATATTCTTTGTCTTTTTGTTTTTTATATTTATATTGTTCGCGAGTTTTCTGAATCTGATTTAATGAAGATAATGCTATGTTTATTTTTTCTTTTGGCTCGAACAACTTGAATGCATTTTTAGTGTCACACTTTTGTATCTCAATGTGGTATTAAGACTTGTTCACTAGATTTGCAAGATAAGGAAAGATCTTAAGCGAAGGTCGAGGTTGATTCATACATAATGACCGCAGATATCGAAACATCAATTTGTTTTTCTTCGATCGAATTACTTGTCATGTCTTCTTTAAGCAATAAGACGAGTAATACACGTTTAAGAAACAAAATTTATTGATAACTGCGCCATATCAGCCGAAGGAAAACTAATTGAGGAGTTGAGGAATCTTTGTGACCATATTTTTCGGTAGAATTTGTATGGGGTACGGGAAAAATTTATAATCCAAAATTTAAAAATTTAAATTTATCATATTTTATCTTAGCTCTAAAACTCAATATACATTGATTACTTGATTAGAATATGAAATCTTTATTTTTGAAATTATGATCGATTCCATAAATCCAAAATATCTATTTACGAAGCATGACATTTTTATTAATTTATTTGATTTTTATAAACAAACAAGTTTTGATTATCAATATTTTATATTATTTTCAGGTTCGAGAACTTGTAGAACGATGTACTTGCCCATCACAATTCCCGATGGTCAGAGTGTCGGAGGGAAAATATCGAATAGGAGATACTAAAGTTTTGATTTTCGTACGAGTAAGTAATTTCACTAACATTCAATGTTAACATAAACAAAGTTATAAAATTTCCACTCATTGATCGATGAATAATTTTCATCGTTCTCTATTTTGGGACACTTCACTTGAATTCTATCAAATGGTAGATCATCGAATCTTTATTTTTGTACTCTGATTCAAAATTTATCGTAGCCTAAAATACCCGATTTAATGGAACCAACTTATTTAGCTTGATCTATGATAGTGATTATTCTAACAAATTGTAGTTGTGGGTGTACTTCACAAGTAAGTATTTAGGCCGCCGAAAAGAGCAACATTATTTTGAGCCTAGTTCTCATTACAAATTTATGCGCGGGATAAGTGCACCTGAAATAATTCATCACTTGCTTTGAAATTCTTATTGTACCTACGCAAATGATATAGTAGTATTAATCATTTGGAAATTGAAAACTGGATATTGCTAAATTTTGTGTTCATCAATTATGTTACTAATGACCGAATTATGCAAATTTTGTATAGATATTATGGACGTTGAATATATTTATTCATTAGTCACAGATTAAATATCACAATACAAGAAAGTCGTAGTATTGTCTAAATGCGTATAACACAAATATTGCAAAAACAAGAGAATCCTGTTAATTGAATACAAAGGTTGTTCTATTCGTTCGTAATCAAGGTTGTTTTACCATATAGAGTTGCTAATAAAATTCAACCGTGGATTCTGGTTCTATCTTGTAATGTGCTTTCATAACAGCCGCGTTTCCTAGATAATAAATTTAGTTTGTTAATGGGGCCAACCAGAACGGTGTCGTCTGAACTATCTTCGCAAATTCGCATGCCTACCTGTACCTGCTCGCGAATTACGCACTGTACTATAAATTTGTGGACGCTGACTCAAGGCCGATTTTATCCAAGGATATAATATGACACAAACCATTTATAGACTTGTAAATGTGAAAAACCTTTTAAGTTAATGCTTTTTGCGTTATTGCCTGTAATAAATTCTTTATCGTTCTGTTGTTTTAAATTGGCGTTTTGTCAAAATTAAATATGTACATTGCTTATGTCGTAAAACTTGAATATGTGCAACATTATTGATACAGGGCGAGGCACGGAACTAGTTATTGGTAATCATATAAAAACGTTTTTTAACACGGTTCAGTAACAACTGAGGTTAGGGGCTTCCAACCTTCGGTTGCAAGTCAATAAAATATAAAAATATTAAATATTTTTCAGCTTTTGAATTATTCAGTTATAGAAAAATAAAAGTATAAAAAAAATATTTGTGAATTATTAAAATAATAGAGAGAGTTTTCCCTGGCAAAACAACTATCTCTACAAATCATTCTACTCGACAATTTTCTTCAAGCACATTAGAACTGATTTTAAAAATAATCTTGCTTCCTGCTCATTCAAGACTTATCTCTACATATTTTTTTACCCCAAAATTTTCTTTAAGCCATTGCTGCTGATTAATTACTTTTAATATTTTTATTCAATAAAATCAACCATCTAATTATAAATTTCTTTAAATATATTTTTTATACCCATAAATATTTTATTTTTTCTTATCGGCTCAAGAATTGAGAACGCCAGCACGAAGTCATGAATTGCAAATATGTTTAATGGTGTTATTTATTTGCACGACAGATTGTAATATATTTTCGAGTAAAAGCTTTTCGATTATTTCGTCAAGCACATTCACATTCTTTATAAATACCATTCATTCGTACGATACGAGGTATTTCAATTGTATATTAAAAAGCTTGCATAATTTTGTTATCAGTAATAAAAATAATTACTTAGATCGAATATGATAATTGACTACTTAATCAATTGGAACGCTAAATTTGGAATTCCTTTTCACATATTTCTAAGTGATTAAATAAATTATATGCTGCCATGATTAACCTTTTCAATTTCTTGTTAAAGGTATCGTACTATAAAATAATATCAGGATCAATTAATTAATAATTTACCTTTGTTTGCACTTAAATGGCTGAAGTCAACTTTCAATTACTATGGCTTGTTTTTATTTCATGTTTTGCATAATAATGTGCAATTTAATTTTTTCCAACATATGTTTTCTTCTTTCGCAATAGATTCTGCGAAGCCACGTAATGGTCCGCGTAGGCGGCGGCTGGGACACGCTGTCTCACTACCTGGACAAACACGATCCTTGCAGGTGCAGGGCGCAACACCGCACGAGCCAGGCGGCCAGACTGGTCCAGGCCCCGCAAGCGCGCAACGGCAGGGAACCTCAACCGTACGTCGATCTGTCCAGAGCAACTGTTATTTACGATAGGTAGGTTGTAGTCAGTAATTAGTCATTAATAATTTAATTAAATCCGGGTTAAGATAGGTCGTAACGGTATTATAATAATGGAAATGCATTGTTAATTTATGGAATTTTTCAACTCAAAGAATTCTATCATTCGAGGTTAAGATTTATTTTTATTATTTATAAAAAATGATTTTGATTTTACTTTATAATTAATTCATTATAAAATGTTGATATTATATTTCATTTACAGAGTTAGTTATATTTTGATTGCACACCAATTATTCGCTTTATTGGCTCGAATAAATGCAAGTCAAGGAATTAAAAGCATTTTTTCTGTGGCGTTTGCATGTTAGGTATTAGAGCATATTTTCATTTATGATAATATTGCATGCGTATCATTCATATTTTTACTTCCCACTTATTGGCAACTATATATTTGATAGCTTGAAATAGAAAAATGCATACATTCAGTTGCAAAACATGAAAATCTTTTACATCGCTTTGATGATATGAAGGATCTGAAATGACTTTTAGAAAAATAAACTTATTCATTATTATCAAAACAAAACAGACATTGAGAGATAGGTCGGTATATTTCTGTTATTTAACTTATTTGAAAATTAATTGCTATACTACAAGGCTTAATAGAGTTAATTATATCTAGTTTATTGTCGTTTTGCTACTCAAAACAATTTTCAATTACATATATAATTATGTGCTTGAAGCAATCGCACCTTAATGTAATAGAACGTTTTTAATGAAATGATATTTATAATATAATTTAATGATTTATTAAAACATGTAAATATGAGCATATATATCAGGAAGCACGTTTATGTAATAGATTCACTATATTCGAAAGTTTATGCTTGATTAAGAGCATAGTACGTTCGATGCATATAAATATGGTTTGCAAGTCGTTTATGTAAAATAAAGAATAATAGAAAAATTGTTATATCTCAGATCAAGAAACTCGATGTTTTCAAAATCGAACTTTTCTTGTAAACATTAAGAACTTAAAAATTGTGGATTTCGATTTACAACTTGTGATACCAAAAAGTCAAGCTTCTAGAAAACGTCATCAATTTTTATTGGTAATATGATTTATGATAAAAAACTTAAATATTTACAACTAAATAAATATTAAATTTCTAAAGTGTCAATAGCGGTTAAATTTTTGGAAAAAATTTGTATAGGAAATAATGGTGATGGTGTTCCTATATGGTGATGACCAGATGTTGAACAGAATTCAACCGAAAAAAAACAGTACATATAAGTGATCTACATATCCGTAAAAGCATATGTTCTAATATAAATATTTAAATGTACACAACCAAATACAACTTGTTGTACAAATTAAATTAACCGCATATCAAGACATTAGATCTTAATATCTTACTATTAGCATTAAAAGCGTCTTATTCCAAACACGGAACACATCAATCAATTTGCTGCAGATACGTCAAGAAATATCAACTTAGAGATTTAGGAGAAAATATGTTTTTTATACACAGCACTGTGTGAAATATACTATAATTTTAGTTACATCATTAATTTGTGAGATCATATAAAAACATTTATCGAAAATTTGCAACACACATATCTACCATATCGGTTGGATTACATGGCTAATCAATCATTTGTGGCTTTAGAGAGTTTTTGATTAGAATTGTTTTTAGAAATAATCTTGTTTCCTGCTCATATAATAAATAATGCCAACCATTTATATTGCATCATATATATTTTTATCCAAATTTTATACATTTAATAATTTAAATTACTATTTTAACATCGAGAGCCTTGTAAGCACTCAATCATTTCAAAGTATGCGCTAATTTTTCTCTACTATTTAATTTTGCTATATTGGTAAATTTAAAATTTTATTATAATACCTATAATTAATTTAAATTTAATTTTGGTAAACTATAAATAGCTACTTACGGCCATGACATTTTTATTTTGTAGCCAACGTATGTATCATAGTATATTATTTACGATCGGTTTTTTACTTATACTAAATCCGTTTCCAGATTTAACGGTTTTGTCGCAATATATCAAATAATATGGTATTAGGTAATAAATTGTTTTGATTGTGTAATTTTGGTATAATCACCTAATAAAATCCGTTATAGAAGGTTTGTTCGCATAAAAACGAACAAATTAAAAGTCACGATATTACCACAAGACTTGATGCTTCATTAACCAAGTGTTCCTACGTGAAATTATATATCATTACATAGTGACTCAGAATATTGATAAAGATTGTAAAAAATATGATTTACAAGACCCAGCCCATATAAGCGGATCTTTGTAAAGAATAGTAATCATTAGTGATCTATAAATCGAAATTGAAATTGATGTTGTTAACTTGTAAATAAAAATTTATTTTGTAAAATGCTACCTCTTCAAATCTACTTAGTTTTGCTAATTTTAGTTTTATGTTAATGATGAATATTTTTGTGAGAGACTTTTTTTTCTGAAAGGTTCGTAATCTCGCCGTTATCGAAAATGGCTTTATTACACGAAATGACATATTTATCATTCGAATCGACCTTTCGAAATCAAACAATAAAGTCATAAGATAATACAGCTCTAGGCTGTAAATAACATTAGCACGAAGAACAAAAGAGGCGATCATGTAGGTATATAACATAATATTATATCGGTGTTTGGTATCGCTTTTTAAACTCCGGGCACGCGCTACATGTCGTATTGTCCGAGAACAACGTTTGCTCAAAAGCTCAACTGCATTTTCATTCGGGTCGCTATTACGTACATACATTACACAGGTACGAAATATTACAATACTTCAATTATAATTAATATCATCAGTATTAATAATAACTGTTTTCAAATAACCTCAACTGTTAAAATAAACTACAGGTAACCCTCGTATAACACGGTAGTTTCGTTCCTAAAATCATCATTGTAGGAATATGTTTTTTTGCTATTTCGCAGAAATTGGTCACCTGGTACTTTTTACCCTATAGTCGATAAAAAATAAATACTTTCTTTAAAATCTTGACAATGTGTCTCCGATTAGCTCCCATAGCGATATCGCCCTATTTAAGGTGATTACAGATCATTTTTGCTCTACTTTAAAATAGTATCTGTAATAGTAGTTTAAGCTCCTCTACTCTATCCAAGCAATATCAACATTTAACAATTGTATTATAAGTTGTAAACAATTATAAATATATAGAGTATTTGAAAAGATACTGTATATAATAATTCACCGTTTTGCTTTAAGATTAATATTGATTACTCAATATAAAATATAACAATTATAATAAATATATAATTTATTATTAATACGAATTTCGAAAGCGTAATGAACGCATTGTGTCATTTGGATCATGGTCACAAATACACAAGTTTTAATTAAATTTGCAAATGTATTATTTTAATTGTAAATTCACTTTTATTATTTTTATAGATCTATAAACTTCATGAAGTGTAAAGTTATAAAAGCTGGAATATTTATATAGGAAATTAAATTGAACTCTCAATGAGATTAAAACTATGGAATACATATAATATTGTGGGATTATTCGGTTTGTATAAAGTACTAATAATATTTGCACTGTGTAACTAAGCTAACGCATATTTATTATTTGTTTGAATACTAATAATGAAATTCACGTTGTGCTCTATATTTTTAAAGCGAAGTTTTTGCTCGTTGAATTAATTTAATTTTTTTAAACTGCGTAAATCATACCATAAAGTTCTTTCATGTAGAGTCCTTAATTTTATTCCTGTTTGTCCATTCGTCTCTCTACATGAGAAAATAATATCTGTAAAGCAAAATTGATGTTTTAATGCTAATTTACAGACTGTGTGTTGATAATAAAATTATTAGAAGTTTCTGACATGATCTCATTCTAAAATCTATTATCAATAAATCATAACAATTAATCATTTGGTTCTGTAAGGTAAGAACTCAGAAAAGACAAGTGGCGGAGTAATCTGATCTGAAACTGAACACAAGCCGTATATTATAACATGCCTTATTGTATTATAAATATTATAGTGTTTGTGTAATAGAGTTTCTGCTTATGTTATTTTACTCAAACGAATAAAATATTACATAATCAAAAACTGGCCTTTTCGAAACGTATCAAATAAGGTGATACCAGCGTGGGTGCATTTTGCGACGCATTCTATGGCATTTACATTTTTTTTATAAGAACGGCATTTACATTTTTTAATTCGCGTATTTTAATCAATCGCAATGTGGTCGGTTTCCAAATTTATACTGTGTCCATACCATGGGTTTATTGACTTCAGATATTGTCAATTTATGGGATTATACGAAAGATCGAAGGTGCCAAGTTATATTAGGAGTTGTCCAAAAAGTGTTAATGAAAGAAATTTTTAGCATTATTATTGAATTACTTCATTTTTGCAGATGTACAACCTACATGAAATAAGTAGTAATATAAAATTTTATTTCTGATTAAAATTATCTTTATCTAAAATAAATTTATGCAAAGAATATTATATTCAAGTAAGTTAAGAAACGAAATTCTGCTTTTCTTCAACCGTATTAAAATTTTCCTATTTACATCATGTACAATTTGCATTGTATCAGTCAATAAAATAGAGAGATGGTTGGATTCATAAGTTTCCTCGTGTGTGGTCTTCCATTATCTGATAATTGGCAATGATGTCTAAGATTCGATATGTAATTTTTCCAACAGATCACCACCGTCTGTTCGTCGAACGGTGCAGAGCGTGCCTGATAGCCGAGCTCACGATTCCACGATATCGCCGACGGCGCATTTGTACAAAGGCAGTGCGACGACCGATACAAATGAATTGCACAACACCAGCAACATTGTGAACAATAACGAGAACTGCAGCGACAATGGGAGCGAAGTCAGCGACGAGGGATACAGGAGCCTCGGCCTGGTGAAGGAGACGACGTGCGCCACCCAGACCAAGAGGCGTCAGTCGAAGCAAGAGGATGACGGTACATATATACAGATATAATAATATTTTGTTCTAGGACTTGAAATTGTGTTTGTTAAGATATTTACTTTGTGCAGGACGTCAAGAACCGTCTGATAGCTCTCCATTGTCTTCGAGCGACGATAGTAGTAAAGTTTCAAGTAAATCTACTCCAAAAACTAATGGCTCTGTTAGAATGCCAAGATATGCATCGCCTCTTAATAGGACTGGGGTATGGTTTAACTTTCCATAAATATAATTTAATTAGATCTATAATTTATATCAATTGTGGTACGTATGTGGTTTCCAATATTTCATCACTATGTCTTTTTACCAGGCGAGAAATCGAACGGAATCTCCTAGCATCACTAGAAATAATCAGCGTGCAAACAGCATTTCAACTAATAACACATGGAGTGGAGCTCGTACTAAAACGAAACAACGGTCTGCAATTACTCCTGAAACTTTTGAAAGAAATTCACATACCAGAAAATCAACGTCATTGAACGGATCCCCAACTAAAACCAATCCAAAAATACGAACACCTTTAGCTAAGCAACTTTTACATACTGCGCAGACTGCAGCAAGTGAGGATGAGTTATTAGCACAAATGAAGCAACTTTTGTTGAATTACGACAAGCATGGTATTATTCAAAGCTTATTTATTTATTTTATATTTATTTGCTCATAAATTTAACCGTGTATGTAAAATATCGATGTGAACTATGTATGCTTTAGATGTTTCCATTAATGAATTTATATCTTATAATTATTATTCAAGTATGATAACTTATATACTTTACCACTATTTATTTTTGCAGATGATATGACATCAATAGGATGTCGAATAAAGACATGTGTAAGTCCTAGAAAAGATGTAGCAAGAGATCGGAGTGCATCTCGTATTCCTGCACCAGTACGAGCTTATACGGAATTGTACTGATATAGGTGAAGAATACATTGTCATAAAATTAATAAAAATTTGAAAAACTTATTATATATAACACAAATTATATATTACACAAATTATATATTACACAAATTATATATCAGAAACTGAGAAATTTAATTTTTGATTAGTTCTAAATTAATTTTAAAAATCTTTCAAGTTATTATATTATATTTACTAGTAAACATAAAATGATAATTTTAAATATTTACTTCCAGAAAAAATAGTAGAAGAAAGATGATGACAGAAATGCAGCTCCAAGAATAATTATTGATGGATTATTTGCATCACAATAAAATTAGATGACACAATTTAGATTTCTTCCACACTATGTAGATATATTAGAAACAAAATTTCAAGTAAGCACAAAAATGTATCCTTGATTGGCTGTGCTTTTATTAAATATTTTATACCATCACATGAAATGATATTTTTACATTTGGGTATGAAAAGTTAGTTAATCTCACTGACTTTATAGAATAGTTTTAGTACTCTTACCATTAGTAGATGACAAACGAACTGATAATAAATAAACTTGTTAAATATGAAGCATAATACTTGTTCTGTCAATTTATGTAATCTATATATTTTAGCTACCAATATTAATATTTGGTAAATAAATTACATATATCAAAAAAGCCTACTTTAGAAGTAGTATTTTTAGCCATAAATAATGCGAACATGCAGAGCAGTTTGGGTTATTATATGTTAATTGTACATATTATTTTATGCTTTAAAAACTAAAATGATTGTTAAGACATTGTTAAGACATTTCGTGTTTGTAAGGTTTGGTGCTTTAATAATTTCAAGTATTATGATAGTTGTTGATTAAAAATTTATCGTATCTAAGTTTTATTGTATATGAATATTTTAACAAGTTTATTATGTATGAATAGATTTAATTTTAATAAAAAAATATTTTGAAATGTTGATTATATTTAAATATTTGTTATGATCGCATATAACAAAGTCCATAAGTTAGTGCAAAGAATAAAAAATATAAGAAATAAATGTTCCTTATAATAGTTTAAAAATGATAATAATATTTCCTACTAAATAATATGCTTTTATGCCAAGTAACATTTAGCTTTTATTTAATATTTTAATATGTTAAATATTATATTATAAAATATGCATTCATATTGCTTAATGAATGTTCAATAATTTACATTTGGCATATGTGAGAATAATCGTTTTATTATTATTTTTTTTATTAATTTATTAACATTACTAAAAAACATAATTATGATAACAGGTTAAAATATTATTTAAGACATATCATAATTCGTTTAAGACTTTTCAAACATTCCTATGATATTATGAAACATAATATGATCAGAAAAACAATTTAGATTTTAGTAAATATTCAGTAACTATACCAAATACTTAATCTAATCTTTCATTGTGTAATATTATTATATATTGAATATGTACTTATTTAATTTTTTTTTAAATATAACCATTATCCAACAAATAAGAGTAATTCATTTATTATATATTTTTTGAATAATGATAATGATATTAGCATTGAGTATCATAATTATAAATAATGATAATAATATGAAAATGTTATTTTATTATTCTTGGTTCTTTTATTAATGGATAAGTTAATTCAAATGTATAATTTCATCAAATTATACGGAATTAAAACAAACATTAGCTGCTCAGTACACTATATAAATGTATGAGTTCAATTGAATTGTTTGAAAGATGAGGCTAAAATTTGGATTTTTATGCATTCTGGTATATTATATAGGAAAATAAGGTTCCACCATAAAAAATGATTCCAATTTGAATCCGCTGCTTAAAATGAATTTGAATTTTGTCTTCGGTTTTATGGTATGTCCATTCTCTGATAGATGGCGGCACATGGCCATTTTATTGTATGAGCTGGTCATACATATCGTTTGTGTCTGCTTTGTATTCCGCATAGGGCGCTCGTATTCCGCGTATTCGATGGTTGTCAAATGACATGTTCGTAATTCGGGGCTATGAAATGTAGATAATAGTTTTATGTCGAGAGCTTATATTTAGCGATGTGATATTATAGCGTATTTTATTTTGTATATCTGTTGAAACGGACAAAGATGATTGTTTAGTGAGTGAATTGGTGATTTTGTGAGTGCAGTGACATTAAATTCTCAACCCAAAATGGCTCCTTCTCCAGACAAAACTATTGTGCCAAAAGCCCCCGATAAACGAAATGGTGTTTCAAATAGTGACAATTTTACGGCATCGATTGGTAAAAATACAAGTGTTAATGATACGGCAATTGTAAATCAACAAGAACCTCAGGTAAGTGACAATTATGTTTCTGTCATGTGAATCCTTTCGAAACAGTTTTTCGCCAAATGTCATGCAGTTAGAATTTGATATGATTGTGCGTACATTTTTTCTCGGCGATATTTTAATTAATTTCTACGATGTCAGTTATTTGTACTCTGCGATATTTATATTTAATCATATTATGACATTTACCATTTCTTTCAAACCACTCGAGTTAATACTACTTAGCCTTCGATCTAGATTTTGATTATTATGTAGTTTTGACATCTGATGTTTTAAATATTATAATGTGCAAACTATTAATCATAACCTGCAAATATTCTTATTTTAGCATTGAGTACTCCTTTTGAATTTGAACAGTTATAAATAAGCATTAATTTTTAATTCTACTGATACATATCCGTAACATAACATTAGCTGAATGTTACTGGAAATCTTATTATTAGTGACCAAATGAAAACAAATATTCATTCACATGGCTATAATTACTTGTAACAATGGTATATTATGAAATGTGGAAATAACATTTCTAAATTCAACAGACTTCTTTGTTTATTTTTTCATTGCAGCTGCAAACTAGGTGTATGTATTGACCAAAAATGATTTTGTTCTTTATAATAATCGATATAGAATCTATGAAAAATTAAGTATTCACACTAATAAATATAATCTAAATATATATTTAGCTAAGTTATTTGCAAATCAATTGATCCGTTATATATGCAAATTATGTTTGCCAAGGATATGCTCTATGTGAAGATTATTATTGATGTATTGATTTTATTTACATCATGATCATTTGCACAATATTTGCCTTATGCATGCAAAGATGAGATTTTAAATTATACAAGTAACTTCTCATACTCATTAGCAAATATACAATTAACTAAATAGAAACAGAAATTTCGTAATGAGGAGATAAATATATGAAGGATCGGAATTTGATCAAATCAATTTTTTTTGTTCTTTTAAACAAACTTTATTAATATTGCTTACGATTTATAAATGATTGCACCTTTTAGTGGAGAAATTGAAAACTATAATTTACTATGAGATTATGAACTGAACGTAACATATATAATATTTATAACATTTCAATATCACTTGCATAACAGAAACAGTTACAGTTGCGGTTAAATTTCAATTTCTTTACAAAACTATCAATTTACAGAATGTTCAGAAAAACTACATTTTCAGGCGATCTACGTCATTTTCGAGCAATTTCAGGCAGTATACAATATTTTAAGACTTTCTGCAACATTCTCCAGACTATTTACGACATTTTCGGACTACCTACACCATTTTCGGACGAGCTATTAAATTTTCATGTTTCGATAATCTAAGGCATTTTCAGACAATCTATAATATTTTCAATCTGATATTTTTAAACAATGTACAAACATTATCTCTGATATTTCTAGTGGTGCTAGAAGGTTTATTCCAATAATATTTATAATCATAATGATTATAACCCAGCAAAGCTACTAGTTTTTCAATACTATCAAATTTAATTATATTTTTTATTTTATATTATTTGTATGGTTTTGTAGTGTAAGAAAACATATATATATATAAAGTAAGTATTTAGACATTTGAAATAAAGTTTGTGTAACAAATCGAATTGGAAAAATTTCCATTATTAACCAGTAGAAGAGTTTTCTATTTTTTAATATTATGAGAAGTTGTGGATGTTTTGATTTAAATTATAAACACTGTTTTATGTGCAAGAATTCGCACTGAATGAAATTAACAGTCAGCACCTATCGTGACATACAATTTAGAAAGACAAAGACAATTGCTTGGAATAAATGAACGTTGTTGAATACCGACAGGAAAGGCTATTGTATTTTTCAAATATTGTTTTAATAATTCAGATTCTTCTTGTGCAAAAATTTCATACCATTAATGAACTGTTTTTGAGCAGCAATTGTTGATTAACTTGCAAATTCCGTTCAAGCCAAACAATGTATTTGAGTTGTCGAATGTTTCATGTGGAATATTTTATAATTTACGAACATGTAAGGAAATAGATAAACATACTGCTCTGAAATTATTATGATACTTTCAATTCGTATTTTATATGTTGAACAAAATCAGCAACAAATAAAACATTTTATAGTTTTGCTTGTTTTTAAATAAATTCAGGTTAAACTTACTTTTGTCAGCCGCATTTAAATAAATTAGAATACACTGTTCTAATAATTTTTACTGCTTACAAGCCCTGTTAAGAAACATTTTTGATATTATTTACACAGATGATTACCAAACCACAATTGAGGATACAGAACTGTTGTTATCAGCATTTTCAGTACGTAAAAAAGTAGATGTTTCACTGATAATAAGATATAAAAATTTATGCACAATTTATTGAATTTTGACTGCAGTCAGCCCCTATATCTTGGGTAAAAAAAAAAACATTGTCTTATCTTTTTCTCATACAAATTTTATATATATATATATATATATATATATACGAGGTCTGTTCAAAAAGTTTTCGTAATTTTCGTTTTTTCAAAAAAATATTTATTTATTCGTCTACATTAATGTGGTCCCCTTCAAAGTAGTCCCCCCCAGATATAATACACTTATGCCAGCGTTTTTTCCAATTTTTGAAGCACCCTTGATATTCACTTTTTGATATGTCCTTGAGCACTCTCGGCGATTTTCTTCAATCGAGGAAAACCGCCGTCCTTTCATGGGTCTCTTCAACTTTGGGAATAGGAAAAAGTCACACGGAGCCATATCTGGTGAATTTTTGCACTTTGCAACACTTTATTTCATTTTTTACGCAAAATTTAATACAAATTCTTTGACTTTTTCAATTCTTCCATTGTAAAAATCGCCGAGCTCAGAAAAACACGTCGAACCTTAGCGACTACCACAGACAAAGTAAACAGTGAATATAGCTGAAAATTTCATCATACTTTGTATGATGTATACCATGGGCATGTATACCAACACAATAAAAAAAAAATTTGACAATCAGACACTCCAGACCCGCGAAATTTAATTATTAGTAATTCCGGGTACTTTTTGAACAGACCATGTATATATATATATATATATATATATATATATATATATATTTGTCACTGATTGTGAGTTGTTTATTATGTTTGGGAGCAATGAAGTGAAAATTGAAGTTACAAATCAGTGTTTTCTTATGTTCACATCAGTTTCATTGGGGACTATGCTCAGGAATAAAACAAAAAACATTTAATTTAAATCTTATTCTAGATCAGGTTAGAAACTTACCATCCCGTCCTCGTATTTTCATTATTCAACTAAGATTCGACTTTTGTAGATTTATTTATTTTAATCATATGATCAAGATTGATGTTAATTATTTACATAGAAGAAATTATTACACTCTAGATAACATTTAACATATGATTAGAAGCATTATATGCACTTGAATAGCAGTAATTTCCTGAAATGTGATGAATTTATTTAAGTTTTTTTTTATGAACATAATTACTTAAGCTTACTACTTACTATTTTTTAAATTAAAATTTTCTTTAGACTTTTCCACTAACATGTGGTATTTAGTTATTCAAGTTATTGATTATTTTAAATTAATATCAAATATTTCTGTGTTTTCCAAATAAGTGGTGTGTTCTGTCCAATAAAAGGGGGGTCAAATTGGGGCTCGAAACGCATTTAAAATATTTTTTTAGAAGCATAATTTAGTTTTCTTTCTATTTCTCTTACTTGGATGGATACTTGTGTAAGAAGAACACACTGTAAATTGACTTTTAGTGGAAAATGTAATAAACTTTCTATGTTTAAAATAAAATTAAAATTATAATATAAAAATACACATGTAACATTAAGATTTCTTTGGCTTCTATATATATTTTAGTTTTTTGAAGTTCTTTTCATTTTAGTCTCTATTGCTTCTTTTTCAAATGAGATAACCAAAACTGATGCTTATTAATTTGAGTGGAAAATAGTTCTGTTTTTCCTTATGTTCAAATGTAATATGTTTTTTTAAGAAAGTGAACAGAAATTTCTTTATCTGGTATATTGTATATCATAACTTATTCATGTTATGATCATATATTATCAAGGTCTCACATCTTAAATTTCATAATATAATTATATCGATAAAGAAATTTAACACCACCTGAAGGGTTCTTAGTCAATACAAGAAACTCAAGTACTATATCAACTTGCACTTTGGGTTTCACATGATATAATTTAACATTATTGCAATCAAAAAATTATTTGTTGGACCAATGAAAAATTTTACAGATTGCTATATATTAATTTTTTTTAAATTGTCGGCGTAGAAAATTATGGTCCTGCGGTTTCTTAAATATTTCCTGTGGAAGTGTTTAATTTTAGGTATTAAGAGCGTTTAGAGATATAATATAAATATGTAAAATTAAAATGAAAAATATTACTATAATAAAGAATATTTTAATATTAAAAGTGCTGGGTTACATAATCTCTTAAGTTTGATATAAAGGCTACCGTTCGGAGTAGATATTTGAAATGAATTCGGAAAAAATGAATTTTTGCTACGTTGAAATGCATTTAAAATATCTCATCAAAATTTGGTTTATTTTTCAATACTTGTAAGGCTAATTTTATTTCAGTAATTTTTTATTACTGAATAAATATAAACAGAGTTCTCTTTCTGAGTATTATTTGCAAATTCAATGGCGTTAATAATAGAATTCATATTTTCGCTCCATCATACGCGCGAGTATTCTATATTCATCCATGTCATCTGGTAACCCGAAAGTTTGTACAATATAAATACTGCGCCATTTCTTGTATTCGTGTGTTGGGTATTGGAACTATAGTACTATGTGTATCACCGGCTGTGAATTGCAGTAAATAGTTATATATTTAATATCTAAGCGAATAAATTTCTAATTAAATAAAGCCATTTTATTAGTCTTCAAGTTTGTGTAGGTTTATAAAGTGATGAAATGCAATATGTGACTGAACGGAAAATTGAACTGAACACTTTGCCAAATATTATTGATTGCTTATATCGACGTGTGATTTAATTCTATTCTCGAACGCTATTCCTTTTTTATTTGTGAAAACACTATCGTGATCGTATATTTCGGCTTGATAAATAAACGGGGGGAATATTTTTAAATGAATTTTGCCATTTTTCTTGTTTCGAATACGCGTTTGAAAATAGGAGCATTCGACCATTACAATTTACAAACAACGCCTATCGATCATATGTTTAGCTTTTTACGATGGCTGTTTTGGACCTTGTACAATGTTCTTTGCGCGGATTTTTTGATGAATTTTTTATTTTATGCAAGAAATTACACATTTAGTACATGTTGAGCAAATCAAATAAAATCTCAAAATTTCTGAAAAATATTGCATCATTATATAAATTTGTAAATGTTCAGTTCAATATTAATTACGTCAAACATTTGCGTTCACAAATAATCTAATTGATATTTGCATTACTTACTTTTTTATCTTTCACTTTGTGGTCTGTTTGAATATGTATTATCCCCCCAGGGGTGTAGCTATAATTAGATTAACAATTGAATATTAATATATCTTTTTTCCAGGATAATCCTCCTGCATTATCAAAGTTAGATGAGGGGCAATTAAAAGCTCTTTTGGAGGAAGCTATAACTTACAAACGCCCTAAAGATCGTGAATGCAAAAGTTCTTTGTTTAAAGTGAGTTTTAATATGCTTTCGGTCTCATTTTTGAGATTTTAGTTGAAATCTTTCACCTTAATCTAATTATTAAGGAAAGATTTGAGATATTTAAGTTTGGAGTTGTAAAAAACATATTATTTGGTTTGATAGGAATTGCTTCACGAAGCGGAATCTTCTGAGGCCGCACCTCCTTTATGTCGAACACGATTTCAATCTGAGCGAAATGAAACTCGCAATTATAATAATTCTTCGCATCAATTAAATAAACACTCACAGAGACAATTATCTCACGGTGGTTCTTTACAAGATTTGGCAGATTCTTGCAAGTTTTTCGATAACAACAGTACCAAAATTGATAGTTATAGTTCCAGAAAAAATACAGGTATACTTCAGTTTAGACTACGAAAAATTACTATAAGTGTGGCTATGAGTATGCATGCTTAGACAGTAATCAGAATTATGCATCAAAGTCTATTTTTATCAGTTTTTGACAGAAGTGTGAAAGGTTGCATTTATAATTTTTGTTTTTTTTTTTGTTTTTCAATATCATACTAATGATTACTGCGAGTTTCATGAAACTTTCCTAAAACTTGGTGATTTTTAAAATCACTTGATAAATTTGGCAGTTTTCTTGAAAACTGAAATAGTAATAGCATATAGCAATTTGTACAGATTTTTTTACAAAAAAATGAATGTTCTGGTGAACTGCAATACAAACCTGAACATGTGAGATTATATACAGTTTTGAAACTTTTTGCAATTTATTATGATTTTTCTCATATTGTCCCTGCTGCATCTAAAATGAGTCTAAATTTCTATGTTTGAAATGGTATTGATTTTGATGTAGTGTATGAGAATGTAAAAATAATTTGGTACTTGGGTTTAAAGTATTCTTTTATATGTATGGTATAAGTAATAGTAATGTATTGGATCTCGTAAAACAAAAAATAAAATATTAAATGATAGGGTCTAACGTGAACCAACTTGAATGGATCGTTTTCAGAACGACTGCAACCGTATGCAAGTAACAAGCAAGAAGAGATTAGCAAGATGAAGAGATCTAGAGAAGATATGACATACAGAAGTGTTCCCACTGTAATACCAAGTCAACATCAGCGCATTATGTCCAACACTAATCAGCAACAGTCAATATCTGGGGGCTACAACAGTAGCAGACACTCGCCAGGTTCCACACAGTTTTCAGCAGCAGGTTCAGGTGCTGTTAAAATACATACAAATCCAACAGTTTCAATAAATACCACAAATGTGCAACAGAGTGGACAATTTCAAAGGCTTAAAGTTGAAGATGCTCTCAGCTATTTGGATCAGGTCAAGTATAAATTCGGAAATCAACCGCAAGTATATAATGAATTCTTGGATATAATGAAAGAATTCAAAAGCCAGTGTATTGATACACCAGGTGTTATTGAAAGGGTATCAAATCTATTCAAGGGTTATCCAGAATTGATTGTAGGGTTTAATACATTTCTTCCACCTGGTTATAAAATTGAAGTCCAATCCAATGAACAAGGATATGCTTTACAAGTTTCAGTGTCGGTACCCTCTACACAATCTTGTACCACACTGCCTATGTCATTGTCAAATTGTAAATCAATGCAAATAGTTCAAGGGTCAGTAAATACCACTCACACTTTTCCTATACAGCCTCTGGCTGTTCCACAAACCACAATGAATACTAATGTACCATCCTATCGTGAAAACCAAACACAAAATCGAGAATCAATGGTAGTCACACAGGGCCCCCAGCACTATTCAAATATAACTGAAAGTAGTATTTTACCATCACAGAATCAACCAGTTGAGTTCAATCATGCAATTAACTATGTTAATAAAATTAAAAATCGATTTCAAGGTCAACCAGAGAAATACAAAGGTTTTTTGGAAATCTTACATACTTACCAGCGTGAACAGAGAAATATTAGGGATGGTGTTGCCTCTAGTAAGCAGTTAAGTGAAAATGAAGTCTATTTACAAGTGGCAAGGTTGTTTGAAAATGAGGAAGATTTATTATCAGAATTTGCTCAATTTTTATCTGACACTACTAGTAATCGAAACCGCTCTACGTCTCCATATTCTGCTAAAAAGAACATGTCCCAAATGAAATCACATTCTGCTGGTAATACAGTTAATGTTGTGGACAATGAGAAAGAGCCTAGCTCTTTTGAGGGCGATAAAGATAGACGCAATACTGATAGAGATTCTGACCGCGACCGCGATCGTGCTAGTGAATCAAGAGAAAAGGAGCGTAATACAAGTTCTCATTCAAAATATCCAATCAAAAGATCCCCAAGTTTTCCTTCACATTTTTCTGATGTACCTTTGGCCAAGCGTGTTAAACCCACTGCTCAAGATATTACATTAGCAGAAGCTGCTAAATTTGGTACATTAAATGATTTTGCATTTTTTGACCGTGTTCGAAAAGCATTGCGCACCAGTGAAGTATATGATAACTTCCTGAGATGTCTGATTTTATACAATCAAGAAATAGTATCTAAAGCCGAACTCTTGCAAATAATATCTCCTTTTCTTGGTAAATTTCCTGATCTGTTCCGTTGGTTGAAGGATTTTCTGGGTCCTATATCACAAAGCGAGTGTGTCTCAGCTGCTATTGCAAATAGACAAGACAGGCCACATACTGACCATGCAATGGAGGTTGATTTAACAACTTGTAAACGATTAGGTGTTAGCTATTGTGCATTACCAAATTCACAAAACGATAAAAAATGTTCTGGGCGTACAGCACTATGCAAAGAAGTCCTAAATGATACGTGGGTTTCCTTTCCCACTTGGTCAGAAGATTCAACTTTTGTTACATCTCGAAAAACATCTTATGAAGAATATATTTATCGGGTTGAGGATGAAAGGTTTGAATTAGATGTAGTAATTGAAACAAATGCAGCAACAATTAGAGTTCTTGAGGGTATTCAGAAAAAGATATCACGCATGCCTCCAGATGAAGCAGCACGTTATAGACTGGATGATTATTTAGGGGGCACATCTCAAACCATACATCAACGAGCTATAAGGCGTATTTATGGAGATAAGACAAATGATATAATAGCTGGATTGAAGAAGAATCCAGCTATAGCCGTTCCTGTGGTTTTAAGGCGCCTGAAAACCAAAGAAGAAGAATGGCGTGACGCCCAGAAAGGTTTTAACAAGCAATGGCGCGAACAGAATGAAAAATACTACTTGCGATCTTTGGATTATCAAGGGGTTATATTCAAACCTAATGATTTGAAGAGTTTAAGATCAAAGTATATGTTTAATGAAATTGAAACGTTATTTGACGAAAGGCATGAGCATGTGGAGGACGCTGTTACTGATAATGTAGTAGGGCCCCATCTGACATTTTATTATACAAATAAAGCAATTTTGGATGATGCAACTAATTTATTAATTCATCATGTGAAAAGACAGACTGGAATACAGAAGCAAGAAAAATCAAGAATAAAACAGCTGCTCAAGCATTACGTAGCTGACTTATTTTTCCATCCCAGACAAACCTTGTCGGATGATGAGTATGATGATGATACTGAGGCTTCTAACAGTGCCAATGAACATGAGTCCAAAGATGATAAAGACTCTATACCTAAAATCAAGGACTGCGGGGCATCACAGAAAGGTGTTGATGCATTAAAAGTGGAAGTAAAAACAGAACCTGACAAGGATGCTGATCATGACTATAAACCAGATCTGGCATCTATGGACCAAGATAACGAATGTTATACTTTATTCATGGCTAATAGCAACTGGTATTTATTTCTGAGATATCATTCAGTTTTATGTGAACGTTTGAACAAGATACATGAACAATCTCAAAAATTAATACTGGAAGAATCTTTCAATAAACAGAAGCGAAGGGATTCTACATCTATTGCTTTAAGATTTAAACCCAAACAAGTAACACCAGTGGAAAATTATTATTCTACATTCTTGGATAAAGTGAAGGCCCTACTTGACAACAATATTGAAAATACAGCATATGAAGAAAGTTTAAGAGAAATGTTTGGCATTCATGCATATGTTGCATTTACTTTAGATCGAGTAGTCTCATATGCAGTTCGACAACTTCAACATTGTGTGACTGAGAGGAATGCTATAGACTGTGTTGAACTTTTCCATGCAGAATCTCGTAAGAATGGTACTGGAGGTGCTTGCATAACAGCTGCCATGAGGGCTGATGCAGAATTAGCTTATCAAAGGAAGGCTGAGAGGTCCTTGCAGGATGAAAATTGTTTTAAAATATATATTTATAAAAATAATTGTAAGTTAACTATAGAATTAATAGACACTGAATCTGAAAGCCAGCAGCAGCTGGCAGACACCGAAATGACGGCAAATTGGAGTTCCTATATAGACTGTTTGAAAACCACTAGAAAAGACTCGTCTAACATGAATAAACGTTATTCACTGTCAGAGTTATCAAGTAAATTAATATTTTTGAAAAGAAATTATAAAAAGAACTGTTCTATGTGGAATAAAGATAGTAAATCTGTTGACATAATAAATAGTTATAAAATGCAAATGAATTCCCAGAATAAGACAAAACAACAAGTAGACGTTACTGAAACTGCGGAATTAAATAAAACTGACGAAAATGCAGAAATTAGTTCCATGGATGTAAATAAATCTAATACAAATGTAAAACAATCAAAGCGGCTAAATGAGTTGACTGAGCAAGAAGGATTCTTTGTTTCAGAAAATGAAGAATGTTCTATGAGATTAAACAATTACAAAATGTTATTCATTCTTAATAAGGACAATATTTTATACAAAAATATGTCTTTAGGGAAAGCGAGAAGAGCTCACAAAAAGGTCACATTGAGAATGAATGGTAAATTTAAAAATTGGTTGAGCAGTTGGGTTCAACAAAATGTTGATGAACAACAAATAACATCTTGCTCTGATTGGTTGATGGGTTTAGGAAATGAAGTAATACCTAATAAAACAATTATGGTGACGAATAATGATTTGACTAGAACTCCCTATGTAGTGTACAATAAATATAAAGTTGAAAAATTAGATAAGCATAATTGATATAAAAATTAAAATACATGCATTAAATGCTCCTTTATTTTATAATCTATTATATAAAATTCATTATATGTTGTCTTATTATTATATATTAAACTATATTAGAAAAGAAATCATTCTTTAATTATTTTTTATTAGTTACTTCAAATATTTTGTTTCAGATGCAAATACCAATAATTTATATCGACCGTCTAATGAAATCTTTGAGTCTGGTTTCACTTTTATTGAAAAAAACACAGTATTTTTTCAAATTTTCAAAGCCAAATTTTATAGCATCAAAAACTGGATTGCAAAATATGGCAAACAACATATGAATTTTGATAAATTGGGTTTTCAGTAAATTTTTGAGTAAATTTAGATAATTTTTTTTTTAGAGCTGTCTAAATTATGATTCTGATGAATATCATAATCTCCGAATCATGCTGGTTCAATTATAATCCATCCTAATGAGTTTCAAAGTAATAACTAATGTTGCAAACAAATTCTTGTTGGATTTTAATTATAGAATGTTTAAATATTAATTAGTTCCCACAAAATCTGTACAAAGTGCTAATACTATTTATTTTTTCAAGTATTTTCTGATTATTCATAAATTGTTGCATGTTGTGTATATTAATCTGCTTTGTAAAATGATGTATATTTATGCTTATAATTATTTAAATTGAATGCAACAAATGATAAGGTTTTGATTTGCAGGTGCAAAACGGAAAACAGTATCCGTTTCAGCTAGACAATCTGAGGGTGGAAGTTTACCTAGTAACGTAAATAATAGTTCTACATTTGCTTATGATAGATTATTTTTATATGATGATAAGTTTAGAAAATGTGGTCTGACGAACACTGATGATTACAAAGAACTCTGTAAGATCGATATTGCAAAGAGAGATTTCAATGATATTTACACCACATCTTGTGAAATAAATTTAAATAAGACCGCTTCAAGTTCGAACTCGTCCTTGCTGAGATTTTCCCCAGTACCAAATAATTTAATAGATCCCGATGTTATAGAAGAATGTCAAGCAGCTTTACAGGATTCAGCTATATCTGACGATGAACAAAAACAGTTTGTAATATGCAGTACACAAGAAAAAAATTCGAATGATGAAAGATCTGATAAAACGGGAAAATCTTCTAAATTAAATTATACATCTCACGCAGAATTCCAAATAAGCATGGAGAATAATAATCAAAATGGAATGGATAGTAATCGTTCTAGTCGAAGTAAAAACACCAATAATGATTTTGGTAGCACAATTCAATTTTCTCAGTTTGAAAAACCGTTATTATTGACTTCAACATATGCTCCAGTGCAATGCTTGATCGGCACTGGAAAGTCTGCAACTAGTTTAACCAGGCCCATCAGTTGGTTGACACCCGCAGCTATACCTGCTTTATTACAAGATGATTCTAAGGTAATTCTTTTTTAAAATCTATTATTTTTGGTGAAGATCGGTCGGACCGTTTCCATTGTAAACATTTTTTCTATGCGTTCATTATTTTATAGATATATTTTAAAAATTCATCAAACAGCTATTAATGTGTAATAAAAAGGCTTGTACAAAATTGAATAATCTGCAATAGGGGAGAAACTATTATTATGTTCTACAGCAGTTCGGTATACTTATAAGTCACTTATTAATTAATACATTGATTTCATTTTGATTGAATTAAGATATTCATGCAATTTGCCTTAAGGCAAAATGCCACTAGATGCAAGTGGCTTACATCTTCTTATTTTTAATGGTTTAATATGCATTCTGATATATTTATTTAGATGTTTTATTTCAGAAATCTTTAGATGAGAATGGCAATTCTCTTCAAGCCTTCAATTCTACGATGGCATCTAGTCAACAACAAAATGCACTTAAGATTAAAAGAGAAAAACCAAAGCAAAAGAAATCTGATCGTAATGTGAAAGTTATACGATCAGAGGAAGTTGTTGGACATAGAAATGAAACTAATATAGATCTTTTAGTTCAATTTATTGAGAATGATGTTAATCCAAAGAAAATTAATGGATTTTCTAAAATGAACAAATCGAATTGCAAATCTGACAATATAAGTAATAAGCAACGTTATTTAGAAGATAAGAATAAGAAAAAGGATAATAGAAAAAATAAAGATATTCAAAGGAATTTATTTAAGAGTAATTCATTAGAAGAAGTATCATGTTCTATGTTAGAAGATTTAACTAATGACAGTTCTGGAATTACCATGCGTAACAAGTCTAAAAAGGAGTCAAGTTCGTCTAATGACCGTCGCTCATGGGGCGAAGTCAGTTATATGGGAGAGAATAATTTCAATGATAGCAATTCTAAGACCGATGAAAAAATATTTGAACAAATGTTTGATCCAAATGTTAGTTTAACAAACGAGTTGTCGAATAATTATGCAGAATTAGCTGAGTTTCATGTAGTTACTAAGAAGAAAAAACCTAAAAAGTATCATAACCATAACATATTTAATGATGAGAAAACGAATTTACAAAGAAACGGGTATTATCATAATCATAAGTACCAAGAAAATAATTTTGCTAATAATGATTTATATTTGAATCATGGCGCGATGGCCGAGCAGAGAAGGAAGTCTACTTCTTCAATGCCCCCTTCAGATAAATCTGATTCAAGTGATTTGGACTCTGTTCATTCTCTACCTGTTGAATCTACATCAAAAAAATTAGCTGTGCGACAAATATCTACTTCCTCTGGAGGGACTCCACTAGCTTCTTATGCTGATATTACTAAAATGCCTAATGTTAGTAATGATACATGCAATGATATTTGTTTCAATCCAGACCAAGATAAATGGTCTTCAGAATCTAAGAATATGTTTCCTTCTTTAATAGAAACTACAACTAGCGACAAAAGCAATCATCCTAAAACAATGTCTTTGAATAATTACAATTTTCCTGATTTGATAGAATCATGCCATTACTATAGTGAAGTCCAAAAAAAGAAAGAAAATGAAGAAAATAATAAACAAGAAGCATCAAAGAATAGATCTAAATTAAAATTATCTCAATCAAAAAGTGTCGATATGGAAGATGTATACGTCCAAAATAAAAATACAAGAAACAATGATGAACATATTACTAAATCTATAAACAAATCAAATAAAGATAATCAAAAAATTATTAAGAATAAATCTAACATTGAGGAACAATTGAAAGAGCCTAAATCGATCAATAACAAGAATGGCTTCAAAGAGAAACAAAATAATGCTAGCAGTGAATATTCATTAATAGAATCTAACAATAAGAAGAAAAATATGAATATGATAAGTATGACTAGTGATTTAGTATCGGATTGTATTTATCATGATATATTAAATGAGAAAAACAAAGAAATGGATATTGAGTCGGCGGATCCTAAACAATCTTTGCCCCCAGTTATAATATTAAATGAAGAATTTAATTTAGATGAACCAGCCGAAAATGATATAATTTTTGGATTTGAATTAAATGAAAAACTCTTGTCTGGGGAATTGAGTGACACCGACAGTAATAACACAGTAGTATATCAAGATTTAGAAATAACTGATCGATCTGTTGTTAAGGGCAATTATAAGGTTGATATATGTGAAAATTCTAAGAACTCATCTGCTTGTTCTACAGAAAACATTCAGGAGGATGTGGTATCAACCCCTATACCAAAACTATCTAGTGAATCCAATGATAAGAACTATTCTTGCGAATATGCTGGTCATAACAATAAAAGTATATGTGATAACTTCAAAACGAAGGTCCAAATTAATAATTCCAAGTGCTTAAATTCTATCAAATTTATACCTCCATCAAATTCTGGCAGTTTTGAAAATCATGATAAAATAGTCAGTTTTATAGGAATAGGTATGTGTATATTTTGATAACAAGTGTTTATTTAAATATTTTTTTTTTACAAATGTCGTTTTTTTCCAGCATGGGATGAAATTCTTAAGGGCGGAACAGCTCAGTATTATACTGGATGAAATTCAAACTGTGATTCAAATCAAAACTATGGGTAAAATACTCGAGATGAAATAGTATATGTTATATATACTGAAGATAAGATCATTTATCAAATATACTAAAAGCAATGAAGATGTTCAAATGATGAAATAATTAGAACATATGCTAAAACATTTATGAAATGTAATAGTTTATAATGCTGTTGATTTTTTGCTCTTTTTATTATACATTATATGTTTGTTAATAGTATCTTGTTTATTTTGCATTATGCAGAGAAATATGTATTTATTTATAGGAAAATGTGGTATTAATTCATGATAAAAAAAAATATTTTAATTATCCCAAATATCCCCTGACACTTCATCCAGTCCAAAGATAATAAAGGTGAAACTTGATATTTCATTTGTTATCTGAATATCAAGGTGAATTAGAAGGCGACAATAAATAAATAATGCAATTTTAATTTAAATATTACAAAGCCAAAATGGATAGATAATGTTTATTCAAAATTGTGAAATTTTAAACTTCAACTTATTAAATGTGTTACCATAGCCATTTTTTTCACTGATTGCAATATTGGTCATAGAAAATGTTGATTCTCCAAATTAAAGTTGTTTATTTAACTTTTTATTTTCATGCTTGAAGAATCAAACATTTCTTCTAAGAGATTCTAATTGTAAGTGGCATTTTACCTTAAAGTAATTTGAATGAACTTCCTTACATGTGTAACAGTGTAAATGATTGACTGATTTCGTGATTGATTTATAATTATATCAAGTGGCTGTAGGGCATCATGTTGTGAGAAACTATTGCAAATGTTAGCTATGCCTATTTGCCCAGTGCCCAGTGTATATTTTCTAAAAGTGCAGGACATTATTCCAAATTTTAACTTTTGTAATTCAACCACTTGCTTATAATATAAAACGGTCAAAACTTTGTTAAAAATCTGTGGATAGATATCTTTGAATATTTTATTTGAAAAGAAAACCACAAAAACTTAGTGAAAAAATCCGTGGACAGATACCTTTGAATATTTGATAAAAATAAAACAGCCAAAACTTTGTTTAAAAATCCATGGATAGATATCTTTGAAACTTTGTTTAAAATGCCACGGATATATATCGTTCAAGAGATAGCTCTTAAATTTCTGAAATCGGTTCAGTAGTTATTGAGAAAACGTTGACGAAAGAGGATACAAAATGACTTGAAACAGAAAATGTTAGCAAGTAACAAGAAAAATAAGCAACTGGGATTTTCTGGCTAAAACAAACTTTCTCAGGAATTTAATAGTTCACTTCTATTGGATAAGTCTGGGTAAGTTCAACTAATTTTTGTTGTATTGTCTCAAATAGTTTTAAATCAACTACATTCTATTAATGAGGAAGTTAAACTTTAATTAACAATTCGTAATTATAAAATAAAGTGTACATATTGTACAAGTGAAAATAAAACGATTTATTGAATGTTATTTAAAGTGACAAGTATTAGTAATTGATAATTATGAATTTTGGTAAATATAAAATTTTACAGAACTTTACGAAATACAAGTCATATAAAATATAAATATTATTTAACTCAATGCTTATAGTTTAAATTTTCAACAACTGGTTCCTTAATGTTTCTTGAAAGTGGTCCTTAATATTTCAATGAAACAAATTATATTAATGAAGTTTATATTAATAACAAAACAATACATTTATAATATGTTATAGTAAAGGAATTTATTCATACGTAACATGTACGAAAAATTTGACAAAAACTCATGATCTTCATAAATGAGACGCATATACATATTTGTATACAAGTAAACAAATTCACATGTGTGAAACAAATACACAAACTTTCAGTTGTACTGAAGAATATAGTATATTCAAATATATGTATACTTGTACTCATACATTGCAACTGATGTAGACATATATTCAAGCATACATAAATACTCCTTCACAAAATAAATACAAGATCGATCTACTAATAATTGTTACATTTTAATATATATCGCTATTTACTGTTTGTAACAACTTAAGATAATTCATTTTCTTCTATTTGAGAAAGAAAATGATCAAACATTTTGCAAAGAATATTAAAATATAATTATATCACGAAAAAGTTTTATTCATGGAATCAAAAGTTATTCAAAATGTCAACTATTTAAAAACTAAATTAACAATTACATTCAATTTTGATACAGTTATTAAAGTAACATCAATAAATTTTGAATACGCATTTACATGAATAGTTTCTTAAATTTTGAAATGAAAACTGAACAATTATTTAATTCAGGCTAATCTTACATTTGCAATATAATAATCACTACAAGTACAAAAACATAACTTCATTGAGAAAAAGCAATTAAATCATTTTCACACTTTCTAATTAAAATGAAATGATCGTACTTCGTATTCTATAAAACAAAATGTAGCGATGTCTTATAACGCATTTGTAAGAAAATAATCTTTGTGACTGTGTGCACATGCATAACAAAAGCGGATATGTGTACACGCACTCACAATATATATATTTATAAATATATGTTAAACTTGAAGATTATGGAACACACAAGTACATTTTAAAAGATTTTATTCTATTATGAACATTTAAGTACTTTGATATACTTTGTGCCCAATCTATGGAAAGGTTAACTGTAATACATGCTATGTTAAAGTTATGAAAGCAAAAGTGGTTATTTGGTAACAAATTTTGATACATAGATATTGTAATTTATGATCTGAATTTAAGTAAGTGAGCATTTTGATTTTGGGTAGTAATTTTTCTTTAATTTATTTAACCGCTCTTAAATAGGAGGATAGCAACTTGTCCAAGGTAAAAATAGATGAAGTGGCGTGTTTCGTGAGTAACATAGGATCCAAAATTCCTTCCAACGATACAATGCCATGTTGGGTTGTATTTTTTGTCAAATTCCTTCTTTATGTACGCAGCAATATCCTACAAATCGAAGATAAATCTCAGAAGGCCACCCATGACATTAAGCTCATACTGATAAACTTTATCAGTATTGATCAAACATTTATTGCCTTGATATGCAAATCATCACACTTATTAACATTAACTAGAAAGTCAATAAGTGATCTAACAGGATCAATAGCAGCAAGTTTTCATCATATTATAAACTATATTTATATATTGTAAATAATAAAATAAAATCATTACAGATTTTTATAGAATTTTTCAAGTTCCAAATTATTTCTGACATTTATTTTTGAATTGTCTTTAACTATCAATAATTTCGTGCAAAGTTCTAGAAACCGTCCGAGATTGGCAAGAGAAAAAACATGTGCAAATTACCTTTTCAATATTATATTTTTCAAGTGCTTGAGTAGCGCAGTCAACAGCGTCTTGCTGCATTTCTTCACTCATATCAGCATTTTTAATTACTGCCTTGCGGTCAGACATTGTGGCAGATTTGTTCCTGTAATTTAAATTAAGACATTAGTACATAATACCAAAATGACATTTCAATAAAGATTTTGCGAGAAAACACATAATATGTTCATGACACTAATCCACACAACTTACTTGTATTAATTATAAAATAAAACGTTATAAAAATGTTTAAACCTGAGCGTTGATTTTTTTATACTTTCCCAAAAACAAATTTTATTTGTACGAATCGCCTATGTTTCAAAATTCGATCAAATCTAGCAGGCTTTCCAAACACTCAACCAAATCTCGCTTTGTGATTGGTCGATGAAACGTATTCTGGCAGAGACTTCTATCAGCCCAGAGTACAATGCGTATGAGATTTTGAATTACCAGATAAAATAAATGAAACTCAGGAATATAATTTCAAAATTCATTTTAAAAAAAATATAATGATTTTATTTTGAAAACGTGTTTCATAATTGATAATTTATACATAAATTCATTTAAAAGTTAACAACGAAATCAGTTCTATTTTTATATTTGACTCTAATTTTCTAAAATTATTGAAAATTGAAATAATTTAAAAAATTTGATATTATATATGTTGAATAATTGATATGGCATGATTCCTACTTTTTTTGTAAATAATATTTTATTTTAAATTTGTCTTTATTCAAAACGATGATTTAGAAAGGATTTATATTCCTATGAGGCAACACTTTCGTTTGACGTTTGCCATCATGCAACACTACTTCTTGGATGTCAGAAAGCACAATTTCCCATTAACATCAGTAATCAAATAGGTTTTGACATTTCTACATGCGGTTCTTAATTTAAAGTTTTCCTTATGTGTAATGGTATGAGAGTGCTTTTAGTCAGTTCTTGTGACTTAAACGTTAATTCTAGAGATATTTTATATAATCTTTTAAGTTATTATCATACAGTATTTACGTTATGACACATTTTATACTAGGTTTTAGATGTTTTGGTTAATATGAGTTTAAGTATTTATTTTTTTATAATATAATAATTTATTTTACCGAATTTATTTTACCGATATTTATAATAAATCTTCATATATGCTTGAAGAAAAAGTGGATCACCTATATAATTTTATTTGCAATTGAAGTTCATGATATTCAAACTATGGTGAGTTTATTATTATATTAATAACTTTAAACTTATATATATATATATATATATATATATATATATATATATATATACATATAGTAATTAATCATTTATCTTTAGATTTAGATATGTTCTTAAATAAAATCATTTTACTGTAACTGCACCAAGCTATTTCTTATAAAATGGACCCTAAAAAGTGAAATTTATTTCATTGCCATCATTATCGCATAATTTAAGAGAGTGTAGTTCATTAAATTATATTTTTTAAAAATAAAGTTCATTGATCAACTACTTGTAATATTACTCTAAACTTTTTTACATGAAAGTCATAAAACAATTTTACACCCCTGTGTTAGTTTTTAAAGAATTCTCTTCTCTTCTTGCAGTCCACTAAAATACATACCTGCCAGTAGAAATCTTTATTTTTGTTTATTATTCAGATCATTTAGTTCAAATATAAGTTTTCCATACAGTGATGAGTAAATCGTTTAATTTAACTTCTCTTTATTTGTACAAATTGTGTGCAATTGAATTTTAAATTGGATGTGCCTTTTCTAGAAAAATCTGTAATTGTAAAAGTTTAGAGCTGTACACAATTGATAAGTCTACATTGTCATTAGTAATTTATATATTTTCAATTAATGAATAATAAATATTTATTTTCCTTAATTTATTTCTGTTGGTGCAGGATGTACTGCAATTTTTAAATCATGATTTGAAATATTAATGCCATTTATTTTCAAAAACTGTTAATAATCAGCTGATCTAGACCAGTGATTCCCAAAGTGGTTCAAATGGACCCTCAGACAGCTTTCAAAGGGTCCACATAAGTGAAAAGGAATTTTAAACATCCACGATAGTGGATCACAACACGTCTTGTTTATATCTAATTTTTATTTAATTTTAAAATCAATTAAGGTAAAAATATAAAAGAGAGATATCTCATAGGAGATAATCTCTTATATGCATTAAAACCAACTTTTCAATCACATTGTCTTAAAAAATGTATTTAATTTTGATTGACAATAAAAGTATGCAAAAAAAAAAAAAAAAATTAATTAAGGTCTTAACTTGTATTTAAATCTTTACTTTAAATGTTAAATACTAATTGTTAGTACAAATAGAAATTTTTAAAAAATTCATGGGGGTTTATGACAAAGCCTAAAGGGTCCACGACACAAACAAGTTTGGGAACCTATGATCTAGACCAGTCTTTCTCAAAGTGGGCGATTGTAATATGCAAGGGGGCGATAAGAGGCCCCTAACTATTTTTTTTACATGTATACACTGTTTTAAGTAGCGTTTTATTTGCTCTCACTGGTAAAATCTTCTAATTTAGAATGTATGATTGCATCAACTAATATAGCACACTATAACCATATTATTGAAATTTAAAAAAAATGTATGTAGAGATTATATAGGCATAAAAAAATTGGTATGAGGCGCTACAAAAATTTCCATTTTCAAAGGGGGCGTTGGAAGAAATACGTTGAGAAACGCTGGTCTAGACTAATGTTCCCTTCTTAGTTTTGGATTTCTTGGTATAACAGCAGTAGGTTCTCATTTATATCTAATCGCGCAATTAAGATCCTCTAATAATCTACTAGTTTGAATAGCACACACATGAATCTGCTGGTTGTGATTTAAATTTCTCTTGATTATAATTCACTTTTTACCTTCAGTGTCTGGTGTCTTGGCTTTGTAATAATTATCTGTATTATTTGGGTTAAATTTGTTTGATCACATCGCGATTTTGGTACTTTGGGTAATTTCAATAAACTATGCCGAAGAAACCATAGCTCGGAAGTGAATTTCAATGCTAGCGAGAGTTTTAATATAGTTTTTCTCCTAATACTCAAATACTTACCTAGAACTCGACGTTTATTCGTTAGGGAATTTTGTGGATCCTTATATGATTATAAGGTTGATAGTTAAAATGAAACCCCTTAAAATATTATAGGCATATGAAATGTGTGCGATTATAAGTCTGCAGTATATATCTTTGTATTCGTGACTGTATGATTTGCAGATGTAAATACCAAGTACATACATTCTAAATACATTGTATAACAATATTGTTTGATTGCATTGCATCGTGAGATAGAAATGTGACATTGACCTTATTAAAGGACGTTCAATGTGTTTTAAATTCGAAGCGGAATAACACGTGTTGTGTTATTGATCTGCATATGACGTATATCATCTGTTTGTAGTACATCATTTTAATTGTATTTAATTCAACAAATTAAAATCGTCGTCATCACAAGCGAACATAGATACAGAATCATCACCATCACAATTATTAGGCAAAACCATCAAACTCCTTTACCATTCTTCCTCTGCGACATAAGATTCTATTACTGGTCCATTATAAGACGGGGATATTTTTTCTAACGAGTATAACTCGTTTTTCTAAGATTTTACGAACGTATTTGACAAATCTATTTGCATGATATGACGTGTTTTAGCCGGTGTGCGTAAATTTAGAGTAGGTTATTCTTGGGTCATCAAGATATGGCATGTTTTGGCAATATGCAAAAAACTTGGTTTCTTCGTTGAGAGAAAAAACCATGAAATTGATAATATTTTAGGCAAATTCAAGGATTTACACTTGTCTTGTAATAATCTTTTTGTTTCTTTATATTTTTCTGAAAAAGAAGATTGAAATTTAAATGCTATTGCAATAGATACCAACCAGATTTTCACTTGAAATCATAAATTTCAAATATGATCTTAAGTGAAAATAGCCTTTCGGAGGCATTGCTGCAACAATTTTGGGTTCTTCTCGTAAAATAGCAAGTTAAGTCTTGAAACAAATTTCTTATAAGACAAGAATTTCTAAGTAGCTCTGATACAAGTAGCTATCGAAACAATTGAAAAACTAGTGGTGTATGGCATCGTGCCTTAAGGCAAATTGCTTGAACTTGCCGTACCATAATGGAAAAGAATGTCGAAGAATAAAATTTAGTAAATAAAAAATATTTTTTGGAAATTGAGAAAAAATTAAAAAAAAAATCGTTTCCCAAAAGCATTCGTTTCATCAACACAAGTAGAAAGTTTTTTGAATCATTCAAATCGGATGCTTTTTTCTCTCAAAAACTGTCATTTTTTGCACATTTAGCTCTATATCTCCGAATCGGCTGGACCTGCTTTTGCCAAAAACTAATCAAAATTGTATCTATACATACATACACACACACATCCATTTTTTCTAAGGTGTGCCAAAATGTTTAGAAACCTTCAAAACGTGAAGATATGCAAAAATTTTCAATGTCAATAACTTATTTCTACGGGAAGTTTAAAAAACATGTATCAATAATGAGTAGAGCTACTTCATCCTTGCATGAACATATTTTTATAATAGGTAATATCTATATCATTGAAATATAATCTAATCTTTCCATAAGTTGTTTTTTTCGAGAAGTGTACGGTTCAAGATCAAATCCTTTATATGAAATATTTGTGAAAAGTGATTACAATTTAGATCGTCATTTTAGCTCGAATGTTTCGTAACACTTGGCAAAAGAAATTGGCTTCTCGAACCTGTATCCGTGACAGAGAAATGATTAAATAAATTATTGAAAATAACTCGACAACATCCCTAAATGGAATTTTATATTAATTTAGTACACTTGAGCCAAAATTCATGACTTATATAATTTTGCAACAACGTAAATAACTTATATAATATTGCACCATTCGATTTACTTTATCGAATAATTTTATCTGATTAATTAGTTTCAGTATCAATTAATTCATTTTGTGTTAATTAAATTTTTAAAATCACATGATTTTTTGCGTACTCGAACACACGTTACATAATTGATATTTTACTGATTAATATTTTTAAAAATTGTGGTTTAAGAGCTTAACACAAATTCTCAATAAAAATAGGCTAAATGTAAATAATAAAATATGCGAAGGTCAATAACACGATTGGAAAAAAATATAATCTGCTGGTCACCTCGCACAATTGATAACTGTACTGATACTATGCCAAAAAAATATCTCTAATAAATTTCCTGGTTAGAAAGAAGAATTATTGAAACAAGTTGTTTAACTGATTTATACAGATTTTTTCAAACGTATGAAATACAATCTATTATGTGAAGTAATTTAGTAATATGTTTTATTTAACACATAACGCAATCCAATGGTTGTCCTATCTAATTGTGATATAACTTATAAATATTATTATTTTATTTTTGGCCTAATAAATTTCACCTTGTCCTATCCAATTGTGATATACCTTATTATTATTATTATTATTTTGTTTTTGGCTTAATAAATTTTACTTTTTGTTAGAAATATATTTTGATCTATTCATAGAGGAACTGGATCACATCTAGATTTTCACCAAACATGAAAATTATTTCCATTAACTAGCTGGTGGTCTATAATAAAGCTTAATATGTGCAAACTGTATAAATTTAAACAGCAAAAATAGTGCATTTAATGCAAAATAAAATGCTTTAAAACATAGTAACATGCAATAAGAATTTAAACTGTTTTTGTTATCGCAAACATTATCTTTAAACGTTTATAGAAAAATGGTGGTCATATGAGTAATATTTCGCAAATCATAAAATGTAGACAGCACTTTATACAACAATTTAGATTATCTTTAATTTCTTTTAAAACCTGTTTAACTAATTTTGAGAATCGATTTACAATTGATAAGAATATCTGATCAAAATTTAAATGGAGCTACTCAATTTGCCTAGCCTATATCCAGTGGCGTCGGAACCGTGTGGGCTGGGTGGGCTGAGCCTACCCATTAATCTCAAAAAATGATATGCCCTAATATGTCCTAAAAAAACGAACCCACTGGCAGCCTATTAAAAAAAAAAGAACCCAATGGCTATCAACAATAAAAATAAAAAAAACGAGTCTACCCATCAAAAATTTGCTTCCGACGCACTGCCTATAATCATTACTTAATAAAAAAAAATTATCAACAAATTTCATTAATCAAGCTGAAAATAATATCAAGATTTAACAAATCGTAAACTATTAGATACACATAAGAGGCAAGTAGTCAAATATTTTAAAGTCAACGTTTAAATTTATGATTTAAACAACAATTGAGGACCTTTAAGTTGTTTAAGACTTTTATCAGAAAGAACTTTATCCAAGGCGTAATTTCGTGATAGTCAGTCAGTATTGCAGAAAAAGTTTAAGTTATTTTTTCGCAAAAAATTGAAAATGAAAATTTTTATATATCTTTACGTTTCAGAAGTTTCTGAACATTTTCTGAAATGGATGTGTGTGCGAGTATGTATGTGTGTGTGTGCGGATACAACGATTCGTGGACGATTTCGAAAATACAGATCAACCAATTTGAATAATACAAAAAAAAATTCGATTCGTATTGATAAGGAGACGCGCTGCTTAGTTCTTGGCAAAGGCAGGTCGAGCCGTTTCGAAGATATGGATCAAAAAGTGCCAAAAATGGTAATTGATTTTTTGAGAGAACCGAGTATGATTCAAAAAGCATTTTATTTGTATTGACGAAATGAAGAACTGATGAAATTTTTGGGAAGGCAGGTCTAGCGGTTTTGGAGATCCAATAAAAAAAAGTGAAAAAACTGTTATTTTGGCGGACAAAAATGATCATTACACATATGCACATCAAATTATCACATATTTTATAGATATTTTAATAATATTAACAAGTTTTGTTCACCTTTCTTACCAGTGTTTATTCGTTACTAGCGGCGCAGCGCCCAAGCGCTTCGATATTTCGTTTTTACGCAGCTAACGTATCGCGATTGCTTTGGAAAAATTTAAATATTTCAAAAAGGTTAATTATTTTCAAAAAATTTAAAAATCTCAAAAATCGTTTTTTCAGAGTTTTAAAAGAAAATGGAATCTTTTTTAAGAATTTAAATTTTTGTTAAGGGAAGTTACAGCAATTTGCCTTAAGGCACGATGCCATGCACCACTAGTTTGTGTTTTTTAAATTTAACAATCAACTAGACGATTGTACATAATAAATTTGTATATAAAAATGCACAAATTTGATCGATTTGATATTGTAAATCTCTATTCTCGAAACATGTACTAGAGAAAAATTGTAGCATGCGCGTCGTGATTTTTAAGCACATGGTGATATCCAAGGTTTTTATAAATACATAGTATTATCTCTACTCTGAGATATTTAATTCAACATCACGTTTCCTATAAGATAAGAATACTCTAATTTCAATATAAAAACGAACGTACATGCCAAGAGTGAAAACTAGCGGAAGAACTTGATAAAGTATTAGTACTGCATGAATAAATAGCAAAGAGATTAGAAATTTTATTGTACATCGATCAACCATGAAGTTTAGATCATAAAAAAATATTTTCTTCGGAAATCAGAACTGTTTTTTGTGTTTTATGAGCTGTTGAGAAGTATTTTTTCTTATAAAATAGAATTATTAGAAGTTTTCTATTATCTTTGTGATCATATTACTAATATTCTTAACTTATATCACTGCAGCTTGATATCAGATTATACGAGGCAGGAATTGAACATGAAACCTTGTAATTGCAAGGCCACAACTTTTACCACTTAAGCTACAAACAAGCCTCTAAAAATTTGAAAATGTATTGAAAATACTAAAAATCGTTATGATTCATGAAATATTATATGAATTTCTTGTATCATTGTTACTGAATCATCTTTCCCAGGCTCCAAATGTTTAGATATTAATTTCAGTTCATTTTTTCCAAGAATATATTATCTAAATGTGTATACTTACTTCATTAAAAGAAATATAATATGTTTATCCACTGTGTAATTTTAGATCCAAAGTGCCTTAGGATGTTGTATTAAAAGAATCTTATTTTTTTATGCCACGGTCAGAGTTTGTGGAAAATTCAGTATATTCGTGTCAGCAGCAGAGTGGATAAATAGTTCTGGCACACATTTAAAATACTATTTCTTTTTTTACAAACTATCCAAAAATCTAAAAATAAATATTGGAGAATTGATCAAGCTTAAAAATAATCTTATGATAGGCGAATAATTGAAGAGGATAAATAACTCAAGGTTTATATAAGAAATAAGTAAGATTGTGGGTATATCTATGATTGTATGAATTCAAATTTAAATTAATCCTTATTTTATCAGTTTGCTTGTTATCAAGGTTCCCAAATAGATTTTTATATTGTTTATCCATTCACCTGAGTGTAATTCTATCACGCCCTGGTTAGATAATAATTATCAAATATTTATCCATCAAATTAACTAAAGACGTATATAAAAAATTGTGCAAAATGAAATCAGCTGTGCAAAGTGAAGACTCATATATTTACTGTTCGCAAGAAAAGAGAATTAGCATAACATCTTTGTTATTTAAATTTTCTACAGGCGGTCTGTATACAAATATGTTCAACTAATGCGAAAGATAAATATTTTTAGAGTTCAATGAGCAAAGAATTTGCTTAATTTCTTCGAATAAATAATCCTAGCAGCGTGTGGCATCTGCACGTGATTGTTGAATTAAACAAATTGTAAAAGATTCAACACCTACATGATTTTATTTTAATATTGGCTAACTAAGAATCTGTAGAATATATTTATAAAATCATCACTTCGGATCATTTTGGTATTCGTTTTCATCATCAATAATAGAGAAATTCAAATAATAAAATGTATTAAATGGAGTTAGGGAAAGCGTTGGATTGCCTCAAAAAAGCAACGTTTTTTAAGGAGAATATTTATATCTGCTCATAGAACTGTTAAGTTTTTATTGCTGTCTAAAAAATATATAAAAATTATATTTGTAGAAATAAGATTAAATAAGACTTGCACCTTGAATTTTTAACTTCCCGAGTTATAGTAATGGGCCGAAATAGAAAATGAAAATTTTTGCATACCTTCACGTTTCAAAGGTTTCTGAACATTTTGGGATACCTCAGAAAAAATGGATGCCTGTGCGTGTGCGTGTATGTGTGGAGACAATTTTTATCGACGATTTCGGGCGTATGGATAAACCGATTTGAAAAATTCAAAAAGTAATCGATTCCTATTGATAGGGATATATGCTGATTAGTTTTCGGCAAAGTCAGGTCCGGTCGTTACGAAGCAAAGTGATCCAAAAAACATTTTGCTTGTGTTGGCAAAACAATTGTTTTTGGAACAATTTTTTTTATCTAATTTTTTTTCATTGTTTTTTTGTATATCAAAAATAATTCAGATTTTTATTTTAATTCTAGCTAAAGCTCTGAAACTCACGTATATACTTTAAATAAAAAAAAAAACTTTGTAATTCAGTTTATGTAATTCTTATAAATATTAGAAAATGTTACAGTATTTATAATAATCTTTTTGAAAACATTTAATATTCCTCGATCATTTCGTTACGGTACTGGAAGTTCCAGCAATTTTTCTTAAGGCACGATGCCATGCACCAGTAGCTTAATATTTGTATCTATTTTAACCTAAATAATTCAATAATGAATATATTCATTCAAACGATTCAGATTGACTTGAAACGAGAAAATATAAAATTTACAAACCGGATTTTCTGGCGAACCTCTACTTGGGAAAGATCCTAATTCAATTAAATTAAATTCTAATGAATAATTTACTAAATAAAGAACAATATTCATAGGTCGTCAACTCTTACCTGAAATAGGGGACCACTTTCACGTATTATCAATAAAAAAGAAATTGCTATATCGTTTTTTATTTCGAAAAATTTTATAAAAAGACGCAAACACCAGATGGGCCCAATTTCGTACCGCAAAATGCGCCCATGTGTTCTGATTTCAAAATGTTTTTTTCGCGCTTGAATAGTTCTTGATCATTGACAACATTATAAAAATGTATTTCTTCTTTTTATGTGAATAAATATTATTTTCAATTATTATTATTATTAAGGCCTTCATTTAGTCACTTTCAAGTTACGGCCACGGTTTCATCAAGGTCCTAAAGTCGTGCGAACTGCTAATATATTTTAAATAGAAACTAATTGATTGAATCGCGGAAAAATAAATTCTAAGAATTGCAAACTTTTCTGTTGTTGTGTTCTTCACATATTCAGTTCATTAACGGATTGTATACCATATTATTTTTAATTCATCTGTTTATTAGTTTTAAAACAAAATATTTTCGTACACTGCGTGGACCGTATATCGAAAACAATTTAATCAGTCCAGTTAAAACATGTGTTGTATTTTTTTATTATTGTTTACCACTTGTAATATTACGTCTTTTCAATTTTATAATTCATCAGTCAATCTTAACTGTACTATTAAATTTATTTTGTAAATATTCAGATAAGAAACGCTCATTATCTTTTCATAAGCTTCATAATAAAATTGATTGATAACTCGAAATGAAAAAAAAATCTTATCCAATTTTTGATCATAAATTCATGATTCATATTTATTATTATTGTCTATCAGGTCTCGAGAATCACCTGATGCTGTTCATATAACAGCATAAAATTTATGCAAATAAATTCAACAAAGAAATGTTTTAATGAAGTCATTGTGCTGTATTGTTTTAATACACTTGTTGTTAAGCGAATAAATGTTGATTAGAATTCATTATGTCAGTTTAACAACAAATATGCTTATGGAAATTTCTGGTTATAACCGATTTTTTGTTTTGTCCCAAATGAGTCAATTATAATAAGTAAATATTATAGAACCAGATGAAATGATAATACAAAACTTGATAAATTTGTATTTGTCAAGTATTGTTTTTTGAGCTATTGTCATGTAATTCCTTATAATCCAGGGCTATCAGAAGGCCAATGGTTTCAATTGTCTTTGTGATAAGATTATTATTAGATATTTCAAGTATTGATGTACTGCTTGATATCAAGCTGCTAGGATGGAAATAGAACCTGAAATTTGCAGACTTTAGAAATAGAAACTATGAATTATACATCATATGTTTCGTTTTCGGTGTGTACTAGTTTTCTGGTATAATAATTAGTAGTAGTCTGCCCGAAGGCAGGTCCATGGTGTGAGAGCCACAACAAATAAATGATTTCCTTGCCCTTCATCCCATTACCACTATTCCCTATCCCAATTTTTTTATTTCATGTATTTTCCTTTCCAAACTTCTGTTTCCATGCTTCCTGATCATGTGCTTCGGCTTTCAATTCTTTGTATTTTCTCTTCTGGCGCAAGTCGTCAATCGTCTGCATTCTTCTTCTTCCCATGCCTTCTGTTCTTTCTATTTTACCCTCGACGACGTCGTGCAGGAGGCACTCCTTTTACAAAAAAGGCCCGATCCAGTTTTCTTTTCTTCTCAGAATTGTGCTCAGTAGAGCCTTTCTTTGCCCACTCTTCTCAGGACTTCTTCTAAACTTCCCGAAGGAGAAGTTTAGGTTTTCATCAAAAATTCTGAATTACTACTTCTGAATACTTTTTCCAAATTTGGTCTCATTCGATTCAGAATGGCTTGAAACGTCGAGAAAACATAAAATTAGCGAGTCGGATTTTTTGATGAAAACATAAACTTCTCCTTCGGGAAGTTAAAAAATGTCATTTTGCGGTAAAAAATTGCGGTAAAAAAACATTGTGGTAATTATACACCCATTGTAGTATTGTTTACAAACATTGTAGTAATTTTACACCCATTGTAGTATTTTTACAAACATTGTAGTATTTTTACACCCATTGTAGTATTGTTTACAAACATTGTAGTAATTTTACACCCATTGTAGTATTTTTACAAACATTGTAGTATTTTTACACCCATTGTAGTATTGTTTACAAACATTGTAGTAATTTTACACCCATTGTAGTATTTTTACAAACATTGTAGTATTTTTACACCCATTGTAGTATTGTTTACAAACATTGTAGTAATTTTACACCCATTGTAGTATTGTTTACAAACATTGTAGTAATTTTACACCCATTGTAGTATTTTTACAAACATTGTAGTATTTTTACACCCATTGTAGTATTGTTTACAAACATTGTAGTAATTTTACACCCATTGTAGTATTTTTACAAACATTGTAGTATTTTTACACCCATTGTAGTATTGTTTACAAACATTGTAGTAATTTTACACCCATTGTAGTATTTTTACAAACATTGTAGTAATTTTACACCCATTGTAGTATTTTTACAAACATTGTAGTAATTTTACACCCATTGTAGTATTGTTTACAAACATTGTAGTAATTTTACACCCATTGTAGTATTTTTACAAACATCGTAGTATTTTTACATCCATTGTAGTATTTTTACAAACATTGTAGTAATTTTACACCCATTGTAGTATTTTTACACCCATTGTAGTAATTTTACACCCATTGTAGTATTTTTACAAACATTGTAGTAATTTTACACCCATTGTAGTATTTTTACAAACATTGTAGTAATTTTACACCCATTGTAGTATTGTTTACAAACATTGTAGTAATTTTACACCCATTGCAGTATTTTTACAAACATTGTAGTATTTTTACACCCATTGTAGTATTGTTTACAAACATTGTAGTAATTTTACACCCATTGTAGTATTTTTACAAACATTGTAGTAATTTTACACCCATTGTAGTATTTTTACAAACATTGTAGTATTTTTACATCCATTGTAGTATTTTTACAAACATTGTAGTAATTTTACACCCATTGTAGTATTTTTACACCCATTGTAGTAATTTTACAAACATTGTAGTAATTTTACACCCATTGTAGTATTGTTTACAAACATTGTAGTAATTTTACACCCATTGTAGTATTTTTACAAATATTGTAGTAATTTTACACCCATTGTAGTATTGTTTACACCCATTGTAGTAATTTTACACCCATTGTAGTAATTTTACACCCATTGTAGTATTGTTTACAAACATTGTAGTAATTTTACACCCTTTGTAGTATTTTCACAAACATTGTAGTATTTTTACACCCATTGTAGTATTGTTTACAAACATTGTAGTAATTTTACACTCATTATAGTATTTTTACAAACATTGTAGTAATTTTACACCCATTCATTGTAGTATTGTTTACAAACATTGTAGTAATTTTACACCCATTGTAGTATTGTTTACAAACATTGTAGTAATTTTACACCCATTGTAGTATTTTTACAAACATTGTAGTATTTTTACACCCATTGAAGTATTGTTCACAAACATTGTAGTAATTTTACACCCATTGTAGTATTGTTTACAAACATTGTAGTAATTTTGCACCCATTGTAGTATTTTTACAAACATTATAGTATTTTTACACCCATTGTAGTATTGTTCACAAACATTGTAGTAATTTTACATCCATTGTAGTATTGTTTACAAACATTGTAGTAATTTTACACCCATTGTAGTATTGTTTACAAACATTGTAGTAATTTTACACCCATTGTAGTATTGTTTACAAACATTGTAGTAATTTTACACCCATTGTAGTATTGTTTACAAACATTGTAGTAATTTTACACCCATTGTAGTATTTTTACAAATATTGTAGTAATTTTACACCCATTGTAGTATTGTTTACACCCATTGTAGTAATTTTACACCCATTGTAGTAATTTTACACCCATTGTAGTATTGTTTACAAACATTGTAGTAATTTTACACCCTTTGTAGTATTTTCACAAACATTGTAGTATTTTTACACCCATTGTAGTATTGTTTACAAACATTGTAGTAATTTTACACTCATTATAGTATTTTTACAAACATTGTAGTAATTTTACACCCATTCATTGTAGTATTGTTTACAAACATTGTAGTAATTTTACACCCATTGTAGTATTGTTTACAAACATTGTAGTAATTTTACACCCATTGTAGTATTTTTACAAACATTGTAGTATTTTTACACCCATTGAAGTATTGTTCACAAACATTGTAGTAATTTTACACCCATTGTAGTATTGTTTACAAACATTGTAGTAATTTTGCACCCATTGTAGTATTTTTACAAACATTATAGTATTTTTACACCCATTGTAGTATTGTTCACAAACATTGTAGTAATTTTACATCCATTGTAGTATTGTTTACAAACATTGTAGTAATTTTACACCCATTGTAGTATTGTTTACAAACATTGTAGTAATTTTACACCCTTTGTAGTATTTTCACAAACATTGTAGTATTTTTGCACCCATTGTAGTATTGTTTACAAACATTGTAGTAATTTTACACTCATTATAGTATTTTTACAAACATTGTAGTAATTTTACACCCATTCATTGTAGTATTGTTTACAAACATTGTAGTAATTTTACACCCATTGTAGTATTGTTTACAAACATTGTAGTAATTTTACACCCATTGTAGTATTGTTTACAAATATTGTAGTAATTTTACACCCTTTGTAGTATTTTCACAAACATTGTAGTATTTTTGCACCCATTGTAGTATTGTTTACAAACATTGTAGTAATTTTACACTCATTATAGTATTTTTACAAACATTGTAGTAATTTTACACCCATTCATTGTAGTATTGTTTACAAACATTGTAGTAATTTTACACCCATTGTAGTATTGTTTACAAACATTGTAGTAATTTTACACCCATTGTAGTATTTTTACAAACATTGTAGTATTTTTACACCCATTGTAGTATTGTTCACAAACATTGTAGTAATTTTACACCCATTGTAGTATTGTTTACAAACATTGTAGTAATTTTACACCCATTGTAGTATTTTTACAAACATTGTAGTATTTTTACACCCATTGTAGTATTGTTCACAAACATTGTAGTAATTTTACACCCATTGTAGTATTGTTTACAAACATTGTAGTAATTTTACACCCATTCATTGTAGTATTGTTTACAAACATTGTAGTAATTTTACACCCATTGTAGTATTGTTTACAAACATTGTAGTAATTTTGCACCGATTGTAGTATTTTTACAAACATTATAGTATTTTTACACCCATTGTAGTATTGTTCACAAACATTGTAGTAATTTTACACCCATTGTAGTAATTCTACACCCATTGTAGTATTGTTTACAAACATTGTAGTAATTTTACACCCTTTGTAGTATTTTCACAAATATTTTAGTATTTTTACAAACATTGTAGTAATTTTACACCCATTGTAGTATTTTTACAAACATTGTAGTATTTTTACACCCATTGTAGTATTGTTTACAAACATTGTAGTAATTTTACACCCATTGGGGACTTATGTACATCAAATTATCAGATATTTTATAGAGATTTTAATATTGTGTACATATTATATGTAATTTTTTTGGGTTCAGTACCAAGATTCAGTACCACTCGGAATATTTATAATCACTCAAATTAATTTAGTTTCTATTGATTAATTCGATTAATTACACATATCGGGAAGTTCATGTAATTTGCCGCAAGGTTAAATACCAAACCAACTAGTTCTGGTATATTATTATTTATTTCTGGGTGATTTTTAACCATTTAATTCTTTTAAAATATCCTAATAATCTTCAAATTTGAGAACATTTTTTTTTTCAAAAGTTGTCATACATGATAATTGGGTATTGGTCAACCATTTATTACTTGTCAACGGATGCTATCCAATATTTTTATTATATTGACTATATCATAATATTCATGAATATTATTTATTTTAGCACTTGTAGCAATGACACTAATTAAAGACTAATAATTATTATATACTTCAATGTTAGATTTTTTTGATATATCTTCTCATTTCCAATGGTTTGTTGTTACTAATATATAATTGCTATTCCTATTTCATGGTTCCATGATTAGTAACCATAGTTTTATTTCAGTCAAAATGGTGAAGAATGGCAAAAATTGTCCTCCGGCTCGTCTCCTATCCACAACGTCGGATTATGAGGGCGAACAGCATTACAAATTGGTGCCACCGGACGGAGGCTGGGGATGGCTCGTCCTGGCCGGTTCCATGATGGTCAACATTCTGGTGCCTGGCACCGTCAAGTCATTTGGTGTGCTGTTCGTCGAGTTTTTGGAAGTTTTTGATGCCAGTCCAGCGGCTGCTGCCTGGATTCCGGCACTGTGCTATTTTCTTTACAGTTCTTTAGGTAAAATAATATTTTCATGTACGATATTATGTTTTATTATATAAACATCTTATTTCCAAATGCCACTGCATCATCAATCTGTAATTAATATTCGTTATTGCGACATTGTATCAATTAACTTTTGTCGAGTATTTTGTCGATTTATACATCAATCACAGTCTAATACATTACGAGTTGATAAGTAGGAAATTTATTGAAGTTTATCATGAGTCAAAAACTATAACAATGGAACCACGTATGGCGTGTCTTATTTGTAATGTTTATCGCTAGATAAATTAGTCCCACTAGTCAACCATTAAATTGATATCGGCAACATTGTACTGATCTTGTCAACTGTTCGATTTCAATTTGTAATGGTTATTGGCTCAGTGTATAAGTGTTTGCCAATTTATGCAAATCGGAGATAAGAATTCTAATGATGTGATTACGTCAGCATAGTAATCCTATTAAACTCTAATAAGTTTTTGTATTGGCCTTTGCATTTTAGCAGTTAGTACACAATTGGTTTTAATTTTTCTTTGAATCATGTACTAATATCTCATCCCTGACCAAATAGTTAGCCTTTCCAATATAGAATCCAATTAGCTTTATCATATTTCCCGATGTGATAAGTAAACGACCAAAATTTTGTTTTATATATACATTTTTAAGTAGCTAAATTTATATTTGATCGTATATGTCTCAATATATCAATTCAGCTAGAGATAGTTATGCTGCACATAACAAAATAATGAAAAATATTAATTCAATGTCAACAATCCATTATACTCCTATCCAATTCTTTAGACAAAACAAAAGTAAAACCGCCGCAGAATTAGTTGTTTAATCTATGTATTAACGATTTGAACTTTAAACTTATTTATATATAACACTAATAATGTATTTCTTATGCAATGTGCTGTGTTAGCGAGGTTACGTAGATCATTATGCATTCGGCATTATGGAAATTTTCAATCAATTCTGCAGTCAGGTTCTCTTTTATCAATACATATGTTTACATGCCAAAAATCTTACCCATTGTTAAATTAGTAATATAAGATATTTGCATTTAGTTATCTACTAGCATTTTTAGCATAACTCACATAAGCCTGTCCAGGTGTTATAGTTAAGAAACGTGGGCTTGCACATAGTAGTCCCAAGTTCGATCCCAAAACTTGCTTATTTTTATTACAGTAACTACTGTTATTACAAAAATAATAAATTTTTGATTTTAACTTCTATTTCAGGACCAGTCTCGTCGATTCTTTCTGTAAAATACTCTTATCGCACTGTTACTATTCTTGGAGGTACTTTTGCAGCTGCTGGTATGATAATTAGCTTTTGGGCTTCTTCAGTTGTTTATTTATACTTCAGGTAATAAAAACTATAATTTAGTTCTACAAATAACTGTAAAAGGGCATATGTAAATTATCGATTTTTTTCAGTTATGGAATTTTAGTAGGAACCGGTGCTGGCCTGAGTTTTCCTCCAACAGTTTATATAGTCACATCATATTTTGTAAAAAGGAGAGGATTAGCTAATGGGTTGTGCATTTCTGGTAGCGCAATAGGATCAATAGTTCTACCTCCTGTCTTAAGATATTTATTACAAGCCTATGGATACAGGTAATATAAAAAGTACTATTTTGTAGGCTTAACCTTTTCGCTACGAGAGTGTTTTCAGCAGTTTTTTTGGTCTTATATATAGCAGGTCTTTAGCAATTTTCTAATTATACAGTTATTATTGATAAGTTTATTCTAAATGATTTTACATTTTTATAAAGTAAAACATGTGAGGCCTTCGGACAAAAGTAATTGTTATCATTATCTTTTAGAGGCGCGGTGTTAATTATGGGCGCAGTTACTTTAAATGTGTGGGTCGCGGCTATTTTTTACCAACCGGTAGAGAAACATATGAAACGTGTGATAGAAGACTCTGATGTAGGAGAATCTACCGTAATCGAATCTCCTATTACTCCGGAAAATAATAAGGTCGCCAAATTCATGATAACATCTGATGAAATGCTTGCTTCTCCTGCTAAAAGTGGAAATTTGTCTCCTGAAACGCAGCTGAAATTTGCTTCTGAAATGGATAATGGTTTTATACGAAGTGCTTCGGCAGTTGTTGTGCAAAACTATCGAAAGAATGAAGAACGAGAACGGAAAACTAGCGTTCCGACACGTGATTATTATCGAACGAATTCAGTAACCAAAAATCAAATGATGAGCACTCCTGCACTTCATTCGGTGCCGGAATCTGCAAGATCTAAAGACTACTACTCTCATAGCCGGTTGCCTTCCTTGAAAGAGAGGAGTATTGGTAAAGTTCCGAAAAGGTCGCCTTCAACCAGCAGTTTTCAGTATGTAAGCACGCCTTATCACGGTAGCACCTTATCAGCTCTACAACCATCAGAATTTACATCTCACATAAGCTTGAAGTCATTGGGAAAATCCTTGAATCCAATATCTACCTGTTACAAAAGTAAAGAAAAACTCCAGGAGGATGGTAAAAGTAAATTTTTTGATATCAGTTTGCTGTGCGATCCAACTTATTTAGTAATTTTAATATCAAATTGCACAAATGCTATAAGTTACACAAATTTTGTAATTCTCATACCATCTTATGCCATCACATTAGGTTTCGATAAAGAATTAGCTGCTTGGTTGTTATCCATTGTATCCGCATTAGATTTAATAGGTAGGATCGGCGGTTCAGCCTTGTCAGATACAGAGTTAATTCCAAAGCAATGGTATTTTATTGGCGGGTTAGCAATATCAGGTGTATCTCTTGCTCTACTACCCCTTGCTCATGATTATGTACTAGTATGTGTATGTTGTGGAATATTCGGGGTAGCTTCTGGAGTTTATGTTGGTGTAACAGCTGTTATAATGGCAGATATGTTAGGAACCGAAAGGCTCACTTCATCTTATGGAATAAGTTTGTTTGTAAATGGAATATTACAATTGATGGGACCCCCACTTTGTGGCTTATGGTACGAAAGAGCTGGCACATATGTTCCATTAATCACCACGCTAGGTTTAGTTCTAATCGGTGGTGCCACTATATGGGGTTTTATACCATTCATAAATCGTAGAAAAGACTTAGCCAAAATATTGACAGTGATTGCAATAAGGATTTACTTGAGAAAGCTTAATTTATATTATACATGTTTAATGCCATACTTAATATACTTTTAATTGATTGTGTATTTTATCCAATAGATTGCAATATCATTTGATCATAAAAAAATCGTATATGGCTACATAAAGGTGAAATATTATTAAAACCATTATTTATTATTGCCTTAAAAAAGTATTAGATTTGATACAAATTAGATAATACTAATTTTATAACATTAATTCAAAAATATTATATTGATTATTTCGAAGTACTTGCAGATGGATATATGAATATATGTACATGTACAAATGTATACGTATATATATATATATATATATATATATATATATATATATATATATATAATATGTATATGTGTGTGTACATATATGTGCATAAGTGTCTTACATTGAATAGATATAATTTACAGGGTGTATTCTAATTAGAAGTATTGTATATGCATCCACTATATTTTTTAAGAATAATTTTAACTATTTTAAATAATGTGAAAATATTTGATATGTGTTGATTGTATTTAAATTCTTTGAAATTCGAGGAATTATAAATACTAATTTATTGTTAAATGATATATTTTTAATAAAATATTGTATCATTAATATGTAATTTAAGTGAGAACTTATTTTCTCTAATAGCAAACCACATGACAAAATTATGTATCTAGAAAGTATTAAATTTATATAATTCAAATGTTGTCATTAGTCAACATTCAATTATGAAGAGTGAATCAGTTGTGGTTGATATATTTTGCAAAATAAGTTGTGTGATATCATCCAAAATAATATAAAATGTGATATATACAGTTAATGAATTATATAAAAAATCACAAATATGTTAAACAACATTGCACAAATTTGTCTATTTGCATCTTGCATATTTGTATAATAATACTAAAAAATAATAAAAAAATATACAATAATATGAGCTTATCATTATAATAGATTTAATAATTTTAAAAATTTACTATAGATAAAAATATCAAAAACTAGGTTTCCACAATACTCTTTGTATTTTGTTGTTCAATTCTGAGAGTATTATGGAGCAAAGGGCTTGTTTCTCAGGCGACAGTTTAGCGACGAGATCACCACCTCCATCAATTTCTTCTTTACGAGCTCTTCTTCTTTTTGCTCTTGAGGCTGTTGTACCGTTACTACTAACAGCATCTCTACGATTTACACCTGTATCATCATCATCAATACAATCACTGTTTCTAGTCCTAGTTTGCTGCAATAAATTAAAGTTATTCTCATAATTGATATAAAATGATAAGAACAAAAAAAAAAAAATGTTCTGATAAGAATATGACTACTATTACTTTATAAAATGCAATTTGAAAAGGTGCAATTATGGACATAAATTTGCACACTTACCCTTTTCTTGGGTGCTTTTTCATATTCTCTTGAATCATAAAAATTTGGTTTTTCTCTCCGAACTCTTCCAGTACGACGTCTTTGATCTTCTGGAGATACCACTCTTTGAGTAGGTTTTTTTGAATTAAAAAATGAGTGTCCACAAACACAGGCTTTACACGCTACAGCCACCTAAATAAATAATGAAACAAAAATACCGTGAAGGTTCTAAGTTCATACTCTGAACGTTTATATAGAGTTATTATTAATGCATACATGGAATTATTAATATTAATTGAAGAATTAACATTTTATAAGGTTATGATTCATGAAACCACATTTGAAATATGTACTGAAACGATGGAGAGCCCCGAAACAGGTATATATTATATAAGGTAATTAAAATTTCTTACTCAAAATAAGAATACTTCCTACTATATAAGAAAATTGTTAACATACTGACATATAAGCCTTGTTTATAGAAAAGTAAATCATTTGAATGCATAGATCATAACCACAAATTATTATTTTATGGTATTTTAAGTATCTCATAAAATAAAAAAGAAGCAAAGAAATAACGGAATAATATGAAACCAACAAAGCAAATAATATAAAAAGTATTTTCCTTAGTAAGTATGTTTTACCTGGTGTTCGCATTTCGGACAACTTTTTGCTATCATTTTATTTTTGCCCATATTATCTTTTTTATATACACATCGATTAAAAATTTGTTTAAAACTTACTTATCTAATAAAATTTGTCTTTAAATTGATTTTAAAGCAATAGGTATTTTGCAATCATTAAAATATTATTAAAAATTGTCAACTCTGTCACTTGAGTTTTATTTGTATTATTCATAATCATATCAAGCAGCTGTCAAATGACAAAAAGTGACATTTCTGGAGATTATTTAACAATATGTGACATTCGTAACATATGCGTATATTTTTATTTTATTCCTGGTGTGAAGCTATGACTTTAATTTCAGTTATGTGATAATGAATAATATTTTTAAATCTGTACACAATATTATTTCGTAAAGTCTATTCATTAATTTTAAGCTATGTGTTAAATTAAACAATATGGGAAATCAAGGTAGTCGCAAAAAATTAAGTCAAAACGGTGATGAAGATAAGGAGTCTGAAGGAAAAGCGGAAAATGAGATTCCGAAAAGGGGAATCCTGAGATCGCCTTCTGGTGCAGACTTTCAGGATCTCGTATCTACTCAATTAATGCCAATTAATAAACTAGCTCAGGTACATTATCATTTATGTTTTTATTTTATCTATCACTAAATTATCATATGCCTTTAGATATTATTTTAATGCTTAATTTTTTATTTATAATGATTTTTAATTACTATGATACTATGTTTTTCTCTAGATATTGATTCAAAAGTCTCAAGAAGAAGAGGGTATCAAGGGCGTTGCTAAAAAGACATTTGTGGTAAAGTAAATTGATCATTTATATATATATATATATATATATATATATATATATATATATATATATATTTATATTTAAGTGTATCTATAAATTCTGTTTTATTTTTCAGAAATACGTTTTTCCTCGCTACCCTGAGTTAGGCGAGCGTCTCTATTCATATCTTCATTCCAATTCTAAAGCTCAGACTGAACATTTAGGTGAACTTGCATTCCGTCAACAATGTGAAAGATTTCTTGGGATATTGAATGATACGGTAATATTAGAAGGATATATTAAAATGTTTTCTGGAACTGCTTCTTCAGATAGTATAACACCAGATGGTTTAAGAGATTTACTTATGACGTGTTACAGACTTGCGATGGATCATTATTCTGGTGGACCACAGACATGTCTTTTAGTAAGCATAATGTATAGAAATGTATAGCGTGTCTACTTTAATATAAATATATATTTCTCTTTCTTTTCTATAGATTCATCGAACTTTGTCTGCAGTTGTTGACTCTTGTTTCCACTCAAAAACATCATTAAGTCCCGGTTATGTTGTGCACTGGTTAGAGCAGAATTGTCCTAGACTTGTACCACCTGTTCATAAGTACTGCATTCATGCTTTAAGGTGAACTCTGCATTCATGCATTGATCTCTTACATCAATATGAGTATAATTTTATAACTAATCTTGTTTTTTATATATGCAGCACATCATACAGAGGTATTGACACACATGAGGAGGGCTTGGGTTTGGAATTATCCACACCTATTTTGGATAAACCAAATCCATTTGGAAAAATGGTTGAACCTCCACTATTACCTGTATCGCTTGCATGGTTACTAGCAGGTGCATTACCGCCTCTATATTCTAAGCCAGTCAAAGCTTCTAGTCCTAGCGATTCTGGAGTTAATTTAGCCTCACAAGTGAATGAACATCTTTTATAATTATCTAAAGTGTAGAATTAAATTAAACTAATCTAACATTAGGTACTATTATTTTTTTTATCCAGGCATTCATGGCCAAATTACTATCTGTTGTGCCTTCTCATTGGGCATTACTTTATGATTCAAGGGAACACGGTTTGGGAATGAATAGATTTTTGCATCATGTTTTATCATATAAGGGTCCTACTCTAGTCTTAATGCGCAGTGAAGAGGGGCATGTATTTTGTATTGGATCTCCTTGCGAATGGAAGGAAAGTCATCAATATTGGGGCACACCAGAGAGTTGTGTCATAAAACTACTACCAAAGTAAGTATTGAGTGTCATTATGCTGCTTATTTATATATATATATATATATATATATATATATATATATATATCCATTTATTATCGCATGCTACTGATCTTTTTATTAATGTTTTATGTATATAGATTTTCTCTTATTGAAAAGGGTCCAAAAATGCTGTACTTAAATACATTAATCAGAGGATATCCAAAAGGTTTACGTGCTGGCTCTGATCCTAGAAATCCTATAATCAGCATTGATGAAAGTTTTGATAGAGTTAACTATCAAAAAATTCCTTACGGCTTGGTATTTGTTGAGGTATAAAATATTCTACATATGTATATTAAATGTATATATTTACAACCTTTAATAAATGTGGTTTATTTTAAGGTATGGGGTTGTGGCGATCAACAATCTCGACAAGTTCAATTAGACATTAAAAAGTGGCAAGTAAAGGAAGCTGAACGTCAAAGACAAGTAAAATTAAGTGCTGCAGATTGGATTGATCATCCAGATAGATATCTGTTAGAATTAGCAGGTCGACCACAGTATAACAACAGTGCAAACTAATATAGAACACATTTTTGTTGGATTCAAATAATATATTGTTGAACAAAAATAATGTATACATTCAACATAAAAAGTACTTAGGCTTTGTGCAATAAAATACTTAAAATAAATTCCAAATAAAATTGAAAGAAATTTAAATCATAAAAGTTTGATTTGTGTACTTAAATAGTTAGATATTTATAAGTTGTAGTATTATTTGTACTTATCAAATGTATATTGAATTCCACCAATTGAATAAAAGGGGTTTATTATAAAAAGTATGAATTATTTTTCTATAAATATAAAATTATGAATTTATATATATTATTTAGAAAAATTCAATGACTACATTAATAATTCAATCAATAACTACATTGATTATTAATTATTTCAAGTATTAATATATTTAATTATAACTTTTACAAATTACAAAAGTATGTATTTTTCAATTTTGAAATTTATAAAAGCAAAAAAAAAAGAAAATGAATAAGTAACCAAAATACAAAATTTGAATTTACGTTTATCGATTTATTGAAAGTTGTGCTAGATTATACAAACATGGGATATAAAATTATTTTTTTGTATTTTACAATTAATAAAAATAATATATGAGTAAATAGCAGAAAAACAAATTTAAATATATTTTGAAATACTACAAATTGAGTAATTTTAACGTTTAAGTAAAAGATATTTTATATATAAAAAAGTTTTATTTGTCAGTTACACTACAAATTCCATGGCATACATACTCAATGAACATTTCTATCTCAAGAGTGGACTGAGTCGCGCATTGCCTAATATGGCGTTGCTATCCAAAACCGTTTTGCAGTTTTGATCAACCTAGATTTGGCTTGCCAATGTTAATTTCTATTTAATAATTTTATCCTAGAAATCGCTTGTACATATTTATAAAAGGTATATGAAAAGTTTTATAAGTAAATGCGTGTTTTAATATTTTCCCAGATTCTATAAGAATCATTATTTAGGTCTTGTAAAATAGTAAATTATATTTGTGGTATATATGATCAAGGCATATATTTCTAACAAAAAAGCACATTGCAAATGTACTTGTTTTAAATATGACCTAATATCAGTGAAGTATCGAGTACTAAATACAAATTGTGTAGTCAGTTTATATTGAAAGTTTTAGGTTATAATGTAATTGTGTTTAAAATGATTGCGCAGATTAAAAATTGTTATTGTTATTTGCAGGATGTCGTTTCGAGTTGTGAGAAGTTCTAAGTTTCGTCACGTTTATGGGCAAGCTTTGAAAAGAGAACAGTGCTATGATAACATACGTGTGTCCAAGAGTTCTTGGGATTCAACATTTTGTGCTGTTAATCCAAAATTTCTAGCAATCATTGTCGAATCCGCAGGGGGCGGTGCCTTTATTGTTTTGCCTCATAGCAAGGTAATCATTATCAATTATCTACATGCCCAAATATTATTTTTGACTTATCAAATGTATGTCATTGATGACTCATCAAACAGTCTCTATTTATAATAATTTAGTTTCTATATCTATATCTTTTGACACTGATTAAGTAACATTGACTCATTCATAAAATTATTTTTACATCAATGATATTTTATACGAGAAAATTTTGGTAACATAATCAACCTATATTTTTTATCAATACTACTTTTATTCAATTATTGTGAATTTTATAAATTCAATAATGACAAATTTACTCAAATCCTTATTTCTTTAATGAAAGTTTCTGTCTGATATATTTTTTATATAATGTAAATATTTTATAATGCTTCCTTGTTTTACATGATTATTTGCTCAATTTGATTGTTGAAAAGCTTTCATATCACAAAAATAATTTTAGTAAATCTTATTTCTTAAAAACTGATACCTTTAAATATTATTATTACACCAAGTTATTTTGAGGTATTTATTATTTTGAGGTTTAAACAATGGTTATACAAGTGGTGCAGTTAAAATATTGTTCTTATTTGTAGGTTGGTAGAATTGCTGCTGATCATGCTCTGGTTGGGGCCATAAAGGTCCGGTTTTGGATATAGCTTGGTGTCCACATAATGACAATGTCATTGCTTCAGGATCTGAAGATTGCGTTGTGAAGGTATGTTTACTGAATTGTTATTTGAGCAAAAAATAATACTTTGTTTTCATTCATTCTAAATTTATAAATAATTTATCTCATATGTGTGTTTAATATCACTTTTTTTAATATTTTTTTATTCATTTAATAACATTCATCAATTTATAATTGTAATCTTTTATAATAGGATAATTGCAGTTAATAAAATACTTTGTGCTACATGTTAGTATCTTTTTTATTACCCAAGGTATGGCAAATCCCTGATGGTGGATTGTCTCGAACAATACTGAACCAGTAGTGGATTTACTATATCACCAACGCCGTGTAGGTTTGGTATTATGGCATCCTACCGCTCAAAATGTACTGTTGACTGCAGGCTCAGACAATCAGGTATAATATTTCATCAACTTGAGTAATAAATACCTCTTGTGCAGTTTTCTACAAAAATTATTTTTTAGGTTGCTATTTGGAATGTGGGTACTGGAGAAATATTATTTCATCTTGATTGCCATCCTGATGTTGTTTACTCAGCATGTTGGAACTGGGATGGTTCCAAATTATTAACAACATGTAAAGATAAGAAAATAAGATTAATTGATCCACGAACTGGTGAAGTAGAGTCAGAAGCCATTTGCCATGAAGGGAGCAAGGCTACGCGAGCAATCTTTTTGAAACATGGACTTGTATTTACTACTGGGTATTCATAATATTATTGATTGTCAAAAATATAATTGCTTAGTATCTATTAATAATGGTTTTTGCAGGTTTTCTAAATCATCAGAAAGGCAGTATTCCTTAAGGGCACCAGATTCACTTTCTGAACCAATTGTGATGGTGGAACTGGATACCTCTAATGGTGTAATGTTTCCATTATATGATCCTGATACTAGTTTAATTTTCTTATGTGGAAAGGGTGATTCGGTTATAAGATACTTTGAAGTGAGTAACACTAATTATGTGCTATTTATTTTTTCAAAATATACAGTTTCAAAATGATTTATATTTGCAGGTAACACCCGAACCTCCATTTGTACATTACATCAACACTTTCCAAACACCTGATCCACAAAGAGGAATAGGAATGATGCCAAAACGTGGCTGTGATGTTACTACATGTGAAATTGCTAAATTTTACAGGCTTAACAACTCAGGATTTTGCCAAGTATGTATTTTGATAAATTTTAGATTATTATTGGGTGTATATTCAAGTTCAATTTACCATTGATTTCATTTATCAATAATTGATTGAATAATGATGAGTAATCTGAGTTCATTAATAAATTATTTTGCAGGTAATATCAATGACCGTACCTCGTAAATCTGAATTATTCCAAGAAGATTTATACCCTGATACTTTATCGGATGAGGCTGCATTATCTGCAGAAGAATGGGTTGAGGGCAAAGATGCGGAACCAATCCTTATATCATTGAAGGTAGGTTTGATATGCTTAAGCTTCTCAGCACCATGGCATTTAAGTGTATCCACAAATTCTGCTAATCTACATATTTTCTGAGCATTATAACTTAGCTGAGTAGGATCGTGTTTTTCTCATTCAGGGTGGCTATGTCTCTCAACAAAGCAATACTCAATTAACAGTTACAAAGAAACCAAACGTTCTTGATAAAATTCCACCAAGCGGTGCCAAAGCTGCTGCCATTACAAGTATTGGAGGTCAAACAGCTAATACTTCAATAGTGTCTGTAAGTATTAATAAATTTGCCATATTGTAATTAAACAATGTTGTCTGATATTTTGATATAAACTGGAAACAAATTATATATGCTAGTACAATAACTAATGACAAATTGTTCTCAAACATATTATTCACTATTATATTTTTCTCACATGCTTTCAATAACAGAATATTAAGAAAAAACTTAACAAAAACATAGCGGTAAGTAATTTTTTTTCTAAATTATGGTCAAAATTATTCTAAGACAAAAATTTGAGTTAAGAGAGATAATAAATCTAGCCCTTTTTATTTAATATATAATAATTTATAAAAATAATACAAAAAATTTATTTGCTTTTACTAATATTTTCATCATTGTTTGTCTGAATGTAAGAATTCACACAACGCTTACATAAAATGTAAGACGATCAAAATGATAAATTGATATTTCAGGAGAAAGCTATGCAAGAATTTGCAGAAGAAATTCGTAAATTGAAAGCTGTTATAGTAAAGCATGAAAACCGCATCAGATCATTGGAGGGGCAAGTGAAGACGTTATCGGATAATGACTCATGCTCTGTTCCCACTAGCGGTGGCGGAGACAAGAAAAGCTCAGCTGTAGAGTCTGATATTGACTTACAAAACATGGCCATTGATGAAGTTTAATAGTTATAAAATTAAGGTAATTAATTATTGATATTAGGTAAGATATGGACATAGCATAATTTTTAATTGTAAAGTTATAATGAAGTTGTAATATTTTATAAAGTGTGTATATTGTAATACACACATTGTAATATTTTATAAAGTGTGTATATTGTGTTATGTTTAAGCATAAATATGTGTTACATAGTCAACTTTTTATATTAATAGTATTCAGTTCAGTAATAGTTGAAACACTGATTGAAATGAAATTATTCATTTTCAACTTCCATAATAATATAATAGCTTTTATATATTTATATATGTACAATACTTAAATTATTGCTGCTGTCATAATTAATTATATAAAAATTCATCATGTGATATTCTTGATTTGTTGGGTTTCTCCCAAATAAATGTCCTTTTTTATGAACAATTTTTTTACTCTTTTAGAATTCATGGTAATTTGATCATTGTGGTTAAATATGCTTATTATTATTAGTTCAGAATTTAAAATAAATCATTATACTTTTCTACAAATTATAACTATCATTTTGATTTATATGTTGTGATAATTATGTGTGGTAACATGAATTCAATAAATTATGTTGAAACAAAATATCTGTTCATATTCCATTTTTAATGCTTAATCATATCTTATCAATTTTATCTGTAAGTTTATGTAAATACTATTATTTCATCCATTGTATATTGTCATTTTCATAATACAAATATAGTCATGAATTCAACATTGTACTTGCCTTTGAAATTAAAGTACGTGAAATATAATTGAATGAAATTAACATTCACTGATCAATCTTAAAAATTATTAGAAACAATTCAATACTAGAAAGTCTAATTCAGATATTCAGTATTTTGATGTGTTTCAAATATTTGTATATCTTTGTTGTACAACATACCTGTTAATCCTTTATATATTAAATTAAAACATTCAAATATTAAATCTAAACTACCATTTGTCTATTTACCGAAGAGGTCTGATTAATTTTGCACAATCTTTGTCACTCAAATATATGTTAACATTTATATATTATATCTAACGCGTAAATCATGTGTAAATATTTGTCTGTTTATCCAAATGTAATTGAATGCCGCTAAAACGACCGAAAAATACGGCGTACCAACATTCAAAGACAAAAGTCCCCAAAAGTTGATCCCTATGTGGGACTGTCAAAACTGTCATCCACTTGTTAAACTGTCAAAAGAATACCCAACCTCAGTACATACACAACAAACGCACAGACATTCACACGCTAAACAGAAATTTTAATTATATTTTAGCCGCGTAGTACTGTTTAATAATATGTTGCAAAGGTATTAAATTATTGATTAAAGATTTGTATTGAATAAGTAATTTATCATGATTGGAATACAACTATTTTCTAAGCAAGTCAAACTATTGTACGATCAAGAATTATATTCAAATGTTGTTTCCCTTGTAAGTACATGATGAAAAATGAATTTCTATAAACAATAACATGTTCATTACTAATAGTAATTATTAATTTCAGGCCAACCTAGTTTTATCAACAGCAGATGGTATTTCCGAAGCTGAAAAGTTTGATTGTAATATGTATTATGCGGAATCATTGTTCAAAATAAAACAGTATAGGAAAGCTGCTACTATTTATAAAACCGTTTTGTCAATTAAAAAAAATTCTTCCAAAAATAAATTACTTAATACTCATGAGAATAAAATTGATATATCCGAGGCTGAACTTGCATATAAGCTCCATTTATGCTATATGGAGCTGAAACAGTATCAGCTAGCATTGAATATTTTGCAACAAATACCAGGTAGTATTATTCACATAAAATAAATTGTAAAGGCATTTGTAGAAACGGTGTCTTAAGATATTTGCTTATTTCAGCTAAACAAAGGAGTCTTAAAATAATGTTTGCTCTTGGTGAACTACTTCGTACAAATGGACATGAACGCTTAGCCATTACATGTTATAAAGATCTACTTAAAGAATGCCCTCTATCGCTGCAAGCAATTGATGCTTTATTATCACTTGGTGTAAAAGGCAATGAGATATCAGGAATAATACTAGAAGGTAATACATGGCACAACATTATTAATTTATTTGAAAATCATAATCTTTTATTATGTTGTATTGTGTACCTATTGTTAAATTCCTTATATTGTTTAATGTTATGCTAAAATGTGTCAGTTGTTATAGTAATATTTTAATATAAAAATTGAATAAATTCTAGTAACTGAGGAAATTGAAGGATCAGAGTGGCTGAGAACATGGATTAAAGCACAAGCATTTTACCATTGCCAAGATTATGCCCAAGCTATTTCAACTTTAAAATCATTAGATGTATATCCTGGACTTCGAATAAATTCAACAGTGCTTACAGCACTCGCAGAAAGCTATTATTATAACGGGGACTACAAAAATGCATATTTAACATTTCAAAGGGTATTTTTATTGCATATTATAATTTATGTCTTTATTTAAATTGACAAATATTGTTTTACTGTATTTTTATTATTAGGCAAAATACCATGATCCACAACTGGATAGAGGTCTGTCAAAAATGGCTTGCTTATATTTAAGAAGTAATAAATTAACTGAATTAGAACAACTAGTTAGTCCAATGTTGCCTCTTTTTGAATATACATCGGAGACTTGGACAGCCCAAGCATATTGTCAATACGCTTTAAAGAAGAATTCAAGAGCATTATATTTTGCACATAAAGCGTGTTTAGAAAACCCACAAAATGTTGATGCCATGATTTTAAAAGGTGAAATAAACAAGTGTATACCTATCACAAACTACTATAGTTAATTGTTTTGAATTATATAATTTTTATGTGCTATTTCAGGAACTCTTTTGCTGGAATCCAAGAAGCATGATAAGGCTATTTCACATTTTCGAGATGCTTTAACTGTATGAAATCTATTTACAATGATTTGTTTTATAAACAACTATTTATTGAATTATTTTAGGTGGCCCCATACCAGTTTGAAATTCACAAAGGAATTGTTGACACATACTTATCTTGGGATAGATATCGTGAAGCTGTTAATGCTGCAAGTAATGCATGCAAACAAATTGGTAGCACACCGCGACCTTTAACGGTGATAATTTTTTTTAAATATATTACCTTATAAATATCTTAATATCAATTTAATATTTTGTTTGTAGTTGTATGCTTCAGTACTAATGAAAGATGCAAACAATCTGGGTAAAGCTAAGACAATACTAGAAAAAGTTTTAAAAATCAATGAAACTCATACACCTGCCGTTTTATTGATGGTTGATATTTTAGAACAACAACATAGAAACTATTCTGTTGTGCAGGTGATTTGAAAGTCATTTATTTCAATTGATTAAAAATGTGATTTTTATAAGAGGTATTTATTATGTCTAGCTGTTGCATCGACAACTTGCAATACAGCCCTCAGCTAAATTATATCAAGTATTAGGTGATTTCTTAGCAAGACCAGGTATTACTCATGATTTGGATGGTGCTCTGACAGCTTACACAAAAGCATTAACGTAAGTGAAAATCTATGTAAAATAATCAAACATATTTATAATACTAATAATAAAAAAAGTCTTGTTGAAACAAATTAAATCTTAATATATTAATATTTAGATTGGAGCCAAATAATCAGAAAGCTCAAGAAGGCATAAACAAGCTTGACCAAAGAGAAAATGATGCATCTTATGATCATTTGCTAGCTAATAATGAATCAGGTATTTATAAATTAATAAATAAAATTATATTCATGCTTGCAAATGAGATATCTTAAAAATTCTTAAGGCAATGCGGATTCTGATGCAAGTTACCATTTGGTAGGTGATTCAAATAGAACACCAAGTGCTGACAGTAGTAATATAGGCAATGAAAGTGCAACAGATGCTGTTTGGAGTGACATGGAATTAGAAATTAATGTTCCAAATTCTTAATGACTCATTTCATTCTTATATGCAGAATCACTATCGCTAATTATAAAAATAATGTTGATATTAGTTTAATATTTATATCATATATACATACTCAATAATTATAGTTTACAATAATGATTTTTATAAATAATTATCTTGCAGGCAATATTTTAATAAAAAATACAATTTTATTGCTTTAATTCTTTTTAAAACAGTTTATTGCGAAGACTAGATTTAGTTAAAAATATTAAATTTCCAATTTGTATTGTGCAAGCAACTCACAATGAAGACTTAACTAAAAATTTTTGGTTCCAAGGACAAAGACGATAAAATCAATCCCATAGGTGTTTTTTTAATTCCCATTTCTTCTACTTTATTCATAATTTTATTTTTTGTATTGCGTTTTCTAAAAGAAGCATGCACGAATGTAACTGAAAAGTAATATTGATATTAGTTTAATATTTCTATTGTTTAGCTTTTGAAAGAAATATACTCACTACTGAATGGCAGCAGAATCCCAAACAGGAAAGTGATTAAAGATCCTATTAAATGTAATACCAATGCTGATACAATTGCGATACAACCAACTGTTGCGACTGGATGTTTAACTTTGAAAGATTTTACAGCACCTTCACTATAAGTGATTTGAAGGTACCCCGTATAGGCAAAGGCAGCTGTAGAAAATCCTATGAGCATATTCAAAGGATATGCAAATATCATGGCCAAAATAATAAAAATAATAATAGCAAAGTAATTTGTTTGATAGTAAAGTAAATTATTTACTACTCTATTTCCCCACTTTTCAAAATCACCAAAGTTTGGTTGTTGATATAAAGATGCACCCATTAAGAAATCGTTCAGATTTCGAAACGGTGCAAATGGTAATTCTGTAAACTTTTCCATATTTATATTGTTTATCAATATTTATATTATTTTACAATATTTGAAGTTAACTTGTACGTCAAGTGCATGTGTCAAATAAGCGCCAACTTCATAACGTTAAAATAGCACACTAGCCTGAAGTTTGTAAAGTTTCCTTAATTTATAGTCTGAAGGAAGCGCTCTTTTATAAATCCAAATTATACGTCACTTAACAATGATACAAATCATACAAATATACAAATATTAATTGGAACCTTCTGTTTACATTTCATTCTGTTTTTATATATGACAAATCGCGTCTAAAATAATTATGCAGGGTTCATAATATAGTAAACGATAGAGAATTGTATTGTTGTTTGTACTAACCTCAATAAGATAATCTTTTATTAAGACATTAAAAATAACATCAAAATGTTTAAGGAAACATATATAATGCCCTCAGCATACACTGCTATGCAAAATGTTGATATAAAGAGTTTCATAAAATTAAATGAAAATGAAGTCAGTCCATTTTTAGCAAATTTAGTTCGTATGAGTTTACTACCTGTGCCAGTAGAGATTTTAACACAAAGAGTTTATGAGCAGCGAAAGGAAATCATTTATGTATTAAATAGATTTGATTCTGCAAATATGTTAGTTAAGCATTGCAGTATAGATTTTGTAACCTTGGAACAAGATGTTAAAAAAGAACAACAATTGAGGCAAAAATTAGGAAACTCAAGAAAAGATTCTATATTATTAGAAAATGTGCAAGATGTTACCACAGAGTTTGAACGTTGTGATTCTGCTCGCAGAATAAGATTAGTTCTCTCTGAGATATTATTTATGCAATCTCAAATATTGGAACAACATAGTACGACAGATTTCATAATAAAAGAATCTGAACTTTTTGATCATGTTGTCTATGTTGATGAACTTTCATATATGTTAACTATAGCTATTGAAGAACTTCCTTCTCTTGTTAATATCACAGATATATCAGAAATTCTCCTTCATGTTCAAAATGGACCTAGAATAATTTGCAACTTGGTTGCAAATAAACCAAGCTCATTCATGGAAGGTAACATATCAAATAACTTTAAAACATAACTATATTAATAAAATTATATTTATTTAGAGTATGTAGTTAAATAGTGATTGAAATATTCTTTGCACCACAGTTATTTTAACGAAAGTGAAATACACATTGCATTTTGCATATTACACAATATCAAAATATATATAGGGTTGCACTTGCCTTTATATAAATATTAGAAACATCGAGAAAATAATTAAATTACATGTTGTTCTATTAAACTATTACTGTCTTAATAATTTAACTCTAATATTCTAATACAAAACATTTTTTTATTTCTTGACAGTTGTAACACATCTTATAACATTTGGGGATCGTTTTGATGAAGATTCTGTTGGAGCTCGTACCAGAATGTCTGCATTAGCAGCATTGTGTCGTATGAATCCTTCTCAAGCCCTAAGTGTGAGAGCCAAGTGTGTCGAATTATGTAGAATGGCTTCATTAACCATTTGGATTAGTGTTTGGGATAATACTGAGCAGGGCGATATGGTGATATAGATAAATAAATATCTTAATTGTTTTTACAAAGTTTGAAATGTGTTAATTATTGAAATAAATTTTTGTGTAGGTTACCTTCTTATCTGGATTACTTCTAGGCTTTGATCAATCAGCAAGAAATTGGTTTTCACAATTTATAAGATCAAGTCAGAAAAGAAAAGGAGAATCAGCAAATGCTGTTCAAATGTTAAGAGATGATCTTCTTCGAAGATTAAAAGTATGTTTGAGTAATTTGATTAGTGAAAATTGAATATTAATTTGTATATAATATTTCTAGAATATTGTATCACAATCTGTGGATTCACATCTTCCTGAGTCTGTCGTAAGGCATGCCACATCTCTGCTTCGTTTGTATTGCTCATTGAGGAGCATTGCAGGAATTAAGTGTGTATAGAATATCTGAGATTAGTAGTTAAATAGTGATTGAAATATCTTATTGCTTCAGATTTGGAGATGATGAGTTAATCTTATTAGTTAAATTAGTGACATCCAAACCCCCAGCTACACCTGTTGGAGTTCGTTTTGTTTCTCTGAGCTTGTGTATGCTAATTGCTTGTCCCAGCTTACTGTCACAATCTAACCTGGAAGCAAAAGGAGTTGAATGGGTACAATGGTTACTAAAAGAGGAAGCATATTTTGAAAGGTTTTCTTAAGAAAAATTCACTTAATTTTATATTTTATGTTATTTCATATTTTGTGTTATTTTTCTTTACAGTGCGAGTGGTTTAAGTGCATCTTTTGGAGAAATGTTACTTCTGATGGCTATTCACTTTCACAGTAACCAGCTACCTGCTATATGTGAATTAGTTTGTGCAACACTTGGTATGAAAGTGCCATTAAGGCCAAATAACATGACGAGATTGAAACAAATTTTTACACAAGATATATTTACTGAACAGGTATTGAAATATTATCAGTTTCCTAGAATATATTTATTTTTCAGTTTTTACTTATCCCTTGGAATTCTATCATCTAGGTAGTGGCTTCACATGCAGTAAAAGTACCAGTAACGTCAAATCTAAATGCTAATATTACTGGATATCTTCCAATACATTGTATTTACCAACTACTCAAATCAAGAGTTTTTACCAAACATAAAGTATCAATTAAGCAATGGATATATCGCCAGATTTGTAATTCTACTGCTCCTATACATCCAGTTTTACCAAATTTAATAGAAGCTTATATCAATTCAATTATCATACCAAATACCAAAACAAATTCAGATCATACACATTCGCCAATTACTGAAGAAGAAATAAGAAGAATTTTTCAAAATTCTGTTTTTGGTACACATTTTAATGTGAAGAAAATTAATTCACAATTAGAAAAGGTGAGCAATGATAATCTGGATACCAAGAAACCAACTTTAGCTTCACAGTTGCTTTTATTATATTACTTATTATTATATGAGGATACTAGATTGAGTAATACTGCAAATAATATAACTAATGGCAGAAAAGTTAAAAGCTATAGTGCAGAATTTTTAGCTGAGCTGCCTATAAAATATTTATTACTTAAAGCAGAGAAAGGTCAGGCACAATATGCTTGTTTATTTGCACCACTTCTGAAATTAGCGACAACACATTTTCCACATTTGTCTTTAGTGGATGACTGGTTTCAAAATAATAATTTTGTTTCAAGAAAAATTACTAAACATATTCAAGTCACTGAAAATAGCATAAAAGAAGCTTTTTCAAGTTTGGAAAATAATCCATATGCACTAATTAAGGTTTTGCAAAAGATGTTGTTGCAAGATCCGACTGATATATGGACATTTGCAGAAGTTTTTATAAAGCATATTAAATCTATATTACCTCATAATATCCCTAGAAAAGTACAAGAACTTTATAAAAGAATTTGGATGCAATTGAATACAGTTTTACCTAGAACTCTATGGGTAATGACTGTGAATGCTCTCCAAAATGATAATGCTTCTGCAAAAGATGTATTTCTTACCCAAGAAAATATTTTGGCAGACCCATTGCAGGTAATTTTTAACTCAAATATATATTTGAATTTTATTTCAACTGACTTGAATAGATTATCAAATAATGAATATTTTTTTCTTTTGTAGGTATTACGATGTGACACTAGAGTTTTTCGTAATGCACCTGTACTTGAAATTGTATTGAGGATTTTGCATTCAAGTTTAGCAGCATCACGAATACAATTGATGAGGCATGTTTTGAACAAACCACTTACAGAAAAAGGTTTACAATTAACTACTGAGTCAGAAAGAGAAGAATTACGTATCGCTTTAGTAGCAGCTCAGGTATGAAAATTTGATGATGTAAAGATTTCATATTTTTGCAATATATTTACATATTTATCATGTAACTTTAGGAAAGTTTAGCTGTGCAAGTTTTGCTTGAATCCTGTTTAGAAAATGAAGAGGATTCAAAAATACCAGGTCATAAATGGGCTTTAAGGGAAATCAGAAGCATAATATGCTCTCATTTACATCAGGTTTTTATTGCGGATCCTTCATTGGTGAAATTAATTCACTTTCAAGGTACAAAATTGAATAAATCAAATTCTTAATTACTATTAAATTAAATTACTATAGTAATTATATCAAATTATTTGAGTGATATCGTCTTGCAGGCTATCCTAATGAATTATTAAGCATGACTATCCGTGGAATACCGTCAATACATATTTGCTTAGATTTTGTACCAGAATTATTGAGCCAACCGTGCTTAGAGAAACAAGTTTTTGCAGTTGACTTAATATCATATCTTTCATTACAATATGCTCTGCCTAAAACAATGAGTATAGCAAGGCTCTGTATTAATACCTTATCCACATTATTAGGAGGTATGATATATATTTATTTATTTATATTTTATTTATATTTGATTTTTTGAATATTTTTTCGTTTTGCACAAATATCAATTCTATAATCTGGCAACACTGTATATGGGATCACTCTTTTATCTGTCAATTCAGAATTTGACATTTGATTTATATTCAAATTTAAGAATGTAAAACTCAAACAAATACTTTTTTATATTTATAATATTAAAAATTATACACTATGTATTCGAAAAAATCACCATCTTTACGAATAGATCAAAATGATCTCAAATGTAAAAGTGGGTGTGGATTTTATGGCAATGCTCAGTGGGATGGATATTGTTCAAAATGTTATCGAGAACATCAACAGAAAGATAGACAAAAACAAGAATTGCACGTTCATAATAAAAGTAAACAATCCACATTAAACTTTCAAAGCGATAAGCAAAAGAAAATTAAGTTTTCTAAACTAAATGTGTTTCGAAAGTCTTCTAATGCAAAAGATTTAGCAAGAGCTGAACCCAATGAAAAAGTTCAGTGTGAATTTGTACAGCAATCTAATCCTGATCTTGAAAAGCTGGATAAAGAATTTCGCTCAACCTTCGCTAAAAATTTAACACCAATTGCTGAGCGTGATGTTCATAAATATCTCCAAGCATTGTACAAAGGTGTTATAAAAGCACCTGATATATCACAAGCTGAGGAATTTGTTCAGAACTGTTATCAGTTATTTGAGAAACAAATTCATGAAAGCAGTTATTACAAAATGTTGACACAAGAAACTAAAGAAAGCTTACTAGATTTTTTTGAAAAATATGCCACCACATATTTGTATAAATTATTATTTTGTCCACCATCTACAACTGATGAAGAAAAGGATTGGGCTATTCAGGAAAGAATTCGACAGTTAAATTGGGTAACTTCAAAACACCTGGATTGCCACATTGATCAAGGAAATGCAGAAGTTATTGAACTGGTTTATACTGCCATAACTGAATTGATTAGCATGGATTCTGTAAAATCACCTCAAGAAAAGTTAAACTGTATAGTTCGGTGCTGCAGAAGCATTTTTATGTTATTGCAGACAGCATATGATGGACCTGCATCTGCAGATGAATTTTTACCTGTTTTAATATTTATAGTTTTAAAAGCTAATCCAACTAGACTTAAGAGTAATATAAATTATATAACCAGATTCAGCAATGCTTCAAGGCTAATGTCTGGTGAAGGTGGCTATTATTTTACTAACTTATGTTGTGCCGTGTCATTCATTGAAAATTTAGTTGCCGATTCATTGAACATGACTGAGCAACAGTTTGATGCGTTCATGAATGGTCCATGTAGAGGTGATGGGCAGTGGGAAGCAGCTTTAACAATGTGTGAAGCATTGCATTGTGGAGCTCAACATCTAAATGATCTAAGCAACCTGAATAGTAGATCAGTAAAAGTTTCTGATGGGTTGAAGGAATTGAAAATGCAACTAGAAAAATTTGAACAAGACATTACTACAAAAGTTGCAGCTATTATAGCTCGAACTCCCTTTGTAATACCAATAAAAAATGCAGAAACAGATGAAAAGCAAATGGAAACAAATATTAAGATAGATGAACTAAAGACGGATCCACAACTTTCTGATATAGAGTTTTCAGAGAAACCTAAAAATATTGACCCATTAAAACAATCCACTCCAAAAATTGTTACTGAAAATAGTGAAGATAAAAACTCTCAAGATTACTTGACTCCCATAATTAATACGTTATCTAATAGTTTGATCATTCAAGAAAATTATATACCACCAAATCTGAAAACATCAACATCCATTGAATATTTATCTCCATCACCGGTATTTGGTTTCAAGTCATATGATACACAATCTTTGGATGAGTTAGCAACTCCTGATGAAATGAGCAACTTTTTGCAAAATATAAATTATGATATTGATTTGTCTGATTACAGTAATGATAATAGTGCTACAGAAGATTTAGATGCAAGCTTTTTCAAGTCAACAAGCGATATATTAGGCAACAAAGAGTTAACACTAGACGATAATTCTTCAAGACTTAACAACCAACCAGACATGTGCAAAACTTTAACTCACAAGGATTATGTTGAATTTGATCCACTGGCAAATGGAGATTATAAGGCTACATGTTATTCAAAAAAGCCAAATAATGAATGCATTTTTGATAGCAATGATTCTCCTACCACTGATAGCTTGTTGCCTTCTCCAATTAAACCCACAAAAGATATTATGTTGCCAATGCAGAAACAAATAAATGAGAATACTAATGATAAAGTCAATTCATTGGCTAACGCAAAAGATATCATGCCCAAGCAAAATACACCAGTTTTGCCAATGAGTCCTAGTGATAGCATTCTTTGAATCATTTAATGCCACAATTTAAGATTGTTCTTAAATGTTATGAACTTTTTAGAAATTCTTGGTGCTAGTCTTATTATTTAATAATTTTAAAACTACTCAACTCGACTTAAAAATTAGGCATGTACGACTGTTAGTTCTTATATTTTCTAATTTTTATAAATTATGCTAAATGTTTATTTTATACATAATAAATTTATTCCACAGCTTTGTCATCAGATACAACAACTGGTTTGTTCCAGAGAGTTTTACCATCGTTTGTTAGGATTAGCGAAGCATTTCCACCCTTAGTAGATGATATTTTATCTCTTTTAATGCAGCTAGGACAAATAGTGAATTCTCAATCTTCATTGGAAAGAATATCGGGCGTCCATCCTCATAATACATTTAGCCCAATGGCCAGAATACAATCACAAAGCTGTTTGCCCTATGATGACTTGAGTAAAGAAATAGACAAGACTGTAACTCTTATATTTAAAAAGGCTTTATTGAAACACCAAATCATGTCTATTACCGAATCAACAAATGATGAAGCCAATGAATCAATGAAGTGCTCATTAAGGCACAATGCCATGCATTCAAAGAACATAAATGCAGATGAAATTTCAAAATTATATGAGAATGCAGATTTATTTGAAAATAATGAGAGTTCAAATTCTTCTGTGAATATTAATGATGATCAAGATGCATTGCATAGTGTTTTTGAATTAACTGGATTATTTTGTGAAACCAGTAAAAACTCTAGAAGTATTCCTGATAATATTTATGAAGTAATGAAATATTGTGATAGTGAATTAATTGATAAGCCAGGAGAGGAAGAAATACTTAAGTTTGATTTATTACCATCTGAATTGTTGGACTAAGTTACAACTTTTGCAAATGCTAAAGAATAAAAATAAATACTTAATTAGCATTTTTTTATATATTATTTATCTGAAATTAAAGTACAAAGCGCAGTCTGTTTGTCTTTTTTGTAAGAAAATATTTGGGCTTTAGATCTATTTGACCAATGTTTTGTATCTAATTTGGCAAGAACATCATTCCCATTTACAGCAACTTCTTTACATCTCTTTTCATTTAATTTGTCATTAAATTCATTTTTTCTGTGTTTCTTATTATGCTCAATGCAATTGATCTGGTCACTTTCAAAATCGTCCAAAAAATGTTTAGAATTTTTTAATAATTTGACTCCAGTAGTAGCTTCTTCATCTTTAGAATCATTTTTATGAGAAGATTCAAAGTCCACAAATTTTATTTGTTTATTAATGATATCGGATAACTTTTTTGAAAATGTTTCTGGGTAGATTCGGATATATTGATATCATTGTAATGGGTTTCTTCTAATTGTAGTGATCTTTGTGAAATATTTTGTTTGGCTTTTGAAGTATCTGCAAACAGTCATTATTAAACTTACAAAAAGTTAAATCCTTAGATTGAAATATATATTATAACCTTAAAATACCTTGCTTCTTTGTGTTATTAAACATACTATCATTTAATAATTGTGGATCCGCAGCATCTCTAAATTTTTGCATTTCTTCATCATCAGAAGAATCGGAAGAAGTAGACATTTTTAATCGAAATCCAACAGATATAATAAAATTGCTGCGAATTTATTTCCAACATTAATTTTTTTTAATGTTTCCTTCTCTTTTCGTCGTCCGACATGTGTCAAAATAGTCACACCATGTTAGGTTATATATTTTTACGAATAGTGCGCCTGCTGTATTTTAGAAGGAAATTTTACAATAAAAAACATTTTAACATTTAATTATAACTTTAAAATGGCATAAGAAATAATTAAGAGATGTGTAGAATTTGTGAGGAGAAGGGAGCATGAGGAGTTTGAATTTTATGTCCAATTTGCTGAGAAGATACACTTTGGTAAGTTTACTTGACGTTTATCATTATTAAATATGTAGTTACATAAATATTTTTAATTTTAATTAATAAAAAAAAATTAATTACGGGGTGAAAGTAATGTTCATTCTATAAAACTCATTGTTTCATAAAATCACATGTTTTGGAAATTTCCGGTGGATTGTGTGTGCATCCAGTAATATGGTTTAAAATATTATAATAATCAATGTTCTATTATATTTCTTACTTGAAAACATACCTTTTATCCTGAATTTATAAAACTATTTGATTCCTAGTTATGCCGTGGCCGAATGTCAGGAACAATTTCTTCTAGTTAATAATCTATGCCTAATTAAAGACTCCTTTCATAATTTATATAATTTTACTTGTTTTTTTTACATTTACCTTTTGCTTATTTACTTCTTAAAGATGCCTTTTTACTGGAGCTTTTTTGTTGGTCCTTTTAGTACACCTAAATTTTAATTAATATTTGCTTATATAATTCTACACAATTTATTTAAATGCCTTATATACATGATGTATATTATTTACATTTTTTTTATTATTTACATGTTTCTTATTTACTTTTTATCATATGGCATTTCTCAGCCATAGTTTACCTCTGCCTTCATAATAATGAAGATTTATTTTAGTCTTTTTATAGCTACATAAAATGATGAAATAAGTATATCAATTAATAGTAAGATAATAGCCAGATAACTATAAATTACTTAATTAAAGTTTTTTAGTCTTATGAGGTTAAAGAAGAAAACTCTTCTTTATTGTTTTTCCAATTCGATTTAGGGAAGAATAGTATGAGAGATTTTCCATTGCCGTTTCACACCGCAGTGCTCGATATGGGCTTATTTTCAACTGAAAACATATTTTTCATATATAAAATAATGGGTAGTACTGCCCTAGGGTAGGTCCTAGATGAGCTGGGTTAAAATCCAATTGGATTATTATTGGACTATTATTAGATTACATGGATATTGATGAGAAAAGGATTCTTGAATTATTTAATAATATTTCTTTTGATTATTGGCCTTATAAATTTTAATAATTTATTTTTGTTTAAAAACATGAACCATAATTATTTTTTTATCATCAGTTTTGTTTCTTTTGAAATGTTCTTCATATGATTTTTTTTATAATCTTACTTAATTTGATCATACGATTTTCGTACATTATTTGCATAATAAATTTTAATGACGTCTATTTCAATGTCACATAAAAGTTAACATAATTTGTTATCTGCATATTTAGAAGTTAGTCTGATGAAATTGAATAAAAAAATATGAGCACAACGTTTATATGGTACTATAAATTTAAAGTTAGTTTAAAAAAAATCTTCTAATTTGTAGGGTAAATTCCCAAAAAAATAGATCATTCTGACTATACATAATTTTGTTAGCTTTATTATTTTTTATCCGCAAACATGTTTCTTTTCAGAATTGTACTCTAATTTTAATTAGATTATAATGATTACTATTTAGATTCTGAAAAATGTGGCTGTTTCTGGTTATTAATATATAAATATGTATTTAAAATATTGGGGTTTACCTCTTAATGAGTCATACTTGCAAACATGCATCCAGGTATTGCCAAACCGTTCTGTTCCTAGAAATTGATTTCTGAACAAGAATTCTAATTACGTCAGTGCCGCATGAACTAGGACTATGTCATTCGAAAAATTTAATAACTATTTTGAAAAGAACATACTTAAATTATTAATAACCACTTATGATCATTAATAAGTGCTTATAAGTAGCAGTTTTAAGGATAAGTTTTTACATGAAGTTGGAAACAATTTCCCGAATGTTCCTAAAAGTTGTGCACTAAAACGTGGGCAGAAAACCAGCTTTCATCTTCAAGTTCTCCTGAACAAGACAAGGGAGCCAAAATGTGATCTTTCGTCTTTTTTCGTTTTCTCAAAAACAGTTCTATCGATTTTAAAAGTTTATAACCCGTTTGATGAGACTCTAAGAACTTTATAAAATTGCGTTCTATAATTAGCTTATAAAAGAACAGCCTAAAATATTATAGGCCTGAGAAAATTGTTTTAATTATAAAAAATGATTACATTTGGAATAATACATACTTTATTTTTGAAATAATTAGTTGATAAGTGATATCACAATTTTAAAAGTTGTGACCTTTAACATAACCTTTAACAATTAACATAAGAAAATGTGATCTTCAGTGTCTCCTGAAACGTTCTAAAAACGGCTGCACCGATTTTAAAATTTTAAAAGCCATTTGATGAAACTCGATAATTAGAGGACAATTGCAAAATATTTCATCCTACGTTTTCGTCAAAAGAACCAAAATTTGGAAGTTTAAAGTTGGGAATCGCGTTAACTAGTTTTTGGTAAAGATTGGGCGATTTGTTTCTTCATAATAAATAATTGAATTTTTAACTTTCCGTAGGGCAAGTTATATTAATGAGCCAAAAATCTAAAATGAAAAGTTTTGCATATCTTCACGTTTGAGAGGTTTCTGAACATTTTGGCTTGCCTAAGAAAAAATGGATTTGTGTGCATGTGTGGAGACAATTTTTACGGGCGTATGGCTGAACCGATTTGAAAATTTCAAAAAGCAATCGATTTCTATTGATAGGGAGATGTGCTGATTAGTTTTGGGCAAAGGGGGCCGTTCAAGTATTACGTAAGCACTATAGGGGGGCGGGAGGTTATTAATTTGCTTATTTTGGGTTGACATGGGGGGCATGAGAGTCTGGGTGATGATTACGTCACAGGTAGTATTTTTATTTTTTTTACCGAATGGCAACCTTACATTGTCTTTGCCAGTACCCAAAATTTAAAATAAGTTTGTTATGTTCGTAAGATTATAATAATTTTGTTACTCTATGTTGAATACCATTACAGTAAAATCTCTACATCCTAAATCTATTTTCTTATTTTTAAAATTATAATTATAACCTAATAATTACAATATTTAAAAAAACAATAAATTAATTGCAAAATGCTTACGTAAGCATGGGGGTAGGGGGTAAGAGCTTTGCTTATTTTTGCTGACATGGGGGATGGGGGGATAAATAATTGTAATAAATCTGCTTACGTAATACTTGAACGATCCCAAGGCAGGTTCAGCGATTTGGGAGATATGAAGCAAAAAGTTCTAAAAATGTCAGTTTTTAAGAGAACGAATCAACCGATTTGAATGATTCGATTCATAATGATGGGGAGAAGTGGTAATTAGAAGTGGTGGTAAATTTTTTTTCTAAATCTAGCTAAAGTTCTCAACATCACTTATACATAAATATTTATAATAATCTATTTAAAAACATTTAATATTACTCGAATATTTCATTAAGGTACGGGAAGCTAGTTTTTTATGATTTTGATGATACTTTGCACGGTGATAGAGCTTTTTAAAGCACATCCTAAATGCCTACGAAAAGTGGTTTAACCATACATATAAAGAAGTACTTTTAGGAAATGCAGAGTACAATTATAACTATTAGTCGAAAATAACTGTTATGTTTGGTAATTTTCGACAAAATTGAATAATTTGCAATAGCTTCCCACATTATGATGCCCTATGTCTACAGCATCTTGGTATTCTTATAAATCACTCATAAATTAATAAAGTATTTATTAAGATGACCAATGATGACGATAAATCTAAAAGAAAAATAAAGAAATACTACAAGGAAATTGAAGACAAAGAAGACTGAAGAGTTATATATAAAGATATTTTAATTATTATAATTATTGAAATAGTCAAATGAAATGTATATATAAAATATGAAAACTGTTTTTCATAATCTTTCATACCAGGCACCTCTGTCTGACTGAGATATAAAAATAATGTGTATATATATATGTGTGTGTATATATATGTATATATATATATATATATATATAAATAAATAAATAAAAAAAATAAAATTGATTGATATTCTTAATGACCAAGTCAATTATTTACCCATGTTGAAAAATTCATGCGACTTGTCCTTGGGACACTTACACCTAGTTTAAGTTTTTTATTATCTCAGGAGAGACTGTTATGCTCCATTTCTCTTTTTTACCAATATTTTCTATCGTCTGACCCTGTTCAAATAAATGTTCATTTGTCATGCGCAAGGTTTCGACTTCAAAGTATTTCGAATATGAGATGTCTGGTAGACTATTTTAATAATAACGTGTAAATAGAATAGATGATGTAGTTGGTCGATAAAGAGAATATATATGTAATAGTTTAGAAGTTGCGTTTTATTAAGAATTATCTAACCTTGAAACATTGTGTAATTATTCATCGTTACAAAAGCAAGGACGATCAATTTCATTTCACTCAAGTCAGTCGACGTGAAAGCGTCTTTTATACACATTAGTTTGTAGTAATCGTAATAAGAGTACGATTCTTGTTTATTTTTTGAAAATTTATAGTGTTTTAATATTTGTTAAATTTTTAAATATTCTAGTAGAACAATTAATCCTTAAGGTTGGTTAATCATGCCTTTTATTAATCATGTGCTCGTGTACAATTATTGGAAGTTATATGTTTAGATTTAAGTGATGTTGTTAACAGCAACTGTTTTTAATTGTGAATTCAAAATTTAAGTGTTAGTAAAAAAAATAAGATTGATGTCTATTATTTTTGGTGATAATTTCTGCAGGCCTACCTGTTGCTTATAGTTTGCAATCGATTTTACTTTCAATGTCGAAACCGAATGGATATTGCAGAAAAAATAACCATGATAAATGCAATTGAGTACATACACACATACACACACACACATATATATATATATATATATATAATAAACTTTATAAAAAATGATTTTTAAATCTATTATTCATGAGATGTATATCAAATTAGTACAATGAAATATATGTTGAACTTATAATCTTAAGACCTTAAGTTAAGAGTATTATTTTTTAAGTTAATACTAGCTAATTTTTATTCAAATGCTTTTCCACATCCGGAATATTTAAACACCAATAAATGTTGTATGAATTCTTTATATAAGTTTATTTGATATTCATACGGTTTGGCTAACATCCTAGCCTTCATTCAGTGATTCTAATTCTAATTAATATTCTATGGTATATTATTATTATACAACATAAATAAACAGGAATAACAATTATTAAATCGCAAAATGTGTACTGACTGTTCTAAAAAATTATTTGCCATGTATGGTCAATATATTTCACAAATGTTTCTATATCTGTTGACCCTTCATGACAGATAATTTTCAAGAAACATGTGGAATTTTTTATCCACATATGACTTTTTGTCTCAATTTAACTCTTTTTCGGTGGATTAAACCATAAAAGTTAATATATTATATTTTTTTCAATATATATTGAATGGAAACCAGAACAATGATATTATATAAGGCATTGGACTATAATTTTGACCCCATTTTTTATAGCGTGGAAGATCTCCATAGAAAGAAGGCCACTAGGTATATCTAAAATTTATAATCAACAAAAATATAATACTACTAAACTACTAAAAATAATGGTTAACACAAAAAATAAAAAAAATTAAGGATGCCTGTTAACAAACATTTTTATTTAATTTGTTGGTGATTCGAAAGTTTTTTTTTTGGAAACAGTAATATAGTGATTTTAAAATGTTTTTCATATATATTTCATTAAATTATTATATCCTTGAAGCTAAGAAATTTCTATGATTTACATTTATCAATACGCATTCCATGTATTTTTTATTAATAAATCACAGTTATCAATGGAGTAATTTATTTAGATTTAAAATCTCAATCCATATATTTTAAGTTTTTTAGATTGCTAAATTAATCAAATACGGAATCTATTTATAAACTCTCTATTATTAGTAGATCGTGGTTAACAATAGATTAATTTTCAGATTTTAATACTTTTTTATCTTAATTTTTTAGATTGCAAGACAGAATTTAAGCAGAAACATGGGTGGAGCTAATTGCAAATCATTCTCACCTGTTTGCGGTACTGCTCCTGAAAGTAAGAGAAACTTTACATTTGCTATTTGAAATTTTATATCATTTGCTCTATATCTTACTGAGAAAATTTGTTAGAGCATTTATATCAAGCAAGATTTTTCTTTAACCATTTTATATTTAAAAAATGTCCTCCACATGCATGATTACTCTGCAGTTTGATGTCATATCCACATTTCAAGGTTTAATAAGTTCTCTAATTTTGATCATGCGATGAAAAGTAGCGATTGCAATGTATAATCTCATATGAATGAAATTATACACTGTCATATGAAAAGATTCAGAATTACATGGCTAAAAAATTACACAAGTATTATTATCGTTATTGTTTGTATATTATAATGAGAAACTAAGCACGATTGTAGCACTTCCAGTTCCAAATTAATATGCAAAGTAGAATTTAATAGGATCATGATGAAACTTTGAGAGTGTAGATTAGAACATCAGACATCTAAGTTTAAAGTCATTAATAATATTTAAATAAGTTATGTATGGCTACTATTAAATAAGTTCTTATACTAAAAATCTATGAATTTACCATCTAAAAACAGTGTAAAAGATGTTTTTTTCATTTATTTATTATTTAATAGACAATCAGAAGACAAAGTTTCTATTAGCCTATGTGATAAATTATAAAAGATGTTTGAACGCATAGAACTGGTGTAAATTTTGTTGATCTCATGTTCAAAAATGAGAATAATTTAATCAACTTTTTTTGACTGTCAATGAGATTATTTTATATATATTTTGGTAACATACTTATAAATATATAAATTTATTTTTATGTAGATTTTTTTATTTATGTAGATATTCGAAAATTTAATGATATTTAATATGTCACAATATGACAATTAAAAACAAATATAAATAGCTAACGTCTAATGAATAAAAAAAATGGGTAAAATATAAATTTAGAAATTGTTTATTCAATAATATTATATTGATATCAAGGCAAATATTTCATACAATTAAAAAAACTCCATAATAATTAGGCAACTCATCTTTATTCATTGTCAATGTTTCATAATTTGCATTTAAAGCGAAATAATGAATATAAATTGTTCTAATTACATAATTTTAATTATCCTGATAATTAACATTACGGGGAATTTATAACTAAAAATAAATATAAGGACATTACACAAGTCAACATGAAAATTTACACATGAATCATAACTATATAATTGTAACTAAAAATATATTATATGTTTATAATAAACAACCTTATAGATAGATATTTATAGTTTACTTTAGTTCTGGTTTTATATATACACAACGGTTCATACAAATTGAATCTCTTTTCATTTATACCATTAAATAATAAGAATATATAAATAATTTTCAACTAATATTATGTTTTCATGATAAACAATTATTAAGTAATATAAATTATATCTTTTATTTTTAGCCTCATCATCAGACCTGAAACCTTCATCCTACAGCAACGAATATGTGGAAGAAATCGTTTGCAAGGAAACTTCCCTCGGAGAAAACGAAATGCAACAATTCGATATTGGGGATGATGGCAAAATTTTAGTGGTCAAACAAGACGGCAGGTTTTATGCCATTGGGGCCAAATGTACCCATTACGGGGCCAGGCTTGTCAATGGAGCCCTCGGCAAGGGCCGGGTGCGCTGTCCTTGGCATGGTGCCTGTTTCAACCTTGCTACAGGTAAGAAGAGTCTTTAATTATTATTTTTATTTTTACAAAAAATCAAGAAAATATCCATTAAATGCGACTCTTTTACGTTTAGACATTCATCTGCTCCTTAATATTATTTTTTATATTTAGAAATAAAACTCAGAAGCAGTAATAAAACATATATTTACATTATAAACTTATCGCTCGCTTATGAACAGCATTCGATATTTATTTTATTATATAGAATTCTTATAGATTTTATGGATATTTTAATGTTTTTTTTTTGAAGTTACGTTATGAATAAATGGATGATCTCTAAAATTTATACATTAAAAAATGTTTGTTTCTGGGATGTGGATTTTGTATGCATGATTATAATATAATACAAAAATGCTTTGCTCATTGTGACTAACATAAATTATTATTGATAAAATTATACATGTTGGTGGATTTTTTCGTTATTATGTGTTATTAATTTATCATTTTAATATTATCATTATTCCTTAATGATTTGTTAAATAATCTTAATTCTTTTTTACCAAATTCTGTTTTTATCCTCCTTTTTTGTAAGGAAAATTTAAAAAAAATTGATGACCGCATATTATTGCGTTCCTAATAAGTAGTTTGCTGACTTTTAATAGTCGTTTTTAACGAATTCTAATTCGTTTAATAAGTCATAATTATGAACTGAGAAATTCTAATATTATTTTTGGTATCAGTGGGAGGATGGAGGGTTAGTCTTCTGCATTTTACGAGAGGAAATATTTATTTTTATCACATTTTTTTGCTGCCCACTCTCTCAAGGAATCCAATATTCACTTGATTATCTTTCATACTCCTATAGTGTAGAGGAATTATTAGAGTGATTATGCTACTTTTAGGTCATTTTTTTAATACGCTGATTATTATTTTTTAGTTCAGTTATTATTTATTCAAAAATAAGTGTCTATACGCAAAGGAAGAGAGAAAAGATTTCGAGCTGAGACATTTAAAATGATCGGTCTCCGTTTGTGGTTATTTTTATTCCTACAATGTTTCTGAACAAAACATCAAAAGCTATAGTCTATTATTAATAATATGTCGATTTGAACATAAATGGAAATTCAACGTTTTAATAGATAGTAAATTTTTACTGAAGCATAGTTCATCTGTTGCTTAATTATTTTGTTATTATGCATAAATTAGTCTTATTGTCCATTGCATGTAACGCTTATTCCCATCGCAAGAGCATATTTTATTAATACAGATCATTTTAGTTGGATATTGTAGTTACCATTTTAATAATTGCTTCTATTGTGCAATGCACCATGCACAATGTCCCTTGGCGTAAAAATCACCTTGCAAATCTGATCCCATCATTACATTGAAACGGTGTTTATTATTATGCAGGTGATATCGAAGATTATCCCGGTATGGATTCTTTACATTCGTTTAAAGTGACTGTAGAAAACGGGAACGTGAAGGTGCGCGCCAAGAGATCAGAATTGACCGAGTCGAAACGCACGAAGCCCATGGTGCGTTACGATCCTGAAAACAAGGAAGTGTTTGCGATCATCGGCGGCGGTCCCAGCGGTGCCGTCTGCGCCGAAACACTTCGCCAGGAGGGCTACACGGGCCGTCTGGTTGTCATTTGTCGCGAAAATGTCTTACCTTATGATCGCGTCAAACTCAGTAAACAGCTCAACTTCGAAATCGAAAAGACACAACTGCGCTCGACGGCTTTCTATGATCAGTACGATATCGAAATGAAACTAGGTGTTACGGCCTTAAGTGTAGACACCACAGATAAAACAATTGCTCTATCAACTAACGAAACTTTGAAATACGACAAAATGTTTATAGCCACCGGATCTCAGCCAACCAAATTACCGATTGAGGGCAGCGATCTAGAAAATGTCATGGTTCTACGGGAAACTGAAGACGCAAAGCAAGCACTTAGGCTTTTGCAACCCGACAATGAGATCGTTATATTAGGTGGTAGCTTTATCAGTATGGAAATGGCAGCGTATTCATCTAACAAAGTCAATAAGGTGACTGTAATAATGAGAGATAATCTGCCTTTCAAACGTTCCTTTGGCACTGAAGTTGGAGAACGTATCAAAGCCTTTTGCGAAGACCACGGTGTTGTGTTTTTGCCAAAATGTAACGTCACAAAATGCATAGGAAAGGATGGAGTTTTAAATGCCGTTGAAATAAACGGCGAGTATGTTATTAAAGCTGATTTGTTGTTAATGGGAGTTGGCGCTGTGCCAAATACTGATTTTCTGCGAGATTCCGGAATCGCGTTGCATACTGACGGAACGATTATTGTCGATAGATTTTTAAAATCAAATAAAGATGGTGTGTATGCCGGTGGCGATATCGCGTATGCTCCAGTATATTGCAATTTCAATCAACCAGCAGCTATTGGTCACTTTCCTCTGGCTCATTATCATGGAAAAATTGCGGCTATGAATATGATGAATTTAGAAACGCCCTGTAGAAGTGTGCCTTTCTTCTGGACCATGTTGTACGGAAAATCGTTTAGATACACAGGTTACGGGCAGTTTAAAACTCTGCAAATCGTAGGCAGTCTGGAGGAATTATCATTTATTGTTTATTATTTTGACGATCAAAATAGAGTTATATCGATGTTATCTGTAAATAAAGACCCTATTGTTGCCCAGTATGCAGAATGGCTTGCGAATGGTAAACACTTATTTAAACATGACTTAGAAGCTGATCCGTTGGCGTGGACCAAAAAAATTTGATTCTAAGATTTTAAAGAGCAGCACTTAGTAAAAGGATTTTTTTTATCTGCTTGTGAAATACTATGATTGCTATAAATCAGAGCAAAGGCAATATAAGAACCTATTTTAATTTACATGTGTATACTTTACTGATACATATAATGATGTTTTTTTTATTTATTGAACAACGATGTCATTTTATAAAATCGATCATGCGATGAAAAGTTTCAGCTTCATAAAAGTTTCATGATGAAGATAATCAATTATTAATCTCATCGATTTATACCGTTCGTTTGAAAACAACATATACATTTAAATTTTCTGTCGAAGTAATTTATCTCATTATTATTTACTTGTACAGTAATTTGATGTTTTAGACAAAATTAGGGAAATGAGGTCAAAAATCTCTGCTGAACTTTGTAAAGGAAAAGTACTGTGTATTGTCCATTTATGAATGTTTTTTGTTCTGAATCGAAATTTATTTATAAAAAAATGATAATAAACTTATTGATGAGCAAGAATATTAATTAAGAAGAAATCCTTAAGTTAATTTCTGTAATTGATGGAAAAAATATTCTTTCGATCAAACTAACTTATTTTAAAAACCACTCGATAAAATAATTATTCTGTATATACAATATTTTAAGCGATATAAAATATTTTTAATAATTTTATTCGAGAACAATTGTATCTAATTCGTGATACAAGTAACTCGATACCTTATACCTTTTTGAAATAGTGTTTATTGTTACGCAGGTGATATTGAAGAATTTCCGGGCATGGATTCTATACATTCGTTTAAAGTGACCGTTGAAAACGGAAACGTGAAGGTGCGCGCCAAAAGATCGGAATTGGCCCAAAACAAACGCGTTAAACCGATGAGCCGCTGGTTGCCAACAAATACGGAGGTCTACCTGATAATCGGAGGTGGCCCCAGCGGAGCCGTCTGCGCGGAAACACTGCGTCAAGAGGGCTTCAGCGGCCAAGTTATTATCATTTGCCGCGAAAAATATTTACCTTACGATCGCGTGAAACTCAGTAAGCAGTTACATTTTGAAATAGAAAAGGCACAATTGCGTACAACCGCATTCTACGACGAGTATGATATCGAAGTCAGATTAGGAACTCCTGCCGTAGACGTAAATTGTATAGAAAAAACGGTAAAATTAAGCAACGGTGAAATTTTAAACTATTATAAATTGTTTATTGCGACTGGGTTACGAGCTGCTAAAATACCGATCCCGGGCAATGATCTTGAAAATGTGATGGTTCTTCGTGATACCGAACACGCTAAACAAGCACTTAAGTTATTGCAACCCGAGAATGAAGTTGTGATTTTAGGAGGCAGCTTTGTCAGTATAGAAATGGCCGCATATTGTTCTGGTAAAGTTCGTAAAGTAACAGTCGTAATGAGAGATGTTGTACCCTTCAAACGTATATTTGGTAAAGAAGTCGGTGAGCGTATAAAAATGTTTTGCGAAGAGCAGGGTGTTATATTTTTAAGCAAGTGCAGTATCACAAAATGCATTGGGCAAGGTGGGATTTTAGAATCAGTCGAGATAAATGGCGAATATATTATGCAAGCAAATTTGTTAATCATGGCAGTCGGAACCATACCGAATACTGATTTTTTAAAAAATTCTGGAATAATATTGAACACTGATGGTACAATTATTGTCGATAGATTTATGAAAACTAATGTAGATGATGTGTATGCCGGTGGTGATATAGCATATGCTCCTGTGTATTGCAATTTCAATCAGTCTGCCTCGATCGGCCACTATCCATTAGCTCATTATCACGGAAAAATAGCCGCATTGAACATGCTGCATAGAGATGTACCTTGCAGGAGTGTTCCATTTTTTTGGACTATGATTTATGGAAAATCTTTCAGGTACACTGGATATGGAAAATTCACAAATTTGCAAATAGTAGGTAGTCTCGAAGAATTATCTTTTCTTGTGTTTTCTATTTTGACGATCAAGATAGGGTTACGTCAATGTTAAGCGTCAATAAGGATCCTATGGTATCTTTGTATGCTGAATGGCTCTCTAATGGTAAACATTTATACAAACAAGATGTAATGATTGATCCATTGGCGTGGACTAGTTTGAAAATTGAATAGCTTATACACTTTTGCTTCCTTTTCCTACATAATACAAAGCGATTACACGAGATACTCAGAGGGGTTGTGCTTCTATGGCTGTGCTATTGTAAAAAATTTAAGAATATTGATTGTAAAATGTTATTCATATTACACGTTGACTCGCTTAGATGCGTTAATAATATTTTTAATATATATAAAAAAACTACTTTTTTAACTTTGTTAATAAATAATTGAAATGGACATTGTCTAAATTATTTTACATTGTAATGTAATAATAGAATATATATAAAATAATATGGAAATGTATAACGGAGTAACAACTATGAGGATACCGGCGGCTCGCTATATTTTGTGCCATATATTATTAAATTTCAAATAATAAAAGATACTTAATTGTCCTACAAATATTTATTTTATAAAATAATTAACCATTCAAAACATTGTTACATCGTTCACACAAGTGATCCACATCATCGACACTATGCCTTCGACACCGAGGGCAGACTGGTGAATTTGTTGGCCTGATTTCTATATTGAACCCATTTGTTAGAAATTCATCACTCTGATACAATGTAATGCTCGATAGCTGCAGTATATCGCACAACTCGGAAGTTTTGGAACTTTCCTGCGATTGCAACATCTGTAATAAAACAATGGAACTATAATTATAACAAAATTTAAAAAAAAAAAACATTTGAAAAAAAGTGTAAAATAGTAAGATGTTTTGTGAATAGTAATGATCAATATATGCATAAGTTTATGAAAGCATGTGGTGTGTTTTCTTATACTTCATCAATGATCTGTAGAAGAATTTCAAACGTTACCTTTACTAACGGCTTTATGCGTTCATTGATTGTTATATCAGCAGACAGTAACCAGGTGTTCTGCTTTGCAAGACTATTTAACATAGACCTCATTTCAAAAGCAAGTTCCATAGGAGGTACCACCTCTGGACAATACCACCTTGTTGAAACATGAGGTGGATGATGGTAAAATGGTTCTCGTTCTAAAATAAATTCATTATATTCAGAGTGCATAAATAAAACTAATTATTTAATCAATATTCAAATTTTAGCAACTAAACGTTCTCACTTACTTGTATTACCAGCATAATGGCTCCATGCTTCTTCAACTAAATGTGGCAAAATAGGCCATAGGGCTCTGCACAAAATTCCTAACGCGGTCACTAATACTAATTGGGCTCCATCACTTTCACTAATCGAATCGCAATAAAGTCGATCTTTAATAACATGCAAATATAATCCAGATAAAGAATTTGCAACAAAGTTCATTATATGTGCGCATACTCGGTTATATTCATATGATTCATATAATATAGTCATCTAAAAAATAATTCAGGTAGTAAATTGAATCATATTTAATTTAAATTGTGCATTAATATTCACCTTTTGATCAAATTCATACAGTTTATGAAACATATACTTATCAAGCAGTTTTAGAGATTTATCTTCTCTAGAAAATGAGACATCTTTATTTTCTTTTATTTCTGAAACATCAACTAATTCTGAATGTTTAGCAGCGCCTAATAAAAATTTTAATACTAATCTCAATCTTTGAATGTTTTCTGAACTAGAATTTAATAACGTTTCAGAAACTGGTATCAGTGCATGTTGTGTTGAGTGATTCGCAACCCACCAGCTTAAAAAAGTCTTTATTTAATATATATAACAGTATTAGAAAAATAATTATTATAACAGTCTAGAGATTTACCGTAGCGTATCAACTCCCAGAGCAGGTTTTGACTTAGATCCTTTAATTATATCTGTAGGGCTTATTACATTTCCTAAAGATTTTGACATTTTCAAACCTTTTTCGTCCACTGCAAAACCATGCACAAATAAATTTCTGCAAAAATATAAAAGTCAGAAGAGATTCTAAATAGTTAATGCTATCTGATGTGAATCTTACTTATATGGGGCTTTCCCTCTTAAAGCAACACTAGTTAAAAGTGATGATTGAAACCATCCACGAAATTGGTCAACGCCTTCCAGATATAAATCTGCTATTTTATCTCTTCCTATAACTCCCAACCAGGATGCACCACTATCTAACCAAATGTCTAATATATCCTGTGAATAATGTTGCTTTTAAAATTTACTTTCATAAAGCAGACAAAAAAAGACTTACATTTCCTTTATATACATCTTCTGATTTCAGTCCACTTTTCTTCAGAATTTGCCCTGGTATGAGTTCATCCAATGATTTTGTAAACCATGCATCAATACTACCTTCATTTTGAACAATTTCACATAGATGACTTACAATATTTCTAAAAGTAGAGATGATATAAAATATATTCCATTGAATATAATTATATATGAAGTTTAATGAATTTACCTATTGATAATTGGTTTATTGGTAGTTTTATCATACAACACTGGTATTGGCACACCCCATGATCTCTGCCTTGATATGCACCAGTATGGTCTTTTTTCAATTTGATTAACAAATCCTTTCATATTTGATAGATTATTTAAGCTTGGATACAGCGTTATACCTTTTAAAGCTTCCTTGCAATTGATAATAAAAATTAGCCAGATCAATAAAAACTTAATTTATCTCATTAAAAGGTTTAAGAATATTCATAAGAACTCACAACTGCTTGCTTCTTCAATTTATCTGTATCAATAAACCATTGTTTGCTGGCACGTAATATCACTGGAGTTTTTGTTCTCCAATCTAATGGGTAACTATGCACAATAGAATCAAGATGAATAATATTCTTTTTGATATCTCCATTATTTAAAATAGTCTTATTTCCCTCTTTTAATACATCTAGTCCTTGCAGAAAATCAGGAGCTTTAGATGAGTATCGCCCATTTTCATCAACAATACATGACTACAAAATTTAATATCAATTTATAATTGATATTACATGTGTTTATTAAATAGATGATAAAATTTTTTATTAATGTTATTTATGTAAAGTATTTATTGCAAGTGTTCTATATTTTGCAATGTATGCTTAATGTAATCAATTATCACTGAATTAATTTTATATAAATACCAAATCAATCCCAAATTTTTTGGCTACTAAAAAATCTTCTGCACCATGGGCTGGTGCTGTGTGAACCAAACCAGTTCCCTTGCCTAATGTTACATGCTCTCCTTCCAAAAAAGGAAATATTTCTTCACCAAGTAACGATTTATAAGAAGTATCCTCCAACAAAGACCCTGTAAAAAAATTAAATGAATTTAACTAGTACAATATGATCTCCATACCAGACAATTTAACAAACCTTTGAAAGTTGTGAGTATTTTTGTGTTTTTGTTCAGAAGTTGTGCAAATGCTGGTATTAAATCTGTTGCGATCAAATATGCCCCAGATATATTTTCAATTTCTATTAAACTATATGTATGTTCTGGATTGTAACAAACAGCCTTATTAGATGCTAGAGTCCATGGAGTTGTGGTCCATATTAACGCATATATAGGAGAACTTGAAAGATTAAATTTTTTATGTTTTAGTACTTATGAAATTATTTAGTGGACAGCATAAATAGCAAAAACCAATAATCTATAAGAATCAGAAATTATCTGGATTCAGAAAATGTACAATGTGTAAGTATTCTTAAAAAGAGGTAATGAGCAATCAACCAAATAGTTCAAATAATTTCTAAGCTCGTTTCCCATCAATTAATTACATTTTAACTAAAAATAAAATGTTACTTTCTCACAAAATCTTCTATGTGCTCTGGAAAATCCTGAAGCTCTACTCGAAAATACAGCGATGGACTCTTATATTGCTCATCATATATTAACTCTGATTCTGCTAACGCTGTCCTGAAATTAGTAATTAATTAAATGTTATAATTGATACAATTTATAACATATCAACTAACCTGGATTCTGGAGACCAATATACAGGCTTTAAATCTTGATAAAGATATCCCTGTTCATATAACTCTAAGAAAAGCAATAACTGATGTTGAATATAACTTTTGTCTGTTGTTCTGTAAGTTTCACTTGTACTGCTCCAATTTGCCATTATTCCCCATAATTCAAAACTCTCTTGCTGTTGTTTTACAGTATCTAATGCATATCTACGAGCTGAGATAAAGATATTTTATAATAAGTTAATAAAAGCAAAGATATATTTGGCAATTTACCCTTTTCCCTTATTTTGTGAGGTGGAATATCTTCCCTAATATCATTTAAGACTCTTAACTCAATGGGTAGGCCATGACAATCCCAGCCAGGTACATAATGTACTCGTTGGCCAGAGATTACTTTATGCCTAATTGTAATATCTTTTAGAATCTGGATAATAAAAGATGGATTAGCACATATTATAAAAATATGTTTGATATATAATATGTATATTCAATATGAAAGATTTAATGCTTACTTTATTAATAGCATGACCAATGTGTAAATCACCATTGGCATAAGGAGGTCCATCATGCAAAATGAAATCAGGGCCTGGTAGATTATTTCTTTGCCATGAATAGAGTTCATCGAATGCAGAGTTCTATAAAAACAAAAATATACAAATGAAAAATCATAGTTTTCTCTGTCTTTTACATATAATGCTTTCAAAAACCTGTTTGATTTCTTCATCAACCTGCACTCGTCGGGCTACACTTACTCTTGTAGGAAATGTTGTTTTCGGTAAGTTTATGGTTGATGTATATTTAATTGGGGGTATCTTTGTATCTTTTTTTGTTGAATAGTAAATTCCTAATACACAATTGCTTCTTTTACGTGCAGAAAAGGTAAGTGATCGACAGTGTGAACAAGTTTTGTACATGTTGACCTTATAGATATCTCAATTTCTATTCTTAATGTAATTGAATATAATGAAAATATTAATATTATACTTATTTATTTGGTTTCATGATCCATGATTTGGGGTTAGTTTCAATATAACCTTAATGTGACGGAATTGTGCAATAAGTAATTCAAAATATAAAAACTGTCAAATTGAAGTAAAGCCTTCTGAGATTCTTATGTGATTCTCGTACAACAAACGTCGGACGTCATTCAAATATGTTTCTAATTCTAGCAATATTATTTGGAAGATTAATTAAACTAAGAAATCCGACTGAATTAGAAATAATAATTAACACACACAACTTAGACATAATATATTCTGTTTATCAACGTTTCAGTCTTATTTTGAAATAAATGACGAATAATGGTAACCAACCACATAATTTTTTTTAAAAAGATCTCCCTGAAATGGTTATTACCTAAATAACCAGAAAACAAACAAATATTAAAGTTTTATATATATATCATGTATTGTCTATCATATACACGTTATAAGCATATAAAAAGAAATAACTGACTATGTTTGAATTGCTAACATATTAACTAATATTCCAAAATTCTGCAAGCATTTTAATAATGGTAAACATTATTTTTCACCAGCCATTCGCTTGACAAATTCTTCATCTTGCATTGACATTGCAGTTAATTTCTTTCCTATTCTTTCATGAATATCTAAGTATTTTGCTACACATCGGTCTAAGCAAACAGACTCACCTTTACCTACAATAAAATAACAATTATATCAATTTAGAATATATTACATGAAAATCAATGCAGTGTCATTGCAACTGCAAGGCAATTGATAAGTGTTTAGTATTTTTTTAAGAACTTGTCAATTTACCTAAATCTGCATCTGCATATTTTGGTGGAATACATTTGTTATGGCATGCTGCAGTCATCCTGTTGTACATATCAGACATCATTTCTATTTCGAGGTCTTGCACCATTTGTATTTTTGCGGGATCTAATTGAGGTAGAGCCATGACTGAGTTATAAATGTACAAACTTGTTTATTGAATCAATTTATGTAAATTTGCGCGTTGATTCGTATTCGCCGATATTAGAATTCCGAATTCGTTCTCTTATTTTCATATCCTCATAACGTCGTTTATCAATTGATCTCCTTGATAAAACAAAAGCGTAAATACTGCCAAAGGTTAGAAATGTCCTGGAATAAAATAATATCGAATAATAAATTATTTTTACACAATATATAACCTAAAAAATATGTGTATTGATTACTGACCAGCCTAAACCAATTTTTGCGTACTTTCCTAAAGAAATCATTAATGTAGATAATTATTTTCCCATAACATTAAAATTAATTATTAGATCATGAATTTTTATTTTATTAGAAATAGAGAACAATATTTTAACTTAAATTTGATAATGTGATATTGAGCAGAACACAGAGAAGAAATTGGAAATATTTTCGTAGACGGTAATGTACGCAGATAAGCTCTCCTCTAGCGGATTTCAAGTGAAAATTGACGACCAACAAATAACAAGAGCATAGACAAAGTAAAATAAAGTAAAAGAAGAGATTTAAAGTTTAATATTATATTTTAGATTTATCTAATAATAAATCGACTTAAATTATGTGAAAAGTAAACATGAAAAATATTTATTTTTGCATAATTTGTTGCTGATATTTTATTGTGCAAGGACTATAGAAACTGTGGTCTATATATAATATATTTTATTTATAATGAAATAGTAAGAACACTATGTGCGATTATATTTATTATTTATAAAATGTACATAATATTTTAGTATTGAAAATGAAAAGGAAAGTATTGTAATCTATGATGTTGACTGTTCGGCAGCAGACGGAAGAGAGAGTTCCGACCCTAAAGCTTGCACTTTGGTTCTCGCGTAGTGTTGCCAACATGATGAGCCAAAGATAATGTTTAACTGTCAAATTGAGGTGCGATGTGGGTTGCCAGGTCGCTACAGATCACTCCCCCCCGGCGAAAAGTTTATCTTGAACTTCGGGCTGCCATCTTGAATTTTCTTGTAAATTTTGTTGAGTTTTTTTTTTTTTTTTTAAGTTTTTGTTTGATTAATTTTTGTTTGTTTGTGGCCGTGGCCGTTTTTGCTGGCGGTCGCCATGTTGTTTGGTGCATCGTTTGCTTGCTTGTGGCCGTGGCCTTTTTGTATGGCGGTTGCTGCCATGTTTGCTTGGTGCGTTGTTCGCTTGATTGTGGCCGTGTTGTATGACGTTTGCCATGTTTGCTTGGAGCATTGTTTGCTTGCTTGCGGCCGTTTTGTATGGCGGTTGCTGCCATGTTTGCTTGGTGCGTTGTTCGCTTGATTGTGGCCGTGTTGTATGGCGTTTGCCATGTTTGCTTGGTGCTCCCTGTCCGCTGCCGTGGTGCTTATAATCGACTCATTTTCCAGGTTAATGAGTGATTTATTGAGCACGTGTTGTTGTTGATCTCAATGTGCGTGGTCGAAGTCTCCATTGTAGGTACTAGAACGTTCTGTATTTCTTGCTCACTTGTAAATTATGCACATGTTTCACTTCCTTCTCACTTTATGCGTGTTTTTTATTCACTTTCGGGGTCACCAATTATAGAAACTGTGGTCTATATATAATATATTTTATTTATAATGAAATAGTAAGAACACTATGTGCGATTATATTTATTATTTATAAAATGTACATAATATTTTAGTATTGAAAATGAAAAGGAAAGTATTGTAATTTATGATGTTGACTGTTCGGCAGCAGACGGAAGAGAGAGTTCCGACCCTAAAGCTTGCACTTTGGTTCTCGCGTAGTGTTGCCAACATGATGAGCCAAAGATAATGTTTAACTGTCAAATTGAGGTGCGATGTGGGTTGCCAGGTCGCTACAGGACTAATATAGGTGCCAACACCCTAACAATTGTCTAAGGTGCCAACACCCTAACTAATTTTGACAGATATAAAAATACAATTCTTTCATTCTTGTTGCTTTTTTAAAATTGATTTAGTGGTTAGGTAGCTCAATTTTATATATTGTTTTTCAATAGTGTATATATCATAATAAATTGTATAATAATTAATTGAAATAATAGAATATTTAAATTATACATTATGGGTCAGAGTGAGAGCCAGTTTACTGACAAAGAATTGGAGGTGTATGCTGTGAGTATAAATCAATTTATTAATCATTTATATTCAAAATCTACTAAAATTAAGTTCTAATATGCATTACAGTAGTTATCAATGTATATTTTCTTATTTCAGGATCTTACATACTTCTCTAAAAGTGAAGTTTTATAGTGAGTATTACATTTTCATTTTATTACTACTTTATTTATATAATACCAATGGCTAATAAAAATATTATTTAAAGTGCTCATAGAAAATTCAAAGCACTTGCACCTGAAAAAGTTGGTCACAATCGCAATGCTAAATTACCAATGGCAAAAATTTTGCAATATCCTGAACTAAATACAAATCCTTTTGGAGACAGAATATGCAAAATATTTAGCTCAAGCAAAGATGGTGATTGCACATTTGAAGACTTTTTAGACATGATGTCTGTACTGAGTGAACATGCTCCAGCTTCCGTGAAAGCAGAACATGCATTTCGAATATATGGTTTGTATCTCATATCTTTTGCTTGTATTACACTGATTTTTAATCATTTTTTCATGGAATATTTGTGTTATATTTTTAGATTTTGATGAAGATGATATGTTGGGTATTAATGATTTGAAAGAAATAATTACAAGGTTGACTGGTCAGGAAAATCAATTGAGTGATATTGAAATAGATAGAGTTATCCGACATGTTTTAGATGAAGGTGACTTAGATGATGATGGAGCAATTTCATTTGCTGAGTTTGAACATATCATCGATAGATCAAGCGATTTTGCAAGGTAACTTTTGTTTTAAAGATTTATAATTTGTCTCCTATGCAATTTATTTTTTGTTATTCCAATATCTATAGATCCTTCCAAACCAGAATAATTGCTTTTCAAGTAGTATTCTCCAATCATAATTTTTTTCTGTTCTGTTACGTTTTGCATCAGTGTATTACCAATATTTGCATTCGTTTTTGTTCAGTTATAAGGTAGTAATAAGCTATTTCTTGCCTTGAAATTTAATTTCGTCCCATATATTGCAGGTGTTTCATGATTCGTTTGTAAACTCACTCGAGAAGGTAGTTGTCAACATAATAAATGGATATTGTTAAAAACCTTAAAAATAGTACGCCCTAGTTCACATTTTAATCCATCTGACTGTAATCCAATTAATTAGCTTTATAATAATTTTATATTCACTACAACACATCTTAACATTTGTATTGATTTGACATCAATTTACCTTCACCTTCCTTCAGAATATACTGCCAAAACATGCATACATAATAAAACTAAACATAAAATTATAAATTTACATAAGTTTCTTAATGCTCATTAAAAATATTATAATCCTATATTTAAATTAATCCAAATTTGTCATAAGTTAAGCTGGTGTATGGCTTAAGTATTTTTTAACTCATATTGAGATGTTCTTCATAAAATTAAAAAATTAATATAAATAACTATATGGTTATATAATATCAATATTATTCTTTATAATTATATATATATATATATGTGTGTGTATATACACATACGTAAATGTTTTTCTGTGATATATTTTGCATTTTATCTATTTATGCAACATTGGAAAGTTTTGTTTTATAAGACTTGATGTTATGATAATACTCAACTGCCAATGATGATATTCCAATAGGCTCAACTAAAATAATTGTGCATTTAAGTTTTTGTAGAATCTACTTATCATAATTATTGAATAATATTGAATATAGAAATATTAATTGAATAAGTCAATTAAGTGTAACTTTATTCAATCATAAAATACAAAACTGTTTTTGTATATTAAACTATATTCACACTTTCTTTCATTGTATGTAACTCGTGTGTACTTTGCCTATTCCTATTAATCCTCTGTAAAGGCCTCTTGTTTTTTGTTAGTTCTTTCAGCGCCATAATTGTGAAATCTGGTATTAAGCACGTAATAACTACGAATATTGATAAAAACCAAAAAGTGGGCGTCGATAATAATTGAATATAAACTCCCAGCATTTCCCCTTCAATTTTTCTACAATATTACATTGCACATTTAGGCAATGCAGGATGAAAACTTTTCATATAATTATTGTACTCACATATAAATCAGGCTGTAAACTATATTAAATAAGATGAATATTACCATTGATAAAATGATACTGGAGATGAAAACGTAGGTTTGATACTTGGCATGAAGCCATAGCTTGAAATTGGTTAACAATACTACACAGTGAAATAGTGTTGCTCCAAAGCACCTAAAATGAAATAAAAAAGGTATGGTAAAGGTAAAGGCACATATGCATATAAAAAATTTGGTATTTTATTGTTGACTTTGAGGCATCTTTCTAGACCCTTTCTGATTATTCTAAAGTACCTACAAAAAATTACAGTTTACTATTTAATATATCAAAGTTTTACCACAAATTTACAATTTTGCCTCCTGGTAAAATAGCTGGATCGTTATACCAAATTGAGTATACTGAAACATAAATGGTAAGAGAATGCCAAATGCCCAAAAGCGTCCATTGTTGAAACATAGGCCATCTCAGCAGTAAATTTTGGCTATTATTCATGTATAGCCTCGGATTTCTGAAAAATTATGAACAGTAGTAATTTCGATGGTATGTATTTCAATATAAATAATGATTTTTTAATTTTTCTTTCTCACGCCATCAATTTCGAGTCGCTTTCTCGTTGTTCGCTCAAAGAGAATACCAATATTGGCCATCCAGTAAAGATCACATTATATAAAGCTAAATATGCGGTATCGTAAATTGATAATGAGGAGTACATACACGACGCTTGGAAAAACAGCTATAAAAAGTAAAATGCATTGGTCAAATTGAAGGAAATTATTTAAAAAATGTTCTTACCTGAATATTCATGAATACTAAGTTTTTGTAAAAAAAATATTGCACCATATTTGCCAATCGCTGATAGTACCAATGTCCGTGAACTAGAAAAATTCTTTTTAGCATACGAAATTCTGCGAATGCTACATCTGCGCATCTGGACAATGAATATGATTCAATAAATTACTATAAACTGCATTTTAAATAATGGTTAAAGGAATAGTTTAGAATAACTGGGGGTATAATAGAAGAAAAGCCGTCGTTCTGGTATAACTATAAATTAAATTAATAAAACAGTTTTCAATTTATAAACAATATTACCGTGCAGCTTGTCGTCCTTCTTTTCCAAATATTCCAAGACCAATATGTGCTTCTTGTATCATGGATACATCGTTGGCACCATCGCCAATCGCACATGTTATAGGCATCGATTTGCTTGCTTTTATTAATTGAACCACCTGATGAAATATTATTTGTATTAAAAATAAAAACAAGTATTAAAATACACAGCGTACGATAAGATGTCCCAATCCAGTTCATAGATTATCCTACATTAATTTTATTTACCTGGCATTTTTGCATTGGCGACAATCTGCAACCCAGTACGGATTGGCATTTAGCAGCAAGGTCCCTGAATTCATTGGACGCAAATGCTAAAATGATATTTAAACTATTGCCATCCACTATCAGATCATGACCACCGTCATCAGACATGCTATTAATTTCTTTTTCGTATTCTGTTATTAAAGTTCGACACATTTCTTCAGTTTTGCAATCAACAAAATAATGGAGGTGCTTTGCATTTTGTTTGATGTGCCCGCAGGCAAATGATATATTTAGAGCTGTTTCGAGCTGTAAATATTATTCGAATAATAATCGAATTAGGAACTGACAATGGCAATACTAATAATAATATTGATATTACATTATCTCCTGTCAGCACCCATATTTTGATCCCTGCTTCTCTCAAAGATATCACAGTATCCGCAACATCATCTTGCAAAGCATCTTCAACAGCAGTTGCTCCCAGAAGGTTCAAACCTCCTTCAATATTCTCATAATGTCTGACTATCATTGAATGCCTTTGATTAGATACTACTGATCTTGCAGTTCTTAATGCTGATAATACAAAAATGTACAATAAACAAATGTTGCATTAGGAATTTCTTATATAATATATAAAATTTATTGGAAGTACCTACTGTTCTTGATATCCAGATATTCTTCTTCAAGAAGTCTTTTTGATCCAATAGCCAATGTTCTGAATCCCCTTCGTGAGAGCTCCTGAACGTAATTTTGTATTAAACTCATTTCTTCGTTATTTTCACATAATGGTAAAATTGCGGACGCGGCTCCTTTGCAAAACAAATATATCTGAAATAATTTTGGAATATGTATATCTCCATATTATTTTTTAACGATTTAATATTTATGAGCACCTGGTCAAACTGGTCTTTTATTATTACAGACATTCTCCTGCGCTCATGGGTAAATTCTAAGACTTCTAAACGATTATATATTTCGATGGTATAATTGCTGTTTGCAATTCCTGGGTGTTCTGTTAACTGGAAAATAAATCAAATACTAATTTTAATAATTGATAGGAGTTGTATTATTTTGTTGAAGATGGCATGATTTTTTATGGAGACAAAAAGGTCGGTGCAACTCAATTTTTTTTTTTTAGAAAGTGCTAACCTCTGCATCGTAATCATCTTTACCAACAATTTTAAGTTGTATTTCTTCGTTTTCATCATCAATAAATTGATAACCAAATTTATAACAGGCTTCTATTAAAGCCTTTTCATCAGGACTAGATGCTTGATATTCAGGCATATCTAAATTTACATTTTCCGATGATTTATAGATACTGGTTACGGTTTTTTCTGATATTTGTACTGTATGGCAAAGTGCAATTGATCGGAAGAATTCTTGCATCTCTTCCTAGATAAAGAAATCGTAAAACAAACTTTGATGATATTTTTTATTTAAATTTGTTATTATTTGAAAATTCGATGTAAAATTTAATTTTACCAATTATTTGATATTGATTCTAATTACCGTATGATCATTCATAGTTAATGGTCGATCTTCAATTAAAAAATCTTCATCAAAGTGTACAGGCAGTAGCACATCATTTTCTTCTGCATAGATTTTATCTTTTATACAACATATTCGAAAACGCATCTTATTTTTAGTCAAAGTACCGGTTTTGTCAGAGAAAAGTATTTCAACTTGACCAAGCTCTTCGTTCAGGTTTGATGTATTCACCAATGCATTCTGGTCGATTTTGTGGTCGTATAAATGAATATCCCATTCCATGAACAAAGAACCTAGAAAACGTATAAATTGTATTGCTGATTAATTAATTTGAGTCTCAAAGACATAATAAGGATTGTTTAAGATATTTTGTGACAAATCAATCAAAGAGAATAATACACTTGCGATCTAGACATCTGTCGAAGAATTTTCTACTTGATTGCATATTTTAATTAGATTATAATTTTTATTACTTACCTATAAGTCTCTGAGTTTCTATCGAAACATATAATGATATAGGTATTAAATAGTTGTATAACATCAAAAACGAAAAAATGTCTTGAACCACTTCACTACTAGTTTTGCTCGATCGTTCGGATTTTTCGTCCCAGGGTTGTTCTCCATAAATTTCATAGTATAGTTTCATGAAATAACTTACGATCATTTCTGCAATCATGATCATTACATAGAACACCAGGAACCTGTTAACGAATTTTTCGCTGGTGCTGAATTTATTTCTTGCAAATCTTGAATTTAGTGATAACTTTGTTTCACATCCTAAAGGAAAAACATACAATAAGTTATTGGTATACTGAGTCATAGAACTTATTATTTCTATTTACCTGTATAAACGGAGCAACCTACAACCCAATCAGTATTTTTTAACATTGATCCTCGCAAAAGTAGATTATTTTCTGTTAGTTCTATCGATGTTTGAAGTTCTCCATGTAAATCAAAGCGTCCATAAAAACTATATATATCAGAAGTAGGGCTCTGGCATTCGATGATGGCTGTTACTTCCAACTCACCTCAATAATAATAACCATAATAAAATGATATTCATGCTACCGAAATTATATAGACGACTTGCAAACTAATTTTGATAGTATGTTACCTTTCGCGATGTTCAAATAAATATTTTTTGTACCTGGAAAAATAGTTGTAAGTGTTTTTGGAACCAAGAGTCTTTTAAGATTGGTTTCTCCATCCAGGTTGGCTGTGGTAACATGGCATCTGTCGCGATCGCTGGATGCCAGCAGGACCATATCACAAGGAATTTCACAATCCTGGAAAACTCTGACCAGTTCTCCAATGCGTATTTCCTGACACTGAATTATGCAATCTTCTCCGTTACGAATCACATTCACTGAAAACAATAAACATTTTTTGATCAAAAATCACAACTATGCGTTTTCAAAGCAGTGATCACATATTTCTTAACCTAGTATTTCTAGAAGGCAACTCAGTGGTTGACCATTTCCTTTCTGGTGAGAACAACCGGGTGGCTATTTCAAGAACCAGGTTAAAGAATGTGCATCACAGCCGCTTAAAGTACACTCTAAAATTATAGTATATACATGGCAAATCAAATTACCTGGTGCTCGATTAACAGCTTTGTCAGCAAGATGTCTCATCCAATCTTCATATCCTTGTTTTACGGCAGTTACCGACACCACAAAAATTAACGGAGCCAAACTAGTTACTGGTGACACAGGACTATCTGAAAATTTTGAATATTTTTTCAATAATATTTTTGAAACTTAACATTTGGTCGAGAAGTATGCTTCAGTTATATATTATTGCTAAGTTTTTTTTCCAACTGACCAATAAACAAAGCAATTATAGAAATGACCAGAAAGTACGCATTTGCAACCCTACTGAATTGTTCGTAGAGGTTTTTTGGCAGAAAGTTGATCAAGGTATATTTAGTTGTCACGATTTCATTTTCTTTGCACTTCTTAAACTTGTTTCTCTGTTGCAATTGTTCATCGCTGGTACATCCACCGACAACTATTAGCCTGGTACCTCCTGGAGTCTTTATTCGATTTTTCTTAGAGAGGAACAGATTGAAAATTCATAATATTTTCAACTTTATAGTTTGACTTTCACTGATAATTATCAAGTTAATAGATACTCATGCTTATTTATAAACTTTGACAAATCTATCATTAGTTGATTGATTAAAACAAAAGAATATTTTGTGCGCGTTGTAATAATTATTCACTTTTTTGCACGGAGGGAATAGACTTTATTTGACTTGATAGTTTTAAAATATTTTCATTAGCAGCAGATTTCAATTCTTCAATTTATCAGTTCATATGATAATCTTTGTTGAAAATGAAAATATTTTTTTATTCTCTAAATTTTTAACTTCTAATAATGTAAATTCAAAAAGGTGGTGTACTTCACTGATTGCTTGATAAATAATCTCAATAAGTTATGTGAAATAGTACTATTGAAATATAATAAAACGACATTTCCATTGAATAATTAAATTTTATTAAAACAATAAATACAAAAACAAAATCACTTATGCTTATAAAACGGTTGTTTGTACTACTTCGTCATAATTTCTAACACCACTCTCTTCACAAATAATTGTCCTTTGTCTCTTATCCTTACGAATAATTTCCTTTGAAGCTGCTATCAAATAATCTGGTATCAGGCACGTTATTATTACGAATATTGTTAAAACCCAAAACATTGGTGAAGACAATAATTGAAGATAAACTCCTAACATATCTCCATCGATTTGCCTGAAAATAGATAGTTATTAGAACCATTTGTTGACGTCAAGACATAAAGATCTATACTCACAAATTAATAACAGAGTAAATTATGTTAAATATCACGAAAGTTGCATTTGATAAGATGACACTGATGATGAATATATAAGTCTGATATTTTGAATATAGCCAAAGCTTAAAATTAGTGACTAGAACAACGCAGTGGAATAGTGCTGTGCCGAAACACCTGAAATATAAATAAAATTGTATAGAAAATATCTGATACAGACAAACAAATTAGTCGTTGGTGAAAAATTGAAGAAAGTTTTTTCATAGTTCCTAAAAGTTATTGGTGGGATTGGTGGGTGGGATTATGGATTCATGTACTAAGAAAACTGTGGACGTATTCATAGGTTTATGGTGTGAATATTGACAATTTTTACCATAAATTTCCTGGTCGACCTTCCTGTAGTATTGCTGCATCTGAATTCCATAAAATAAACATAGGAACATAAATGACTAAGGAATGCCAAGTGCCAAGTAGAGTCCACTGCAGAAACCTAGGCCATCTTAGTAATAAATGTCGCCTATTTTTTCTGTACAGTTCTGGATCACTAAAAAGTGAATAAATAATTACTATTGATTTATATTTACCTATTGGTTTTCAAGGTTATTGTAAAAAAATGTTTTCAAGGATTAATAGTAAATATTTTTACTTTATCACTTACTTACTAAGCTCCGAATCGCTTATTTTTTGCTCACTTAACGATAATATTAATACAGGAAATGCTGTGTATATCACATTATATAATGTTAAAAATGTTGAATCATAAATGGATTGTGATGAAAACATGCATGATATTTGAAAGAACATCTACAAAAGAAAAATAAATAAAATTAAAATACAAAACATCTAAACATGCAATTTAATGTATAATAATGTTTACCTGAATGTTCATAAATACTAAGTTTTTATAAAAAAAATATTGTACTAAAGTAGCCAGTCTTTGATAATACCAATGTCCATGTACTAGCAGGACACGTTTCAACATTCGGAATTCGGAAAAGGCTAAATCAGCGCATCTGAAAAATGTTGAACGTAAATAATCAATTATAATAATTTTTTACGTTAATTAAAATGAAAGATAAACTTTATGATAATACCGTGCTGCTTGCCGTCCTTCCTTTCCAAATATTCCTAGGCCGATGTGCGCTTCTTGAATCATGGACACGTCATTGGCTCCGTCACCAATCGCGCATGTTATTGGTGGTGATTTACTTAATTTTACAAGTTGTACCAACTAAAAATTAAATGCGTTATTATTAAAATTAGTTAATTAGTCAATCTCTTTCTTACTTGGCATTTCTGCATCGGTGATAATCTGCAGCATAGTACAGAAAAGCATTTCGTGGCAATTTCTTTGAATTCGTTCGGCGCCGATTTCAATACGATGGAAAGACTTGCTCCGTCCGCCACCAAATTGTAATCGGCGCCGCGATTCCTGGCCATTTCTGATGAGTACCGATCCAGCAATTCCTTGCAGGCCTCCTCGTTTTTACAATCGACAAGGTACAGCAGATGACCTGCTCCTCGAGAAATGTGTCCACAGGAATAAGCGATGTTCAAAGCCGTTTCCACCTTGATAAATTATAGAGGTTAAACAATTCCTTGATGCTTGTTTCTAGCAGATTGTCTTTGAACTTTATGTATGAAACTAATGTAATAATAGTATTTTAGAAGTGCATTTGTTATTTTTTAAATTTGTTTTACCTTGTCTCCAGTAAGTACCCATATCTTAATGCCTGCCCTTCTCAATGATATCACAGTATCCACAATATCATCCTGCAAGGCGTCCTCAACAGCAGTAGCCCCCAAAAGGCTTAATCCTTCTTCGATTTCTCGATAAGATTTTATCAACATCGTTTGTCTTCGACCCGACATGACTGCTCTTGCTAACTTTAATCCTGTAAGTAATTGTATGTGGTAAAACCCTTATTATTTGAAGAAAAGTAGGTTCCCTGTTAGTATATTATTATGTAGGGTTATATATGAAGAGGTACATTGGTTATTAAACCACATCATTATATTAAAGTGTAAGAGTAGAAATATCAGAAGTACCTACTCTCCTTAATATCCAAATACTCTTCCATCGTGATAGTTTTCGCACCAATAGCTAAAGTCCTTAAGCCTCTTTTCGAAAATTCTTGAATATGCTTTTCTGTTAAAGCCATTTTTTCACTATTCATATCTTGTGTACATAATGGAAAAATAGCTGATTCTGCTCCTTTACAAAGCAAGTGGATCTAAAGAATACAGTTTAAAATCAATTATTATAAATATTATTTTAGTTGATATCTTTATATACCTGTCCATCTTTATCTTGCACAATCACTGACATTCTTTTCCGATCTGATGAAAATTCTAATGTTTCCAATCTTTGATATTTTTCAATGTTGAAACATTCTTCATAAGTTTCATAATCAAGTTGACAGGACTCCGTCAACTAAATAAAATAAATTAAAAATTAAATCAATTATGGATAATTATGTATGTATTCTCTATACCTCTGATCCCGAATAGGTTCCATCATCTTCATTCAAAATTTTCAATTCTAATTCTTCTGCTTCTTCGTTTATAAATTGAAAACCGAATTTATATGATGCTTCTAGAAGGGCTTTTTCATCAGGACTAGAAGCTTGGTATTCTGGCATTTCAGATATTCCATTGTCACAATCCGTGAAAACATTTCCATTTGATTTTTGTGTTGATACTTGAACCGTGTGGCAAAGCGCGATTGTGCGAAAGAATTCTTTCATATCTTCCTGGGAATAAGACAAAAATGATAAAGGAAAAATATTAGATTATCAGTAGAAGTATATATTGTCTATTTACCGTATATTCACTCATGGTCAATGCTTCAACATCATTTGCCATCGAATCACAATCCAATCGAACAGGAACAAGTTTCCCAAATTCTTCTTTATAAGTTTTTCCTGTGATGGAACACATTTGAAAATGCATTTCGTTCTTTGTCAAAGTGCCTGTTTTGTCCGAAAAGAGTATTTCAACTTGTCCAAGTTCTTCATTTAAATCTGATGTGTTGACCAGCATATTTTCTTCCAGTTTTGAATTGTATAGATTGCTATCCCATTCCATATATAATGAACCTAAAACAATATCAAGAGCAAGGTCATCAATAATGAATGGATTTCACAATTATTTAACTTACCTATTAATTTATGCATTTCTATAGTCACATACAACGATATAGGAATTAAATAATTGTACAAAAGTAGAAATGAAAAAATATCTTGCAGGACATCAGAAATATGTTCGTGTGATTGCATAGTTCTCTGGTCCCATTTAAATTTTCCATACAAATCGTAGTATCTTTTCATAAAATAACACACGACTACTTCGAAGATCATGATCACCACGTAGAAAACTAAAAATTTGTTGATAAATTTTTCACTGGAGCTAAATTTGTTTATTGTGATTCTTGAATTTAGAGAAAGCTTTGTTTCTTTTCCTGAAAAAGATAATAGAATGATAGAAGATTTACCATTTATAAGTCAATATTATATATTCGTTTATCCTTTGCTATAATAATGACTACATGATATCAAGCAGTAGTCAAAGAAAAATACTGATCACGATTGGTGAACTTTATCTCACCTGTATAAACTGCGCATCCTATGACCCATTCTGTATTTTTTAATCGTGATCCTCTTAATAAAAGATTATTTTCTGTAAGTTCAATTGTTGTTCGGAGATCATCGCATAAATCTAGTTTTCCATAATAACTGTAGAGATCCGATTGTGGGTGTTGACATTCGATAAATGCTTTTCCCACTAGATGTTCTGGAAAATAAATCATTACTTGTAATAGATAATAATGGATAATGATAAAAATTTTGTTTTTTTTGTATTTATTGTCTTTATTTTTATTTCTAGAGCAAGTTATTGAAATAGTAATTTGTGGGTGTCCATTAATCACGTGATCGACTTTTTAAGGGTTTTTGGACCTCTCCTCCTCTTTGGTGATACGTGGTGATATTCAAAATTACTTTTTCTTTCCTACCAAATATCACGTGTATTTTCATTTTCGAAAAATTTGTAACATTTTTGATTTTTTTTTTAATTTTTAACTTCCCTTAGGGCAAGTTATAGTAATCGCAAAAAAATCGAAAATGAAAATTTTTATGTATCTTTACGTTTCAAAACCTTCTGAACATTTTGGCATACCTTAGAAAAAATGGATGTATGTATATGTGTGTATGTGTGTGTGTATGTGTGTGTATGTATGTGCGTGTGCGTATGTATGTGCGGATACAAATTTTCGTCGACGATTTCGGGAACACCGATCAACTGATTTGAATAATTCAAAAAACATTCGATTCGTATTGATAAGGAGACGTGCTGATCAGCTTTTGGCGAAGGCAGGTCTAGCCGTTCCGAAGATACGGGGCAAAAAGTGCCGAAAACGGTAACTCAGTTTTTAAAAGAACGGAGCGTCCGATTTGAATAATTCAAAAAACATTTTACTTGTATTGACAAAATGAAGAATTGATCAAATTTTCATAAAGGCAGGTCTAGCGGTTTCGGAAACCTAATAAAAAAAAGTAAAAAAAAATACCATTTGGCGTTCAAAAATGATCATTAGACAAATGCACATCTAATTATCAGATATTTTATAGAGATTTTAACAATAAGTATAAATTTTGTTTACATTCCTATGGGTTCCGTACCAATGCTTATCCGTTAGACGGCGGCGCGGCGCTTATGCGCATCGATATTTCGTCTCTATGCAGTTAATCGATTGCTTTGAAAAAAAGTTCAGAATTTCCAACATATTTTAAAATACCTTTTTCTTCAAAAAGTCTTTTTTTCAAAAAAAAAGGTAATTTGTGTCAAAAATTTATAGTTTCTCAATAATCTAATTTTTCAGAGTAATTTTTTTTCAAAAATGTTAATTGTTTTTAAACAAATAATAATTTTTGGTACGGGAAGTTCCAGCAATTTGCCTTAAGGGGGTATTCTACTGTAGAAGCATGAATTTTGCCCGGTTTTTGAAGCGCTGTATAAAGGAAACAAATAATATTTTCACTATCGATTTTTTTATTATTTGTTCATTGATATTTTATTATTACATAAAAAAATATTAAAGAAAAAAAATTAGAATTCACAAAGTTATGAGCAGTCAAAGTGGGGGCTCAAAAAAAAAGAGGGTGTCCTGGCGTGCATGATTCCAACCCTCCTAGTGATCCGAAACATAAAAAATAGATGGATTCTTAATTATTATAGATGCCGCTAACGTATGAACCTTGGATAAGTTAAAAAATAAATTTTTGTTTGAATGGCGGCTGTTTGAAAAAAATAATTTTTTTTTCATGTTTTTTTTAACAATTCCGAATTTTTTAAAAATACTAAATGAAAAGTTATAGTTTTGGGAAAGGTCCATACGATAAAGCGATGTATAGAGAAGATCCTCTCCAAATTTGAAGTAAATCTGTTAATTAGAACTCGAGATATCCTTACCGCCAGCTCGGAAAAAGTAATTCCGAGAAAAACGCGTTCAAAGTTTTGAGACTCGGTCGGACCCGAACCGAGGCCACGTCACTAAATCGGATATGACTCAGGAAATATAAGTAATTTTGAAAAATCCTTTTAATGACATATTTTTGAATAACTAAACTTTGAAAATATGAAAAAAAAATTTTTTCGATTTTTTCAAAATTCTATAGTAGAATACCCCCTTAAGGCACGATGCCTTAATTGCCTTAAGACAGAATTCCACTTACAGCTAGTTTTATTAGTCATACCTACGTTGATAGAAATCAGGGACTTGGGCACGGTGAGCCTCTTGAGGTTGGTCTCTCCGTCGAGGTTTGCGGTTGTGACGTGACACCTGTCTCGGTCGCTCGAAGATAAGAGCAACATGTCGCAAGGTATTTCGCACTCTCGGGGCACCTTTACAAGATCCCCTATTCGAATCTCTTCACAGCAAATGTCGCATTCCACTCCGTTACGGATCACATTTACTAAAGGAAATATATTAGCAACAATATTGAAAAACACACTTCGTATAGTGGATTACATTAACTTATCAAATTTATAAAGATTTTGTTTAAGAAAATTGTTACCTGGGGCTTTATTAACCGCATTATCAGCCTTGTGCCTCAGCCAGTCTTCATATCCTTGTTTTGCTCCAGTGACTGCCACAACAAACACCAGGGGCATAAGACTAGTGACAGGTGAAACTGGACTGTCTGAAATAATTATTTTTGTTAAATTTAATTTTTTTTATGTCCTATGTTGCGATTATACTTCTTAGCCCCACGTGGCTTATTCAGAAAGCAACCCAACTGTTGATCTATCTATATTTGATCTCTTTATTATGACTATTTTTGTGATACTGATGATTTTTATTTTGGCAAAATTGTGCAGGGTTATTTTTCTTAGCAACATATTGTAAATCTATAGGTATGATTATATGATTTTACGTTAAAACAAATATTACTATTGCTTGATATACAAAAATTTGCATAGAGACTTTTAAGGGGCACAACTAGTGTAACCGCCTAAAAGAAAGGTGATTTTTGAGAATTTATATTAAAAAACCTACTTTATCAATCATTTCAAAAGTTTAGGAATATATTTATACATGTTCTAAGAATACATAGTGAAAGTTTTGAAGGAAAAAATTAAATATTTTTTAAGTTATCATCGATCTCCAACGGCGCGACAAAAAAAAGGCCCTTCACTGCTGCAGTGATTCCGGCCTTCTACGTGGATGAAATTTAAAAAAATAAAAATCTTGTTAAACTAGATAATATTGTCTGTAAAATGAATTACGATAAAGAAAAAAAATAAAAAATTGACGAAATGAAGGCGTTTTTTTAAAAAAAGTCGAATTTTACCCAAAATTTTGGTTGTTTTTGTACTGCCAAAATTCGATTTTTGATCCGATCAAAAAATCAATAGTTTATTTTACGGGGAACTATATATAGAACATGTAAAAAAATGGATAGTGATCGAATCATTTGTTTTTGAGTAATCGCTGCAGCAAATTCGGAAAATGCTGTTTCGAGAAAAACGCGTTTAAAGATAAAATGATCGTTATACTACATACTATATATATACTCTTTAAATGGCTGTTAAGAACTATTTAAGATATCTATTTAAAATTTTAGTATGTTATTTTTAAAGGTATAACCTATCGAAATATGGAAAAATTGAAAATTCGATTTTTTGAAAATTTCACACTAGTTGTGCCCCTTAATAACATATCTCAATATTGTTTGAAAAGTAATAATATTTATGTTACTTGCATCATATGATATAAATATAATACAAACGAAATTATTTATTAAGTAATTAATTATTAATGAGTTGATTTTGAATCCATTATAAGATTGTTTCTACTCACCGATAAATAGAGCTATAGCAGATATAATTAAAAAATAAGCGTTTGCAATTCTACGAAATTGCTCGTATAAATTCTTTGGTAAAAAGTTTATGAGACTATATTTGGCTGTTTTTATTTTATTTTCTTGACTTTTCTTAGGTTTTTTCTTTTTTTCCGGCGGTCCATTTTCGGGCGCACCGCCTACGATAATTATCCGGGTGTCTCCTACATTTGATATTCGATTTCCCTGAAAAAAAAATATATTGAAGAATACTTAATTTTTTTGTGTGGAATAACAGAATTATTTAGACTGCCTGATTATTGTATTTTGAAAATGTATATAAGCCATTACTTAATATTCTTTTCAAGCAACCTATTTTGTTGCCATGATGTGGTTTATGATTTTCAATTTAATTCGTAAGAGTCAATAGATCAATGTCATTGTAAATAGATATCAGTGTCACAATCATCGATATATTTATTACAATATCTTCATTGAGACAATAAATATTTTCATGTTGAAATATTTGAACTTAAAACTCTATGATAATATTATTTTTATTCTCTAGTATGAATAAAAGTTCTGCTTTCTGAACCGGGTAAAGCTTTTAATCGCAAGCTAATTTCTAAATAAAAAATTCATGACTGCATTCATAGTTCAGTTTTATAACATGTATTCATTCTGATATAATAAATGTGGTTCAACAATATAAAAGTTGTGAACATTCCCAGAAAAATTAAAAATCATTTATATCAAAACTATTCTTCGATACAATTGTGTTTATGCATTCTATTTTAATCTTTAATAAATAATGAAAAACATTCATTTCATTAATTAACAAAAATGATAAACATTTATATAAACAAAACTATCTGTTTATGCAATTGTGTTTTTATCTGCCATTAACAAAAATTTATAAACAATTGTATCAAAACTTTCTTTCGATACAATTGTGTTCTTATATTCTTTATCAATAATTTGGTAAAGTTTTTGTTATTTTATTTATTAATTAATTTTATTTACATTCAGCAAGTCAAAATAAAATTCTCTATAATAATATAATAAATATAAAAAAAATTAACAACTAATAAATAATTACTAAACTAATATTAATCGTTATTTTTGAAAGCTGTTGCCGAACATAGTTCAAATATTTTAATATTATTGTAACTTTTAACGAAAATTAATATTATTTGTAATATTACATGAAATAATATTATTATTCATTAATTTTTAGTCATCAATAAGTTTAATAAAATTATTATTTATCAAAATTTGTTAAAAAATGTAAAACTAAAATAATATGTATTTTAATAGTTTATTTTTAATATCTTAAATGAAAAACTGTTGATTGTTTTTTAATCCTGGGCCTTCAAGTACTTTAGCAAGTTTATTTTCAGAAATTTATTGGTTCAATAAAATTATTATTTATCAAATTTATCAGCTCAATATATATTACATAATGTTTAAAAAATAGTAAATTAGAATTAAATTAAATAAAGGTTTTGGGTATTTGGATTAAATAAATATGTAATTTTATATCTACATATTTTGTATTATCTTACATGAAGAAAATTAAGATTTTCTTTTTGAAAACGATTTTAGTAAATTAAATTATTAATTTAAGTAAACGCATTTAAATTAATAATTTATTTAACCAAATTCGTTAGTTTATTTTCAATGGCTCAATAAAATTATTTTTTATCAAAATTATTAGTTAAATTTTGAATCAAGAGCTTGGAGCTTATAATAATTGTTTTACTGGACAAAACGATGATTTTCTTTCTAAAAACAGTTTTTTTTAAGAAGATCCTTGTTTTAAGTACTTTCAGTCAGTTTATTTTCGTATTATTTACATCACAAAACATATTTTATATAGTGTTATGATGAAATATATGAATCTGTTTTTTATAATGCACCATCTGCAAGTACTTTGCCAGATTAAAGTATTATATGAAATTTTTGAATGCATGTATGTGGATTGTGGACCATGGTGATTTATAATTCTATACGAAAAAATATAACAGATGATTTATCATGTAATCTTTATTAACAAATATTAAAGTTATTATTTTATTCAATGACAATGACTACAACCTTGGGGATAACCTAAAATAATTAGAATTATTTTTAATGTGTGAATTATCACCATAATTGCTAAGTGAAACAGATTTTAAAAGTCTAACAATGTTTGGATATTGCATTTTTCTTTTTGGGAAAAGTTTTACAATTTTTTCCAAAATATTTAAATTTTTATTTTCATTTAAATGAGATATTAAAGTTAAGTGATATAACAACCGGCGACAGACTCAATTTTCATATATTTATTCAAATAATAGCTTACTAATGAGTTCTAAATAACTGCAAATTTTGTTCGAGTTAGGAAACTCATTAAAAATTTGCTTAATTTAGAATTGGATTATATAAAAACGTATAACAAATATTTAAACAAAAAACGTTACAGTATCTAAATAAAATAGAAAAATTTAAGATGCATATTGATCATCAAAATATGAGCAAACAAAATCTTAACTAGGGATACATGGCCTTAAGGCAAATTGCTGGAACTTCCCGTATCGAAAATTAAAAGATTAAAATTCTTTTTAAAACTTTGAAAAAATTAGTTCTCTGAGGAATTTTAAATTTAAAAAAAATGGACTTTTTTGGAAAAAAAGACTTTTTGAAAAAAAATGTTTTCTTTATTTTGAAATATTTTTTGCGATTACTAAGAATTTAACTATGACTATGGGAAGTTAAATAGGGCTTTTTGTTTTATGATCCATAATTATGATTTATATATATTATTTTTATTAATTTACCTTAAACGACCATCGCCGAGAAATCCGTCTTATAATTTGAGGCATTATTATATAAAGTCTGATACATCTTATTAGTTTTGTATCTTGCACACTTTGTTATAAAACTACATTATTTAGAATCAATAAAGTTAAATTAATGTTTATTTTAAATGCCACTTTACTAATGAATTAATACAATGAATTTTTAATCACACGACAGAGCTTTAATGCAAATGTTTAGTTGGGTTATTTTATTTTTATTCACTTTGCAACAGTACTAACATTTTATATATTTTTTTAAGTGTTTTGTTTGAACTTGAAAAAAAAATTTTTAATAATTTTATTTTATTAGATTTATATATAATCCTGTAACCGTTAGAATTGATGTTATGTATATAATCGTATACAAATATTAGTTCAAGAAACTAATTTATGATCTTGAGCAATCTCATAGAAATTTCAGTTCACATATTTTAACAGAATTTGTTACTTTAAATCATAATCATAAAAAATCTATTTATATATTTACACATTCTTGTCGACTATTGATTTACTTTGCATAATCGAATACTTCGTTTTATATATTTTTAGTTCTTTTGATACCAAAGCATTTGATGGAAAAAATTGACTTAAAAGTATACAAACATTTTCAGTCTTTATAAAAAATAATTTATATTTAATATCATTAATATTATTATCTCACTCATATATATTTACAACTGTTGCATTTATATATCTATAATTATCTCGTACATTTTATACAAAATTTTAATATACATTTAATTGGAATATTCTTCATGAGCATTCATAAAACTTTATATTAATTTATATTAATTATTAAAAATGTATTATATATATATTATTTATATTTAACAATAGTCACTTTATTTATTTTATTTATAAAATAATAACACAGCCCTTAAAGATCATATGCAGAAGTGTTAACAATAGTGTTTTTTGCAATACTTGATTTTTATAATTTTAACACTTTTTTTAACACTAATGCAAAAATCACATTTTTAAATTTCATATCCACTAATCTTTATGTAAGTTATTTATTCTACTCTAATTTAGAATTTTTTTAAATTTAATTCCTGAGAATAAGATTGTCTGATTCGAATCGTTCGCCATTCATGAGCAAACTGTTTCTAAGTCATATTCGACTCCTTCGGTATTCATAATCGACTGAGAGAAAAAAATCACATATGTAACTATTATTATATTTACACATATGTATATATACATATATATGTATGTATATGTATATTTAAATATGTATATATTTATATTTATATATGGAACACCAGCGCGCCGTTAATTCGATAACAATCACTATTGGAATATGTTTTGCAATTTTCGGACTGTTGCTATATAAAACAGAACCGCTTACGTACTAATTACTGAACTATCTTTGTTTTAATGAAATTAACATTTCGGATATATCTATTTAAAGTTTCCTTCAAATTCCTCATCTTTATTTTGCACGATTACTCACACGAATAAAATCCAGTTTTATGAGAACTTAAATCTTTATGGTTTAGGAACAAAAAAACCTTTAATTTACATGTGATTTTTATACACATTCTTCTGTGAAGTACTCATTTGCAGAATTAGAGAGTAGTTTAAAATTCCATTATTTTTTTAATTTTTAACATCGTAAAGGAAAAATTTGTTTTCTCCATAAATTCTCCATGAATTATCGTATTGAGATTTATGTGGGTCTATATTTTCAAATTGGGGAGTTTTGTAATTTGGTGTTGGTGGTGAATGGAGAAGATAAAGTCGACAGACAAGATAACAAATGAAGAAGTCCTGACAAGAATTGTCGAAGAAATGACTCTACTGTGCACGATCCTGAATAGAAAAGGAAACTGGATCGGACCCGTTCTGCAAAAAGAGATTTTCTGCATGACGTAGTCGAAGGTAAAATAGAAGGACTGAAAGGAATGGGAAGAAGAAGAATGCAGATGATTGACGACTTAGGCCAGAAGAAAAAATACAGGGAACTGAAAGCCGAAGCACACCACCAGGAGGCATGGGAGCAGATGTTTGGAAAGGCAAATATTATAAAAAATGGGAAGTAGTGGTAATGTAAATGATAGACGAGAAAGAGAAAGGATATCATTGATTTATGATGGCTCTCACACCATGGACCTGCCTTCGGGCAGACTACCATTTATTATTATTATCATTACATTTTCAAATGGATATCACTACCGTTTGATATCAGGTTGTATGGAATAATTTAATCGTACAAATATTTTACTAGAATTTAAATGAAACTTCAATTATTGGATAATGTTAAACCTGATATGTTTGATATGGGAATATTTGCAAGTCTTTATTTTCAAATGGTTATCACAACTGCTCGATATCAGGTTTTATAGAATTTATTTATTTTATTCAACAATAGCGACAATGGTACAAATAATTATCTAGAATTTAAATAAAACTTTAATTATTGGATAACGTTAAAATTGATATTGGAATATAAATGGGTCTATATATATTTTCAAATAAATATCATTACTGCTTGATATCAGGTTGTATGGAATAATTTATTTATTTTATTCAACAATAGTGGCAATCCTAATAATATTTTGCTAGATAAAAGTTCAATTCTTGGATAACGTTAAATAACTGATATTTCTGGCTTTACGATTATTGGTGATTTTATCAATACCTCAATTTAAAATTTTATTTTGTTTTAATAATTAAATTTTACGGAAAGTTAATTTAGATTTTTATAGATAGAAATAAAAGTACTCTATTATTTTCTGTAGTTTTTATATACACAATTTACAACTTCAATTTCTGATTTATGACAATAATAATAATATTTGATTCGATTAATAATTCGATTGCACTTTTTGTTGATATATTTTTTAACACGTTAAGCGCTATGTCAGTCGTATGTGTCTGACGCGAAGAAGCTCTATGTGAACGATGTTTAACATTAAAAATATCGGTCATATATGTGTGACATAAAAAATAGAGTTTTTCCAGGATTTTCCGCATATTTTTTGTTGGCATTAAGTCCTGGATACAATTTCAACCAAATTATCTAATAAAGTTACTATGGTCCATGTGGAAGTTCTTCTGATATTGTCGTGGCATTTAAAGTGTTAATATAAATATATCTTAACATGAACGCCGAAACTGATAAGTTATTTTTATATGATTATAATAAAGATTTTATTGTGTTTTGACAAGGATTGTGTAAATATTTATAAACAGGTTTGTTGATCAAACTAATATTTGATTTAAGTATCGATTACAAGTAATTAGCTGAATTAAAAAAAATCGTACTTTAAATATTTTTAAACAACTAAAATTATAATTTAATATATTGAATGTTAAACAATTTCTCTAAATATGATTCATGTTAAATATTTCCATCACAGTTTGCAATTCAGCAAAATCATCTCTCTGTGCTAATGATCTCTTTTGCAACTATATATATTTCTTTACAGCTATTGTTCAGCAGATTAAGATTAATTTGCAAAATAATTAACTAGCAAACTTAATTAATATAAATTAACGTATTTTCCATGCGCTAAAAATATTGTTAGAGCTTTTTATTGATCACACAAAATAGACAGTTTGTAACTAAATAGGTAAATTATGATTAGTGAAAGAATTGGAACTAACATATTTATAATTAAGATGAATATTTAAAAATTAATATTTATATAAAGATTAAGTGCAACTATTAAGTGTCATTTTTTAGTTTAGTTAATATTAATATTTCCACCCTAGCATTATGACTTACTATATGTTACCATTTCCGGGCCTGGTTTGTTTTCATTCATACCATTTCTAATAAGTTTATTATTTTCCGTATGGTAAATTACCGCAAATTAACATTGCACCAAAGAATATACAGGTAATGCATTGCCAGTTAGTACAAAATACTTCACAAATAATTAACACAATCATTAGGACAAGGTCAGGAACATATTTCAATCTGCGTATGATCTCTTACAAATTGTGAACTTGCTATGAGAAATACGTCATTGCATCTCGTATTAAGTCAACTTGGTAATAATTTTCCTAATGGAACACTATACGATGAATTTTCAACATCTTTTGAGACTTTGAGCTACTTCAAAGGAAACTGTAGTTGGAGAAAAAGTTACATTCTTGTTCTTGATGCTCTTTGTAGTAGTAATAGATATGTGGTGCAAATTACGTTGCAATTACGTAGATATGTGGTGCAATTACGTAGATTTATGGTGCAAATTTCCCAAATGATTTTTGGGCCTTCGATTTAAAACATAAACAGGTTCATCCGTATTTTCAATCATTTACCAGATTTTTACAATTTACTGGCCACCTGCCATTATAAATGGAATAGTGTTCGACAATGAACACGTTATTTTAATATAACAAATTAGTGCGGGGCCACTAATTGGATTTGCCGCTGAAATCATCATTTTACACTGTCATATGTTTTTTATTTTATTATTTCATTCGTTTTACGTGACAGGCATTTTAAATAAAAATATTCTTCGCAAAATCCGCGTTTAAGTCACATTTCTTATTAGAGAAATAATTATTGTCTTTATTGAATACAGCATCGTTTAGTCTGAATGAATAATAGGACTCACATGGAAATCATTTGTTATTATGACTGTTTCCAAATCTTTCAAATATAATACAAATTTGAGGAAAAAATATTAAGATAAAAATCGGTTGTGGAAGTACGTATTTCAAGAAAACTTTCTTTCTCGATTTTGGTATTAGTTGAGCGTATCAATGAAATTTTTAGGAATTTTTGAAAGTTCCTTGGATTGGAAAGGATTTATTAAAACTAAATAAATAATATGTAACAATCTATTCTTTATTATTTACAAAAGCACAAAATATTTACAATTCGTAGTAACTGGTTTCGTGTACATTATTATTTGAGATAAAAAAGATAACTGTCCGATACATTTAAAGAATAAAATATGATTTACAAATTTTTTTTGGGTACAAGTGACTGCATTTCCAAACATTCTAAAAACAAAGCTATTTCTGGAGTTTATTAAAGTTTTTTAGACTTTGAATAATATTAAGCCCTTTAGCAAAATTCTTCATCTATTGCTCACTATGATAGTTCATAAATATTTTAAATCCAATTTCTAAATATTTTATACCATTTCTTTAGTATTTACACTTTACTAACAATCTTGTCTGTATTTTGTTAATAATATTTTACATTTTGATAAAATAATGTAAAATATTATTATTACTTACATTTTTCAGCCATATTATATATAATCTTCATATATAATTCATATGGTCGTGTTGGATTAGATAAAATTATTGTTTTAATTAGTGCTACAACTGCGATGATATAGAATAATATTTCTTATTATTATAGCAATTATGATCATATTTCTAATTTATTGCCATGTTTCAAAATCACTTGAAATTATATTTAGATCTATAATTTCAAGTGAATTGTTATAAATAGCACTTCAATTTAACAAGTTAAGATTATCTTGATAAAATTACGATTAATGTTTTTTATCTTTTATATTACAAATTAAACTTTTAACCTCATATAATTTAATAAAAAATACTATACCGGATTATCACTAATGATCAAATTTGGAATTTACTCAGGATTTTAAATTGTTTTTAAACTACTATTGTAAAAATGTTATATAGGTGTCATTTAATTAAATTACTATCATTGGGTTATCACTTCTAGTTTCTAATAACGTTTAATATGAAATAATTTTATATCTCAGTATGGACAATTTTTGACTAGAAATAAAAGCTCTATTTAAATGAAAACCAGAAATAAACTTTGTTTACAACAGCTTATAGATCACCTAATTCAGAAATGGAAAAAATTATAAATTATCACAAAAAGAAATTATAATGAAATATAGAAGAATTAAAAAATAAATATGTTCTAGAAAATATATAAGAATTAGTTTGTGCGTAGTTTGACTCTATAAATTTTGGAGAAAGAACAATAAAATAATAAGAATGATAAATTTGTATTAAAATTAAGTATCAACAGGTCTATATTAACACTTCAAATAATATTTCATTTATAAAATTTTCAAAACATTATAAAATGCATTACAAAGCCTACTTCAACAGTGTATTTTTCATAAAAGCTTTATAAAAGTTTAAGTTCCTACTCACCATTTTCCGCGAATAAATAGCCTTTAAAAATTTAAACTCTAATTAATTCATATTACCCACATAACTTAATTATTAGATTCATTGATATTAAACGAAAGCACAAATATTACTAATAAGCCGGTTAATATAAATTATAGGAATGCCATTACTTGCAATTCCTATCTTGCTTATCTGCTAAAGTTAAGCTGATAAGGCTTTTTATCAATCAATATTACGAATTTGTGTATTTTGGCATAAATTGAAGATTTTACCTTTTAAAACAAATGTTATCAGTTTTCTGGGCGATAAAATATAATAGATAGTACATAGGTGCATGCGATATTACATTCAATGCCATGGTAATTGAATCTGAAAAAATAGTTAATTAAATCAAATCGTAGTTAATTTAATAAAATTATTAATATAAAGGCCAGATTGAAAATTTTATAATTTATGCTATTTAATGATGTAAGGGATTTTTTTATATTTTACCACTATTGTCCTTGATTTGGCTACAATTTTACATATCAATAATATACTTCATAATTCATTCATAGATCATTTAACCTTTATTTTGGGATGTGACCTGCAGGTCTAATTGACCCACTTCATCGTTGAAATAGGTATTGATATTGCTATGTACATCATGACAAAATAAGTTTTTTAAAATAATGGTTATAGCTTTTAAATGAATGCGTCCTTCAAAAAAATATCTAAAAGAATATTATAATAAAAATTGGCGACAAACGGAAATGTTATTGATATCTACTTTATATATAATTAATGATAAATTCAGCTCTATCTGAAACAAATTGTTAATGGTTTTGAAAAGTAAATAAAAAGCCTTTAATTGATAACTATGCATATCACTAATATTATTAATTTGAAGATAAATTTATTTATGCACATGTGAAATCATCAAAATTTTCGATCAAATAATTCTTCTTTTAAGTATTAGAGAATTAAAAAATAAAATATATTACAAATTAATTAACAAATTTTTTAAGATACTTGCTTTTTGCAGTATCTATGAATATACAAGTTATGATTTCTCAAACACCCTCAATCCCAAGTTCAATTCTTAATGTAAGAAAGGTAAAGTTTAATTTGTTAAATAAATTTATTAAACAGAATATATTTTAAAAAATACTTTAAATATAGCCAGTGTTTTGAATTCCATTTAAATAGAAAGCTCGTGAATTGAATTATAACAAAAACCTCATACATTATTGGAAACGCCATCGAGATAAAATTAAATGAAGTATGTGGTAGAAATTACATTAATCTCACCCGCCAAATGGGGGGCGCGCAAAAAGCATTCCGCGAAACCATCGCCGCGTGTAATTGGAAATAATTGCGATTCGGGTCAAACAAACCGATCAATCATTTTTACAATTTGCCCATTTTTCGTCATTTGCTATTCATTTTGTTTTGGATAGACTAAATGAAATACGAAAACCATACATTTTCATAGAGAACACCACTTTTGAATGAACACTGTAATACCCATGATAGAATAAAATTTAATTTTTTAGTCGCATATCAAGTTCAAGCGTATATCATGGCATTTTTTTTTTAAATCTTTGAAAATGAATGATTACTGAAAAAAATGTTTGGGTAAACTTTGAAATTTTTGAAGTTAACTTTTTTGAAAACTTTGAATTTTTTTTTTGTAGTTCGATTTTTTCTGAAAATCTTTTTTTCAAAGCGATTATGCTGCGTGGCTGGTTTAGAGAAATCACCCTACGGGAAGTTAAAAATAACATTATAAATTATGTAATTAAACACATACTTTAAATAAAATTACCTAGACGTAAGCAGTTTGAACACTGCAAAATTTACCACTATTGAATTATATATAAATTATATACATAAATAGCATATTATAAATTATGTTATTATATAATTTTTATCTTGCTGTACTATTTTGCCCAAACTAAAAGAAGTTGCAATCAATAGGAATTGAGGTTTAGCAATTTAGACCCATTTTCCGAACATTGACATTTTTTTAGGTTCATAATATTTTAGGATGTTCTGTAAGACCATGAATTTTATAATCATACAAAGTTTCTTCAAAATTGTTGAACAAATCAATTAGACGACACAGCCGATTTTTAGCAAAAATTGATCAGCACGATTCTAAACTTGTCAATTAAATGACACATATATAACATTTTTACAATACTAGTTTAAAAACAACAAATTCCTAAACATTTCATTGATACGCTCAACTAATACCAAAATCGAGAAATAGGTTTTCTTGGAATACGTACTTCTACGACAGACTTTTTTCTTAGAGACCTTTAGAACAGTTTCGGAGTTTTTAAAATCTTTTAGGATTTTGCCCAAAATGTAGACAGATATGTTGCACTTGTCTGTTAAGAAAGATAATCGTCGTGAAATAATAAACACGAGGTCATATTGAGTTTTGTCAAATGGCTTTTAAATTTCTGAAATCGATGCAGTCGTTTTTGGGGACGAAACGTCAAATTTAGGCTCAAGTACGATCTTACCCATTTACTTTTGCCAAATTTGATATCAAGTCATCTATAATGACTTGAAACCTTGATAAAACATAAAAATAGCAATTCGAGCTATTTTCGATAAAATGTTAACAAAAAGCGAAATTTTGGACGATATACACATATGAAGGTGCACACAAATTTAAAAAATGTGTTTTTTTGTAGCAACATAAACTTCTATCTACTATATTCTCTACTATCTACTCTATTCTATATTCTATTATATTCTACGATCTACTCTATTAATAAAGTACGAGGTTTGAGTTATTTTTATTATTAATTATTAAATAATTAATTCTGGTCTATAATACACTTATTAGATATGTATGTACAATACTGTGATTATCTTTTTATCATCAATGCAAAAGTGTTATGCAGTTTTGTCTATTAAATCTCTATTTTTCCCATTATCATTCGTCCCCATGTATCTGTAATCTGATCCTATAAGATCTCGCAATGCGTTCCACATAAATTAAAATTCCATCTTTGAAACATAACAAATGTGTACGCAAATAGGTTCGTACTTGGGGGATAGAATAATTCATGTAAAATGTGTGAATAACTTATTCGGGGATGATATTTTCCGGCGCGTTCGCCGCACGCCTGCGCCTTTTTCCGGCGCATGAGCAAACAATATATTGACTTCTGGCCGCAAATGTGATTCGGATGTTTCTGTGCCATTTTCTTATGAAAATTTCATTGTAATACACTAGAATAAAAATTGGATGGTACCTATAATTGTGGCTGTTTACCTGTATGATTCAATGTTTTTTACATAAGTGAAAAAGACTGCGCTTGTTTCGAGTTTTAGTGGTGCTACCAAATTTCTGTGGATGTAAGCTTGAGATAGGTGAGGGCGCATTAAAACATCTTATACATAAGTCAATTTATTAAAATATATATTTAATTATAATAACTGTGATATGTTATTTATATACACTTGCATTTGAAGGATAATGTGCGATTGTGAATTTAAGCATCTGTACTTTATCTATAATTTGTTGTCATAACAGTATTTATGTGTCTCGTGTTTTTATTAATTTGCTTTTTATATGTAAATAACTAAAATAGAACTTGCATTTTATTTTTTGACATTGATTTATTTTTAAACTTACTGTTATTTTATTGTTGTTGATTATAATTTATATAAATAAAATTTATCACAAAACACATATTTTATAGCCATTCTGTTGAATAGATGAGAAGAGTTACAGATGAATTTAAGAGGGCTGAAAATTATTTTCTAAAATTGTTCAAAATTCAAAATATATAAAAAAATCTAACTCCAATTTAAAATGTTGAATTTTAGTGAGTGCTTAATTTAAAAAAAAAATAGTTTCAAATTTCAAAGTTCCTGAAGAAAGCGAAATCCCATACCCCAAAACGTAAAAAATATTTCTGAATCATAATTGTTAACTTTGTTCGTCTCTAATCACTCGTTTATTGTCTCTAATTGCACTCTCTACAATATTCATCTTTATATGTCCGAATGTTGAAGTAAATAGCGTGACATATGGATAGAATAACAAAAGAATAATATATTGTGGGAGTAGATTATTTATTGTGAGAGATAGAGATGAATATTATAGAGAGTGTAATTAAAGACAATAAACTAGTGATTAGAAACGAACGAAGTTAACATAATTGATAATTGTTTAGCAAATCTATTCACTAATCCTGTTGAAAGATTTAGGATGAATAATTATATAGATGTAACAAAATCATAAATATTTATCGTTAGTAAATAAATTTACAACTAATAAAATTTAGTAAATTAATTTCCTAAATTATGTGTCAGCACTTTATATAATAAATTCATTTATATTGCAATATTTTTTTTACTAGCTTAATTAAATAGTATATTAAACATCATAATATTGTGTCTTAATTCTAGTGCTTGAACTATTACTATCATTACATGTGAATTAATGTGTTTAGCTTATTCAAATATTTTTTTTAAATTATTATTATCTTTAACTTATTATCTTATTTTTAACTTATTTTTAACTATCATTAAATATACAATTAATATTATTAATTGGTTTAAACTTTGTCATGATGTGTATAAATTTAAATATAACAAACCCTCAGTATTTTTACAATTATCAATTAATACTAATTTCATTTATTTAATTTATTTCAGATTCTATTCTCAATTAACTATACGTCGCTGAAGGATATCAATTACTATGGATTTGTGACATGGAAAAAGATAGTGGAAAATATCGTTACAAACCGTATGCAGAATTCACAAAGAAGGGCAATATGGGTGGCATCAAACAAAATCCAAGCTGCGGCCTGGACAGCGCCGACAGCCGAGGAGACCAGAGCTCCTGCACCAAGTGTTTGGGTCGCGTGAAGAACAGCGCCCTTTGGGGAGGATTGCTGACTAATTTTGGCATTTGTGCTTTATTGCTGGCCTACACGTTACTAGGTAAGTGGATAGTTTTATAATACATTACATTTATGATATAATTACATTATATAATGTAATTTGTATGATTCGCGTAAGCCTGTGGTTAATTTGCCTGCCAATCTTCCTTGATCATAGCAGCTGCCTTTTCTCCTATCATAATAGTAGGAGCATTTAAATTACCACTGACAATATTCGGCATTATGCTAGCATCTACGACACGTAATCCTTTAACTTTATGAACCCTCAATCTTGAATCGACTACCGAGGATTTATCCTCGACAGGGCCCATTTTAGCAGTGCAGGATGGATGATATTCAGTAGTTGCCGTGTTGTGAATGAAACATCTCCAATATTCCTGACTAAATGTTGGTAAATTGGTACAGTTTGGTATGTTCAAATCTATAATTTCAGCACCTAACTCTCGCATAGCTTCTGTTTTAACAAAATTCTCCATAAATTTGACCGCATTGAGGGCTACATGCATATCATCAGGATCGTACAAGTAGTTTGGATAAATTTTAGGATGTTGATTGGAATCCTTACTTTGTAACTTTATATAACCTTTCGATTTTGGATTCAGAATGCTTAACATCGTTAGGAGAGTATCACCTTGTTTATTAGCTTTCATTAAAGTTTGTCCTATTTCATCAACATAACCAAAACAATCTATTATTAACGGCAATCCGCTGTCATCATTGTTTGGAGTGAGAACAAAATGCAGCTGCGTGTTTGGGTAAAATGAGTAAGGCTCGTCGGTATTGAAAAAACCTCCCACATTTGTTATATCGACACCAGATAAAGGACCGTCATGATTCATGAAGTAATCATAAATAGCATTAATTTCTTGTTTTTTTGAAATACTTTGATTTGATTTTTTAAGCAAGACCCAAACTGGAAGAAATAGATGGTCTTGTAAATTTTCTCCAACTGGCAAATCTGCTACAAGTGGTATACCCAATTCACGTAAATGGTCTTTTGGCCCAATTCCACTTAACATAAGCAATTGTGGGGTATTGATGCTTCCAGCACTTGATATTACTTCTTTAGTACTCCAAGCTGTATAACTTTTACCTTTGCGTTTGAATTTTACACCTATGGCCCAATTGCTTTGTTGATTAATCACAATATTTGTTGCTAAAGCATGCTTAACAACGTGCAAATTTTTTTGTTCATGAGTTAAAAATGCTTTTGCCGAGCTGCACCTTGTGCCGTGATCTATGGTTCCTTGAAGTATCGTTATTCCTACCTTTGTATCTGAATTGATATCATCAACTAAGGGTAAACCCATTTCACCTCCAGCCCTTAATAAAGAATGTTTCAGTTTTGTATCAGGATCATAATAGTTATCAACTTTTAAATCACCAAAGGTATTGTGAAATTGTCCATAGTCTTGATCCAAAACTTGAGGAGCACGCATGTCTTCTGATTTCTTGAAGAATGGAATAACTTCGTCATAGCTCCAACCTTCATTGCCTGCTGATGACCAAGCATGGTAGTCTTTTCTGTTTCCTCGAATGTAAACCATTGCATTCATGGCGGAAGTTCCACCGAGAGTTTTGCCTCTTGGCCAGTAACAACTTTGGTTACGGAACCCTAAACAATATCGATCGCTGGGTTCTGTGTAATACCCCCAATCCATATCGGTCTTTTGGGTAGAGAAGAACATTGAAGGGATCTATAAAATATGAAATTTAAATAAATATAAAAATAACTAATCTAGCACCTTAACCTGATGATGTAAAAATATGGACTACATTTGTTTATTCATATGCTGATAATTATATATTCAGATAATATTATACTTAAGTCAAACAATTAACAGCTGAACCAAATAAATAATCTCATTGCTTCTGCTTTTAATTTCGTGAAGTAATTATTCATCGAATTTATGCCTTCAGTTAGAAACTGAAAAATCTTTAAGAAGTCATTTATAATATAGTGTCGAATAACGAGTTTAATTATTAAATAATTTATTATCAATTATTGTTTATTGAAAGTATTCTTGCCTCAAAAGTGATAGGAGGATTTCCACCAGCTTCAATTAGTAAAATTTGCCATTTTTTATTTTCTGCAAGACGATGGGCCAAAACTGATCCTGCAGAACCTACCCACCACTATAAAATCGTACACTGGAAAGTCTAAAAAAAATATTTAAATTACATCGCAAATAAAATTCTTTTTTTTTTACAAAATATGACATGCAATAACCTATAAAATCATATTAAAAACTTTAACGTGCAGATAAAATTTTATGGAATAATAAATAATGTCAATGTTCGCTATGAACTTTTTTCACATTAGTCATAAAATTGGATGCAATTTTAAATTATATTTTGATACAATTTTTAATATAATAGTTGGAATATACATAAAAATCATTTCAATAAAATTTCATATTATACTACATTATTTTTAGACAGTTTGCTATTCGATTAATATTTCTTCAAGACAAGTTCAAAATTAAATATGGAGTACTAAGTATAATATTTGCAAGTTTTCTTAATATTTTTATGTATTATTTGATTATTTTATATATTTTTTTCACCTGTATTTAAATGTTCTCCCCAATCTTCAGGCCATTTACTAGTAAGATTGCAAGGAGATGCCATTACACTTTGTAATAACATTGTAAATAATTGTCCCGCCGCTCCCGTCGCTGTATTAGACGGGCAATACATTGCATTACTGCTCATTATAAATTTTTTTACCACTATCGATTTAATTTAAATTTGTCCATCCACTTCTCCGGCAACTTTTCGAATGATTAAAAATCACCTTAAACTGAACGATCATTTATAGTTTTTCAGAAGCTTTATCAATTATTTTTTATGCATTCTCTAACGAACAAAATTTCTGGTGGAAAGTTTTCATATTTAAAATCATTTTACATCTGCACGTGCGAAAATTATATCGAATACTAACTTGAACTCCAAAAGATACAGTATTTTATTCCTTTTGATTTTGTCGATTTATTTTGTTTGCTCATCGGATCTTGGCAAGAATAACGGTTATTATTGCAATATTATCTTCAGGACTGCATCATATGTTATTCGATAATAAGTTGCACGAATCTCTCCGTTATATTTGTACAGTTAAATAATTACAAAGTAACAACATTTTTTTCCAAAATTTAATATTAGTAAACTCCGGGTAATTAAACACGTCATGCCAAAAAATTAAATAAAATTTGAATTTGAGATCGGTTATATGTGGCCCAAATAAATTTAATGTTAATGATACGTAAATATATATATATATATATATATATATATATATATATTCATATAAAGCTTATTATATACTTATAATTTTATTAATTCAACTAAAATTATTAGATCATTTCTATACATTATATTTACATATTTTATATATATATAAATCAATGAAATGAATAATATCTACATTTTTTGATTTGAAGAAGTTTAAAGAAAGGCATTTAAAATTTTAGAAGAAAGAACTTATGATCGAGAGTTTTTAGGTGCTTTGTAGCTCTGTAATAACCGCCTGGTTTCAAAATCACGAAATCCCAGAATAAATCTGATATCGAGCAGTAGTGTTATACATTTCTTAAAAATATAGATGAAAAAAATCTAATATAAAATATATCAAATATAAATAGAACAACCATTGCGTTGCCTTTTGAAACTTTTACCTTTAAGTTGTGTTTGCAGTTTAAAATATATAAAAAATAGAGAAGTAGCAAAAACTATTCAGTCAAAATTTTTGCATTTTTAGAACTATAAATAAAAATGAAACAAAATAACAATATCATAATTTGGTCTAATTTGGTTTTAATATAATTGATTTTACATGGCCTTTATATAAGCGAACATGAAAATTTTTAATAACAATCAATTTACTATTTTTTCGAGAATGTTCTATAGCCTTCTTCATTTTTTACACACTTTGTTTAGTTTGTTCAAAAATATTGCAGTAGTTACTTTCAGCGTGCAATTGCGCAAGGTGATAGCACCACAAAGTTTGTATTAATTTACCTGAAAATTGAATCCACCGCCTGCAACATTTGCACTTAGATTGGTTGTATATATATATATATATATATATATATGTCTATGTGTATGTGTTTATTTTGCCACAAGTTTGTCCCTAGCTTAAATGGAATTACTCATATGCGAAAGCTCGTACGAAGTTGTGGCTTCTTGTTTATGGTCTCTTCAGAATAATAAATATGTAATGAGTACATTTTCTTGGCGTAAATTTGCGATGCGCTTAACTTATATTTATGCCATTGCAAAATGTGTAATTTCAACTTGCCTTAAATTACTTTCTACTATTGTAAGCTAAGAAATAATTGCAATGTTCTGTTACTTTTGTAGTAATAATAATAATAGTAAACTTCTTGCGCGGTTGGAACAGAGAATTTGGTACTCTATATTTTGATATTACTATTGAATAAAATATATACATAGTATCGGTCCATATTTGCGTTATACATTTATATGAGATTTTGTATATATTTTGCTCTATTTTAAAAATTTATATAATATATAAAATAATTCCATTTTCTTTTACAGGATCCTTCATATTCTTGGCCATAGAAGGAGATGCTGCAATTGCTCCTCAGAGATCACTTGCATCTGCGGCTGTCACGAGACCGAATACTGGTAAGAATTCAGATTTTTTAGAATACGATGTATTTTATTCCGAAGTTTTTTTTATTAAATTACTCGTTGGAACTCTTCAAATACATTAGAGAATTATTTTGTTTTAACCATTACATTTTGCTAATTATTTTTTCACCTATCTAAAACAAACGGAATGAAGATTACATTGTTATTAAGATAAATAGCCATTACTTAAATAGAATGCATTTATGTTGTTATTAGGTAAAAGCTTGAAATCGTCGTTGGCACTAAACCAAACAATTGCACAATGGAGCCGAAGCAACGCGGAAGCTCGAGCCAGGACAGTAGAAAATATTTGGGATATAACAGTCTCATTAAATATTCTTTACAGAGAAAACTGGACAAGGTTGGCAGCTCTTGAAATAGCCAGGTAAATATATTAAATTTTTGTTATATATGCCAAACGAGATATCAAATTAAATATTAAGGAATAATAGTTGCTATAAATTCAAATAATTAAATTGTTTCATACCACTATTATTTTTGAAGTAAGAATGCTACATTAGAATTAACAATATTTTTTATTACTTTTAAGTGCAAAATAAATTTTTTAAGCTCTTTTTATAAATTAAGTTTATGCGCATATTTTATGCAAAATTTCACATTTATTGCGATTTATGATAACTTTTTTAAAGACGTGATTATAGTGCAGTCTAAAATCTGGCGTATATTTATTTCCACTTACATTGTACATAAAGTAACATTTTTCTCGGAATACCACATCTTGGCAATTCAGAAATTTTGATGAGCTATATTTGACATCTAATGTTATTTTTTATGAACTATTTCCAGATTCCAAGAAGAGCTTGTAAAGAAGTTATCGGAGGATTTAGATCCATCCAATTCGCAATCTCACTCGCAAGTTGTATCAGTTTCAACTCATGTGCAAAGTGATTATGAATGGACTTTTGCAAGAGCTTTTCTGTATTCTTTGACAGTTTTGACAACTATCGGTAAGTTGAATTAATTATTATAGAAAACTTTGAATGGTGTGATTTATATATCTTATACTTATGCGATTTAGGCGTTTTGGTTTATTATATTTTTGTTGCTCGTTGCATGCGATTTACTATGTTTATTATGTGCGTTATCCGATTTTGTTTTTAAATTAACCTTATATCAATATCTTCAGTGGATGTTTAGGTAGTGCTTTATTCATTTGTTGTTTTATTATTGGCTTTCAATTGGCATATCGATTGTTTCCCTCACGTATCGTTAAATTTCCAACAGGCTACGGTAACGTAGCACCGCGGACGTCATTGGGCCGTGCGGTGACTTTGGCCTACGCGAGCGTCGGCATTCCCTTAACCTTACTCTACTTGTCAAGTGCCGGCGGTCTGTTGTCGAGGGTCGCTCGTGGTGTGTTCTCCCGAGCCCTGTGCTGTTGTCTTTGTTCCAATTGTGGATATTGCTGTTACGATGAGCGCCAAATGGCCGACAAGGAGCGCAGAATGCGTAAAGAGCGTTTAGGATTACAAGAACCATTCTATTTGCAAGACCACAGCGTCACCTCGCCGCCCGAGCTGAGCGGCCTGAGCCTGCTCGCACCAGTATTGCTCTGCCTGGGCGCCATGAGTGGCTACATATGCCTAGGCGCTCTCTCGCTCCTCAAACTCGAAGGCTGGTCATTCATAGACGGATTATATTTTTGCTTCATGTCATTGAGCACCGTTGGTTTTGGCGATATGATTCAAGATGAATCAACGTTCACCACGTGGTTTTGTTCCGGCTATATTTTAGCCGGAATGGCTCTGACTGCTATGTGCTTCAATGTTATGCATGAAGAAATTATTCACAGATTGAAACATGAGGCAAAATCTTGACCACGGGGCTTTTTCGATACAGAAACTGATCGATACATGCACCAGCTTCCCGAAATGTTAGGTGACGTACCAGCCATAAGTTTGTCTGGTATATATACTCTACAAGAGGAAAACACACAAATTGAAGGCAAAGAAAGCACAGCAATGTAAATTGTTACATTTGAAATAAGAAATATCTTTCTACGAATTATTATTATTATATAATCATAAATTGAATTATTTATCAAGTAATCCTGTATTCGATATATCTATCTACTACGTGTTAATATAATAGTAACGGACAAATAGTTATTATACTTAATAAAATAAAAATAAAACTGGTTTAGAATAAAGCTTGTAATTTGGATACGCGCCGATTTAAGCCACTTATTATTTATAGAAAATATAGTGATTTTAATATAAAAATAAAAAAAAATCAAAAAGATTCTACATTTACAATTCTACATTTCCGTACGACCTTTATTTTTCCATTTATTATACAGCGAGTGAAACTTTGAATTATAAAACTTTTGTATTGGTTTTTATTTTGACCTAGTTCATAAATTATTTGTATAAATAGTTATAAAGTAAATTATTTACAAGAATTAGATGATTGTAGATGCGAAATGTTTTATATAATACCATAAACTTATAACTTTAAACATAACGTTAAGGTTCGTGTAGTTGCAGTATATATGAAAAAAAAACTCCAGTTTTATTGCGATTGAGATATTTTTCTTTTGCAACTTATAAGTTGAAACATATTGCAATTAATTAGAATAAAGTAAAAATACAATATTAACGGAATATTTTTAAAAGAAGAACGTTTCATTTTACATAAATTCATATAAAAAGTTATATGTAAGTTACATGTTATTAAAGCGTTATGGTGATAAATGTTAATTGTATATTTGTAAGTATGTTTGGATTTGTATTTTTGTGATATAATTAAGAAATTGTCATATTATAAAATAATATTAATTTCACTTAAATAGATCAAATTTAAAAATGACTTCATTTTTACAATGTTATTTATTTTGTGTAATTTTAGCGCTCTATTCGAAGCGACAACTTCGTAAAATACTATTATTTGTTTTGTACATTGAGGTGCTGCAGAAATTAAATCAAATAATATTTATCATAAATTAATAAAAACAACTTAAATTAGATAAAATATCAGAAATCTCCTTTACAACAATATTTATTAGTTTAATGTTTATATATTTTTTAAAAAGAGTTGTTGGTAAATCAATTTTTATACGACTATTGCAAACTTATTATATTGCTAAATATTTTTATTAAACACTAGTCGAATTAGTCCCATTACCAACTCGAACATCAGGCATAACCTTAGCCGTCGATGGAATTAGATTTGAGGCTGCACCAGAAATCTTCATAATTTTTTGCAAATGGAACAAATTAGCTTTGTCCCTCAAATATGAGAAGAACTTCGTATGATCTCTCAACCAGCTGGCCAATCTGTCGGCCGTTAAATAATCGTGACTAAATTCTGCAACATTCGAAGGACCATCATTGCTATTATTATTATTGAAACCGATTCTATTTAATCCTTGTGAAAAATTATCGAACCATTCTCTTATGGCGTTTGAGGCTATGTAGGCAGTAGTTGCTATACTTCTGGTGTTGTTTGTTGGAAGAGCTTGCTCCGAAATTGAGGGTTGCCAAATCTAAAAAGAGAAGGAAAAAATTAGTAAAAAATAGGCTTCAAGTATAATTTATATATAAAAAACTAGCATTTATTGATTTGTTGTATATGTTTGATTAACTTGTCGAAGAAGTTTGTTTTCGCCAGAGGCTGATATCATATTTTCTCAAGATTTCAAGTATTTCTGATTTGTTTGACACCAATATTGAAAAAGTATGTGTATCTTCGCTTTTAGTCAACGTTTTCTGAAAAACAAATATACCGATTCCAAAAATTTAAAATCCATTAGAAAAATAGTGTTTACTGTTATATCATCTAGGATCAACAATGTTGTTTAAGGAATTAGTTCATAGCCATTATATCACAACTTATTGCTAATGTAATTTTATAAACCAATACATTTATTCCACATTTATTTTTTTTATGAAAATACTAAACCTTTTTCGCATTTTCTTGGTACATAAATAAAATTAATTAATATTCTATGACTAAATAACACAATATGGCTGAACAATATTTCTCAAATAACAAATTTCACTACAATACTTATACAAATCGGATCGTTTGCAAACTCATAAACTAAGCTTATCGACAATAAACATGCTATAAAAATGTCGAACAAATCTCAATTTCTCAATATAAATCATAAATAATCTCACCAAAATCACACAAATCAAACATGATCCTGGTAGCAACATTACGAGTTGTGATTTATGCCATTCACATGTAATAAAATACCACTAATTAAATATTAATTTATTATTGAATTTTATGTGACACTTTGCGACTGAAATTGCATTTGGAAATGAGTTAGTGTTTTAGGTTTCATTTTATATAAATATTGTTGTTATCGGTGATGTTATTATGCGGGTTGTTGAGCAATGCAAATGTATAAGGTAAATCACCTACTTATTTATTAAAGTACGTAAACAATATAAAAAAATATATATTATTCTAATTTGCTCAATGCTTTTTATATGATTAATCAAAACAACAGACAAAGTTCGGTTAAATCGCGATATAACATTTCGGCATATTAGATCCCTGAAATTTTTTAAATTATTTCGTCAAGAAAAATCTGAATCCAAAAATATTTATAGAATAATTTTACGCTTTTAATAACTACCTGAATAAGAAGTTTGTTTTGACAGAAATACGATTTGCTATAATTTTAATTTCTAATTTCCACGATCACAGTTTCTTTAAGGCAAATTTATTATTTTGGAACATCTATCAGAACTCCTGCGAGCTGTTCAGTTAAATTTTCTCCTTCGACGTCGATTTTTGGGAAAAAACCCAACGGTTGACCACTCTATATTTTTATTATTAGAATGAATCTAATACAAATGATACATTTTGATTGGAAATATAATGGAAAAATATTTTTAATCTTATAATTGCAAAATTATCCATTTATCAAACCTTGTTATATTTGTCCTTGCATGACATTTTTCTCATTAATGTAGATCAACTCATTAGTAAAAATCTGCAGGTACTATTGCAATATATAAACTGGTTTTTCCGATTTGTTATAGAAAAATTAAATATGCAGATTTCAGACCTATTGTTGATCTGATGGAAAATTTTTAGACATATCTGCTAAATATGAAAAAACTCTTTAGCGAAGTTGAGTCTTTTTCTCAGTTTCATCAAAGGCATTTGTAATTTTTTAAATCGGTGCAACAGTTTTTGGGTAAACCTTGACGAAAAGTCAAATTTCAGCTTACAAACACTTAAATTTTGCAATATCGGTAACAAACGATTCAGAATGACGATTGAACTTGAGAAAACTTAAAATTACCGTATCGGATTTGAAGTTTGTCTTCGGGAAGGTAAAAAATGTAGAATGACAGATAGACATAATATTTTGATAATAGTTGTCGAAGTTAGTCATTGACTCTCAAGTTGATTATTTTAGAAAATCATTTAGAGTTCATGAATTTGCATAACTTGATTTAGTATCGGATTTTAATTATTTGGATGTACGTATATTATGAAACAATATAATAATACATATAGACTTATTTTTACTGGCCTTTATTACTTACTACATTCTTTTCATTTTCATTCTATTCAATGGTATTGCAACATATCAATGCTCATTTATTTTTATTAATATTTAAATATGTTGTTCAATATATAAATACAATTTTTACTCATATCAACTTTTTTGCACACTGTGCCGGAATTCCGTACTGGTACCTCTGAGATGCGAGTCTAAGCTCTAATGACCAATATGATTTCTTGAATTACCATAGAATCTGCATTTTTTTTGGAAATTTTGCACCCTTATTTAAAATTAAATAAATTTTTGCTCGTTGCATTCCTCGTTCTTTTATCCCTCGCCTAGTCGATGTTGCCGATGTTGCCGATGCTGGTCGTTTCAAAATAAACGTGCCTGTCAACATAGTCTTCATCGCACTTTTTATGTCGCTCTTAAGAACGTTTATGATCTTGTGTCTTAAAGACAGTTCATTGTCCTCCGAACTTGTTCTGTTAGCCATGTATGCCTATCGACGACGAACATTATGGTTTTATTAATGTATATAAATCGAATTACCATACAATGACAAAGTCCTACAAACCAGAGCTGCTGGACAAACCAGTTTTGGATCGGATTCGTATGTCTTCGTATTGACAAAGCGAAGTAAAAACTTAGATATCGGATCTCAAAATAATCATCATTCTTGCCTCTTAACGGAATCACTGTTTGAATTGTGAAAGAATTTTTTTTTTTCAAACGCGGTTGTTTCGGAGCGGTTCAGTGTTGGACGTGAGTGCAATACATAACGTAACCTAACCGTCGGAGAAACTACGATTTGGCATAAATCAGTGATTTATTTTGCCAACAAATTTATATATCAGTGATACATATGTTATAAGTGATGATGTTGCTTGAGGCGACTTTGGGATGGATCATTTTGGGCCAGGTCAGTACCTACTGTAATAAGAATAGAATATATGAGAGACACGATACGACACACTTTGCGAATCAATAACACATATACAATTGATAACAGTATTTAATATATTGATATTATGTACCAAATAGAAAGCAATTCAATTTTATAATTTCACTAAATTTTTTAGTCATTTTTAAGCAAAATTAAATGATACGTCGTTCATATACAATTTTTCTGTTGTAACCATGTTTTTTTGTAAAGAAGTTCTGTAATTAATGATGATTTGCTGTTTAATAAATTTTTAGATTTTAAATATTTACTCCAGCTGAATGATAACTCATATCTTGTGCCGAAACAAGTATAAATAAATAATTAAATTATTGATATTGATGTAGCAATCATTGGAACCTACGTTTTAACAGCAACTCTTATAACAACACTGAATTCGAGATTTAAATATAATATCCATATACAATCGAATTTCAATTTTATTAAATATTTTTTTATAATTCCAAAAAAATATTAATAAATTTGATACTAGTATTTACTACAGTACATTTATTTTTCAATTTTTTTGCCTTAAACCCAAATTTTGACAAAGTTATCCTATGATCAGCTTCAAATCATATTTAATGTCCAATATAATTATACTGTATTTTGAGCGAAATTTTGCAACATTATTAACTATATTTTACAATTTCATGCTATATTTCACAATATAAGTAACTAATAAATTGCTCTTACAAATGATTGTTAGTTACAAATCACATATAATTTAATGCCCAATATTACTATATTTTACAACATAATCTACATTTCATAACATAATTTGCTGTATAACTGACTTTTATTCCATTTATATCACATTTATATTATCATTCGTTTTCATTAGATCCAGGCCAGTTTCCTGGTCCCAATGCCCCTGAGTGC
>NW_020537646.1:6094373-6117799 GCF_003426905.1 Ctenocephalides felis | reverse complement strand
TTTCATCAATGGATTTAACTTTAAAAAGGAGTTCACTCCATGATAGAAAAACTTGCTGAAAATATGATCTCAAAGATTTAGTTTATGCATCATTCACTATGCAATATGGATATAGAAATAAGTACTGTGCTAGTGATTAGTATATACAATGTTGTCAATTTTGGAATCAACTGTAAATATTGCTCCAAATATGTATTATTGTAGCTCTATGATTTATTAATCATATTTTTTCAGTCCAAAGAACGCAGTAGAGAACATGTTTTCTTGATGCTATGGATTGCCTTTCAAGAAGTCAACGTGGTTTATTAGAAAATGGTATTGAGCAAGCCAAAAAAATGCTTACAGTTATATTTAGGCAGACACAAACTACTCTTGAAACACATCAAGTTATGTCTGCTGGTCCTTTTCTTTACTTAATCCTGGATGAGGTAAGGAGTTTGCAACATGTTCCCATTATTTCAAAATATAATCACCTTTATACTTTAATATAAAAATATTACAGGAAAGTCCTTATTTTTCGAATCCTTATGGTCTTATAATGTTAGCACAATTTGCATTGCGAGGGCATGTAGCTGTTTCAAGAAGTAGGAGGGCAAATGCACTTCCATTAATAGCTTGTGCTCCTTTGCAATTACATGATACTGCAATGGGACAGAGGACTGATAATGAACTAAAGGTAGCAAAATTTAAAACATATTTAATTTAGAAAAAGCATTTTTAGTTATCACACAATAATTTTAGGCAATGTCTTCTCAAGAAATGGAACTTTACGGAATGTGTTTAATGGTGGGATTGCCACCTGTATGTGAAGATTCCCCTAAAAAGTTAGTATAATTATGTCATATCACTCAAACAGTCTTTAAATATGTATTTTCGAAATTTCAGTTTCTTTGGAAAGGCATTTGAACAAGCAGCTCACAAATCACAAATATTAGCATTCTCAGACTTTTTTGATACTTCAATAGTTAAAATTAAATACTCTGACCGAACTAAATTTCTAGATGCTTTAACAGCTCTTCTCAGTTAATATTAATAGTTTAAATATTACTAATAAAATTGTACATTGTTTTATCAATTATGTAAGTTATGGACATTTTATTATTGCAGTGCAAAAACCATTGAAATCGTTAAGAATCACTAAGTGCTTTAATTATGTAGCTAATCGTAGGTATTTATTTATAAAATTATGTTAATTAATGTAAAAATGTGTGAAATATATTTTATATAAAAAAGATCTTCACATTGTTTATTTATATATTTAATTTGAAAGCAAATTCAGTTAGTCATTTAAAATAATCAACCCTTCAATAATAAATTAATTCGATAAAAAAAACTTTTTTCCATCTTTGAAACTGAGAATCTATGTACATCAAAATTTTCATTTATTTTTAATTTTAGATTCAGTTATATTAAGCAAAAAAACTTGTCAATCACCGTAAAAAATTCTAAGCAGTCATGCCCCAAAAACAAATGATATAACCAAAATAATTTGGCTACTCTTTTAACATTACACATTAAAAAAAATTTCAATGTTTAAGTATCTGTGTATTATATCGAAATATAATAAAGTACTTGAACATAGTTTACAGTTTTACTTTAGTATTTTAATTAATAAAAAATTCTAAAAACAACTTGCATGACATAAAAATGAGTAATTTAACGCCCATGGCAGCTCTGAACGAGCTAATGATGCAAAAGAAAGCACCTGTGCCCCTTTACGAACTTATTGAAGATGGAATACCGTTGCCAGGATATAAGTATTTCGTAAAAGCTGCCAATATAATAGCAGTAGGAACTGGGCGAAATAAAAAGGAAGCCAAGCATAATGGAGCAGCTATCGTCCTCAAGCTGCTTGCTTTGAAAGGTGTCGAACACAGGTAAAGTACAATTGAAACAAATTTTATTTGACATCTTGGATAATGTCATTTTGATTTCTGTGCAGACAACGCGGCGGGGATTTAGAAGGTCGTAACATTCGTAAGCTAGAAAGCAGCGTTGGGGCCCTGACGGCTTATCTTCGGCTGCACGACATTCCGCAAGCCACGTACGACATAAGCGTTAGTGGGCCTGCTCACGACCCCATTTTTACCGTAAGGTGTAGCGCTTTTAAGTATCATAGCGTAGCCTTCAGCGCACAGAAAAAACGAGCAAAGCAGCAGGCCTCTGCAGATCTATTAGAGGTAACAATAATTTGATCACAATTTGAATTTGGGTTTCATAGCGGGGCTATTGGTCAGGACTTTGTCATTTTAACGAGAAAGATTTGAACAGTAGTGACTTTAGTTTTCAATTGAAAATTCAGGTAGCAATATGTTCAGGTAGCAAGAGAAAATATACTTTAAGCAGCATTCAAAAAAGTAATCTGTGTCAGTGAAATTCTAATGATAAAATGCATCAAATAGAGATACGCCAAAATTTGGGTTGCTTTCTGCAAAAGCCGCTAAAGCCTTAAGTTCTGATCAGTTGTTTAAATAAAAATATAAAAAAGAATGATATATAGCATTTCAATTACCTATAAATTTATTTTTTCAGGTGTTGTCCTCGGTGCTTCCAGACACAACAACACCAACAATAGGGCAGCTTAAAGGTTCGACCAGAAATGCCGTACGACGTCGGAACAAATACAATACTTATTATAATACTCATCATTTTTAAAATATATTGACTTTCAACTTATAAACGAAACTTCGAAATGAAACATATTTAATACTCAATGACTAAAACCAGTCAATGAGTGAAACCCTCGCACATGTAAATACCATTTTTATCATAGTAATGCTTTGTATGAAAGTGTTTTAATAACTTATTATTGGATGATTATTATTTTTAAATTTTTGATTGTTAATTTTTGTTTGAAAATTGGCAATAAATCTATGCCATGTTGTGAACCAAAGCAATCTTGTTTCAATGATGTGAATGAGACGCGGTTAGGTTCTACAAAGTAGTAAATTTATTTATAACATTAATCTAGGTTTTAAGAATACGCACTAAAGTTAAATTATTTAAAAAATTGTAGAGGTTCGTAGTACATAATTGCTCTGCAAATGGCACTGCTTGGATTACCCAAATCTATAAGTGAAAAATTTAATTCGTTTAGAATAGAGATTAAGTTCATATAAAACGTATATACTTAAATGAATCTGTCAATCTAATTATTCATTACGAAATTATAATTACTTATGAGAATAATATAAGATTTGTTTAATTTTGTTTGTTGTTCACCCACGGCGAAATATTGAAATTCCCACGTTCCCGATACTTAAGTAAAATAAAATTTTAAAAACAAAATAAGTCGATGGATGTGCAATACGTTTAGTTTTGCCCCCTATTTATTTTTTTTGTATGGCACAGTAAAAAAAATATTTGATATTGGATAAGAAAAAGAAAAAAATATCCAAAAACAATAATTAACTTAATAATTTAATTTAATAAATATTTTACCTGTCATCATTGTTTTAGACCTGGTTATAACATCGGGTCTTTTCGCACCTTTGCCTTCAAGCATTCGAGATAAAACATGCCGCAATTGATCAGCCGCCGTTCCGCGTGATGTGATCGCTAAATCCTCTAACATTTCATGTGAATAACCCTGATAAAATATTAATTGTTATACCTGAATATTATTATCAAATACATGTATAAATCAGCACTTAAAACCAAGATAATTATTATTTACTGAGGCGTAGCGTGCCTTTCTACGACTTATTACGCCGTACAATCATGTTCATTGATGATTCTACATAGTACTACGATTTACTACGTCGTACTATGATAGTACTACGACTTACTACGTCGTACTATGATAGTACAATCATGTTCATTGATCATTCTACATAGTACTACGATTTACTACGTCGTACTATGATAGTACTACGACTTACTACGTCGTACTATGATAGTACAATCACTTTCATTGATCATTCTACATAATACTACGACTTACTACGTCGTACTATGATAGTACAATCATGTTCATTGATGATTCTACATAGTACTACGATTTACTACGTCGTACTATGATAGTACTACGACTTACTACGTCGTACTATGATAGTACAATCATGTTCATTGATCATTCTACATAGTACTACGATTTACTACGTCGTACTATGATAGTACTACGACTTACTACGTCGTACTATGATAGTACAATCACTTTCATTGATCATTCTACATAATACTACGACTTACTACGTCGTACTATGATAGTACAATCATGTTCATTGATGATTCTACATAGTACTACGATTTACTACGTCGTACTATGATAGTACTACGACTTACTACGTCGTACTATGATAGTACAATCATGTTCATTGATCATTCTACATAGTACTACGATTTACTACGTCGTACTATGATAGTACTACGACTTACTACGTCGTACTATGATAGTACAATCACTTTCATTGATCATTCTACATAATACTACGACTTACTACGTCGTACTATGATAGTACAATCATGTTCATTGATGATTCTACATAGTACTACGATTTACTACGTCGTACTATGATAGTACTACGACTTACTACGTCGTACTATGATAGTACAATCATGTTCATTGATCATTCTTCATAGTACTACGATAAACTACGTCGTACTATGATAGTACAATCACTTTCATTGATCATTCTACATAGTACTACGACTTACTACGTCGTACTATGATAGTACAATCATGTTCATTGATGATTCTACATAGTACTACGATTTACTACGTCGTACTATGATAGTACTACGACTTACTACGTCGTACTATGATAGTACAATCACTTTCATTGATCATTCTACATAGCACTACGACTTTCTACGTCGTACTATGATAGTACAATCATGTTCATTGTCATTTTACATAGTACTACGACTTACTACGTCGTACTATGATAGTACAATCATGTTCATTGATGATTCTACATAGTACTACGACTTACTACGGCATACTATGATAGTACAATCATGTTCATTGATGAGTCTACATAGTACTACGACTTACTACGCCGTACTATGATAGTACAATCACGTTCATTGATTATTCTATATAGTACTACGACTTACTACGTCGCACTATAATAGTACGATCATTTTCATTGATGATTCCTCATCGTACTACGAGAAGTTTTCTCACAAATTAAAAAAATCATAAAATTACAAGAATTTTCCACTTACTGCATAATTTTGGAGATTTTGCGTCTTCGCATCCCTTTTCATAAGATCATACAGCATCAACATTTCCACATAAGCCTTCGTAGGTGGTATTCTTTTCTTTCTCAAGAAAGGTGATGCATCTCGTTCCTGATCTGCATCTAGCTCTTCATAATCTTCATAGTTCTTTAAGAAATTTCCTATAGCATCAAATTCATTTTCTTCAAAATCGCTAAAAGCAAATTCATCATTTCGTGTTTCACTGATTTGTTCATGTAAATCTCGATGAATTTTTGGAAGATATTGAAGATAGTTATCGTCATATGTAGCATCTAAATTGGATGTCGAATGAAGAATAGTTCGGTCATCTTTATTTGGTGGCTTTTCAGGTGCGAAATATCCTGGTTTGTGAGGCTTTGTTGGGGGTGGAACTGAAAATAGAATAAACAATAAAAAATAACAATGAGTTTTATGTTATATATTACATTATTACCATTACCTGGTTTTGAGGTTGAAGTGGGCACTTGTCCAGCAGAAATAGGTCTTCGTGTAGTTGTTGGCCCTTCGAATTCGTATGGCAACATTTCAGACAAATGTTGCAGAATCTGCATAGCAGCTGGAAGATAATTGTCGGATAGCTGCAGGGCATCAGTGCGCTCTGCAAGTGCACTCAGGGGCATTGGGACCAGGAAACTGGCCTGGATCTAATGAAAACGAATGATAATATAAATTGTGATATAAATAGAATAAATGTCAGTTATACAGCTAATTATGTTATGAAATGTAGATTATGTTGTGAAATATAGTAATATTGGGCATTAAATCATATATGATTTGTAACTAACAATCATTTGTAAGAGCAATTTCTAAGTTACTTATATTGTGAAATATAACATGAAATTGTAAAATATAGGTAATAATGTTGCAAAATATCGCTCAAAATACAGTATAATTATATTGGACATTAAATATTTTTTGAAGCTGATCATAGGATAATTTTGTCAAAATTGGGGTTTAAAGCAAAAAAATTGAGAAATAAATGTACGGTAGTAAATACTAGTATCAAATTTATTAATATTTTTTGAATTATAAAAAAATATTTAATAAAATTGAAATTCGATTGTATATTTATAATATATTTAAATCTCGAATTCAGTGTTGTTATAAGAGTTGCTGTTAAAACGTAGGTTCCAATGATTGCTACATCAATATCAATAATTTAATTATTTATTTATACTTGTTTCGGCACTAGATATGAGTTATCATTCAGCCGGAGTAAATATTTAAAATCTAAAAATTTATTAAACAGCGAATCATTATTAATTACAGAACTTCTTTATAAAAAAACATGGTTACAACAAAAAATTGTATATGAACGACGTATCATTTAATTTTGCTTAAAAATGACTAAAAAATTTAGTGAAATTATAAAATTGAATTGCTTTCTATTTGGTACATAATATCAATATATTAAATACTGTTATCAATTGTATATGTGTTATTGATTCTAGCATTTGATTCGCAAAGTGTGTCGTATCGTGTCTGCTCATATATTCTATTCTTATTACAGTAGGTACTGACCTGGCCCAAAATGATCCATCCCAAAGTCGCCTCAAGCAACATCATCACTTATAACATATGTATCACTGATATATAAATTTGTTGGCAAAATAAATCACTGATTTATGCCAAATCGCAGTTTCTCCGACGGTTAGGTTACGTTATGTATTGCACTCACGTCCAGCACTGAACCGCTCCGAAACAACCGCGTTTGAAAAAAAAAATATTCTTTCACAATTCAAACAGTGATTCCGTTAAGAGGCAAGAATGATGATTATTTTGAGATCCGATATCTAAGTTTTTACTTCGCTTTGTCAATACGAAGACATACGAATCCGATCCAAAACTGGTTTGTCCAGCAGCTCTGGTTTGTAGGACTTTGTCATTGTATGGTAATTCGATTTATATACATTAATAAAACCATAATGTTCGTCGTCGATAGGCATACATGGCTAACAGAACAAGTTCGGAGGACAATGAACTGTCTTTAAGACACAAGATCATAAACGTTCTTAAGAGCGACATAAAAAGTGCGATGAAGACTATGTTGACAGGCACGTTTATTTTGAAACGACCAGCACCGGCAACATCGACTAGGCGAGGGATAAAAAAGCGAGGAATGCAATGAGCAAAAATTTATAAATCATTTCAATAAACCAGATATTGCAATAGTACGTTAAGTTTAAATAAAGTAGCAGAATTTAAAAAAAAAACACACAAATTCTATGGTAATTCAAAAAATGAAATTGATCATGAGGTCTTAGACTCGCATCTAAGAGGTACCAGGACGGAATTCCGACACAGTGTGCAAAAAAGTTGATATGAGTAAAAATTGTATTTGCATATTGAACAACATATTCACATATTAATAAAAATATTTCAGCATTGATATGTTGCAATACCATTGAATAGAATGAAAATGAAAAAAATGTAGTAAGTAATAAAGGCCAGAGTAATAGTAAAGGCCAGTAAAAATAAGTCTATTATTATTGTGTTCATAATATACGTACATCCAAATAATTAAAATCCGATACTAAATCAAGTTATGCAAATTCATGAACTCTAAATGTTTTTCTGAAATTAATCAACTTGAGGTCAATGACTAACTTCGACCAAAATATTATCATCATGTCATTCTACATTTTTTACCTTCCCGAAGACAAACTTCAAATCCGATACGGTAATTTAAGTTTTCTCAACGTTTCAAGTCATTCTGAATCGTTTGATACCGATATTGCAAAATTTAAGTGTTTGTAAGCTGAAATTTGACTTTTCGTCAAGGTTTACCCAAAAACTGCTGCACCGATTTAAAAAATTACAAAGCCTTTGATGAAACTCAACTTCGCTAAAGACTTTTTTTCATAATTAGCAGATATGTCTAAAAATTTTCCATCAGATCAACAATAGGTCTGAAATCTGAATATTTAATTTTTCTATAACAAATCGGAAAAACCAGTTTATATATTGCAATAGTACCTGCAGATTTTTACTAATGAGTTGATCTACATTAATGAGAAAAATGTCATACAAGGACAAATATAACAAGGTTTGATAAATGGATAATTTTGCAATTATAAGTTTCAAAATATTTTTCCTTTATATTTCCAATCAAAATGTATCATTTGTATTAGATTCATTCTAATAATAAAAATAGAGAGAGGTCAGCCGTTGGGTTGTTTCCTAAAAAGCGACGTTGAAGAAAATTTAACTGAACAGCTCGCAGAAGTTCTGAAAGATGCTCCAAAATAATAAAATTGCCTTAAGGAAACTGTGATCGCGGAAACTAGAAATTGAAATTATAACAAATTGTATTTCTGTCAAAAATAATCTTCTTATTCAGGTAGTTATTAAAAACGTAAAATTATACTATAAATATTTTTAGATTCAGATTTTTCTTGTACGAAATAATTTAAAAATTTTCAGAGATCTAATATGCCGTTGTTTTGATTAATCATATAAAAAGCATTGAGCAAATTAGAATAATATATTTTTTTATATTTTTTTACGTACTATAATGAATAAGTAGGTGATTTACCTTACACATTCGCATTGCTCAACAACCCGCATAATAACAATACCGATAACAACAATATTTATATAAAATGAAACCTAAAACACTAACTCATTTCCAAATGCAATTTCAGTCGCAAAGTGTCACATAAAATTCAATAATAAATTAATATTTAATTAATGGTATTTTATTACATGTGAATGGCATAAATCACAACTCGTAATGTTGCTACCAGGATCATGTTTGATTTGTGTGATTTTGGTGAGATTATTTATGATTTGTATTGAGAAATTGAGATTTGTTCGACATTTTTATAGCATGTTTATTGTCGATAAGCTTAGTTTATGAGATCAATTGAAAATACTGCAAACGATCCGAATTGTATAAGTATTGAAGTGAAATTTGTTATTTGAGAAATATTGTTCAGCCATATTGTGTTATTTAGTCATAGAATATTAATTTATTTTATTTATGTAAATATTTCAATTGTACCAAGAAAATGCGAAAAAGGTTTAGTATTTTCATAAAAAAATTAAATGTAAAATAAATGTATTGGTTTAGAAAATTACATTAATAATAAGTTGTGATATAATGGCTATGAACTAATTCCTTAAACAACATTGTTGGTCCTGGATGTTATACCAGTAAACACTATTTTTCTAATGGCTTTTAAATTTGTGAAATTGGTACATTTGGTTTTCAGAAAATGTTGACTAAAAGCGAAGATATACATACTTTTTCAATATGGGTGTCAAACAAATCAAAAATACTTGAAATCTTAAAATATAATATCAGCCTCTGGCGAAAACAAACTTCTTCAACAAGTTAATCAAACATATACACCAAAGCAATAAATGTATTGCTATATATTGCTAGTTTTAAATATAGTAATTATACTTGAAGCCTATTTTTTACTAGTTTTTTCCTACTCTTTTTAGATTTGGCAACCCTCAATTTCGGAGCAAGCTCTTCCAACAAACAACACCAGAAGTATAGCAACTACTGCCTACATTGCCTCAAACGCCATAAGAGAATGGTTCGATAACTTTTCACAAGGATTAAATAGAATCGGTTTCAATAATAATAATAGTAATGATGGTCCTTCGAATGTTGCAGAATTTAGTCACGATTATTTAACGGCCGACAGATTGGCCAGCTGGTTGAGAGATCATACGAAGTTCTTCTCATATTTAAGGGACAAAGCTAATTTGTTCCATTTGCAAAAAATTATGAAGATTTCTGGTGCAGCCTCAAATCTAATTCCATCGACGGCTAAGGTTATGCCTGATGTTCGAGTTAGTAATGGGACTAATTCGACTAGTGTTTAATAAAAATATTTAACAATATAATAATATATTTAATTTCGTTTGCAATAGTCGTAAAAAATTGCTTTACCAACAACTCTTTTTAAAAAATAAATAAACATTAAACTATTAAATATTGTTGTAAAGGAGATTTCTGATATTTTACCTAATTTAAGTTGATTTTTTAATTTTATTAATTTATGATAAATATTATTTAACTTCATTTCTGCAGCACCTCAATGTACAAAACAAATAATAGTATTTTACGAAGTTGTCGCTTCGAATAGAGCGCTAAAATTACACAAAATATATAACATTGTAAAAATGAAGTCATTTTTAAATTTGATCTATTTAAGTGAAATTAATATTATTTTATAATATGACAATTTCTTAATTATATCACAAAAATACAAATCCAAACATACTTACAAATATACAATTAACATTTATCACCATAACGCTTTAATAACATGTAACTTACATATAACTTTTTATATGAATTATGTAAAATGAAACGTTCTTCTTTTAAAAATATTCGGTTAATATTGTATTTTTACTTTATTCTAATTAATTGCAATATGTTTCAACTTATAAGTTGCAAAAGAAAAATATCTCAAACGCAATAAAACTGGAGTTTTTTTTTCATATATACTGCAACTACACGAACCTTAACGTTATGTTTAAAGTTATAAGTTTATGGTATTATATAAAACATTTCACATCTACAATCATCTAATTCTTGTAAATAATTTACTTTATAACTATTTATACAAATAATTTATGAACTAGGTCAAAATAAAAACCAATACAAAAGTTTTATAATTCAAAGTTTCACTCACTGTATAATAAATGGAAAAATAAAGGTCGTACGGAAATGTAGAATTGTAAATGTAGAATCTTTTTTAAATAGTTTTTTATTTTTATATTAAAATCACTATATTTTCTATAAATAATAAGTGGCTTAAATCGGCGCGTATCCAAATTACAAGCTTTATTCTAAACCAGATTTATTTTTATTTTATTAAGTATAATAACTATTTGTCCGTTATTATTATATTAACACGTAGTAGATAGATATATCGAATACAGGATTACTTGATAAATAATTCAATTTATGATTATATAATAATAATAATTCGTAGAAAGATATTTCTTATTTCAAATGTAACAATTTACATTGCTGTGCTTTCTTTGCCTTCAATTTGTGTGTTTTCCTCTTGTAGAGTATATATGCCAGACAAACTTATGGCTGGTACGTCACCTAACATTTCGGGAAGCTGGTGCATGTATCGATCAGTTTCTGTATCGAAAAAGCCCCGTGGTCAAGATTTTGCCTCATGTTTCAATCTGTGAACAATTTCTTCGTGCATAACATTGAAGCACATAGCAGTCAGAGCCATTCCGGCTAAAATATAGCCGGAACAAAACCACGTGGTGAACGTTGATTCATCTTGAATCATATCGCCAAAACCAACGGTGCTCAATGACATGAAGCAAAAATATAATCCGTCAATGAATGACCAGCCTTCGAGTTTGAGAAGCGAGAGAGCGCCTAGGCATATGTAGCCACTCATGGCTCCCAGGCAGAGCAATACTGGTGCGAGCAGGCTCAGGCCGCTCAGCTCGGGCGGCGAGGTGACGCTGTGGTCTTGCAAATAGAATGGTTCTTGTAATCCTAAACGCTCTTTACGCATTCTGCGCTCCTTGTCGGCCATTTGGCGCTCATCGTAACAGCAATATCCACAATTGGAACAAAGACAACAGCACAGGGCTCGGGAGAACACACCACGAGCGACCCTCGACAACAGACCGCCGGCACTTGACAAGTAGAGTAAGGTTAAGGGGATGCCGACGCTCGCGTAGGCCAAAGTCACCGCACGGCCCAATGACGTCCGCGGTGCTACGTTACCGTAGCCTGTTGGAAATTTAACGATACATGAGGGAAACAATCGATATGCCAATTGAAAGCCAATAATAAAACAACAAATGAATAAAGCACTACCTAAACATCCACTGAAGATATTGATATAAGGTTAATTTAAAAACAAAATCGGATAACGCACGTAATAAACATAGTAAACCGCATGCAACGAGCAACAAAAATATATTAAACCAAAATGCCTAAATCGCATAAGTATAAGATATATAAATCACACCATTCAAAGTTTTCTATAATAATTAATTCAACTTACCGATAGTTGTCAAAACTGTCAAAGAATAGAGAAAAGCTCTTGCAAAAGTCCATTCATAATCACTTTGTACATGAGTTGAAACTGATACAACTTGCGAGTGAGATTGCGAATTGGATGGATCTAAATCCTCCGATAACTTCTTTACAAGCTCTTCTTGGAATCTGGAAATAGTTAATAAAAAATAACATTAGATATCAAATATAGCTCATCAAAATTTCTGAATTGCCAAGATGTGGTATTCCGAGAAAAATGTTACTTTATGTACAATGTAAGTGGAAATAAATATACGCCAGATTTTAGAATGCACTATAATCACGTCTTTAAAAAAGTTATCATAAATCGCAATAAATGTGAAATTTTGCATAAAATATGCGCATAAACTTAATTTATAAAAAGAGCTTAAAAAATTTATTTTGCACTTAAAAGTAATAAAAAATATTGTTAATTCTAATGTAGCATTCTTACTTCAAAAATAATAGTGGTATGAAACAATTTAATATTTGAATTTATAGCAACTATTATTCCTTAATATTTAATTTGATATCTCGTTTGGCATATATAACAAAAATTTAATATATTTACCTGGCTATTTCAAGAGCTGCCAACCTTGTCCAGTTTTCTCTGTAAAGAATATTTAATGAGACTGTTATATCCCAAATATTTTCTACTGTCCTGGCTCGAGCTTCCGCGTTGCTTCGGCTCCATTGTGCAATTGTTTGGTTTAGTGCCAACGACGATTTCAAGCTTTTACCTAATAACAACATAAATGCATTCTATTTAAGTAATGGCTATTTATCTTAATAACAATGTAATCTTCATTCCGTTTGTTTTAGATAGGTGAAAAAATAATTAGCAAAATGTAATGGTTAAAACAAAATAATTCTCTAATGTATTTGAAGAGTTCCAACGAGTAATTTAATAAAAAAAACTTCGGAATAAAATACATCGTATTCTAAAAAATCTGAATTCTTACCAGTATTCGGTCTCGTGACAGCCGCAGATGCAAGTGATCTCTGAGGAGCAATTGCAGCATCTCCTTCTATGGCCAAGAATATGAACGATCCTATAAAAGAAAATAGAATTATTTTATATATTACATAAATTTTTAAAATAGAGCAAAATATATACAAAATCTCATATAAATGTACAACGCAAATATGAACCGATACTATGTATATGATTTATTCAATAGCAATCTCAAAATAGAGTACCAAATTCTCTGTTCCAACCGCGCAAGAAGAAGTTTACTATTATTATTATTATTACAAAAGTAGCAGAACATTGCAATTATTTCTTAGCTTACAATAGTAGAAAGTAATTTAAGGCAAGTTGAAATTACACATTTTGCAATGGCATAAATATAAGTTAAGCGCATCGCAAATTTACGCCAAGAAAATGTACTCATTACATATTTATTATTCTGAAGAGACCATAAACAAGAAGCCACAACTTCGTACGAGCTTTCGCCCATGAGTAATTCCATTTAAGCTAGGGACAAACTTGTGGCAAAATAAACACATACACATAGACATATATATATATATATATATATATATATATATATATACAACCATTCTAAGTGCAAATGTTGCAGGCGGTGGATTCAATTTTCAGGTAAATTAATACAAACTTTGTGGTGCTATCACCTTGCGCATTTGCATGCTGAAAATAACTACTGCAATATTTTTGAACAAACTAAACAAAGTGTGTAAAAAATGAAGAAGGCTATAGAACATTCTCGAAAAAATAGTAAATTGATTGTTATTAGAAATTTTCATGTTCGCTTATATAAAGGCTATGTGAAATCAATTATATTAAAACCAAATTAGACCAAATTAGACCAAAAGTACTTTTTGAAAATTTGATATTGTTATTTTGTTTCATTTTTATTTATAGTTCTAAAAATGCAAAAATTTTGACTGAATAGTTTTTGCTACTTCTCTATTTTTTATACATTTTAAACTGCAAACACAACTTAAAGGTAAAAGTTTCAAAAGGCAACGCAATGGTTGTTCTATTTATATTTGATATATTTTATATTAGATTTTTTTCATCAATATTTTTAAGAAATGTATAACACTACTGCTCGATATCAGATTTATTCTGGGATTTCGTGATTTTGAAACCATGCGGTTATTACAGAGCTACAAAGCACCTAAAAACTCTCGATCATAAGTTCTTTCTTCTAAAATTTTAAATGCCTTTCTTTAAACTTCTTCAAATCAAAAAATGTAGATATTATTCATTTCATTGATTTATATATATATATATATATATAATATGTAAATATAATGTATAGAAATGATCTAATAATTTTAGTTGAAATAATAAAATTATAAGTATATAATAAACTTTATATAATATAACATATATATATATATATATATATATATATATATATATATATATATATATATATTTACGTATCATTAACATTAAATTTATTTGGGCCACATATAACCGATCTCAAATTCAAATTTTATTTAATTTTTTGGAATGACGTGTTTAATTATCTGGAGTTTACTAATATTAATTTTTGGAAAAAAATGTTGTTACTTTGTAATTATTTAACTGTACAAATATAACGGACAGATTCGTGCAACTTATTATCGAATAACATATGATGCAGTCCTGAAGATAATATTGCAATAATAACCGTTATTCTCGCCAAGATCCGATGAGCAAACAAAATAAATCGACAAAATCAAAAGGAATAAAATACTGTATCTTTTGGAGTTCAAGTTAGTATTCGATATAATTTTCGCACGTGCAGATGTAAAATGATTTTAAATATGAAAACTTTCCACCAGAAATTTTGTTCGTGATAGAATGCATAAAAAATAATTGATAAAGCTTCTGAAAAACTATAAATGATCGTTCAGTTTAAGGTGATTTTTAATCATTCGAAAAGTTGCCGGAGAAGTGGATGGACAAATTTAAATTAAATCGATAGTGGTAAAAAAAATTATAATGAGCAGTAATGCAATGTATTGCCCGTCTAATACAGCGACGGGAGCGGCGGGACAATTATTTACAATGTTATTACAAAGTGTAATGGCATCTCCTTGCAATCTTACTAGTAAATGGCCTGAAGATTGGGGAGAACATTTAAATACAGGTGAAAAAAAAATTTAATCAAATAATACATAGAAAGATAAAAAAACTCGCAAATTGAAGAAATATTAATCGAATAGCAAAGGTATCTATATAGCAATGGTATATATAATAGCAAATGTATATAGATTCTGTAGGTAACTGTCTAAAAATAATGTAGTATAATATGAAATTTTATTGAAATGATTTTTATGTATATTCCAACTATTATATGATTATATTAAAAATAATATCAAAATATAATTTAAAATTGCATCCAATTTTATGACTAATGTGAAAAAAGTTCATATCGAACATTGACATTATTTATTATTCCATAAAATTTTATCTGCACGTTAAAGTTTTTAATATGATTTTATAGGTCATTGTATGTCATATTTTGTAAAAAAAGAATTTTATTTGCGATATAATTTAAATATTTTTTTTAGACTTTCCAGTGTACGATTTTATAGTGGTGGGTGCAGGTTCTGCAGGATCAGTTTTGGCCCATCGTCTTGCAGAAAATAAAAAATGGCAAATTTTACTAATTGAAGCTGGTGGAAATCCTCCTATCACTTCTGAGGCAAGAATACTTTCAATAAACAATAATTGATAATAAATTATTTAATAATTAAACTCGTTATTCGACACTATATTATAAATGACTTCTTAAAGATTTTTCAGTTTCTAACTGAAGGCATAAATTCGATGAATAATTACTTCACGAAATTAAAAGCAGAAGCAATGAGATTATTTATTTGGTTCAGCTGTTAATTGTTTGACTTAAGTATAATATTATCTGAATATATAATTATCAGCATATGAATAAACAAATGTAGTCCATATTTTTACATCATCAGGTTAAGGTGCTAGATTAGTTATTTTTATATTATATTTATTTAAATTTCATATTTTATAGATCCCTTCAATGTTCTTCTCTACCCAAAAGACCGATATGGATTGGGGGTATTACACAGAACCCAGCGATCGATATTGTTTAGGGTTCCGTAACCAAAGTTGTTACTGGCCAAGAGGCAAAACTCTCGGTGGAACTTCCGCCATGAATGCAATGGTTTACATTCGAGGAAACAGAAAAGACTACCATGCTTGGTCATCAGCAGGCAATGAAGGTTGGAGCTATGACGAAGTTATTCCATTCTTCAAGAAATCAGAAGACATGCGTGCTCCTCAAGTTTTGGATCAAGACTATGGACAATTTCACAATACCTTTGGTGATTTAAAAGTTGATAACTATTATGATCCTGATACAAAACTGAAACATTCTTTATTAAGGCTGGAGGTGAAATGGGTTTACCCTTAGTTGATGATATCAATTCAGATACAAAAGTAGGAATAACGATACTTCAAGGAACCATAGATCACGGCACAAGGTGCAGTTCGGCAAAAGCATTTTTAACTCACGAACAAAAAAATTTGCACGTTGTTAAACATGCTTTAGCAACAAATATTGTGATTAATCAACAAAGCAATTGGGCCATAGGTGTAAAATTCAAACGCAAAGGTAAAAGTTATACAGCTTGGAGTACTAAAGAAGTAATATCAAGTGCTGGAAGCATCAATACCCCACAATTGCTTATGTTAAGTGGAATTGGCCCAAAAGACCATTTACGTGAATTGGGTATACCACTTGTAGCAGATTTGCCAGTTGGAGAAAATTTACAAGACCATCTATTTCTTCCAATTTGGGTCTTGCTTAAAAAATCAAATCAAAGTATTTCAAAAAAACAAGAAATTAATGCTATTTATGATTACTTCATGAATCATGACGGTCCTTTATCTGGTGTCGATATAACAAATGTGGGAGGTTTTTTCAATACCGACGAGCCTTACTCATTTTACCCAAACACGCAGCTGCATTTTGTTCTCACTCCAAACAATGATGACAGCGGATTGCCGTTAATAATAGATTGTTTTGGTTATGTTGATGAAATAGGACAAACTTTAATAAAAGCTAATAAACAAGGTGATACTCTCCTAACGATGTTAAGCATTTTGAATCCAAAATCGAAAGGTTATATAAAGTTACAAAGTAAGGATTCCAATCAACATCCTAAAATTTATCCAAACTACTTGGACGATCCTGATGATATGCATGTAGCCCTCAATGCGGTCAAATTTATGGAGAATTTTGTTAAAACAGAAGCTATGCGAGAGTTAGGTGCTGAAATTATAGATTTGAACATACCAAACTGTACCAATTTACCAACATTTAGTCAAGAATATTGGAGATGTTTCATTCACAACACGGCAACTACTGAATATCATCCATCCGGCACTGCTAAAATGGGCCCTGTCGAGGATAAATCCTCGGTAGTCGATTCAAGATTGAGGGTTCATAAAGTTAAAGGATTACGTGTCGTAGATGCTAGCATAATGCCGAATATTGTCAGTGGTAATTTAAATGCTCCTACTATTATGATAGGAGAAAAGGCAGCTGCTATGATCAAGGAAGATTGGCAGGCAAATTAACCACAGGCTTACGTAAATCATACCAATTACTTTATATAATGTAATTATATCAGAAATGTAATATATTATAAAACTATCCACTTACCTAGTAACGTGTAGGCCAACAATAAAGCACAAATGCCAAAATTAGTCAGCAATCCTCCCCACAAGGCGCTGTTCTTCACGCGACCCAAACATTTTGTGCAGGAGCTCTGGTCTCCTCGGCTGTCGGCGCTGTCCAGGCCGCAGCTTGGATTTTGTTTGATGCCACCCATATTGCCTTTTTTTGTGAATTCTGCATACGGTTTGTAACGATATTTTCCACTATCTTTTTCCATGTCACAAATCCATAGTAATTGATATCCTTCAGCGACGTATAGTTAATTGAGAATAGAATCTGAAATAAATTAAATAAATGAAATTAGTATTAATTGATAATTGTAAAATACTGATAGTTTGTTATATTTAAATTTATACACATCATGACAAAGTATAAACCAATTAATAATATTAACTGTATATTTAATGATAGTAAAAATAATTTGAATAAGTTAAACACATTTATTCACATGTAATGATAGTAATAGTTCAAGCACTAGAATTAAGACACAATATTATGATGTATACTTTAATTAAGCTAGTAAAAAAATTATTGCAATATAAATAAATTTATTATATAAAGTGCTGTTAGGAAATTAATTTAATAAATTTAAATTAGTTGTAAATTTATTCAATAACGATAAAAATAGTTATGATTTTGTTACATCTATATATTATTTATCCGTAGTAAATAGATTTGCAAAACAATTATCAATTATGTTAACTTCGTTTGTTTCTAATGACTAGTTTATTGTCTCTAATTACACTCTCCACAATATTTATCTCTATATATTATTCTTTTGTTATTCTATTCATATGTCATGATATTTACGTCGGACATAAAGACAATAAACGAGTGATTAGAGACGAACAAAGTTAACAATTATGATTTTAGTTTTCTTAACTAAAGCCTCTTTCTTTCTCAAAAAATGTATTCATTTATTTATTTATTTATTTATTAACTCAACGCCCAAGGCAATTATTTATTTATTTATTTGAAATTATTCATTTATTTTGTAATTCAGAAATATTTTTTACGTTTCGGAATATGGGATTTTGTTTACTTCAGGAACTTTGAAATTTGAAACTATTTTTTTAAAATTAAGCACTCACTAAAAATCAACATTTTATATTGAAATTTGTTTTTTTTTATAGATTTTGAATTTTGAACAATTTTAGAAAATAATTTTTAACCATCTTAAATTCATCTTTAACTCTTCTCATCTATTCAACAGAATGGCTATGAAATATGTGTTTTGTAATAAACATTATTTAAATAATTTATAATCAACAGCAATAATGATACAGTAATTTTCAGAATATATAAAGGTCGAAAGACAAAATACAAACTCTATTTTAGTTAATACATATAAAAAGCAAATTAATAAAAACGTGAGATACATAAATACTGTAATGACAATAAATCATAGATAGAGTACAGATGCTTAATTTCACAATGGCATATTATCTTTCAAGTGCAAGTGTATATAAATAACATATCACAGATATTATAATTAAATATCTTTTAACAAATTGACTTATGTGTAAGATGTTTTAATGCGCCCTCACCTATCTCAAGCTTACATCCACAGAAATTTGGTAGCACCACTAAAACTCGAAACAAACGCAGTCTTTTTCACTTATGTTTTAAACATTGAATCATACAGGTGAACAGCCACAATTATAAGTACCATCCAATTTTTATTCTAGTGTATTACATTGAAATTTTCATAAGAAAATGGCACAGAAACATCCGAATCACATTTGCGGGCAGAAGTCAATATATTGTTTGCTCATGCGCCGGAAAAAGGCGCAGGCGTGCGGCGAACGCGCCGGAAAATATCATCCCCGAATAAGTTATTCACACATTTTACATGAATTATTCTATCCCCCAAGTACGAACTTATTTGCGTACACATTTGTTATGTTTCAAAGTTGGAATTTTAATTTATGTGGAACGCATTGCGAGATGTTATAGGATCGGATTACAGATACATGGGGACGAATGATAATGGGAAAAATAGAGATTTAATAGACAAAAGTCCATAAAACTTTTGCAATGATGATAAAAAGATAATCAAAGTATTGTATATACATATTTAATATGTGTATTATAGACCAAATTTGTTGTAAATAAAAATAACCAAATTTGTTGTAAATAAAAATAACTCTAATCTCGTACTTTATTAACAGAGGTTTATGTTGCTCCAAAAAATCTCACCTTGTGTGTACCTTTATATGTGTATAACGTCCAAAATTTCGCTTTTTGTCAAAGTTTTATTGAAAATAGCTCGAATTGCTATTTTTATGTTTTATCAAGGTTTCAAATCATTATATATGGCTTGATACCAAAATTGGAAAAAGTATATGGGTATGATCGTACTTGAGCCAAAATTTGACCTTTCGTCGGTGTATTTCCCAAAAACGACTGCATCGATTTCAGAAGTTTAAAAGCCATTGAACAAAACTCAATTATATTTTTTACAGACAAGTGCAACATATCTGTCCACATTTTGGGCAAAATCCTAAAAGATTTTAAAAACTCCGAAACTGTTCTAAAGGTCTCGAAAGTTTAGAATCGTGTTGATCAATTTTTGCTAAAGATCGGCCGTGTCGTTTAATTGATTTGTTCAACAATTTTTAAGAAACTTTGTATGATTACAAAATTCGTGGTCTTAAAGAACATCCTAAAATATTAGGAACCTAAAAAATGTCAATGTTCGGAAAAATGGGTCTAAATTGCTAAACCTCAATGATGCAACTAGTTTTAGTTTGGGCAAAATAGTACACCTAGATAAAAATTCATATAATGACAAAATTTATAATATGTTATTTATGTATATAATTCATATATAATTCAATAGTGCTAAATTTTGTAGTGCTGTGTTCAAACTGCTTACGCCTAGGTAATTTTATTTAAAATGTGTGTTTAATTACATAATTTATAACATGTTATTTTTAACTTCCCGTAGGGTGAATTCTTCTCTAAAACAGCCATGCAGCATGATTGCTTTGGAAAAAAGATTTTCAGAAAAGTACAAAAAAATTCAAAGTTTTTAAAAAAGTCAAACTTCAAAAATTTCAAAATTTTCCCAGAACTTTTTTTGTAGTTTTCTTTCATTTTTGAAGATTTAAAAAAAAAATCGGTACCGTAAGTACCAGCAATTTGCCTTAAGGCCACTTGATATGCGATTAAAAAATTTAATTTTATTCTATAATGGGTATTACAGTGTCCATTCAAAAGTGGTATTCTCTATAAAAATGTATGGTTTTCAAATTTCATTTAGTTTATCGAAAACAAAATGAATAGCAAATGACGAAAAATGGGCAAATTGTAAAAATGATTGATCGGTTTGTTTGACCCGAATCGCAATTATTTCCAATTACACGCGGCGATGGTTTCGCGGAATGCTTTTTGCGCGCCCCCCATTTGGCGGGTGAGATTAATGTAATTTCTACCACATACTTCATTTAATTTTTCTCGATGGCGTTTCCAATAATGTATGAGGTTTTGTTATAATTCAATTCACGAGCTTTCCATTTAAATGGAATTCAAAACACTGGCTATATTTTAAAGTATTTTTTAAAATATATTCTGTTAATAAATTTATTTAACAAATTAAACTTTACCTTTCTTACATTAAGAATTGAACTTGGGATTGAGGGTGTTTGAGAAATCATAACTTGTATATTCATAGATACTGCAAAAAGCAAGTATCTTAAAAAATTTGTTAATTAATTTGTAATATTTTATTTTTTAATTCTCTAATACTTAAAAGAAGAATTATTTGATCGAAAAATTTTGATGATTTCACATGTGCATAAATAAATTTATCTTCAAATTAATAATATTAGTGATAGCATAGTTATCAATAAAGGCTTTTTATTTACTTTTCAAAACCATTAACAATTTGTTTCAGATAGAGCTGAATTATCATTAATTATATATAAAGTAGATATCAATAACATTTCCGTTTGTCGCCAATTTTTTTATTATAATATTCTTTTAGATATTTTTTGAAGGACGCATTCATTTAAAAGCTATAACCATTATTTTAAAAACTTATTTTGTCATGATGTACATAGCAATATCAATACCTATTTCAACGATGAAGTGGGTCAATTAGACCTGCAGGTCACATCCCAAAATAAAGGTTAATGATCTATGAATGAATTATGAAGTATATTATTGATATGTAAAATTGTAGCCAAATCAAGGACAATAGTGGTAAAATATAAAAAAATCCCTTACATCATTAAATAGCATAAATTATAAAATTTTCAATCTGGCCTTTATATTAATAATTTTATTAAATTAACTACGATTTGATTTAATTAACTATTTTTTCAGATTCAATTACCATGGCATGAATGTAATATCGCATGCACCTATGTACTATCTATTATATTTTATCGCCCAGAAAACTGATAACATTTGTTTTAAAAGGTAAAATCTTCAATTTATGCCAAAATACACAAATTCGTAATATTGATTGATAAAAAGCCTTATCAGCTTAACTTTAGCAGATAAGCAAGATAGGAATTGCAAGTAATGGCATTCCTATAATTTATATTAACCGGCTTATTAGTAATATTTGTGCTTTCGTTTAATATCAATGAATCTAATAATTAAGTTATGTGGGTAATATGAATTAATTAGAGTTTAAATTTTTAAAGGCTATTTATTCGCAGAAAATGGTGAGTAGGAACTTAAAACTTTTATAAAGCTTTTATGAAAAATACACTGTTGAAGTAGGCTTTGTAATGCATTTATAATGTTTGAAAATTTATAAATGAAATATTATTTGAAGTGTTAATATAGACCGTTGATACTTAATTTTAATACAAATTTATCATTCTTATTATTTATTGTTCTTTCTCCAAAATTTATAGAGTCAAACTACGCACAAACTAATTCTTATATATTTTCTAGAACATATTTATTTTTTAATTCTTCTATATTTCATTATAATTTCTTTTGTGATAATTTATAATTTTTTCCATTTCTGAATTAGGTGATCTATAAGCTGTTGTAAACAAAGTTTATTTCTGGTTTTCATTTTAAATAGAGCTTTTATTTCTAGTCAAAAATTGTCCATACTGAGATATAAAATTATTTCATATTAAACGTTATTAGAAACTAGAAGTGATAACCAATGATAGTAATTTAATTAAATGACACCTATATAACATTTTTACAATAGTAGTTAAAAACAATTTAAAATCCTGAGTAAATCAAATTTGATCATTAGTGATAATCCGGTATAGTATTTTTTATTAAATTATATGAGGTTAAAAGTTTAATTTGTAATATAAAAGATAAAAAACATTAATCGTAATTTATCAAGATAATCTTAACTTGTAAATTGAAGTGCTATTAATAACAATTCAACTGAAATTATAGATCTAAATATAATTTCAAGTGATTTTGAACCATGGCCAATAAATTAGAAATATGATCATAATTGCTATAATAATAAGAAATATTATTCTATATCATCGCAGTTGTAGCACTAATTAAAACCAATAATTTTATCTAATCCAACACGACCA
>NW_020537646.1:6032959-6093373 GCF_003426905.1 Ctenocephalides felis | reverse complement strand
AAAATTATCAATGAACATGATTGTACTATCATAGTACGACGTAGTAAATCGTAGTACTATGTAGAATTATCAATGAACATGATTGTACTATCATAGTACGACGTAGTAAATCGTAGTACTATGTAGAATTATCAATGAACATGATTGTACTATCATAGTACGACATAGTAAATAGTAGTACGACGTAAAATTATCAATGAACATGATTTGTACTATCATAGTACGACGTAGTAAATCGTAGTACTATGTAGAATTATCAATGAACATGATTGTACTATCATAGTACGACGTAGTAAATCGTAGTACTATGTAGAATTATCAATGAACATGATTGTACTATCATAGAACGACGTAGTAAGTCGTAGTACTATGTAGAATTATCAATGAACATGATTGTACTATCATAGTACGACGTAGTAAATCGTAGTACTATGTAGAATGATTAATGAACATGATTGTACTATCATAGTACGACATAGTAAATAGTAGTACGACGTAAAATTATCAATGAACATGATTGTACTATCATAGTACGACGTAGTAAATCGTAGTACTATGTAGAATGATCAATGAACATGATTGTACTATCATAGTACGGCGTAGTAAGTCGTAGCAAGGTACGCTACGCCTCTTAGTAAATAATAATTATCTTGGTTTTAAGTGCTGGTTTATATATTTATTTGATATTCAGATATAACAATTAATATTTTATCAGGGTTATTCACATGAAATGTTAGAGGATTTAGCGATCACATCACGCGGAACGGCGGCTGATCAATTGCGGCATGTTTTATCTCGAATGCTTGAAGGCAAAGGTGCGAAAAGACCTGATGTTATAACCAGGTCTAAAACAATGATGACAGGTAAAATATTTATTAATTGAATTATTAAGTTAATTTATTGTTAATGAATATTTTTTTCCTTTTCTTATCCCATATCAAATATATTTTTTTCACTGTGCCATACATAGAGCTTCAAGACAAAAATTAAATAGGGTACAAAACTTAAACGTATTGCATATCCATTGGCTTATTTTGTTTTTAGAATTTTATTTTACTTAAGTACTACGAACGTGGGAATTTTAATATTTCGCCGTGGGTAAACAACAAAAAAAATTAAACAAATCTTATATCATTCTCATAAGTAATTATAATTTCGTAATGAATAATTATGTTGACTTAAGTATATACGTTTTATATGAACTTAATCTCTATTCTAAACGAATTAAATTTTTCACTTATAGATTTGGGTAATCCAAGCAGTGCCATTTGCAGAGCAATTATGTACTACGAACCTCTACAATTTTTTAAATAATTTAACTTTAGTGCGTATTCTTAAAACCTAGATTAATGTTATAAATAAATTTACTACTTTGTAGAACCTAACCGCGTCTCATTCACATCATTGAAACAAGATTGCTTTGGTTCACAACATGGCATAGATTTATTGCCAATTTTCAAACAAAAATTAACAATCAAAAAATTTAAAAATAATAATCATCCAATAATAAGTTATTAAAACACTTTCATACAAAGCATTACTATGATAAAAATGGTATTTACATGTGCGAGGGTTTCACTCATTGACTGGTTTTAGTCATTGAGTATTAAATATGTTTCATTTCGAAGTTTCGTTTATAAGTTGAAAGTCAATATATTTTAAAAATGATGAGTATTATAATAAGTATTGTATTTGTTCCGACGTCGTACGGCATTTCTGGTCGAACCTTTAAGCTGCCCTATTGTTGGTGTTGTTGTGTCTGGAAGCACCGAGGACAACACCTGAAAAAATAAATTTATAGGTAATTGAAATGCTATATATCATTCTTTTTTATATATTTTTATTTAAACAACTGATCAGAACTTAAGGCTTTAGCGGCTTTTGCAGAAAGCAACCCAAATTTTGGCGTATCTCTATTTGATGCATTTTATCATTAGAATTTCACTGACACAGATTACTTTTTTGAATGCTGCTTAAAGTATATTTTCTCTTGCTACCTGAACATATTGCTACCTGAATTTTCAATTGAAAACTAAAGTCACTACTGTTCAAATCTTTCTCGTTAAAATGACAAAGTCCTGACCAATAGCCCCGCTATGAAACCCAAATTCAAATTGTGATCAAATTATTGTTACCTCTAATAGATCTGCAGAGGCCTGCTGCTTTGCTCGTTTTTTCTGTGCGCTGAAGGCTACGCTATGATACTTAAAAGCGCTACACCTTACGGTAAAAATGGGGTCGTGAGCAGGCCCACTAACGCTTATGTCGTACGTGGCTTGCGGAATGTCGTGCAGCCGAAGATAAGCCGTCAGGGCCCCAACGCTGCTTTCTAGCTTACGAATGTTACGACCTTCTAAATCCCCGCCGCGTTGTCTGCACAGAAATCAAAATGACATTATCCAAGATGTCAAATAAAATTTGTTTCAATTGTACTTTACCTGTGTTCGACACCTTTCAAAGCAAGCAGCTTGAGGACGATAGCTGCTCCATTATGCTTGGCTTCCTTTTTATTTCGCCCAGTTCCTACTGCTATTATATTGGCAGCTTTTACGAAATACTTATATCCTGGCAAAGGTATTCCATCTTCAATAAGTTCGTAAAGGGGCATAGGTGCTTTCTTTTGCATCATTAGCTCGTTCAGAGCTGCCATGGGCGTTAAATTACTCATTTTTATGTCATGCAAGTTGTTTTTAGAATTTTTTATTAATTAAAATACTAAAGTAAAACTGTAAACTATGTTCAAGTACTTTATTATATTTCGATATAATACACAGATACTTAAACATTGAAATTTTTTTTAATGTGTAATGTTAAAAGAGTAGCCAAATTATTTTGGTTATATCATTTGTTTTTGGGGCATGACTGCTTAGAATTTTTTACGGTGATTGACAAGTTTTTTTGCTTAATATAACTGAATCTAAAATTAAACAAATAAATGAAAATTTTGATGTACACAGATTCTCAGTTTCAAAAGATGGAAAAAAGTTTTTTTTATCGAATTAATTTATTATTGAAGGGTTGATTATTTTAAATGACTAACTGAATTTGCTTTCAAATTAAATATATAAATAAACAATGTGAAGATCTTTTTTATATAAAATATATTTCACACATTTTTACATTAATTAACATAATTTTATAAATAAATACCTACGATTAGCTACATAATTAAAGCACTTAGTGATTCTTAACGATTTCAATGGTTTTTGCACTGCAATAATAAAATGTCCATAACTTACATAATTGATAAAACAATGTACAATTTTATTAGTAATATTTAAACTATTAATATTAACTGAGAAGAGCTGTTAAAGCATCTAGAAATTTAGTTCGGTCAGAGTATTTAATTTTAACTATTGAAGTATCAAAAAAGTCTGAGAATGCTAATATTTGTGATTTGTGAGCTGCTTGTTCAAATGCCTTTCCAAAGAAACTGAAATTTCGAAAATACATATTTAAAGACTGTTTGAGTGATATGACATAATTATACTAACTTTTTAGGGGAATCTTCACATACAGGTGGCAATCCCACCATTAAACACATTCCGTAAAGTTCCATTTCTTGAGAAGACATTGCCTAAAATTATTGTGTGATAACTAAAAATGCTTTTTCTAAATTAAAATATGTTTTAAATTTTGCTACCTTTAGTTCATTATCAGTCCTCTGTCCCATTGCAGTATCATGTAATTGCAAAGGAGCACAAGCTATTAATGGAAGTGCATTTGCCCTCCTACTTCTTGAAACAGCTACATGCCCTCGCAATGCAAATTGTGCTAACATTATAAGACCATAAGGATTCGAAAAATAAGGACTTTCCTGTAATATTTTATATTAAAAGTATAAAGGTGATTATATTTTGAAATAATGGGAACATGTTGCAAACTCCTTACCTCATCCAGGATTAAGTAAAGAAAAGGACCAGCAGACATAACTTGATGTGTTTCAAGAGTAGTTTGTGTCTGCCTAAATATAACTGTAAGCATTTTTTTGGCTTGCTCAATACCATTTTCTAATAAACCACGTTGACTTCTTGAAAGGCAATCCATAGCATCAAGAAAACATGTTTCTCTACTGCGTTCTTTGGACTGAAAACATATGATTAATAAATCATAGAGCTACAATAAAATACATATTTGGAGCAATATTTACAGTTGATTCCAAAATTGACAACATTGTATATACTATATCACTAGCACAGTACTTATTTCTATATCCATATTGCATAGTGAATGATGCATAAACTAAATCTTTGAGATCATATTTTTCAGCAAGTTTTTCTATCATGGAGTGAAACTCCTTTCTTAAAGTTAAATCCATTGATGAAAATGTTTGCCTTGCTTGCACTAATGGCAACCTAAAATACACAACTGCTAATAAATATTTCAATAAATTTTTTTGTAAATTATATTAAAACTTTACCCCATTTCAGCAAGAAGTTCTTGCATTTTTTTTTCGCCTCTTAATGTCCATAACTTTAATTTACAAGCTGTATAAATTGAATGTCTTAAAGACGCTTCCACACTCCAATGTCTATAAAGAGCAAGTCTGAGATCACGTTCAAATGAAATTTTCAATGAACTTTGCATCTGTAAGAATTTAATATTTATATATAAAATATATAATATTTGATGACAAACGATATATCTATTAACTAACTTAAATACCTGCTGATCATTGGCTCTATGAATTAATCTAGAAACATGTGAATGTAATACTTCAGTATCAAGAGTATATTGTGACGTTTCTACTTTATCCATTATTAATTGTTCAGTTGCACCAATAATTGCCCACCATAATAATTCCATTGAGTCTTTAGAAAGCTTCCAAGCTAATTCAAATAATATGATAGCACTCTAAAAAAATATTTCAATTATAAATAAACTATAAATCATATATTTTATAGCTGAAAATTTATGTATTTATTACTATTAAAGATGCTTTTTTTGGTCTACTTACAGAAGGTCCATAATAACTGAACTGGGTATAATCAAACATGATTTTATTTCGTTTCTCCTCCCATAATCTTTTTTCACGTCTTTTTAAAATTCTTTGTTCAGCTAGCTCAGTTCTGGACATGCCTTCCTCAGACTCAGAATCATCATCATTCTGATCATCTTCATCTGACTAAAATAAATTATTATTAAAAAAAATGTAAATATGTTTGATCTTAACATATATAAATAAAAACCTCATCATCACGAAATATTTCCTCGAATGCAGGAATATTACTTTCAGGTTTCCCCAATATTCTAATCTGTCCACTACTGTAAATATTACAAATGTCTATCGGTCTGTGAGAATCCAAAATATACACAATGACATCATCTGGCAGTTGCAAAAGATCAACAATATCAACAGATCCTCCACAATTTAGAAGAATTATATATTTAATTTCATCACAGTTTTCAGCATATGCTCTTTTAAGATCCTCTATTCCCTGCATCAAAGTTATTAATTATAAGGCTCAAAAACAAAACAACATAGCACATTATTTGACATACCAATACAGGGCATAACGTGTACAATGTATTATCATATTTGAACAAAGTTTGCAAAATTTTACAAGCACAAATGGCATCTACATCGTAATTCACAATCAATAAAATTCTCTAAAATAGAAAATAAATTTTAGTCGGATATAAACACAAGTAACCTTCAGCATGGATCAGTTTAGACGCAATCGCTACCTTTCCTATGAGTGACTTATAAAAATCTTGTATGATATTTTGAGTATACATTCTTTATTTAATATATACTCCTATAGGAACTGTACTAATTGTTAACATGTTTTTTAAACTTATATGATTCAACATAAACACAGCGCGCGAAAGTTCGACATTCTTGAAGGTATCAGGTTGTTGATCATTTGATGCCAGGATCCATAGATATGCAGGTGCTGTTTAAATAGATTACCTACTATGTTCGTTCCAAAAATAATGTTATATTTCACTGTTATTTTCAGTTCTTCGCGTTTAATAAAATATTACACTATTACACTAACAAAATAAAGAATTGGATTTACATTAAACTAATAATGTATAAATTTTATATTTGATTTGCACTCGTTAAGACTTGGTAAGCATAGCTCATCTACAAAGGTGTTTACCAAATTCTTGTCTATGGTCGCGTCAAATTGCTTCAGTTGTTGTCAAAAAGTTAGCATGTAAATCCTAACCTTCAAATGTGACGCGATGATGAGAATCAAGTTATCAACATTGTGCAACTTCTATAACGTACTAAACGTGAAAAAAATACCCATAAACAAGACTATTAAAACACGATCACTTTTTACAAATTCAATAAATTATGAATTATCAAAACCAAATGAATCTACTGTCATCGTACCTGCCGTAAATAATCCAACTAAAGGGCAAGAAGCGGCTGTAGTAACTACACATTCAGTGAAAAAGAGACCACTTAGACGAAGATGTGTTGTGATGAGTACTGAAGGTACTCATATGGTTACAGCATTTGCTACAGCAGAGCAATATGATCTAGAAAAATTAATTGATGGATTGAAGAAGCAAAACTTATATGAAGCTCAAAGGTAATGGCATTTTATAAAAGCATTTATAACCTTTTTGTATATGCTAACATTTTATACAGATTTTTATCTTCTGCGAACTATGCTTGTTCTCCTGATGTAATTCATGCAACTGCTAAATTTCAAGTTGGTAATGAACCCCGCAATATATTCTTTTTTCGAGAAGGTTGTATGGTATTATGGAATGTAACTGACCTCGAAAGCAGTAATTTGATGTCCTTTATAAAAGAATTTGAAGAAGACAGTTATAGTGATGCTATGGTTGAAGAAGAATCTGAACAAATGACTTATTACACATCTGACAAAGGGGTAAATTGCTTATAATTGGAAACTTTTGCTTCGTCTTTATTACTTCTACTGCAATAATCTCTTTTTTAGGGTAGAGCTCAAATAAAAGATAATATGTTCGTCTTATCTAATAGCAATCCTGAAGAATCACTTCTTGAAAAATATACATATTCAAATGCAATGGCGCTATCTGTAAAATTGGGTATTTGGGAAGCATCACTTGACCAATACATAGGATCAATAGATCATTTAACATGGGATTTGAAACGAGGGAAAAAAATAAGGTATTATACATATACTTGTTTATAGCATATGTATATTATTTCACTATGTATAATTATTCAATATTATTATTTATTATTTAGATTAACACGGGATGAAATGTTACGTAAAACTGGAGAATTATTTGCTTTAAGACATACAATGAATTTGCGATCAGATTTGTTGGATGTACCAGATTTTTATTGGGATCGAGATCAAATGGAAAGATTATACACACAAACTTCTAACTATTTCAGCATATCAAAACGAACAAAGGTAAGTGAAAATGATTTTTATGACTTTGTAAAGATATTTTCAGAATTATTTTGATGATGCAAACTATAAACAATTCTTAAGACTGGGGCTCCAGTTAAAATGAAACAGATACAGCTGATAAGCTGATAAACAAATTTCTCTATAAATGCTGAAGGCTAAAAAGTAACAGTTTTCTTGAAGAAGTATACTTATTTGAATTTTCATAGTTTCTGAATTTGGGTTCTATGCCTTGTTGTTTTTTCATAACTTATCTGGTGAAATGTTTCTATAAACATGGAAATAATCTAATTTAATACTTCAAAAATATATTTCTTTGGAGTTTTTTGCTTGCAACAGAATTCTTTGAATGGTAAAACTAAATTACAGTGGTTATTTCAAACCTCATCAAATTCTTTAGCAAATTTAAAGCGCTTATAAGTTTATTACAGTGGTTTCAAAATTAACAGAATTAGAATTTTTGTTGGAGGATGATTTCGGCAGGCATTGAGTTTTGTATTGTGTTTTTAGGTTCAGAATGAAAAATTAAATCATTGTGTAGAACTAGCTGATTTAATTTCTTCACATCTAAATGATAGACATCATATTAGATTGGAGTGGATGGTAATTGTATTGATCTTGGTAGAAGTACTTTTTGAAGTTCTTCATTATGCTGATCGAATTATTGGCTGAGTTTTTTATAAAATTATTTGTTCTTGTGATTAATATTTTGTAAGACTAAAAAGAGACTTTATATATACTTTTATGAAATATATTTTATTATTTAAATAATAAAATACTTGTAAATAATTGTGCATTAACCAAAAGAAGTAAGGTCTCTCAAAATTTGGCCCATAGCTTTGGGATTGTCACTAGGCACCTGTAATATAAAATAAAATCAATTATTTATCTAAAACAAAGTATTATTTGTATATAAAATGTTTACCATATGGCCTGATCTATTTATCCAGTATAAATCAAAACGACCATACTTCTTTTGGTAACCTTCAACAATACTTTTAACCACCAATGGTTCACGATCAGAGTTCTGCCACTTGCTCTGTTCTGGCCAACGCAAATGCGAGACCCATTCAATTGTTCCTGAGATATACTACATTTTAGTAATGATATTGCATTTTAATCAACATAGTTTGAATAATATTTTTGTACCTGGCGTGTCCACAATTAAATCCAGTTGACCAGTGAAAACAACAACTTGAACATTCGTCTTGTTTAACAGCAACTCCACTAAAATATAATACAATGAATAGAAAATATTTTTAATTGAATTTTGTTTTTGATGTGTTACCCATCTCTGTGCAGGGTTTCATAAAGTCTCCACTAAGGGTGTTAAATGTATAACCGCTTTGACCACCCCAAACAACATGTTGCGGAATTTGTAAAGTCTTTTTAACAAGACCATTCATAAGGAAGTCCAATGGATCGGCTCTAGTATGTCCTCTGTTTACCATTAATTCATAGAGACCAGCTTCATAGATAACAATTAATCACAATAAATAAGCATAAAAAATTATTTTATTTGCAGCGACGCAATATTTGATACCTTTAGGATTTTCTTTGAAGGCTTTGTGCAATTTTTCGTTCCTGAACCCATAAACTTCTAATAATATGTTATAAAAATCGACGCCGTAGGAATAGTCCATGATTACGTTTTCAGTGCGTCCCCAAGCATCTGTTGCTCCTTCGAAACTTAAATTACGAAACATATATTTAATAAAGTTACCTAATATTTATGAATGAAGGTGAAAATATCCAAACTGCTTACTCTCCATTGTCGAATGCAATTTGTGTTTGCTTTGCTGCTGCCATCACAGCGTTATAGCCTTCCTTATCTAAAATTCCCTGAAATCATATGATTAAGATTATTATTATTATTTTGTTCTGCATATTTGTAAATATAGAATAAGGATACATTTCTCAAATGAATATATAATGAGGATACATCACTCGACTTACGTTATTCATTAGGTAAGGTGCCCAAGTCCATACGGAATCCATGGGTGATATCCAGGAGTCGCCCATAGCTACACCTTTCAAATTGCATTCAATTTTTCCGGCTTGAATTTCCTAATAATTAAATTAAGAACATGATTAGGCATTAAAAAATGGTTATATCAAAAGATTGGTAGTTTTATGGATTTTATGTCTAATTATTAATTTTGTTACCTTATATAATTCATATACAAATTCTGCTGCCATTTTTCCTCCATATGATTCTGCTACGACGTAGAAGGGAACTTTTTGGTATTGAGGCTGGGCTTTATAAAATCCATGCATAAGTTGAATCAAGTCTAATGCTATTTCCCGATTATTTTTGGTCAATTGTGATGTTTTTTCTACATAACTGAAGCCAGTTCCAACTGGATTGTCTATGAAGAGGACATTCACTTCTTTCACCTGCCGAATAATAAATAATATTAATTACATGTGGTACAGACGAAATATTGTCATTTTGGTGATTACATTGGAATATAGAAAACCAAAAATTAGAACATTTCTTATCTCTCAAACAGTCACTGAACTTTTAAAATCGGTGCAGCTGTTTTTTATAAAACGTCGTGAAAGATCAATTTTTGGCTCTCAGACACACACATGCGTTTCCATTTTTAGTGTCAAGCGATTCATATTGACTTGAAACGACGGTAAATCATAGAATTAGCAAATCCGATTATGTGGCTAACCAAACTTTATCAAGAAGTTAATAGCTTGTGATCTAGATGAAATTTTTCATTTCGATGGTTACTTGTTGTTTGGCAAATGTATTGTATTTTTTATAATTGTATTTGTTATTGATATGTTTCTCCTTATTACTTTTCTGATAGCATAAGCATTATACTTATTGATGTTTATAAGTTACTATTTCAAATATACATTTAGCAAGTGGGATGGTCATTTTGATATTATGTTTTTGTTTGTGTCACTCTTCACTTAGATTTATCTGTTTTTAAATTATGATTATGCTTATCTCGTAGAAAAAAGTTTTTTAATCCAGATAATATTTAACCTAATGGGAAAACCGATGGTTTTTATCAATATCATGATAAGGTAAACCTTGGATTTGTTCCTTTTTCACATGATATTTGACAACTTGAGAGGTGATGCAACAAAATCTTTAATATTGCTACCGTTTTATAAAATTTAATCACCATAAGACATTTATTACAAAATTCGTAACATTCTGATTACACAAATGAGATCAAATTTATATTCTTGCAATACCCATACATTAATTATATTTACATAGAAAATTTGAAAAAATTTATACCCATGTAAAATTGCGTTCGTTGAGATTCACATCAACTGGTCCCAGTTCCTCAAAGTTTCCATAACCAGTTGAACTGGCTCCTGGTCCTCCTTGAAGCCAGACCACAAGGGGTCTTTCTGTGGGGTCGGAAACAGGGGCTGTTGTGTGGTACAACCACCAGAACATATGGGCTCCTTCTCGGACAGTAACATAGCCCCAATCCTGGTCTCCTGGGCCTACACCTTGTTTACCTGATAAAAGTTACAAATTCAAGAAATTAGATTTAATAGAAATTATTCCTGAAATTTTTAGAGGCTTATTAAGTATTTAAATTGGTTTTCTTTACTATTCGATTTATGAAAAATTAATTATCATTAACTATGTAATTATTCAAAATAAAAATAGATAATTCATCATTTTGCTTCATACTGAATTGTAATAGGTCTCAGTTTTGACCATTTATTATCGAAATCCCAAATTTTAGTAATATTTATTTTCACTTTGAAATAATTTATTTCACTGGTTGTACGAGTTTATTAAAAGCATTTTCATTTTTGGAATTCTTATTATTTTTCTACTTTCATACTAACGTGAATTAATTTGACAAAATGCGGTTGTCGAGAGACATAGTGCCAAAATGATTAATTTTATCATTTTTAATCGAACTAGAATAATTCAACTGATTTATTTTTCTGAAACAAAAGCTTATATACAACAGAGCATATTGATAACGGCAAATATTAATCAGGAGATATATACGATATGATTTTAAACAACTTTAGAGATGTAAGATTTTAGGAGCTTATCAAAATATTTTATACAGAGGCGTATCAGTAAAATACTGGAAATATACAATTACAATTAATAATAAAAACTACTATAATTCATAACAACAAATTTTATTAACATTTTATAATATCGTCATTGCTGAACATTCATTTTCTATCCATACGAAGTAAGATCTCTCAAGATCTTTCCCATAGCTGCAGGATTATCATTTGGCACCTGCAAAATTAAATAAGATATTTAATATCATAATTCTGGTGTTTTATTTCTTGGTCAACTTACCATATGTCCTGATCTGTTAATCCAATAAAGGCTAAATCGTCCGTATTTTTGATAATAACCTTCTACAATCGATTTTACCGTCAAAGGATATCTAATTGATTCTGACCACTGTTCTTTTTCGGGCCAGCGCAATTTGGATACCCATTTTATAGTTCCTAAAAATTACAATTCATTATACGTAAAAATTAATAGTTCTGTTTCATATTAGAATTAACCTGAACACGGGCAAAAAATATAAATATGCTATATTTATCTTTTATCTCATCTTAAGAAGTTTAATCACAGATTTCATTTCTTATACCTGGTGTATTAACAATTAAATCCAATTGGCCTGTGAATACCACAACTTCTAAGTCGGTTTTGTTAAGCAAATTTTCAACTGTAACAAAATAATAAACAAATATTAAAATAATAATAATAAATAGCAAATTTTTTGCTCTCATGCATTATTAACTTTTTAGTATCTTTTTTCAGAATTCTTTATATTATGTATGTATGTATTCATTGTATACTAGTTTCTAAAATTTCCTAATTCAATTATACTAACCCATTTCAATGCAAGGTTTCATAAAGTCTCCTTTCAAAACTTGAAAGGTTTGACTACTCTGTTGTCCCCACCTCACATCTTTGGGTATGTCGAGGACTTCTGCAACTAATCCATTCATTAAGGTATTTAAAGGATCAGCAGCTCGTCGTCCGTAGTTCGCCATTAACTCGAAAAGACCATCTATAATAATTAAATACATTTAAATTGAAGATTTTATGATTTTTCTATAATCATCACAAATTTCTTTGAACCAGGATTAATATTAGCAATTTATTTTGCACGAAGATATTCCTGCCCATTTTTTAATAAATATGTATATTTATTTTGTCGACGAGAGTCTTATTATATAATTCTTAAATATTTTATAATTCCAATTTTCAACTATTACCTCTAGTACTTGATTCAAAGGCCTCCATCAAGGCTCTCTTATTTCTTTCGGACACCTTCTCAAGTATGTTATAAAAATCAACATTACTTGTATAATTCATAATAACGTATTCTGTATAAGCCCATTTATTAGTGGCTTCTTCAAAGCTAGAATATAAAAAATATAAATTTTATTTATTATATTTTTGGCTATATTTTGATTGAATTTAACACAAACTCTCTATCATCAAATGCTTCTTGGGTCTCGTTTGCTGCTTCCATTATAGCATTGTAGCCTTTTTTATCAACTATGCCCTAAAATAATAAGTGATAAATAATAATATGCTTACAAGTAGAATGGTAATAAAGAAATATTTTTATTATTAAAGTGATTCAATTGCGTATGATTTTAAAATTATTTACATTGTTGTATAAATAGGGCGCCCAGGCCCATACAGAATCCATTGGTGATATCCAAGAATCACCCAAAACAACTCCTTTCAAATTGCATTCGATTTTTCCAGCTTGTATTTCCTAAAATTATAATTAATTCACTTTTATGTGATATATAACAATGTACGTTATTATATTATTATTTCAATTACGTTATATAATTCGTAGACGAATTCTGCTGCCATTTTTCCACCATATGATTCTGCTACAACATAGAATGGTACGGTTTTAAATTTTGGTTGCAATTTAAAAAAAACGTGCATCAGTTGTACTAAATCCATTGCAATATCATGGTTATTTTTTGTAAAATGCTCATATTTATCTGTGTAACTGAAGCCTGATCCTACAGGATTATCAATGAACAACACGTTCATTTCTTTAACCTAAGAAAAATTAGAAAAATCCATCTCTAAAAAAATTCAGGCTTACGATATAATAGTTTTTGATTTTCAATTATTTTTACCCAAGTGTAATTACGTTCATTGAGGTTTATATCCAACGGGCCCAATTCTTCGAAATTTCCATAGCCAGTTGAACTGGCACCAGGTCCGCCTTGTAACCAGACAACTAAGGGTCTCTCTGCAGAGTCGGATACAGGGGCGGTTGTGTGGTACAACCACCAGAACATGTGGGCACCTTCTCGTACAGTCACATAGCCCCAATCTTGCTCACCTGGACCTATACCTTGTTTACCTTAAAGGTAATAATAATTAGACTTAATTCTGTGCACTTTAATTATCATTCATTATTAATAGATGATGATTATTACTAAATAATTAAATAGTTGTTTGTTAACCTAGAACTAAATATACAAGTTCATGAGTAATATTGAAAATTGTAGAAATTAGAAACAATTAGACAATTTTTTTTGAAAAAATTGAAAAATCAACATTAGCTATTACCCATACTTTTTGTTATTGTTTAAGAGAAAATAATTACAGGTTTACACTATATATTTCACATTTCTACAATTTTGCTTCAGTATTTTAATATTTGACTAACATTTTCAGAACTCGTGTTTTAAGATAGTTATTAGATAGTTTTTTATAAGTATGAATTTACTTACCATAAACGCTCTCAATTCCTATAAAAGCAACTAAAAAAACTAAACTTAATTTAAATAGCACCATTTTAGTTAATTATTAATCTAACATTCGAACACGTTTAAATCTATTTTATTTCAGTTCTTAGGGAATTTTCTATAGCAATTCTAAAATTATCTTCAAGTATGTACTCAAAAGATAAATATTATCACACATGTGTATTTTCTGCTAATAATGTTCCGTGTGAGATGAATTAAATTAATATGGAAGTATTCGATTTCGAAGTTTGGTCAACGGTTGTTTGACCGCGTTTTGCTGCCCTAAAAATGCGACAAAAATATGTGAAATTGATTTTTTTCAAGTAAGGAGGATTGCATAGATGTAAAGCGTATAAAGTAAATAAAATTTGAACTAGGTAAAAAAGGAATTTTGCCTTAAAGCAAGTTGCTTGAATTTTCTGATATGTGCAATAGCCCAGAGGATGTAATATACATAGATAAAAGAAGAGTATATGGTAATATACATCCATGGTATTTTGATTTGTGTTTATTATATCCCAATTTATTAACCTTTATCAAATAATTACCACATCGTGCACTAACAAGCAATTAATCTTGTATGCTTACTTTTAAACATTTGTCAACATAACATTAACAAACAAACATGACTGAATGAATTGCATGTATTTATTCATCAATTACTAGTGGAGATGAATGAATTCATCAATATTCATAAAGCTACCAGTGAAAAAAAGCTCCGGTACGTAGTTGGCGCTCTACCTCTACCTCTATCTCTATACTGGTAAGTGGTAAGGTGGTAAAGTGGTAAAGAGTTAGAGTTGCCGTTGCAGCGCCGCCGCCTCGCATGGTAATGTCTACCGGCAAGATTTCCGGCTATTGTGCGGCTGTCGCTTGCGTTTCAAGAATTTATCTTATTTTCTTCCCGATTTCCTTTCATGGAGTCGGTGACCTTAGACGAACTAGGAATAAGGTACATCTAAAATGTTATTTACTTTGTTATCTGTAGTCGATTTTTATTCATAAACAATAGAACATTAATTATTAGAGTACATACTATCTTTTTAAAAATGCCTAATTAAATTGCTATATACAAGTAAGATGCAAGCAACAATTTTAAAAAAAATAGACCTAAATATTTATTTATTACTATTTGTATGTCCGAATATTTATCTTTATTAAGTTTCACTTTAATAATTATTTAAATTTACCTTAAGCCTGATGTTTAGGGGAATGGAACTATTGTATGTTCAAATTGCTATCCCTACATTAAGATTTGTATGTTTTAAATTCAGTTTTTCACAGTTTTTAAAAAATTACAATTTCCTACGAATTACAACAATGATGTCCATGCTGCATTCAGCGCGGCGCTTTTGACCGGCATGAGAATTTGTTTACAATTTGAGGCTGCGGAAATTCAAAGATGCCGAATCTCTTTGATGTTTACTATATGGCTGGATAAATTCTGTATTCTGTACTTGTTTCTAACCAAAATGTTTATTTACAAGAGGAAATGAGTTTAATAAAATCAAAGGATACCGGTTTAATTAAGGGTAGTAATAAAAAACTGTTGGATTTGGTACTCGAACAGAAGAAACGGTTATAAGTAATACCGTATGCGTACTAAACTAAAGTATTGTATGGTGATAAATGGTCAATATGGTGTTCAACCATAAAACCATCTTATAATAATGTAATAATGAAATACGCATTCCCATTAACTGTGTGCGAGTTTCACCGAGTAAACATGCATCTAAAACACCCATTACATTCGAATCTTTTGACCTGAGCCTTCTCAGCAATCATAACAAATCATACTTGATCATTATAATTTTCTCATTCGTTAGAACTATAACGACAGTAATCGCTTCCAGTATTTATAGATTTCTCTCTACAAACAGTGAACACAAATAGATATGTTCTTCATTATCTCTGATGAATGTTACTGAATGATGTATACTTTTTACAATTCCTTCGAACTGGCGTGGTTCAAGTGTTTCATGTTTGTAGAAAAAATTATAGATCACTAATAACGTACCGAGAGCTATGAATAAATTTCTGGTGAGACGATTAGGCATGTCACTTTTTATACGAGTTTTTCTTAGAGGAGAATATTCGGAAAGTTGTTTTAAAACTATTGAGATATTTTGATGTAATTATTTGTAATTAAATATTTTTTAATTATAAAAAAAGTAAATTATATTATGGCATTCGTTTGTATGAACCCTTTAAATTATAATTGTTTTGCTTGTTAACTAATTAAGATTATTATGCAAAGAGGTGAAACTTTTTTGATGTTAGTTCCTTTAAAAATGATTTTGATTATATATTCTAAATTGGGTGTAAAAAACTGGGCCAATTATTTAAACCCTATGAACTTTGATAAAATTTAGTTTAAAAGTTTCAATTGCTTGTAACTTTAAAAGTTTTTGCAAAATAAAGATTTTTGAAATATCTATCAGCCAGTGAAAGAATTTTTAAAATATTTGCCTAAAACCGTTTTTATTAATCGCAATTTTTAAATGCGTATATCTCGAAAACTATTTGAACTACAATCGTAATATTTTTAGAGAAGCGTTCTAAACTTATTAAGAACCCATTTTATAATTTTCAGCACTTAAAATTTTCCGAAGAAAAGTGTGAAAAAAATCATGACCCACTATAAGGGTCATGTTATATTTTCGTTTTTTGCCATATATTCGTCAACTATCAGGAATATTGAAATGCATTTTATGGCTATTCTTGGCATAATTCTTGCATTTACATAAATTTTGTGAAATTAATTTATAATTTCTTTGAAAATTAATTCTAAAATGCATACTTTTTGGCTATAGTCCCAACTTACCCAGTGGACGAAAAGTCAAATGTTGGCTTGCACGCACACATATATTGTTCTCAATTTTGGCCTCAAACGATTCAGAATGACTCCATGCGTCAGAAAAGACAAAAAATTACCCAGCAGAGTTTTCTAGCGAAATCATAAAATTTCTCTTCGGGAAGTTAAAAATTCGTAACTATAAATCACTCCGGTGATACTTACTTATAACGATCAAGGAAAAAAGCGGAAAAGTCTCCGGTCGTTGTCATTAATGGTTTCCGGAAATCGTTGCACGGGCGCATCGGAAATAAAACTGATGGTGCATTCGTACCATTCGTACTAGTGACTATTATGTGTGAAGCGATGTGCGCGATGACTGACGCAAGCTGAATATACTTATGTAATGCCGGGCTCACGATGGGCCTAGGTGCCGAAGAGGATGTTAAAAACGTGTTTGTATTTTATAATAATGCTATATGCTTACAGATAACACTTATATTTTATTATTCAAAAGATTCACGAGCCGCGGGAATTAAGTGAATATTACTTGCCATCACGCTATGGAAGCAGATCGAACAGGCTGAAATAGTTCTAAAGTATTAGTTGTTAATGCTCTGAGCAAAATCGACTACCTTTTATATTTTCCCGAAGAAAGAGAAAAATCCAACTAATTTCATGTTTCCTCGACATTTCAAGTTATTCTGAATCGTTTGACATCTGAATTAGAAAAATTATGGGTGTATATAATTTTTGGTGAAACGGCTGAACGGATTTTAAAATCTATTTTATGAAATTCAAAGAGCTTCAAAGATTCAAAGATTCAAAGGGCTGATCAGTTTCTCTAGAATTAACAGGTTAGAGCAAAATTTTCATCCACGTTTTCGCAAAAAGTATCCTTAACCAACTTTGAAAATTTGAAAACCAAACCGTTCGAAAGATATCGTTTATAAAAACTTTATTTTCGAAATAAAGAGTTGAAAAATTTGTTTAAATAGCTTAATCTCACTTCTAAGGGAGCGTCCATTAATCACGTGAGCTTTGAATGGGGAAGGTGGGGGCCGACAAAAAAATCACGAAATATCACGTGTGGAAGGGGAGGGTCTAGTTCTAGTTGATATCACGTGTATTTATATTTTACATCAATTTAAAAAAACGAGAATTTTTCAAAAGAAAAAAAAAATGTTACGATTATTTCTAGTTGATAAAAATACAAGTGATTATGTGTGGGAGAAGGGGTGGTCAATTTTAAATATCAGCACGTATCACCAACCGAAATTGGGGAGGTCTAAAAACCCCTAAAAATGGCTCACGTGATTAATGGACGCACCCTTATTGATAAGCTCGAATATTTACCTCAAGACAAAATAACACTTGCGCCTATTTTCAATTATTAAATTTACATCTGTACTATAAATAAGCTCATAAAATTAATAAGCTTCTCACGTTTTAAATATCAAAACTCAAATAAAGAAATTAATTATACTTCGTAATAATTTGCACCGCATATATTTGCAAGAAATACTCTGAACATTATCTAATATTTAACATTGAAGTTTACATATATGGTATCTATTTATGCACCTATTGCAAAATACATAATAAACTGCTCTTAACTACTTATTTAATAACAACTCGTTAAATAATAATAATCTATTAAGTTTTTAGTGATATTTTTTTTCCATTAGCATGAAGTCATGTGCACGTAGCTTAAATTTCACCTGCTTTTGTGATATAAAATAAATAAGCTATTTATTAAGATATTAATAAAGATTTAAATAGAAAGTAATAAATTAATTAAATAATTAATGTTTATTATATTTTATGATACTTTACAATAAATTGATTTTGAGTTATTGAGAGATAATGAGCGCAAAAAACTATTTCATAAAACTTAAGTAATAGTTAAAAACTTGCAATAAAAAGAAACCAATCAAAACTTAAGTTTTCTATATATTATAATTTAAACAGAATAAACAATCTCAACATCTTTCTATATATTATAACTTTAGTAGGTGGTATTTGTTAATATTAGTAATTTTATTTGCAATCTAGCGATACGAAATTATTTTAATTTATTATTATTATTTACAACTTTAAGATATGTTATCTTATGTCAAGATGGATCTGGTTTACGATTTAAAATTATGTTTTACTTTTTAGTAATAATAAATTTAAATCACCCATACACATCTCTTTGTCCTGATATTAATTTACATTTAGAGTTTCGATTCGTTCGACTTTATGGCTCTCGTCCATTGATTATCGTTCTTTTACAATAAATCCTTTTGTTAAATTGCTTGTATATAATAATCTAAATTTACCATGAAAATACGAAGTAGAAATGATCCATATTTATGTAATAGGTCTCATACGTGCCTGCAATAATAATCAATTTTTTTAAATAAAACTCAAGACTAAGAATTAATTTTGATATGTTAACCTCATCTCTAAAACTTGGCTATATATAATCCTAATTAAGAACTGTTTTTAACTGCTTAATATTTATTTATTTTATTTATTTATTACAATTGTCTTATTATTACTATGACTTTTGATTCCAAATGTTAATTCTTAGTTCACTCAGAAACAAAGAGATTTCAATGAGACTTGTATGCATGTCATTATTTAATTTAAGACAATAACTTCTGAGATGTTGAATTGGGCTTGTTGACAACATCAATTGAATTATGTACTTTGAGATCACTTTATATGAAATCAGATCCAGAAAATTGTTAGCAACAATAATGACAATGTGTTTCTTGACCTCCTGAAATTTTAATAGATGATTGGGAAATATTTTTGATTTATATGGGTCAATTTTTGGAGTTGGTTTGAAGTTTAAAGTATTTAGTTCATTTTTTTTATTGCCACTCCTTGGTAAATGATAAGCTAAGTAAAAATATGAAATATTCGCTTTTAATATCTAATCATTTGCGTTACTGAATTGAAATTTTAAATTACATTTATCAAGTATCTTTGTACATAAGGTGTGTCAATATGCATTTATTCTACTTATCGATTGTATATATAATATAATTTATTGGTTATAAATTTTACATTCATTCTTAAATTTTTTCCAAAATTTATTAGTGACCATTTTGTCCTGAAATTTAGTTTTATCATAAACTAATTTCATCTCAAGTTCTTATCTAATTTATGACCAAGCTTAGAAGAAGGCATTCTTAATACTTTTTGGACGAAATATAAAATTACTAATATCACTACATACATTTTTAATTATTCCTCGATTTAATTTCTAATATGAGTATAAAAAGTCTAAAGTTCTCTTACTAATTTTGATTTTTTTTAATGAGTATAAGGATAAGGTGCTCAAGTACTTATACCACACCTTGTTTTATAATAAAGGTGGAGACGATGTTGTGATAAATTATTTTGATGTTCGTTATTTATTTGTTTTAAACAGATAATGTGTAAACGTTAAATCGCAAACAGGTATAGGCAATTTGCAATCATTAATTTTGGCCTGTGTATATTTCATCACATATTGTATTGTACATGGTTGTATTCGATGATACTTAAATCTAAAATTACAGTGAATTTATTCATTGTCTTAAGTCACGATGCCGTGCACCACTAGTTATTATTGCAATGATTACTATTTTTTATTCTAATTTTTGAACAGCAATCATAACTTAACAGTTTTGTGATTTGTTGAGATAATACATTTTCTATTGCTTATAAATTTCTTCAACCACTTATTGAAATTCACCAAAATATTTTAATTCACTACTTTAGCCCATTGTCTTATAATTCTGTACGTCTTATTTTAATTATTATGAATATTATGATAAATTTTAATAAAAAAGGATAAAATTTTTGTTTTGTTGTATAAATATTTATAATTAAATATTACATCAAGATATGAATTTCATACAATAATGCTAATTAAAATACCTACTGATAAGCGTTTTGTCTTCTTAAGCAACAGAATTAAGTTAGGCGCCACAATGTACAAATAAGTGTACTGAAATCCTACCTAACAAATATAAAAACTTGATATGGCATATCAGTTCAGTTTACACATAGAACAGACATATTTTCAAAGAAAAAACACAGGCAAAATATTATCTGGTGATAGCCTAATCTTGCCTCGTAAGGTACATGTGTGAAAAAAACTTATATTACGCTTAGCAAGCCGGACTACCGGATATGTGGTGTGATCTTGTATAAATAAGAAGAGATTAAAAAAACTAAATATCTTGAATTCACTACTGAAAAGCATATTAAAAAATGTTTATACGGAACACTTCCGTCTTTTGAGTGGGCCCAAATAGAGCAACTCTGCTCGACTATTGTATATTTTTTTAATATCGTTTATAAAAAAGTTACCAAGCCTACCTACAGCCTCGCGATTTGATTAATTCTCACCAGAAAGATATCGAAATCCAGCGGCTCGTTTTACGTATTGCATCAATCAAGTAGCATATTCAATCCTCTGGTCTTCGGTTAAAAATAGTATGCCTTGGTATCTGGATGGTTATTTATTGTACAGTCGAATTTAGTAATTCGTATTTATGTTTGATTAATTCAACTCGCCAGAAAGTTTGTGTGACATGTAATCATTTTGAAACACGAAACTCAAGTCGGATAACGGAGAGCGAAGCAAAATCTTTTTAACTGATAAAATATTTTTAAACTGGTAGAAAATGTGTTCAATTTATATATCAAGTAGAAAATTTTATTATATTTAATGTATATATTTTATTTTGATTTTTAGTTAAAATTATGAGTTTTCTAGGTTATTTTTGAAAGTAGAGAATTATATAGTTGTTCACATTTAGTTCTCCAGAATAAAGCTTTTTTGTCTATTTATATCGATTTCTATTTATGACAATAGATGCAATCTCTAAAAGACAATGGGCAACAAAGTTTTATATAACTTTTTATATACGTCTGCATTTTCTACTTGAGGGCATTTCTTGTCGACAAATTTTGCTTGGATTTTCTCAGTTAACCTATACACTCCCTAGGAAATTATTATAGATACAAAAATATTTTTTTGGTCACTATGTAACTAATTTAATATAGTTTTCAATGCATATCTAATATTTAAAGGGTAGTAAAAAATACATCCAATACATATGTAATATGATAACTAGTAGAAGACACGCCTGGTACTTCTACTTTTTTTGATATAATATAAATTTTTAAAAATAGATTTTAACGGATGTATTTTTTTCAATATTTTTGGGAAATTTGCAGTCATAAATGAACTGATATTAAGGTCAGAGTATACCATCTGCTTTACTTTGGCGCTTCAGTAATTGAAATTGGAATTCATCTGGTACAGTGAACATTTTGGTACCTTGATGTAGAAGCCTGTTTAGGATATATCTATGCACTAAATGTAATTTTAATATTCATTAATCTTTACAAATATGAATGAATCCGACGGTTTACCCACGATTGGATTAGCACGCCCTGAGATCTTCGCCGACCACCAATTGTTATTCGCCTTCCTCGAGCCTGGTCGTGAATTTCAGATTATAGATAAACCTTAAGAATTACGTAGAAAATTGATGGAAGATACTACAGGTTCAGTTATGAAAGTATAAACGCATTGTGCTGTAATCCAATCGCATTGTTAGCAAGAGATTTATTACTGCTGGCCGGAATCGAACGAAATTTCTATATTTGGAAAGATTTATATGAATTCGCTTTTGTAATAAATATTCATGACTTCATGTATGCATTTGCTGCAATGTAATTCGAGAATGATGTTGAATTATTTTTATCAATATATCCTGAAGCATAATTTATCTGATCTGGTTGAAAGTTATCGATAAAGAATCTCCATGTACTAGTTGGCGAGTTCCAAATATTTTTAAAGTCAGAAGTAGAAGATTTTAAGTGTTATCATCGATGATGATTTTTGAATATTCCAAAATTAAATTGAACACAAAACGAATGTTTAACTTGAGAGCATGCAATTATATTCACCATTGACCACTTATGTACTCTTCCCGGCAAACACTTAAGTTGAAATATACTTTTAAAGTAATCTCAAGTCTTGTTAATGCATTTGACCATTAGTTATATCAGTGAGAAAATCCGTGTTTATTTTATTGACCGATTAAAAATCCATTTAATATCGAATAAAATTTATTGCTGTACAAATTGAAAGGAAATACATAAAGACATAAGTGCAAACAAGGCTCAGTGAAAGAGAATTTTATAGCTTTTGTTATTTGATTAAAAATGTAAGATGAAATATAAATACATAATACTTTTTCAACATCAGCCTTACAAGAAAAAAACATCGAAACAAATCGAAAATATTAAAACTAGTAATATTAGAATTATATGAGCGGATGCTGGAATTTATAAGTTTATTGTTCGTAGGTAAGAATATTGTTGACCGCAAACAAAATATAATTTATTGATATTTCAACAAGTTATATTATATTCTAAATGTTTGTTTTTACGTGTATGACATTTGTTTTGAAAGTTGTCGAACAATAGGTAGTTCTGTTACGTAAATCAAACATCAATTACATGAAATGTGACAGTAATTGATTACTGTGGTTTTCAAACTTAAAATTAAAATTTAAAATTAATAAAAAAATTAATAAAATAAAATAAATGCAAGTTAATATAAACTACACGAGGAATGATTAGGAACAACTTTCATTGCATCTTGAAAACCCATTCTAAATATTTGATTTAATTATATTTATTGCATTTTTGTTGTAAGAAAAATCTAAAGTACATATCCGCATAGGTGAGATATCAAATTGAAAATTCCAATTATAGATAGTTTAATGACTGACGACATCACAACAAGTTAATTACATTTAAATGGCAGCAATAACCATAAGCATTTTTATTTTTTCAAAAATATTAAGTAGAATTCTGATGAACTATTGCTCCCTACTAATGTGTATATTATTACTACTTAGTAGATAACAAAAGTTAGAACCACGTAACACAAATTGATCTTTTGTTGCGAAGCTAATGGTTACGTTAATAATACGTGGCTATTATGTATAATTGTAACTTTTAATAGCTATCATGTTGACATTTTGGTTTTGTTCGTTACATGGTTTCATGTTTCATAGATTTACATTCTAAAATTTCTTTTATGATAGCTGCTGGATAGAAACGCTAAAATAAACAGAAGTTATATATATGTGCATATCTTGCTTGCTGTTTCCCTGTATCTTCTAAAATGAGTAGTTGTCCAAATTAGTTAAACCGTGAGCTGTAAAAGTATTTAAGAGGAAATCAAACAAGTAAATACAAACCTACTGTATTTTATTTTAATTTATAAATTGTTATAAGATTGAGTAGGCATTTTCCGTATATAATTGGTCTCCAATTAAAGAGATTCTTATATAAACCTAAATCGAATGTCCTTTTACCCATGCCAATAAAAAGCTTGGTAAGTCAAACCGCAATTAGTACAACAAAACCACATCAATAATATCGTCTTGTAGCAAAACATCACATCGCACCGATGAATGAGTATCATATCTATTTTTTATAGAATCATTCATACTTCGTATTTTGTTCGCGTCGCCTTCGAAGGTATCGTACGCCTCTCGCACATTAAACAATCATATGAAAGACGTCCTCCATAATAATTTGCTGAGCTGTGAAATAAGGCGTTGAAAGAATTCTTAATAGACATCCAAAGAAACCTCAACTAGGTACGGACCTAGGTTGTAGTAATCGAATGATGATTTATATGATAATGCCCCGAGGTACGAACATAGAGGAATTATTTTACTTATTACTGGCTGATGGGTTTTCTTCGCAATTAGTTATACATGTGTTCAGTAAATTTATGGTCATCGCTTTGTACAACATGGGCTTCGGTTTATAAGAAATTTGTTTAATGATATGCTTTGCCCAATGGTGATGAACACATAATTAGTTAATTTATTATTATATATAATGAAGATTGGTAGGTAGAATTTTTTTCTGAACTAAGAGCTTCCAATGATAATTTAATATTTTATTTTTAATTATTTCTTGGAGATATGGAATGTCCATCTCCCCTTCTTCACTAACTGTTGAAACAAACAAAATTTTTCATGCATCTATACATCATTTTAATTATTTAAAAGTTGAATGAATTCACTTTTAACCTATGATGTATTAAAATTAAAAAAATGCTAATAAATTAAAATATAATTAGGAATAAATATTAGCAATAAATAAAGAGTGTAGTGTTTTCCAAATATGTAATATTATTTTTAGTTTTGTAATTAACACTGGTTTAGGTAAAATGATTCTTCAATTTTTTTAATTAATTATTTAATATGAATTTCGTTTCAAAATCAGGTCCAGCAATTAATATAAGCGAAATCTTTGTAAAATTTGATTTAATTCAACTTTGTTATATAACCTGCTCACCAAAGTTTTAAATTTCAACCTGAATAATAAATAATTATATAAAGCAAAGCAATGAAATAATAATTATCTACACCGATCAATTTCTATCAGATTTACTAGAATATTAAAAAAATACCAAATTTTAATGTTTGATTTTGTTGAATTTTTGAAAATTATAGAACTCAGAAAATAAGTGGTAGAAATTTCAAACTAGTAATCCTATTCAACATCAACCAATTATAATAAATTGAATTCCATTTTTTTATTTATTTGTCTATATGCATATAACAAAACCATAAATTTTCTTAATCTTGCCGACAAATCATGTTGGCTTCTGTTCAATTCAATTTTGTAATTTCGATTACATTTCGTCATGGTGCAAATCGAATCAACGTCTCTCGCGAAATGAATTTTGTTGTCGGAAATCAGAATTTGTTTTATGTTTGTTAAAGGCAAATTTAGCACTTTCAGTGCATGTGTTAGGTATATATTTTGCAGTGTCTGCAAGAGTTGATCCCAGAATAAATCGGCGGCTAAGTTAATTCGAAAAAGTGAACAACAAGTGAATTTGCGAACTCGCAAATTACAGCAATAAAGAATGTTTTACTAACGTTTATGTGATGTGGTACATTCTTAAATTAACCTACGAACAGAATTGAATACATTTGGATGTTGTAAATAATGCATGATTTCATGCTTTGTTCGAAAAAACATTACCACGGATGGGTTTAGAGATTTAAGTGAGCTGGAAATTAGTGACTGTTTGATAATTAATAACCACAATGAATCCTTAATTATTGAAACCGTTATACGATTCTTTTTTGTGTCCTAAGTTTTAATTATAAGTTCAAATAATGTTAGGTGTTGGAACGTGTAAATTAACTATCAATGAATATAATTACAGAATCCATCATTTTTCAATACCTTTCGGAAGTTTACAGAAGCTAATTGATTATCAATAGAATATTCTCACATATATTTAAATATTGTAATAATAAATTAGTATCATTATTCAAAAGTTCTACGCATTTTAAAATAATCAATCTAATATAATTAAAAATAAGATTTTTACTATAATTTAAATTACACTTGAAATAAAATATTTCGGTATACGAATGTAGTATATCTCAATTTCGAATGATTAATGACATTTATTTTTAATATTTTCAAACAATCAAATTTGCCTTAAGGCATGTCATGCTCATTTTTTAAATGTACATCTATTATTAATGAGAAAGACCAAATATGTTATGATTTTACCCCATGAAATAAATTATACAACAATTGTATATAAAATATCTCAGTAAAGCTAATACAGGAAAATTAAAAAACAGTTAATATTAAAATTCAAAAACAGTAAACTTTATTAACCATGTGAACGAAGTAACTTACGCTGTAAGTTATTAACTTACGCTCTAAGTTACTAACTTACGCTCTAAGTTACTAACTTACGCTCTAAGTTACTAACTTACGCTCTAAGTTACTAACTTACGCTCTAAGTTACTAACTTACGCTCTAAGTTACTAACTTACGCTCTAAGTTACTAACTTACGCTCTAAGTTACTAACTTACGGTCTAAGTTACTAACTTACGCTCTAAGTTACTAACTTACGCTCTAAGTTACTAACTTACGCTGTAAGTTACTAACTTACGCTGTAAGTTACTAACTTACGCTGTAAGTTACTAACTTACGCTCTAAGTTATTAACTTACGCTCTAAGTTACTAACTTACGCTCTAAGTTACTAACTTACGCTCTAAGTTATTAACTTGCGCTCTAAGTTACTAACTTACGCTCTAAGTTACTAACTTACGCTCTAAGTTACTAACTTACGCTCTAAGTTACTAACTTACGCTGTAAGTTACTAGCTTACGCTGTAAGTTACTAACTTACGCTGTAAGTTACTAACTTACGCTGTAAGTTATTAACTTACGCTCTAAGTTATTAACTTACGCTCTAAGTTACTAACTTACGCTCTAAGTTACTAACTTACGCTGTAAGTTACTAACTTACGCTCTAAGTTATTAACTTACGCTCTAAGTTACTAACTTACGCTCTAAGTTACTAACTTACGCTCTAAGTTACTAACTTACGCTCTAAGTTATTAACTTACGCTCTAAGTTACTAACTTATGCTCTAAGTTACTAACTTACGCTCTAAGTTACTAACTTACGCTCTAAGTTACTAACTTACGCTGTAAGTTACTAACTTACGCTGTAAGTTACTAACTTACGCTGTAAGTTATTAACTTACGCTCTAAGTTATTAACTTACGCTCTAAGTTACTAACTTACGCTCTAAGTTACTAACTTACGCTCTAAGTTACTAACTTACGCTCTAAGTTACTAACTTACGCTCTAAGTTACTAACTTACGCTCTAAGTTACTAACTTACGCTCTAAGTTACTAACTTACGCTCTAAGTTACTAACTTACGCTCTAAGTTACTAACTTACGCTCTAAGTTATTAACTTACGCTCTAAGTTAGTAACTTACGCTCTAAGTTACTAACTTACGCTGTAAGTTACTAACTTACGCTGTAAGTTACTATTTTACGCTCTAAGTTATTAACTTACGCTCTAAGTTATTAACTTACGCTCTAAGTTACTAACTTATGCTCTAAGTTACTAACTTATGCTCTAAGTTACTAACTTACGCTCTAAGTTACTAACTTACGCTGTAAGTTACTAACTTACGCTGTAAGTTATTAACTTACGCTCTAAGTTACTAACTTACGCTCTAAGTTACTAACTTACGCTCTAAGTTACTAACTTACGCTCTAAGTTACTAACTTACGCTCTAAGTTACTAACTTACGCTCTAAGTTACTAACTTACGCTGTAAGTTACTAGCTTACGCTGTAAGTTACTAACTTACGCTGTAAGTTACTAACTTACGCTGTAAGTTATTAACTTACGCTCTAAGTTACTAACTTACGCTCTAAGTTACTAACTTACGCTGTAAGTTACTAACTTACGCTCTAAGTTATTAACTCACGCTCTAAGTTACTAACTTACGCTCTAAGTTACTAACTTACGCTCTAAGTTATTAACTTACGCTCTAAGTTACTAACTTATGCTCTAAGTTACTAACTTACGCTCTAAGTTACTAACTTACGCTCTAAGTTACTAACTTACGCTGTAAGTTACTAACTTACGCTGTAAGTTACTAACTTACGCTCTAAGTTACTAACTTACGCTCTAAGTTACTAACTTACGCTCTAAGTTACTAACTTACGCTCTAAGTTACTAACTTACGCTCTAAGTTACTAACTTACGCTCTAAGTTACTAACTTACGCTCTAAGTTACTAACTTACGCTCTAAGTTACTAACTTACGCTCTAAGTTATTAACTTACGCTCTAAGTTACTAACTTACGCTCTAAGTTACTAACTTACGCTCTAAGTTACTAACTTACGCTGTAAGTTACTAACTTACGCTGTAAGTTACTATTTTACGCTCTAAGTTATTAACTTACGCTCTAAGTTACTAACTTACGCTCTAAGTTACTAACTTACGCTCTAAGTTATTAACTTACGCTCTAAGTTTCTAACTTACGCTCTAAGTTTCTAACTTACGCTCTAAGTTACTAACTTACGCTCTAAGTTACTAACTTACGCTCTAAGTTACTAACTTACGCTCTAAGTTACTAACTTACGCTGTAAGTTACTAACTTACGCTGTAAGTTATTAACTTACGCTCTAAGTTATTAACTTAACGCTCTAAGTTACTAACTTACGCTCTAAGTTACTAACTTAACGCTCTAAGTTACTAACTTACGCTCTAAGTTATTAACTTAACGCTCTAAGTTACTAACTTACGCTCTAAGTTACTAACTTAACGCTCTAAGTTACTAACTTACGCTCTAAGTTATTAACTTAACGCTCTAAGTTACTAACTTACGCTCTAAGTTACTAACTTACGCTCTAAGTTATTAACTTAACGCTCTAAGTTACTAACTTACGCTCTAAGTTACTAACTTACGCTCTAAGTTACTAACTTACGCTCTAAGTTATTAACTTACGCTCTAAGTTACTAACTTACGCTCTAAGTTACTAACTTACGCTCTAAGTTACTAACTTACGCTCTAAGTTACTAACTTACGCTGTAAGTTACTAACTTACGCTGTAAGTTACTAACTTACGCTCTAAGTTATTAACTTACGCTCTAAGTTATTAACTTACGCTCTAAGTTATTAACTTACGCTCTAAGTTACTAACTTACGCTATAAGTTACTAACTTACGCTCTAAGTTATTAACTTACGCTCTAAGTTATTAATTTACGCTCTAAGTTATTAATTTACGCTCTAAGTTACTAACTTACGCTCTAAGTTACTAACTTACGCTCTAAGTTACTAACTTACGCTCTAAGTTACTAACTTACGCTCTAAGTTACTAACTTACGCTCTAAGTTACTAACTTACGCTCTAAGTTACTAACTTACGCTCTAAGTTACTAACTTACGCTCTAAGTTATTAACTTACGCTCTAAGTTACTAACTTACGCTCTAAGTTACTAACTTACGCTCTAAGTTACTAACTTACGCTCTAAGTTATTAACTTACGCTCTAAGTTATTAATTTACGCTCTAAGTTATTAATTTACGCTCTAAGTTATTAATTTACTCTCTAAGTTACTAACTTACGCTCTAAGTTATTAACTTACGCTCTAAGTTATTAATTTACGCTCTAAGTTATTAATTTACGCTCTAAGTTACTAACTTACGCTCTAAGTTACTAACTTACGCTCTAAGTTACTAACTTACGCTCTAAGTTACTAACTTACGCTCTAAGTTATTAACTTACGCTCTAAGTTACTAACTTACGCTCTAAGTTACTAACTTACGCTCTAAGTTACTAACTTACGCTCTAAGTTATTAACTCACGCTCTAAGTTGTTAACTTACGCTCTAAGTTATTAACTTACGCTCTAAGTTATTAACTTATGCTCTAAGTTATTAACTTACGCTCTAAGTTATTAACTTAATTTGACTGATGACAAAATTAGCCTTTACAGCCGTATTTGATTAAATATCTAGAAAAATAATCTGTCGTTGAGAAATGCTTGGCGGGCCGCAGAAAAACTTCTGGCGGGCCGCGGGTTGCTCATCCTTGGTATACAAGTACCTAACTTGTATTTAAATATTCAATAATAAACTTTGGTACATTTAGGAATTTCTAAAAAAAAATCTATATCGAATTAGGGGGGGGGGGGGCAAAGCATTGACCAAGGGGTCCACGGCACATGAGGCCTAGTACATGAGGTCTTTTACCAAATATTACTTAACGCGAGTAACTACAATAGCATTTTCTTAAGCCGTAAACAATAATTTAATTGCAAGTACAAACACAAGGGAGGTAACAGCAACAGCTTTACACCGTCGTTCCCAGGCAACGCACGTGTTTACTGTTTATATTCACCCACATGGTCCCGTTCGAATCGTTCCGGCGTCGTTCGGTCCCCGTCGACGCTCGTGCCGCACAGATTTTCAGGCCCTAACAAACTTTCAATTCGAATTTAGTTTATTTGTGTCCTCGAGGGCCCTGGGTCTCAGGACATCTCGCAATTGTTGCGCCGGAAAATTTATAATAATAAATATTTTATAACAGATTTTGAGTGATACTTGTGAAGGAATATTATTTAAATTATTCTGAAGTGTTTTATGTTTTTGGAACAAAGGATTTTTATAAGTGCAATTAGTGTTTGTGAAATGGATTGGTTTTGAAACAAGAGGGAGCTGTCATTTTCCGGAGTTTTATTTTGAACACGATATGGTAAGTGATTTTTTGTTTATATTTCATTTTAATTGTAGAACGGTTAATTTATGATAAATGCTGGATTTTTATTAATGTAAGAAAAGAAACTTATGTGTTTAATTTATAGAAATTACTTGGTTGTAATGAAATTTTAAAAACCCAAACAATTATCAAAAGTCAAAATTTTCAAATATTATTCAATATCTTATACAAGTTATTACCAAAAAGTTCTCTAATAAATGATTAATTAAGGTGGGAAACTTAAATATCTTTTTTTTTCAAAAATGAGTGATATGGATTTTATAGATAAATAATTTGTGCTTCTTAATTTCCAATAACTTTCTACATAATTTTTTTTACACAGTCCATTCCTTTATTCGTTTTTTAATATTCTGTAATTATCATCATTAATATTACAATTTCATAAAAAATTGTTTTTAACAGAAAAACCTAATGATGATATTTAGTTCCGAAACGCCGTTATTAATGTCTACAAAAATTGGATCAATATTTGGAAAATAAACATATATCAATTTATTGAAAATCCAGGATTTATCTAATATAATATATAATATTAGGTTTTATTTTCCTTAAGTTAGCAATAATGAGATGGCAAAATATCGTTGTATATTTAAATAGTTATATTCAATATCTAAATTATCATATAATAAATTTGGTACAATACCTCTCCTACGATTTGATTAAATTTTTGTGATTTTTTTCTAACGTTTAACTGAATAATTTAATTATATTTCCAATATTTATAAATTAAATATTCAATTCCAATAATACTGTCTAGCAGTAACATTTTTCCTTTTTTTTCATAATTCTATGCTTTCATAATGGTAATCATTTTCATGAGATTGATAGAAAAATAGAAAATGGAAATAAGTTCAATATGATTTAAATTATTATTTAATGAGCACTTGCTTATTAACGTTAAACTTATGGATACAGTATTTTATTGTATTTTAAATAATTTAATTTTAATTGCTCCAATTTTCTAATATTTTATTATTTTATACGTATTTCTCAAAGTGCAGAAATTTTTTGGTATTTTTATGAATATTTTTTTCTGTTAAGTAGAATTTTAATTTAAAATTTACAAATTCAAGAGGCGGGTATTTTTGAGTATTTTTTATAATTAAATTCGTTATATGCTAATATAATAGGGCTAATTTTTGGTCGTACTTAAAAAATGTCTATCTGGGGATGATGGTAGCAAAACACAAATGACTACTAAAATTTACAACTTTACAAATTCTGAAAATAAAGTTTCGACATATATAAGTACGTACACACACATTTAAATGTATATGTATGTATATATTTATGTATGTGTATCATTTAACAAGCTCTGCATTTGCTCTGAGGTTTATAAATCAACACACGACCAGAAATACAATACTGTTATTTTTATTTTGAGTGAATAAAAAATGCGCTGGAAAAACATTATAAATATTGTTTATTTTATCAAGCCGAAACAACATTGTAAAAGACCTCGTTAGGGCAACGAGCAGGATATTTTTAAAGGACACACTGTAATTTGAAGTTTAGCCTTAATTATAATGGTTTTTTTGTTGTAATCGTTGAATTTTAATAGATTTGCATATTATTTAAATTTATTCAGCTCATTAGTTGGGTTCTTGGAAGCCATATTTAGCTTGCCATTAAGGCACATCCATAAATTATTCCAAAGGTACTGTTAATTATTAACCTTGTTAAGTACAAGTTATTAACAAAAAGTCCTCTAATGGATGATTTAACTAATGGGAAACATTTTTCAAATAAATCCTTTAAAGACTTCACGTTGTTTTATATTTGTAATCATTTCTAAAAAAAAAACATTTATTGGTTCTGTAGATTTGCAGGTTTCTCTTGAAGTTTGGAAATGCAATTTGATAATTTACTAATTTTTATTAGGTTGATTAATTAGTATTAATTGCGAAGATTTTTAATATTTGTTAAAAATAAATAGTGACTAAAAAATTTATATAGCCTTTGAATACTTTTAATTTTTTTCTAAAATATGTTAAATCGATGAAAATTTATACATTTATTTACAGACCAACAATCAATGTATAATTGATTTGTGGTAGCACAAAATTATATGTCGAAAAGTCTGGGAAAATATTTTAAAAGCTTTTACTTCTTATTTGGTGAATGTTATGCACTTCAAGATTTTATTGACGTGCATTTCAACATCAAAATTAATTAATATTGCCTCTCAAAAGCAATTAAATATTTGTATATAATTATCAATGTTGGACTAAAAACTTGAAAAAGAAAAAAATACTTATATGTAGATCAAAAAATTCTATAGATCATATCTATAGATGAAAGAGATAATATACAAATATGGGAACATATTTAAAATCTCCAAAAATCCTTATCTCGTAAGTCTCGAAGTAACAATTTGTTTCTGCTGGTCCAGACGTTTTCCAATACAAGTAACAAAATATCAATGTCACAAAAAATATTATGTCTGTCGGTTTTTGAGGGCGGACCGTCGCCAAAAAATCTTAGGACATGTGTTATGTGACACGCACGCTCGCACCGACTCTCGAAATCGTAATGTAAGAAATAATAGCAGATGACGGGCTCCCACAGTGGTTTTTGGCCGTCAATTCCTTCTTGACATAATACTAGGGCTGAAGAGACTTAGTAAGTAAAAATTCAGGCTTTTGAACGTACTTGCTATGTCAATCTCACCATGTGATATGAGCCAAAAATCCATCAGAAATGCGGAATTATTGTAGTCAGAAGTATATACAATACAGTGATTATCTGAGCATCCTAGTAGGCTAGCAAGAAAATATTTAAATCAATTTCATAACAACAGAATTTATATAGATAATTTTGAACGTATTATGAATAAAAAATCTATCAGAAATGAGGAATTATTTATATGTAGTAAGGAGTATACAAACAGGTTGATGAGCATCCTAGGAGGCTAGCAAGGCATTTTTAATTTTTTTTTTCACACTTGATTTTTACTAATCAGAAATAAATATACATAAAAAAATAAAATGTTTAATAGAACTCTAGTCAAATTTGAGGTACATATATGAAAACGAGCACCATAGCAATCATATAACATAAAACATGGTAAAATGTAAAAATGAACCAGGTGATATAATTGTATTATGAAGTATGTATATTAGATATAAGTACATATTTCAAATTAAAAATTCCCAATGAATTATATTTTTTCATTATTTTTTTTATATATTTAATGTAATATTATTTTTTTTTATAATTTTACATATTTTTTATAAAGAAATGAATGAATTTATTATTATTATTTTGAAAAAAAGGTTTCGTCAAAAAATTTGATTTTTTCTTTATTTCCTTTTTTGTGCAATGATTATTGGAAAGAGGAGTATCCTTATAGTTCTTAGATTTGGTTTGTACTTTATGAACAATTGATTTAAAGTTTTTTATAGATAAATTAACAACCCTTTAAAAAATATGATACTAGAAAAGATAGTAGCCATCAACTTTTTATCAATTTAATTTTATGAGCTTTTATGTTAAATTATAAATTAAAAATAAAATATGTAAGTTTTAAAACACGCATATGTTCATAAAAAAATATAATTCATTAGAAATTTTTAATTTGAAATATGCACTTATATCTAATATACACTTCATAATACAATTATATCACCTAGTTCATTTTTACATTTATCCATGTTTTACGTTATATGAAGGTATGGTGCTCGTTTTCATATACCTCAAACTAGAGTTCTATTAAACTTTTTTTTTTATTTGAAGAATTTATTTATATCAAGCAAAACTACAGTTAGTTTATAAAATAAGAATATAAAGTTTATAACAAAATTTATGAGATGTCTGGCTCTTTAATCAACTTCTTAGTCAGAAACTTAGAAATTACTATTCTTCTTTTAATTTTTTTAAAATTTATATTAAATATATGTTTCTGACATGTAAGAGTTAATTTGTTATTACAAGCTTAAGTTAATTATAAGACTTCAATTTGTTGATTATTTTATGCCATAAACACTTTATTTTAATGGTAAAAATTGTAAGCCTGTTTTGAGTATAAAATTTACTTATTAACTTCCCGTAGGGCAAGTTATAGTAATCGCAAAAAAATCGAAAATGAAATTTTTATATATCTTTACGTTTCAGAGGTTTCTGAACATTTTGGCATACCTTAGCAAAAATGGATGTATGTGTGTGTGTGTGTGTGTGTGTGTGTATGTGTGTGTGTATGTGTGTGTGTATGTATGTACGTGTGTGTATGTATGTGCGGATACAAATTTTCGTCGACGATTTCGGGAACACCGATCAACCGATCTGAATAATTCAAAAAACATTCGATTCGTATTGATAAGGAGACGTGCTGATTAGTTTTTGGCGAAGGCAGGTCTAGCCGTTCCGAAGATACGGGGCAAAAAGTGCCGAAAACGGTAACTCAGTTTTTAAGAGAACGGAGCGTCCGATTTGAAAAATTCAAAAAATATTTTACTTGTATTGACAAGATGTTGATTTGATCAAATTTTTATGAAGGCAGGTCTAGCGGTTTCGGAGATCTAATGAAAAAAGTAAAAAAAAAATGCCATTCGGCGGTTAAAAATGATCATTAGACATATGCACCTCCAATTTTCAGATATTTTATAGAGATTTTAACAATAAGTATAATTTTTTTTTACTTTTCTATGGGTTCCGTACCAATGCTTATGCGTTAGACGGCGGCGCGGCACTTGCGAGCTTTGACATTTCGTCTCTATGCAGTTCAAGCAGTGCGATTGCTTTGAAAAAAAGTTCAGAATTTCCAAAATATGTCAAAATGAAGAAAACATTTTTTTTCAAAAAATTTTATTGTTTTAAAAAAAAAAAAAATTTTCTCAAAAAAAAATTTTTTTTTTCGAATAAAAATTTTTTTTTTAAAAAAAAGTAATTTTTTGTCAAATTTATAGTTTCTCAAAAATCTATTTTTTTCGAAGTAAATTTTTTTCAAAAATGTTATTCGTTTTTGAAAAAATAATAATTTTTGGTACGGGAAGTTCCAGCAATTTGCCTTAAGGCACGATGCCCTAATTGCCTTAAGACAGAATTCCACTTACAGCTAGTTTAATTTTTACTTTATCAGTATCCTAAAAGTTAACGTTTTCCCAGCTCTCCTACTAATAGTATACATGTGACCTTTACATTTGGCGTATACAACTAACAGACACGTGTTCGCCATTCATTAAATTTTCTGAGGCTCTTGGGTGATATTCCAAAATTTTGAACCCTCTGTTAATATGTGAATTAACACGGATGGTTGCTTAAATTTAATGATTCTTTGTACTTTTCGTTTTTGGTCTACGTCATGTTTTTTAAAAACTCATAATATTATGAATCATCTAATGATAAAAAAAATCTTATTTTATTTTGTTATTTTAATGCAACGCCCTTTAGATATAATTGCATATAAACATGAAATATTATATTGACTTTTATACCACTGCATATTTTTACCATTTTTAACATTTTTTTCAATAATTTAATTCGGCTTGATAAAAACTAAATAAAATTTACTACAAATCTATAGAAATTGTTCTTTATTCCTCTGTATTATGAAGCAAGTAGGTCTAAGAAATTTCAAATGAATTAAATGTTTAACACATGTTCACCATCATGTATCATAGCCTTATTTCGAATTTTGAAGCGCCTTTCATAAAATGTGCTACATACAGACACTAACGATTTTGTTTTTGATCCGCTTAATAACGGTTATTGACAGTTTTATTAATGATATATTGATAATGTATTAACCATCGAATATATTTGTGAAGGAAATGGATTTACTTCCTTTCCCATGAAAATTGTGTGGTACTAACCTGAAAAATTTTGGAGCTTTCTGCTGATCTATTTAGTACATAATTGGATTTCAAAATATTTAAAGTTTTAATTGAGTATATAATATTTATATATCAAACACATTGTGAGCAAAAAAAATTTATTTGGCAGGGTAATGCATTTTCTACTTCTATCATTATTTAATTTTATGATAACATTTCAGTGTTTTCTGCTGATTTACAATCCTTTAACTATTTGCGCGCCATTAATTTGATTTCAAAATAATTATTTTAAGGTTTTAATTAGGCATACGTGATGAATTTACGAGACCTTGTTACTTTTTCGGTATTTACTTGTGTTTTATATAGATGCTTATTTTTACTTTAAGACAAAAATAGATGAATAAAATACATGTATACAAGGACTATTATATATACATATATATATATATATATATATATATATATATATATTATATAATTTGATTAGTAAATTAGAATATTTCTAAGTATAGCATATGTTTTCAATAGTTTGATATTTTTAACACATGTTTAGCAGTATTTATTAAATCGAAATGCGCTTGTATTAAATTGATCCAAGTGCACATATCTGACAGAAATAAATTCATATCAAAATACTTCAGACAATTGAGCGTTCTCGATTTAAATAAAAAGCAAATCTATACTTATTCATCCATCAAGTTGTACATGTCAAATGTTCTCCCGTATGTGTCAACACACATGCGGGATATTCACACGTTTCTAACACCCTTCTTAATGGCAAAATCCGATAAAACTATTTTTTTCTGATCGACCCAAACCCTTATTATTGATGTATCTGCCCTTGGAATATGGAAATCGATAATATTGATACACGAAATGTGATTAATCGATTTTATATTACCTCTATTTTATTATCATTTCTATGTAAAGTTAAGATATACAGGAACTTGTGATCCGGAGAATAATTTTTTTTAGACCATGAACCTTGATTCGAAGTCTATAGCTCTAACCAATATTTCGGGCCCAATGTTCAAATTTTTTTTCTGATTAATATAATATTAAACTGTATTTGTCAATTCAAATTTGTGACTTGATTTTTGTAATAAATGAAAATTTTATTCATCTAATAAATTACATTTTAGTCCATTTCTTTCCTCCAAATTTGCGTTGAATATCTATTCCATTACAAAATTGCAAATCCATAAATATTTCAAAAATACATAAACTTGGCATTTGACCAGATTGCCTTGCGAAAATTATTTTGGGTTCATGAAGATCGCGTTATATCCATGTGCTCTAATTAAATACTAGAGCGATTAAATGAATTTGGAATATACGTATAATATACCTCTGAGTTTTCAATACCTTTAATCACAATAATAATTTAAATATTTTTTAATAAAATATATAAGTACAAGATAAATTGCACTATATCTTACATATGTTATCCACTTCGTTAAGACTCGATCCATCATTTTCTATTATAATGTTTTAAAAGTTTCAGAATTTCTGATCTGGAATGTATAGTATTTTCTTTCCATATTCCATTTAGTGTTTCGCCACTATCCTAGTAATTGACTAAGGGTTATTGAAAGAATTATGTTCGTTCAAATCAAAGAGAAACATCTTCAAAACTAATTGATGATTGATCGGACTACATTTCCTTTTATGTGCTGGTAGAAAATTTTGTTATATTTATAACTTGAATTTAGTATCAGTATATACAGTGTTAGAAAAATATTAGCCAGAAAATCATTCGTGTCTAGATACATAGAATAGTTTTTTTTTCATACATAATTTTTAACAGCAGTCTGAGCTTAACGAGTGACAATTTTCAATATTTTTTATTTGCACTTTTTCTATTACTAATTTATCCATTGAAGATTCGTGTTTAAACATTTCAGTTAATATTTTTTGATTAAACTTTATATTTATTTAAATTATCACGCAATTTATTTAAAACACATTTTTGTTGATGATTTCTAATGCTATTTATGTGTACTGATGTGAATTTTCAATATGTAATATCCACTGATGATGACAAAGTATTAAGTCGAAACTGTTGTAACATGAAAAGTTTATTCTAGAATTCTTGGACTTTTTATTTGATAGTATCGCCTTAGATGAATTTAAGGTATTGCCTGAGAAGGCCATTTTTTTCTTGAAAACATATGAGTCTTTTTTTGGGATGCAGGGCCTGCTATTAAAGCTTCAAATTAGAATATTCAAATACATTTTTTATTTAATGGTATGAGTATTACAATATTAAATTATCAATGCAATATTAATCCAACGTAAGACAAATTTCTATCATTGTTTGCCAAATCAAATCATCATTAATAACAATATTATAGATTAAATGCATTATAGCATTTAATTGTGAGCAGTCGTTGCACTCGCTAAAAGCATTCGATTTTTTTCATTTTACAATTGCAAATAATAAAATGTCAACGTATTTGCAAACCCAGCCATAACAAGATCGAGTAAAGTGCAAATATTTTATTCCAAGTTCGTCAAAGCTTCAACTGTACGAAGAATCACATACGTGAAAAATCTTTCGTAAAAAATGAGCTTTTGTTTGTTCTTTGCTTCAAGTCATGAACAAACAGAAATCCAATACAAACGCGTGCTGCTAAAAAAAAATAACCCACAGGTGTATTTATTGTTCTTTCAGCACACGTTTATTTATATGACGGCGATCATTTTTGTGGTTCTCACAATTCAAATACTAAATTTTATAGCATCCGTTTTCGAATTTATTATTGTCCTTTTCATTTGCATAATCGCAAGTTTCAATTCATTTGTAAAGCAAAAAAAATATAAGAACTATTGTGAATGCTTTTTCTTCTATTCTGAGCCATTGTTTTGTGTTGACAGGACGTTGATTTTATCTTAAACGACCCTCATTTGAAGTTAATGAATTATTGCTACTGTCGATAAATTGTCGAATAAAATGTTTATGTAAATATAAATGTAAATTATATAATTCTACTTTTTTTACTTGGAGCTATAGAAAAATATCATGAAATAAAATTAATAGATGCCGGAGACGATAATGGATTGTTGCTACTCAAAATTGTCAAATGAAATGTATATACGAATAGGAATATTCATTTTCTAATCATTCTGTTTTGTTTGTTATTATAGCAAAATATCCTGAAATTGGATTAATAGAAGTTTATATAAAAATTATTTTATTTAATGGCATGAAATTCATGGCAAACATTATCTAGATCTTGCTAAGTCACTTAATATTCCAAATAATGTTCGCATTCTATCCTTTAAATTTATGTATTAAGTTTGCAGAAAATTATTATTAGAATGTTTAGTAATACATCGTTTGCATATTAGTTTAATATTCCAACGCCTCCATGTTTTACGACTTATTTAACAAAGCTATGGGTTTTCTGAGAAAAGTTTATAGTTCTCTTACTCAAACCCGTTAGTTTAAAACAAACAATATTGGCAAGAACTATTAAAAAGACCTATAATTAAAAAACTAAGTAAATAATTAAAAACTATGAATGAAATAGTATATATCGAACAGGTCTTTGAGTGTGGATAATTTGTACCCTACAGTAAAGGTTGCTTAATCTTTCATACATTTATGATTTCTTTTATTATTTAAATGCCATAGACGATTTCGATTTTTTGTTACTTAATTTTTATATTTTCGTCCAAAGTTCAACAATATCTATTTTGAATTTAAATTATTTAATAAACTGCAAAACTTGTACTCGTGGCTGCAAAAATTAAATGAGTAATATCTGTCTTGCCTAAAAAATATTTTCCATTTTAATGACTTCAAAGATTTATAGAAACTACGAATAATGTAGAAATAATTTCTGATCGATAAACTTACATTTAGTACAAATGTTTAATTTGTTTTATTATTTTCAAGGAAAAGGGTAAAATATTCTTACTCAAGTTTTACTTCATAAATATTTTCATAATTTTTGTAATTTTTTTTTTGATATTGAAAATTTATATTAGTTTTTCCATTACATACACTTATACTAAGTTTTATGTTTTTCTAATCATTCGAATTCCAGATTTAGAACTTCATCCCCTGCATAGATCTAGGTACCTACAGTTAAATTTCCGAGCATACCATAAAATTGTTCGCGCCCTTTTAAACTTTAATGAAACCTTGTTTCGTGTGTTGATGCCTCGTTTCTTACTGCACCTGCGTACCACGTGTCTTTGGTTTTAAACAAATCTAATAAACAAAACGTCTTCTCAACGACCCAGCATCTGGAATCGCTCCTGAGAACCGTTCTTTGCGATGCAACTTTGCCTTGTAAATCTTAAGGCGTCGTTCGCGCCTAAGTTAAGGACTTCTTGGGGGAAAATTGGTTGTAAATTTTTAGTTTTGGTGTGAGAGACAAATTGTCCAGGATTGTTATGATGACAGGTTCGACAGAAATTACAATTGAAGGAAAAATACAGAGGCAATGTAACGAGGAGTCAGATCACGGATAAGGTTATTTCTTTCACAAAAATAAGTAAAACTGGCATTATTGCTACTAATAGTTATTTATTTATTCATAAGCAAGCCTTGGTTCTCCAATCCAATTCCAAAAACTTTCATAATTTCTATTATTTAAACTTTAAGACATTTTATGTTTTCCTTTGTTGTATGTATTATTTTTTGCTATAGGTGCTGTTGTTTTTGTTAAATCACGACATAATAGTTTATAGAATTACTTTTAATATTAGTTGCTTTTGGTACTGAATGGTTATTTTGGACAATATAAATATAATATAAAACATTTTTTCCCTATTTTTAGCATGTTTTTAAATAAATTTCGAAACCTGTTGTACATTACAATATCTTCCCCAAGCATCAGTTTCACGTATCTTAAACACGATCTGGGCACACGAATGCTAAACAGAAGGGACAAGGTTTTTTTTATAAGAGTTTTTACGATTTTTTTCGTTTTTTTATTTTAACATTTCACTACCGAATCAGGATATAAATAATTTATATATTTTTGACGACACATGTGACCGAGAAGACAGTCTGTAAAAAAGGTTCGTGTATGCTTTTTATTATCGCGTCAACTTCGTTTTGCTAAAAATTAATGGAAACGTATATTTCTTGGAAAATAACTATATAATGGATTTATCTCGTATTAAAAGTTTTTATTGTCACATGTGTTGAAGATATAGTGGTTTAAAATTGTATTGCACATTTCTAAAAATACAATGAATAATAATCGAGTATTAATGTAAAATTAACTCAACTGTACTTTTGTCCTTTTTTTTAAATCTTATTAGAATCTGCGGTAAGTAAGACATATTTGCCAATGCTGGATTTCGGTGAATTTTTAATTTTTATTTATGATTTTTTTTATTTCCTTTAGTTTGTGGATCATTATGGATTGTCTTGTTTGTGATGTACCATGGTGACTCTAGAACTCTAGTAGGGTAGGGCGGGGCTAGTTGAGCAAATTTTTACTTAAACGGATGTAGCTCCTCAATGAAAAGTCTCAATAAATTGCTATACGTCTTAATGGATTTGTTGTTTATCGCATAACAAAAGTGTTAATACTAGTTTTTGGTAATAAGTAAAATTTAAAAGCTACAGCTGTTTGAATGCAAAAAGTCAAGTATGCTCAATGTACCCCATAGGTGGGACAAGTTGAGCATTAAGAAAGTATAATGAAATTATAGGTTCAATGTCGATTAGTGATGAAATAAAATAAGTTTTTAATAACCAGTTCTATATTTATAGTCTTTATTGACAGAGAAAACAAAATTTTATTTAAACTTATAGTAATTTGCTTTGAATAATTAACGATTAATTAACTTAGGAATTATTTTACCATTATATTCAGTATTTTTATTTAAAATCATTATTTCTTTATATCATTACTCATAGACTTAGCTTAAATCTTAAAAATAATAATTAATTTCTGGAAGTTAATGGTAATTGTCTTACTGACAGAACAAGTTTAGCAACTATGCTCAACTAGCCCCAACTCGGAATTTCAAAATAAAAGTGAGTTTATAAAAAAACCGTAAGAATTATACCCAGAATCCCTGTGCATATTAAAAGTACTATAATTATATGGAAGAATAAAATTTACCTGGTTAAAAATAAATAACATTTGACTAAACTAGACGAAAACTCGTGATAAATGACTTTTTTACTTTTTGGTCTCAAAATAAACAAAACGCCCGTGAGGCTCACTGATTTGTCCAGCGGCCACTAGCGATCGCGGGATGTTTATTTCTCCCAAACCTCTATCTTTCCGCCATATAATGCCTAAACGGACGGTGAATAGTTTTCGAGATATTTCGATTGCTCAACTTGCCCCTATGCTCAACTAGCCCCGCCCTACCCTACTGCGTAGGATTTTAGTTTAACTGCACATATTCTCATATTTAATTACGTCTTTTGTTAACACACCAAGAATAATCCTCCACAAAATGTTTTCTTTACCTTGTACGCATATAGACAACAAAGTATCCTACTTCTGATGCCTAACTGTCATATCTAATTTCATATCAAAATTTGACGTTTGACACGTCCATAATGCCGTTGCTTCAATAACGATCACGTTTATGGTGTTACGGCTTCTAAATGCAACCAATGCCATTTTGGTCTTGTAAACATCATTCTTGAGTATCACAATGCACCAACAAATAATCCAGTGTGGATTAATAGACAGCCAGAACTCCGAACAAAGTGAATCTTCTTGGTCTATTTTAGACTTAAGTGGCGAGTGCATATAAAGTCTGCTCGGTGAAGTGGATACAAAACTTTATACAGAATCTCTTGTTAGAAGATACATCAACCCAGCTGTCTGTCGCCGTGACAAAACAAGGAAAACGATCTGGAGTATCGGGTGTACGCCTTTTGGAAACTGTATGGGCAATCTAGAATATTTCTGTAATCTAGATATTTGCGAAACTATAAGACTCAAAAAGAAAATACGCGTTAATTCATATTTCATTAATCACATTTCTATTGTTTTTGTGATGACACTTCTTACCTATGTTAAAAAGCAATCCAGTGGTCGTCGTCCTGTCTGTATTTGATGAAAGGCTATTTTTATTTGTAAACATAATTTCATCAAGATTTCAGTAAAAATTGGTATAACTATAGCTTAATTGTGGATTTAACTAAAAATCGTTGCAAATTTGAGGATTTTCAGAAGATAATCCAATGGTCGTCCTGTCTGTATTTGGTTGAAGGCTATTTTTATTTGTAAACATAATTTCATCTATAAATAAGTAAAAAATCGGTATCTCTACAGCTAAATTATGGATTTAACTTAAAATCGTTGCAAATTTTAAGATATTAATAATTTGCAATATTTGCTTATAGATTTTCAGAAGGTAATTTAGTGGTCGTCCTGTCTATATTTGATGAAAGGCTATTTTTATTTGTAAACATAATTTCATCTATATTTCAGTAAAAATTGATCACTACAGCACTACATCTCGTGGATTTAACTAAAAATCGTTGCAAATTTTGAGATATCTATTAATAATTTGCAACATTTGCTGGTCGAAATCTGCAACTAAAACAATTATGAAATTTTTCTTTTCTCGATCTCGTATGGTAGTAATTTACCTAAAATTAACTATCTCAACAAATATTTGTTCTGAACTTAAAAGCTTTCAATATGTCTGTGAAGCTTTTTCTCTTCCTAACATCGTACAATTTTATCTATAAACATACATTAAATCACAAGTGGCATGAATGGATATCATTTGAGGATTATGAGTGTTTTATGGTTCAAACAAACCTTGTTTTTTGTCTTAATTAATGGGATTATATAACTGCTGAGAATGTTTATTATAATGATCAACTTGCTACTTGAATTTATAGAAATAGTAATTATTATAATTATTAGTTAAACTTTTTTTGGTTGGTTCTCACGCATGGTATCTGGTGTGTCTAATTTATTTGTGTTGCGTTTCAGATTTGTTCTTGGAAAATAAATATGTACATTGGTTAACATTGCGATTTCTTAATAGACTTTCACATTGTATATATATGAACTATTGTTTGAAATCGCCATTTGAATGGGCGGTTTCGTCACACTAAAATTAATTTTACATACATACCATAAATTCGGCTTGACATCAGGCTGCCTGAGGCGCCCGCAATAAATTTTGCAAATAAACTTAGTTTACATACAACAAACTTTGTTTTATCTGTACTTAAACAATTCGATTTATTTATCGTTCCTGTAACAGTAACACAATTTAATTATCATTCAGTTTCGCTTTTCTGGCTGGTGTCGGCAGTGAATCTCTTCTTTTCTGAATAGTTTTAGACTTCAAAAATATTTACAAAAGTTTTATGTTTAATCCAGATGTCTTGGATCTAAGCACGTATATATAGTCTGCGAACGCTTATTTGTGTTCGACTTACAATAAATATATACCGAGCGACGTTTTTATATTCTTTGTAATTTTTTTTGTTTCGTATCAAGGTAGCCGTTGTTTGAATGCGAAAGGATATGGAACTATTTTTAATTTTAAACATGCATAAATGCATAATTTTCAATACATAAATTTAAACGATTATAAAAGTTTAGGAGTGCTTTTGTTGCACCAGAATTTAGTATTAAGAAATAATGAAGGGTATATGGATATAGAAAAGAACGTTGTTGTTGCATGGTGTTTTTGTAAATAAGTTTTAAGGATTACTATTTCTGAATTTGCATTTTTCACAATATTAGACAAAAATAAATAATATGAATATATTATGATTTGATCAAATTGTAAACTAATCAAGTGTGTGATATATAGCATTTGCATACAGAAAATTTTAGACTTCAAATTTTTTCTTCATAATCAAATTTACTGAAAAATTGACAAATTTTCAATTTTTTACTAAAATATTTAAGTGTAAATACATATATCAATATAAAATACCCATCTCTTTGTAAAACTTACTTGGAATTTTTAGAATACTAAAACGCACATAATTAGCATTTAATTAATTAATCAAACTCCAAGTGTAATTATGTAGGTAAATGAAGGTTTATGGAAAAAACTTTATAATTTTCCCTAGTTCTATCAAAACTTCTTATTTGTCATCGAACTCTGAATTTATTACAACAGATCATCTACATAGACTCAAAAATTAATTTAAATAACATAGCAAAAAAATGTAATATTCCATCATAATTTGATAAATTAGTTTTGCCTCTAGAGTTACTTTCGAATTAGGAAGGAGATGACACTGAAAAGTTTCATATTTTGTAGTTAAATGTTCATTCGTCAATATATTGTGCCCAGACATTTAGTTTTATTAAAATCTCACTTTAGATCTCAAATTGTTACAAGGTTGAGGTTCTATCTACATGGATACAAAAAATGATATATGATGTTGGTTTTTATTATTAGTAGAAAATACTATTTTCAAAATTAATAAGAAATACTTTGTTTCTAATAAGAGATGCTGTATGTAAGTTTATAATCAGTTATGTATAGACGAACTAGAATTCTGTGGAATTCTGTCTTAAGGCAATTAAGGCATCGTGCCTTAAGGCAAATTGCTGGAACTTCCCGTACCAAAAATTATTATTTTTTTAAAAACGATTAACATTTTTGAAAAAAATTTACTTTGAAAAAATAAGATTTTTGAGAAACTATAAATTGGACAAAAAATTACTTTTTTTTAAAAAAAAAATTTTTTTTTTTAATTTTTTTTTTTAATTTTTTTTTTTTTTTTGAAAAAAAATTTTTTTTCTTTATTTTGACATATTGTGGAAGATCTGAACTTTTTTTTCAAAGCAATCGTACTGCTTTAACTGCATAGGGACAAAATATAAAGCGCGTAAGCGCCGCGTCGCTGTCTAACGCATAAGCATTGGTACGGAACCCATAGGAATGTTAACAAAATGTATACTGATTGTTAAAATCTCTATAAAATATCTGATAATTTGATGTGCATATGTCTAATGATCATTTTTGACCGCCAAATGGCTCATTTTTTTACTTTTTCCTCCATATCTCCGAAACCGCTAGACCTACCATCATGAAAATTTTATCGATTCTTCATCTTTTCAATATAAGTGAAATGTTTTTTGAATTATTCAAATCGAACGCTCCGTTCTCTTAAAAACTGAGTTACCGTTTTTGGCACTTTTTGCCCCGTATCTTTGGAACGGCTAGACCTGCCTTCGCCAAAAACTAATCAGCACGTCTCCTTATCAATACGAATTGAATGTTTTTTGAATTATTCAAATCGGTTGATCCGTGTTCCCGAAATCGTCGACGAAAATTTGTATCCGCACATACATACACACACGTACATACATACATACATACATACATACATACACACACACACACACACACACACACATACATCCATTTTGTCTAAGGTATGCCAAAATATTCAGAAACCTCTGAAACGTAAAGATATATAAAAATTTTCATTTTTGATTTTTTTGCGATTACTATAACTTACCCTACGAGAAGTTAAAAAGGTAACTTTGAATCCAAATTTGTTTGTTGGCCGTCTATATAACCTAAAAATGACAATTATCTAATATTAGTTAAAATGCTTCGTAGGTCCATAAACAATTATAATGCTATACGATTCAGTTAACTTTTGTCTACAGCAGCTTTGTCCAAACATCTACTTCGCGCTTTATTTTTAACTAGCCGCAGTTAAGACTGGTTGCACGTTGTTTTTTTCACAAAACAATGTAGTTTCGTTTTTACCGCCACTTTAATAGCAAACAGCAAACACAATATGGGAACATTGGTTTGCGCCGGTCTCTATTTTAAAACGTTTCGCTTTTTGCTTTATTAGCGAGCAACACTTCTATTTATATCACCCCCTATACCGAATATATGAGACATGCAAAGGAACAGACAGACAGACAGACGGACGGACGGACAGAAGGAATTGGGTACTAAACCGTTGAGGTATGTATGCTTTGCAGGTGCTGGTGAAACTCTCTTCGGAGAGTTTACTTGTTTGCAAATACCGCAAGATCGCGAGATCTCGCCAGATGCGCGTCTAATTCCAGGACTCCCTTGGAAAGCACACGGGGCATCAACTGAAAACACAATCGTTAAAAGTTTTATTATTAGTTGGATTTGTACAGAGGAGTCTCAGAAGGATTTTTGTTGCACATTAGGTTATAAAGAGAGCATTTGCACAAATACCTTTATCCGGTCCTTGTTTTGCAGACTTCAAAGGGAATGGTTATATATATATTATCTTATTTTATGGATCAAATAGGTACCTCTACTAGAATTCATTTACTCCAACTAAAAGGCTTCTAGATTACAAGTGGTCGAGATCAGGATCTCGGAGAGATTTTCATGATACTTTATTTTATAAGGAAAGTATTTGCGCAAATACGCTTATTAACTTCCCGCAGGGTGAGTTATTGTAATGGGCCGAAAATCGAATAATTGAAAATTTTTACATTTCTCGACGTTTTGAAGGTTTCTGAACATTTTGGCATACCTCATAAAAAATGGATGTGTGTTTGTGTGTATATATGTATGGATACAAATTTCCAATCACGTTTTCGGGCGCATGGATCAACCGATTTAAATGGTTCAAAAAACATTCGATTCCTATTGATAGGGAGATGAGCTGATTAATTTTTGGCAAAGGCAGGTCTAGCCGTCACGGAGATAAAGAGCAAAGAGTGCAGAAAATAGAAATCGAGTTTTTAAGTGAACTAAAAAACATTCAATTAGTAATGATTGGGAGAAGTGTATATCAGATTTTGGCAAAGGCAGGCTCAGCCATTTCGAAGATACGGAGCTAAATGTGCAAAAAGATTCAGAAATTCAAAGAACTTTCTGCTTGTCTTAACAAAATAATTGATTTTGGAAAAAAAATTTGTTTCAACTTTTTTTTTGCAAATTCTTTTTTTTTCAAAAAAAAAATTTTTTGTATATCGAAAATAATTCAGATTTTATTTTTAATTCTGACTAAAGTTCTAATATACTTTGAACAAATAATTTTAACTTTTCTATTCAATTTATATAATTCTTATAAATATTAGACAACGTTACAATATTAATAATAATTTATTTCAAAACATTCAGTATTCCTCGAACAATTCGTTACGGTACGGGAAGTTCCAGCAATTTGCCTTAAGGCACGATGTCATACACCCAACTAGTTCAGTCCTTGTTTTATAGACATCAAAGTGTTGCATATATTTTGATTTTGTGGATAAAAAAATGACTGCCTCCATTCTTTTCCGTTTTATTCAACTAAAAAGCTTTCCTAACTGGAAGGAATATTTTGTGATCTATAAACAATTTTTCTTTTTTCAAATTTTAAGATTTTAAAGATTTTTGTGATATATCAAGTAGAAATATGTTCATTTCATATAGAATTTCGGTATATGTCGTAATCAAATAATTATTATAAAGGTTCATATAATAAAAACCTTAAAATCTAAAATCTAATCAAAGATCTGAAATGAAGAATAAAATGAAACATCAATAAAATTATATTACTCAGATAAAATATATTATAAAATATATATTTTTATAGAAAATATTACAAACAGTGCTCATCTAAAATGGTCTTATTAAATTTTTATTATTTTAACACGATTTGGTATTATTTATGGTTAATTTAATTAAAATACTCATAATTAAAATACGAATTAACTTATCGTAAATGTTTACCAGACATGCTCTATTTTATTTATATCTATTTCTATTTTAACATTATGAATATTTTTTAACCAGAAAATTTTATTAATCAGCCAGCATTTAGGAATCAGTTAGTCACTTTCTAAAAAAAAATTTTTTCATGCGTTAAATATTTCAGTGAAAACACCAATGATTTTGCAGGAATGTTTAAGATGAATTTTGTTTAAATTCGAAGTAATATCTTGCGTGCATGCAGATATTGAAGCCAAATTATATATGAAACAGAAAATAACGTAACAAATGAGTTCCACAAGGAACCACGGATCATTAGGAAAACATGCTTTGCTGCCAAAACGTTATTTGCTTCATTAAATTGCTATGCAGAAGTTGCTATGATAATTCCAACTATATAAATTTCCAACAGCTTTTTGGACAAGTAGGTATGAGTAAATAGCTCATACCTACTTTTTGTGGTGGTGGTGGCTGTTGCAACAAATTACATAAATTATTTATCCAGTGATTAAAAATTCTAAGCTATTGAATAAATATTTTATAGGTTTATTTCCAACCACTATGAGTTTGACCATCTGTCTTTTACCTAGGTTTTACCTTCGTCCAGCCATCACCAGGTTAATAATCTCAGGTAGGAGCATAAAGGAAGCAAAGTCGCTTCGTATTTTGTAAACGATTCTAAATTTAACTATACGGACGTGCCTTGGATGTCTATGTCCCATGTTCTATCAAACGTTGAATTATTCGTTCCATATCAAACGAATTTGCCTTCTCATTGTTGAAATTGACATAATATCACGTCATTTGGATGCGAACTGAATTATATTATTCTAACAGAAATCGTAGACAGTCGATCAATATCTTCCTTGTTTCAAATTAAAACGAACTTAAGATTTAAGATTATTATTAATTTATCAATTTATTTTACAGGTTGGCCATGAATAAGTGACTGATGAGCAATGAAGGTTGGACCATATTACCATTTGTTGATTACCAAAATATTCTTCAAGAGTTGTTATAGATTAGCATCGTTACTTATTTTCTATAATGTGACCTTAATATGTGGCACACCTATTCCTTCGACTAGAGAAGTTTTACTAGGTAAGTTAATACATATTTAATAAAAAAAATATATATTGGTTTAATCTGAAATTATAAAACATAAAAATAGAAGCTTTGGTGTTAGAAGTTAGTTCCACTTAAATACCTAATTCAAAGACCTAGTAAGTATTTATATCACAGTAATGATAAACAAACAGTAGTGTATTTCACAAATATTGAGTTTTAAGTAAAATTTTATTAAAAAATAGAGAAATAAATTTCACACAGGGATTTGAACAAGGCAAACATGCTTATATAGTTGGTACCAAAATACTTCAGAGTTTTAATTAAATTTAAACTGCTCACTTTTTTTAACACACTATGCTTCAGATGTGGTTAATATCAGGCGTCACATCAAAGGAGCAAATCTGTTTTCATAAAACAATTTTTAAAATATTCCTTAGGTCATTGCCTCATAATTATTTAACGTATTCATATAATTTTTAAAATAATATAATGTATAATTGATATTCAGCTTTTCAAAATGTATTACATACATCAAGTATCTTTGTATTCTTAATCTAGTATAGAATTGGACTAAACATAAATAAATAATTGACTGAAGCAAATTCCAAGAGTTCGTTAAAATAAAACCCTTACTACGTCAAGCGAAAAATACAACTTTTTTACTTTTCCTAGAACATATTAAACGAATATTCATAAAAACTCCATTTAAATTTGGTCCCAAATGTTTTGATTTATTGAGTAGTCATAACCTAGGGGATATAATTCTCGTTTGTTAGTCTTGAAACCCCAAACTAGTTGCCGAACAAAAGTGTAGCATTTCATTGTAAAGTATAAAAATAACTGCATATGTGAAACCGAATCACGAAAAACTAAAACATAGTAAATCATTAATTTTATGGCGCCAAGAAGGGTAATTAAATGAAATCGAATATACTAATAACAATTTTATGGATGTATTAAGTGCTCAGTTTCCTGACGGTTGCCTATGGAATAGCATTGAAGAAAATTAGTTATGGATGTAAGATAGAAACTAGGCATTTTACTTTAAGTTGTAGAAGCAAAAATTAGGATTCAATTCAATTTTTATAATTTAACCGCTTTTTATATGCCCCTACGGTCAGATTGGGCATAAAATCTACCATTATGCCAAATTTCATCAAAATCTCAGACCAGCTACGCTCAAGTTCTTCTTGTTGGTGTGTACGGTTTTTCTTGACTGAGATGCAAAAAAGTTGTGTAAAGTTTTCGCAAATCGGAGCAGTTTTTTTATCTGAGCCCATTCCATTATGGGTATGATGGAGTTATTTAATCATGAAAAATTTGAGGATTATTCAGATTCGAAGTTACGCCACCACAGTAACCAATTATCACATATCAAAATGAAAACCAAAAATGATGTGAAACATTCATTGAACAGAAGAAACTTGAAGTTCCATTGTTTTTAATGCGTGTCTCGGCGTCCTAAAAGAATTTGGCGCGTTTCCAGATGTCCCGTTTGACTTGACGTGACTGCACGGACGCGGTTTGTTTGCATAAAACAAAACAAATGTTTCGCCCGACGTCCAAAACGTTCCGGCAGAATTGAGAATTCGACTAGTTCATAATATCTTGATCTCGTCTTTTGTTAGACACACGGGAATGTTAGATATTTGTAACAAAATAAGCCACCCATTAGCAAGCATCAAAGGCAACATAGCGATTCAGTAAATTGGCACCTGGGGGGAACGGTATTAATAGAAATATAGAAAATGAGCACAATGCATTTGTTTAGATGGCAAAACGTTTTGTATGAAACGTAACAAATTTAGCGTTCACATATGATGATGGAAATTCCTGTCTCAATGCAAACACACATAATTTGGAAGTAGATCTACTAAAAATAATCAGCGGTCAAATCTGTTCAATTAAATTGATATCAGCAGCCAAATCTGTGAGCTATTTTTTAGGATTTTTGGACCCTCCATTCTTCTTGGTGATACCTGGTGATATTTAAATTTACCCTCCCTCTCCTATACAACACTTGTATTTTTAGTACCTATAACAAACCGTGAAATTTTTTATTCTTTTGAATTTTTTAAAAAATTTTTTTTAATTGTCCTCCTCCACGATAATTCGTGATTTTTTGTCAAATCCCTCTTCCCCCAATATCTTAGGATATTATCTTTCCTGAATTTTACACATGATTAATTATTATTTATCATTTCCTTTGATTTTAATATGAAATGGACAAGTTTTAGAAACACAATACACTATAAATAATAACCATTATTAATTATTTATTACACTGTAGGCGTAAGATAAGTTATTGAATAATTTTACTACTACGCAAATGTGTGAGTCAACGATTTGCATTTTCTACGCCTGTCTATGAGTGAATTGCATATGAATCTATTTGGAGCCCGATTTTGAAATACAAAAACAAATATACAGAAATAATAATAATAATAAATAAAATTTGATGTGAATAGTAGAAGTCTCAGGTTTGAGCAAGAGCTTGACAACTCCATGAGCACGTATTACCGATTTGGGTTCGGGTTCATTTTTCATTTTTATTATTTAAACAAATTTTCTTGGTCATGTGGATCTGATTTATTTTGACATCTATGGCAAGATGTTAAATAACTATCGTTAAATACTTATAAATAATTGACAAGTCAAAACAAAGCCATGCGCCAAAACTGTCTTTCAGTTCGTAGCCTAATTTCTAAATGAGAACTGGCAGTTTATTCTAGGAAATTTGATTTGCTCTTGAATTCTCGATTTAAATTTATGTCATACACCGTTCTATATTATTTGAAATATTTATAGTAAAAATATCGCGTTTTTCAAGTATATTTCGACGCAATTTGGTATATGCTATCGTTATTTTGGGTGCTATGCAAATATACAACTCTCGATATTAAACATGCATTCTGGTTAAGCAATTTATTTATTAAATCAATAAGCAGTTGCAATGAAAATATTAGATGTTTCAGATGTTTGAAAATAGCTATTCAAATTGGAAATTTATTGGTTCACATTGAAAATTAGCATTGTGTGCATAAACATTTTTTTATATAAACAAATTTGTAATTAAGTAATGGATTTATTTTATTAAAATGCATGCATGCATTTTAAAATTTGTAATAATGTTAAATATTTATTTAAATTTATTTGATTTAACTAAATTAAAAATAATTAGAATTATTAACACAATAATAACAAAAGCTCACATATAAACTCCAATATATTTTTGTACTAGCTCTTGGAATAAAAATATTACAACAATCATAAAATATAAATTATTTTGAGACCTAATATTAACCAATATTTCAAAAAACCTTTATAGAAGAATTCGCTTTAAACTATCCATAAAAATATTTTTTTGGATTTCCTTATCTGGATGGGCGAGGCGATTTTCAGGAATCCACACGGTCAATTTTTCCCAAATACCTTTTGACAAAGGCAGTGTATGATGATGATAGGAACTGAATACTGAAAGTGAATTCTCTGAGTAAACAAGAAACGAATAAATAAATAAACCTATGGCTATGGCTACGTTATATATGATGTCGGAGCATAAATAGATAGTTGACTTGACTTGGGTTCATCTGGATGGATGGAACGCACATTGTCAAGATATAACGAGCGCACGAGCCATGTCAAATCAGAAGATCTACAGACGATGATCTTCTGTCAATATTGGCTCGATGATTAAGACGTCAATATTTGATCGCAAACATTTTGTGAAATTATCTATTCTTGAAGCTCACAAAGATAACACTTATAATGGATTGTGTTATAAGAAATGGCAAACTTATTAAAAAATATAATTTTACTTGAGGGAGCGTCCAATAATCACGTGAGCCTTAAGGGGGGAAGAGAGGGTCTAGCAAAATATCACGTGTATTTATTTCTTACCCCAATTAAAAAAATCCAAATTTCGTCCAAAAAATCCAAAATTTAACGATTTTTTTTTAGGTACTGACAAAACATGTTATGTTTGGTGGGGCTTTGGGGCTAATATTAAATATCACCAAGTATTACCAAGGGGGCGAGGGGTTACCAAAAAATTTAAAAAATCGCTCACGTGATTAATGGACGCTCCCTATTTGAAATATCATTGCACTTACTCTATATTGCAAAATCATAAGAATTAGTTTTGTATTCTTATATAGTCATTCAACTCTTCTTAATTTATTTTAATCTTTCAAGAACTTTATTCAGAATTTTACTCGACATAGATGAAAATCCATAAATTGATGAATGAGCAAATGTAGCTAGGAAACTATTATATTTAAATTTTAGTTTTTGGAATAAAATATGTTTATCAATACTTGATTATTTTAATACTTTTCATAATAATAAAATTGTTCTAATCAAGTAATCCTTACATATTTTTCTTTTTCTGTCTTACAGGTGGCGAAAACGAACAAATAGAATTATATTTAGGTGAAGATGTACGGTTAAAATGTGATATTCATACTGGATCCAGCAGGCACTATTCTTGGTACCACAATGGACACAAAATTAGAACCAATTCAAGATTTACTTTGGAGAGAAAATGGTAAGTTTTAAATTATACAACTTTAAATAACAAATTGTAGAAAAAATAAGTGTAGTTATTTTATTCGGCTCGAAGAAAATTTGAAAATATTTAAGTAATTATAAAAGAGAGCTGTTAATACAATTTATGAGGTGCATAGGATAACACCCAAATTACCCAACTGTCTACTAAAAAATCGTGAATCCGGATTTACTATCTATTACCTAAAGCTCAACATTCTTTGGAATTTACGATGTATTCTAGTGTAACGTTAAATTTTAACACTTTGTCCACGATTTAGCCGTTAATTTACCACTACTGTTACCGTTATAAAAGCATATCCTGCATTTCTATTAAACAATAGACAGTATTCTTATTCGGTACGTATTCTTAAAGGTAAAGAAATACCTTTGTCACAATAGATTCTTTATTCTAAGCATTCGTAATCTAATTGAAATTGATTGCTGTCGACGCTGAAACTGTGTCACAAAGATACTGTTAAATATAAGGCGTGTATGAATTCGAAAATGACAATTATCAGAATATCATTACTGCTTGATATCAAGCTGATCAACTAATGGTTGCTGATCCACAAAGCCTCATTTTCTATGATTGTTATAATTATATTTTTAAATGCATTAAATTCTGACCCGAAATCTGTTCCCAAGTATCGATGTGGTCGTGGTATGAAATCGTATCAAATATCAACATATCCAGGTATACTGAAATAAACCTCTGGACCATATTTCAAAATTCATAAATAACATGATGTATAAACCACAATTAATCTGAACATTAAATCGGAGTAGGATTTCCGCTCAGGTGCAGTAGTCTTGCACCTGGATGAGCCAGAATTATTGATACAAAATAAAATAGTTGCAGTTCTATAAAAGTCTAGATACTTAAATCGGACACACCTGATTTTTTTATATTTATAATTTTTAAAATATTTTAATTTATTTTTATATTCACATTTGAAATATTTCAATTTATAAATTAAAAATGTAAAATCATGTTGTTTAAAAGAATTATTCAAAAATTAAAATATTTGGAATTCAATCTTAAAAAAATATAGCAGCATTAGTGAAATGAACAGCTTATCTTTAATTTCAAATTTAAACATGTACTATGATGACATATGTTGAAAAAATATTTTAAATCTTTAGTTCGTGTACTTTCCCTACATTTATCTAATCAAATTTATAAAGGTTACGATAACCTTATACTCTAATAACAATTATCACACAGACTACTAGGAATATTTAAATTTGTGTACATATCTTATTCACTTATAAAATAAGCCTTTTCATAGCGGTACGAGTACGAGTAATAAATATTACTTTCTGGAAAAGTTTAACCATAAGAATGTTATCATTTATTAGCATCTTATATACAATACCATACGAGACATCTCATACGCGACAATCTCTTACTTTCACTCAATGTAACCTGATGTAAACGATATTATTTGAATAAATAAATATTCTTCGTTCGCTCAATCTTAATTTAAACTGATCGTGATGTTAGGACATCGTGACATTACTACCGAGTTCAAATGCCCGGTTGTATATATAATACAGATTTATTTTAGTCATATATATAAATCGTCATATTTCCGAAAAGGCTCGACATCAGACACGTAGTTTCTCAAGACTCTGGCCTGTACGCGTGCACTGCTGCGGGTCAATGGCGCAATGCGACCGCCACCGTGGACCAGGAGGCCCTCGATGAAGTCTTAGAAGGTATTATTATGGAAACCATTTTTTTATGGCCATACATTATATATATACACATTTTAGTAGTTGCAAACTTTGTCCAAACTCTGTTCAAGCCTAAAGAAATTTTTTGATTTTCAGATTATAACGATGGTTCTGGATATGTGTCCCATACACATTCTCCAGATGTAGTTCAATTTATGGAACTTTTGGGTGATAAAAATGTGAGTATTTTATTGCCAAAATTATTTAATAATGTATATTGATAACTAATATAATTTTACAGGCAATCGAAGATATTCCCAAAAGTTTGGCACCAGAATTCACCAAACCAGAGTTAATGGTCGATAAAAAACGAGTATCTAAAGGCACTACTTACAAACTACTATGCAACTCATACGGTAATTTCCACAAAAATTCAATTTAATTGCAATTGGAAGAAAGATACGATTTTCATATGTTTTTTCCTTCCAGGAGTTCCTTTTCCGACTACGTCATGGTTCAAAGATAATAAAAACATAACAAATTCTAGTCCAAATAAACACAATAAATCCGACCAAGTATTAGTTATAGAAAAATTCAATGCAAAAGATGAAGGAACATATGTATGTAAATCTTGTAACTCGGCCGGATGCATAAGTCACTCTACAAAATTAGAAATTGCAGGTGCTGCACTAACGTTCAACTAATAATTTTATAGAATCATAAATTAGTTTTGTTATTATATCATACATTTATTGTGTTGTATTTTCAGACGTGGAAAATAATCCTGCACCTTTGTCGCAACACCCTGAATCCAGAAATGTAAGATAATTGACACAATTTGTTATCTATTTCTGTTACAACAATATTAATTTTTTGTTCAAAATAGATGGTACTACCTACTCGAGAAATTGCAACCTCAACGGCATCAATGAGTCCTCCAGAATTTACAAAACCAGACAAGATGGTGCTTTTGGAAGTGAAACCTGCTGGGAATATGGTCAAAATAGTTTGCTCGGTCCACGGTAAGAAATATTAACCATTTTAGTAAATGGTTCAGCATTAACGTCGATCCTATCTTGTTTGTCTATTTTTCAGGAAATCCTACCCCCAATATCACCTGGACAAAGGGAAATGAGACCCACAGTCAGGAACCTCAGAGGTCTTTTGGAGTTGTTAAATATGGAAAAAATAATCAAGTTTTGATTATGGAAGAGTTGGTGGAAAAGGATTCTGGATTTTATACATGTAAAGCGTGCAATGTTCTTGGATGCGTCGAGCATACCACAAAACTCGAAGTTATTGGTGAGTGTTTATAGATTAAACTATGTTTATGCATTCATCTATTTTTGGACCTGTAGAAAATTAAGCAATAATTTGTGAGATGAAGTCATATCTGCAATTAATCTCAAGAAATTGTGTGATTTAAGCATTTGAATTTTTTCGGCGCTTCTAGTTTATACATAATAAAAAAATAATAAAAAAGCGGAAGTAAAACTTTTTTAAACCCATTTATTTTTATGCAAGTGTGTTATTGGATATTAATAATTGCTTATACTGATTGTAAGACTTGGACAATAGGATCCTTACAATGTTTTTACGGTAATTTACATAACTTATCTCTATTTTTCTCAACTTCACTCGTTTTTAATTTTCTCGGAATCTTCATTGTTTTGCCCAATCACACTTTTCCAAGTTCTCTAATAAAGCATTCACCAATTTATGGGCCGACTCTGGGGTAAAGTAGACCAATGTTATGGAAAGGCTGTGTTCCGTTCTAGTTTTCATACAAAATGATAGTGGATACTGTCAAAACGATTTGTATTTGCTGTGCTATCAGATGCTTTACACGTAAAATACAACTTTACTCATATGTTATCAAGCCATATTTCAAAGATGCGGTTATGATAACATCGTTTTTTTGACATTAGTGCGTTTTCTAGGTTAGTTTTTTTATGTAACGTCTGTTTGCATAGCAACCACATAGGATTTTGGCAGTTTTTAGTACCACTTTATATGAAAACTGCTACATAACATAGCCTTGCCATAAGATTGGTCTATTTTACGGTAGAATCGGCTCCTTAGTTCCCAAATCAAGCGTTCATAAAGAAGTTTTACTTCAACGGCATAAAATAAGTATGAAATTTATACACTGCGTCTTATAATTTATAAATACAAATAAAGCTGGATAAAATTATATAACAAAATTTTATATGTAATGTAATATGTACTTTGTAATTTAAATATCGCGCTATTTACCATCAGTGGCGTCTTCTCGCCACATGTATCCGCCATCTCAAATATATGAAACCAAATAACATTTGTTATAACTAGTAGTCCAGTCATTTGGTGCAAAAAAGGCTGTTGCCGGTACAGTACTCCGGGAATTCTGAAAATTGGTAATCTTATAGATTTCGAGGTGCTCTTTACGAAAATCAACCTTGCCACCTCAAATTTGAATGGCAAGTTGCCGCCATATTGAAAAAGTGGCGTCAAAAAACAGCTTTTTTAAAATATCTCCTTTCTGGCTGATTCTACGATAAAAGTATCTATGAATTAAACTAGATAAAATTTCCTACAATTCCTTAGAGAACCGTTTTTTTGTAAAATTGATAGTTTGAGAGTAGGGCCGCCTCAAAGTCTTTGCTGCTCTCGCCGTAGTATCAAATCTCTCCATATATGACAGCACTTCGAACTTGACCACATTCTCTCTAATAATTAATATTTTCAATGTTAAATTAAGCGAATAAGATCTAGAAATAAAATAATTCAAATATTTTTCGTTTTTTTTGCTGATTTTTTAACACTTCAATGGCAAAGTAGCTATAAGTAAGTAGCTTGAAATAATTCAAATATTTTTCGTTTTTTTTGCTGATTTTTTAACTCTTCAATGGCAAAGTAGCTATAAGTAAGTAGCTTGAAGTGTTAAAAAATCAGCAAAAAAACAGAAAAATATTTGAATTATTTTATTTCTAGATCTTATTCGCTTAATTTAACATTGAAAATATTTATTTATTAGAAGCAATGTGGTCAAATTCAAAGTGCTGTCATAAATGGAAAGATTTGATACTACGGCGAGAGCAGCAAAGACTTTGAGGCGGCCGTACTCTCAAACTATCAATTTTACAAAAAAACGGTTTTCTAAGGAATTGTAGGAAATTTTATCTAGTTTAATTCATAGATACTTTTATCGTAGAATCAGCCAGAAAAGAGATATTTTAAAAAAGCTGTTTTTTGACGCCACTTTTTCAATATGGCGGCAACTTGCTGTTCAAATTTGAGGTGGCAAAGTTGATTTTCGTAAAGAGCACCTCGAAATCTATAAGATTACCAATTTTCAGAATTCTAGGAGTACTGTACCAGCAAAACGACCAAATGACTGGACTATAGTGCTTTTTAAGGATTTGCATTTATTATTTTTGACCATAAACAATAATATTTAATTATTGCGCGAAATTAGAGCGTTACCCCTCGAAACCGTACATCCGCGAGGGATATCCGCGTAACGTAACGCGCCGTCGAGAACGCGACGTACGTGTTCTTCGAATGTCCGCCGACGGCCGACCTGGAGCCGCACATGGCCTGGTACAGGACGCCCTGGCGATGTTGCCTGATAGCGTCGAAACTTACCAGAAAACGGAACCATTGTCGTTGGAGAGGA
>NW_020537646.1:5980811-6031959 GCF_003426905.1 Ctenocephalides felis | reverse complement strand
AATTTCTCGAGTAGGTAGTACCATCTATTTTAAACAAAAAATTAATATTGTTGTAACAGAAATAGATAACAAATTGTGTCAATTATCTTACATTTCTGGATTCAGGGTGTTGCGACAAAGGTGCAGGATTATTTTCCACGTCTGAAAATACAACACAATAAATGTATGATATAATAACAAAACTAATTTATGATTCTATAAAATTATTAGTTGAACGTTAGTGCAGCACCTGCAATTTCTAATTTTGTAGAGTGACTTATGCATCCGGCCGAGTTACAAGATTTACATACATATGTTCCTTCATCTTTTGCATTGAATTTTTCTATAACTAATACTTGGTCGGATTTATTGTGTTTATTTGGACTAGAATTTGTTATGTTTTTATTATCTTTGAACCATGACGTAGTCGGAAAAGGAACTCCTGGAAGGAAAAAAGACATGAAAATCGTACCTTTCTTTCAATTGCAATTAAATTGATTTTTGTGGAAATTACCGTATGAGTTGCATAGTAGTTTGTAAGTAGTGCCTTTAGATACCGTTTTTTTATCGACCATCAACTCTGGTTTGGTGAATTCTGGTGCCAAACTTTTGGGAATATCTTCGATTGCCTGTAAATTATATTAGTTATCAACATCTATTATTAAATAAATTTGGCAATAAAATACTCACATTTTATCACCCAAAAGTTCCATAAATTGAACTACATCTGGAGAATGTGTATGGGACACATATCCAGAACCATCGTTATAATCTGAAAATCAAAAAATTTCTTTAGGCTTTAAATAAAATTACAAAAAAAATCGATAATGAAGATATTGATTGAACAGAGTTTGGACAAAGTTTGCAACTACTAAAATGTGCATATATAATGTATGTACCTTCTAAGACTTCATCGAGGGCCTCCTGGTCCACTGTGGCGGTCGCATTGCGCCATTGACCCGCAGCAGTGCACGCGTACAGGCCAGAGTCTTGAGAAACTACGTGCCTGATGTCGAGCCTTTTCGGAAATATGACAATTTATATATATGACTAAAATAAATCTGTATTATATATACAACCGGGCATTTGAACTCGGTAGTAATGTCACGATGTCCTAACATCACGATCAGTTTAAATTAAGATTGAGCGAACGAAGAATATTTATTTATTCAAATAATATCGTTTACATCAGGTTACATTGAGTGAAAGTAAGAGATTGTCGCGTATGAGATGTCTCGTATGGTATTGTATATAAGATGCTAATAAATGATAACATTCTTATGGTTAAACTTTTCCAGAAAGTAATATTTATTACTCGTACTCGTACCGCTATGAAAAGGCTTATTTTATAAGTGAATAAGATATGTACACACAATTTAAATATTCCTAGTAGTCTCAGTCTGTATGATAATTGTTATTAGAGTATAAGGTTATCGTAACCTTTATAAATTTGATTAGATAAATGTAGGGAGAGTACACGAACTGAAGATATACGCATAAAAATAAATAATTCAAAATATTTTTTCAACATAGTGCACGTTTAAATTTGAAATTAAAGATGAGCTGTTCATTTCACTAATGCTGCTACATTTTTTAAGATTGAATTCCAAATATTTTAATTTTTGAATAATTCTTTTAAACAACATTATTTTACACTTTTAATTATAAATTAAAATATTTCAAATGTGAATATAAAAATAAATTAAAATATTTTAAAAATTATAAATATAAAAAAATCAGATGTGTCCGATTTAAGTATCTAGACTTTTATAGAACTAAAACTATTTTTTTTGTAACTATAATTTTGGCTCGTCCAGGTGCAAGACTACTGCACCTGAGCGGAAATCCTGCTCCGATTTAATGTTCAGATTAATTGTGGTTTATACATCATGTTATTTATGAATTTTGAAATATGGTCCAGAGGTTTATTTCAGTATACCTGGATATGTTGATATTTGATACGATTTCATACCACGACCACATCAATACTTGGGACCAGATTTCTGGTTAGAATTTAAAAATATAATTATAACAATGACAGAGGATGAGGCTTTGTGGATTAGCAACCACTAGTTTCCAAATTCAAACTTTGATCACCTTGATATCAAGCAGTAATGATATTCTGATAATTGCCTTTTTCGACTTTATACACACCTTACATTTAACAGTATCTTTTTGACATAGTTTCAGCGTCGACAGCAATCAATTTCAATTAGATTACGAATGCTTAGAATAAAGAATCTATTGTGACAAAAGTATTTCTTTACCTTTAAGAATACGTACCGAATAAGAATACTGTCTATTGTTTAATAGAAATGCAGGATATGCATTTGTAACGGTAACAGTAGTGGTAAATTAACGGCTAAATCGTAGACAAAGTGTTAAAATTTAACGTTATACTAGACTGCATCGTTAATTCCAAAGAATGTTGAGCTTTAGGTAATAGATAGTAAATCCGGATTCACGATTTTTTAGTAGACAGTTGGGTAATTTGGGTGTTATCCTATGCACCTCATAAATTGTATTAACAGCTCTCTTTTATAATTACTTAAATATTTTCAAATTTTCTTCGAGCAGAATAAAATACCTACACATATTTTTTCTACAATTTGTTATTTAAAGTTGTATAATTTAAAACTTACCATTTTCTCTCCAAAGTAAATCTTGAATTGGTTCTAATTTTGTGTCCATTGTGGTACCAAGAATAGTGCCTGCTGGATCCAGTATGAATATCACATTTTAACCGTACATCTTCACCTAAATATAATTCTATTTGTTCGTTTTCGCCACCTGTAAGACAGAAAAAGAAAAATATGTAAGGATTACTTGATTAGAACAATTTTATTATTATGAAAAGTATTAAAATAATCAAGTATTGATAAACATATTTTATTCCAAAAACTAAAATTTAAATATAATAGTTTCCTAGCTACATTTGCTCATTCATCAATTTATGGATTTTCATCTATGTCGAGTAAAATTCTGAATAAAGTTCTTGAAAGATTAAAATAAATTAAGAAGAGTTGAATGACTATATAAGAATACAAAACTAATTCTAATGATTTTGCAATACAGAGTAAGAGCAATGATAAACCAAACAAGGAGCGTCGATTAATAACGTGAGCGATTTTTTAAATTTTTTGGTAACCCCTCGCCCCCTTGGTAATACTTGGTGATATTTAATATCAGCCCCAAAGCCCCACCAAACATAACATGTTTTGTCAGTACCTAGAAAAAAATCGTTAAATTTTGGATTTTTTGGACGAAATTTGGATTTTTTTAATTGAGGTAAGAAATAATTACACGTGATATTTTGCCAGACCTTCCTTAAGGCTCACTTGATTATTGGACGCTCCCTCAAGTAAAATACTATTTTTTTAATAAGTTTGCCATTTCTTATAACACAATCCATTATAAGTGTTATCTTTGTGAGCTTCAAGAATAGATGATAATTTCACAAAATGTTTGCGATCAAATATTGACGTCTTAATCATCGAGCCAATATTGACAGAAGATCATAGTCTGTAGATCTTCTGATTTGACATGGCTCGTGCGCTCGTTATATCTTGACAATGTGCGTTCCATCCATCCAGATGAACCCAAGTCAAGTCAACTATCTATTTATGCTCCGACATCATATATAACGTTGCCATAGCCATAGGTTTATTTATTTATTCGTTTCTTGTTTACTCAGAGAATTCACTTTCAGTATTGAGTTCCTATAATCATCATACACTGCCTTTGTCAAAAGGTATTTGGGAAAAATTGACCGTGTGGATTCCTGAAAATCGCCTCGCCCGTCCAGATAAGGAAATCCAAAAAAAATATTTTTATGGATAGTTTAAAGCGAATTCTTCTATAAAGGTTTTTTGAAATATTGGTTAATATTAGGTCTCAAAATAATTTATATTTTATGATTGTTGTAATATTTTTATTCCAAGAGCTAGTACAAAAATATATTGGAGTTTATATGTGAGCTTTTGTTATTATTGTGTTAATAATTCTAATTATTTTTAATTTAGTTAAATCAAATAAATTTTAAATAAATATTTAACATTATTACAAATTTTAAAATGCATGCATGCATTTTAATAAAATAAATCCATTACTTAATTACAAATTTGTTTATATAAAAAAATGTTTATGCACACAATGCTAATTTTCAATGTGAACCAATAAATTTCCAATTTGAATAGCTATTTTCAAACATCTGAAACATCTAATATTTTCATTGCAACTGCTTATTGATTTAATAAATAAATTGCTTAACCAGAATGCATGTTTAATATCGAGAGTTGTATATTTGCATAGCACCCAAAATAACGATAGCATATACCAAATTGCGTCGAAATATACTTGAAAAACGCGATATTTTTACTATAAATATTTCAAATAATATAGAACGGTGTATGACATAAATTTAAATCGAGAATTCAAGAGCAAATCAAATTTCCTAGAATAAACTGCCAGTTCTCATTTAGAAATTAGGCTACGAACTGAAAGACAGTTTTGGCGCATGGCTTTGTTTTGACTTGTCAATTATTTATAAGTATTTAACGATAGTTATTTAACATCTTGCCATAGATGTCAAAATAAATCAGATCCACATGACCAAGAAAATTTGTTTAAATAATAAAAATGAAAAATGAACCCGAACCCAAATCGGTAATACGTGCTCAAAGCTCTTGCTCAAACCTGAGACTTCTACTATTCACATCAAATTTTATTTATTATTATTATTATTTCTGTATATTTGTTTTAGTATTTCAAAATCGGGCTCCAAATAGATTCATATGCAATTCACTCATAGACAGGCGTAGAAAATGCAAATCGTTGACTCACACATTTGCGTAGTAGTAAAATTATTCAATAACTTATCTTACGCCTACAGTGTAATAAATAATTAATAATGGTTATTATTTATAGTGTATTGTGTTTCTAAAACTTGTCCATTTCATATTAAAATCAAAGGAAATGATAAATAATAATTAATCATGTGTAAAATTCAGAAAAATAATATCCTCAGATATTGGGGGAGGAGGGGTTTGATAAAAAATCACGAATTATCGTGGAGGAGGAAAAAGGAACGGGGGAGGGACGTGTATTTATTTTTTACCACAATTAAAAAAAATCTAAAAATTTTTCAAAAAAATAAAAAAATTCACGGTTTGTTATAGGTACTAAAAATACACGTGTTATTGTATAGGAGAGGGAGGGTAAATTTAAATATCCCCAGGTATCACCAAGAAAAATGGTAGGTCCAAAAATCCTAAAAAATAGCTCACAGATTTGGCTGCTAATATCAATTTAATTGAACAGATTGCTGATTATTTTTAGTACATCTACTTCCAAATTACGTGTGTTTGCAGTGAGATAGGAATTTCCATCATCATATGTGAACGCTAAATTTGTTACGTTTCATACAAAACGTTTTGCTATCTAAACAAATGCATTGTGCTCATTTTCCATATTTCTATTAATACCGTTCCCCCCAGGTGCCAATTTGCTGAACCGCTATGTTGCCTTTGATGCTTGCTAATGGGTGGCTTATTTTGTTACAAATATCTAACATTCCCGTGTGTCTAACAAAAGACGAGATCAAGATATTATGAACTAGTCGAATTCTCAATTCTGCCGGAACGTTTTGGACGTCGGGCGAAACATTTGTTTTGTTTTATGCAAACAAACCGCGTCCGTGCAGTCACTTCAAGTCAAACGGGACATCTGGAAACGCGCCAAATTCTTTTAGGACGCCGAGACACGCATTAAAAACGATGGAACTTCAAGTTTCTTCTGTTCGATGAATGTTCCACATCAATTTTGGTTTTCACTTTGATATGTGATAATTGGTTACTGTGGTGGCGTAACTTCCAATCTGGATAATCCTCAAATTTTTCATGATTAAATAACTCCTTGATCTTACCTGGGGCGTCCAATCACTGGATTCGTATTCGATTGTAAGTAGTACCAAAAATTTGTTAATAGAATGGACTCAGATAAAAAACTGCTCCGATTTGCGAAAACTTTAAGCAATTTTTTTGCATCTCAGTCAAGAAAAACCGTACACACCAACAAGGAAAACTTGGGCGCAGCTAGTCTGAGATTTTGATGAAATTTGGCATAAAGGTAGATTTTATGCCCAAACTGACCTTAAGGGCACATAAATATTCAATATAAATTGAATAGAATACTAATTTTTGGGTCTGTGATCGACAACTAAAATATAAATTGAATAGAATCCTAATTTTTGGGTCTGTGATGAACAACTTAAAGTAAAATGCCTAGTTCCTATCTTACATCCATAACTAATTTTCTTCAATGCTATTCCATAGGCAACCGTCAGGAAACTGAGCACTTAATACATCCATAAAATTGTTATTAGTATATTCGATTTCATTTAATTACCCTTCTTGGCGCCATAAAATTAATGATTTACTATGTTTTAGTTTTTCGTGATTCGGTTTCACATATGCAGTTATTTTTATACTTTACAATGAAATTCTACACTTTTGTTCGGCAACTAGTTTGGGGTTTCAAGACTAACTAACGAGAATGATATCCTAGGGTTATGACTACTAAATAAATCAAATCATTTGGGACCAAATTTAAATGGAGTTTTTATGAATATTCGTTTAATATGTTCTACGAAAAGTAAAAAAAGTTGTATTTTTCGCTTTACGTGGTAAGGGTTTTATTTTAACTAATTCTTGGAATTTTCTTCAGTCAATTATTTATTTTTGTTTAGGCCTAATTCTATACTAGATTAGGAATACAAAGATACTCGAACTATGTAATACATTTTGAAAAGCTGAATATCAATATTTACATTGTATTATTTTCAAAATTATATGAGTACGTTAAATAATTATGAGGCAATGATCTAGAAATATTTAAAAAAATGTTTTATGAAAACAGATTTGCTCCTTTGATGTGACGCCTGATATTAACCACATCAGAAGCATAGTGTGTTAAGAAAAGTGAGCAGTTTAAATTTAATTAAAACTCTGAAGTATTTTGGTACCTATTATATAGACATGTTTGCCTTGTTCAAATTCCTGTGTGAAATTTATTTCTCTATTTTTTAATAAAATTTTACTTAAATCTCAATATTACTACTGTTTATTTATCATTACTGTGATATAAATACTTTCTAGGTCTTTGAATTAGGTATTTAAGTGGAACAAACCTCTAACACCTAAGCTTCTATTTTTATATTTTATAATTTCAGATTAAACCAATGAACTTAATTTAATTTTATTATTAAATATGTATTAACTTACCTAGCAAAATTTCTCTAGTCGAAGGAATAGGTGTGCCACATGTTAAGGTCACATCATAGAAAATAAGTAACCATGTTAATCTATAACAACTCTTGAAGAATATTTTGGTAATCAACAAATGGTAATATGGTGCAACCTTCATTGCTCATCAGTCACTTATTCATGGCCAACCTGTAAAATAAATTGATACATTAATAATAATCTTGAATATTAAGAACATCAGTTGGTTGGTTTTAATTTAAAATAAGGAAGATTTTGATCCACAGTCTACGGTTTCTGTTAGAATAATATAATTCAATTCGCATCCAAATGACGTGATATTATGTCAATTTCAACAATGAGAAGGCAAATTCGTTTGATATGGAACGAATAATTCAACGTTTGATAGAACATGGGACATAGACATCCAAGGCACGTCCGTATGGTTAAATTTAGAATCGTTTACAAAATACGAAGCGACTTTGCTTCCTTTATGCTCATTCATGGACTAAAACGAGAGATTATTAACCTGGTGATGGCTGGACGAAGGTAAACCCTAGGTAAAAGACAGATGGTCAGACTCATAGTGGTTGGAAATAAACCTATAAAATATTTATTCAATAGCTTAGAATTTTTAATCACTGGATAAATAATTTATGTAATTTGTTGCAACAGCCACCACCACCACAAAAAGTACGTATGAGCTATTTACTCATACCTACTTGTCCAATAAGCTGTTTGAAATTTATATATGGAATTATCATAGCAACTTCTGCATAGCAATTTAATGAAGCAAATAACGTTTTGGCAGCAAAGCATGTTTTCCTAATGATCCGTGGTTCCTTGTGGAACTCATTTGTTACGTTATTTTCTGTTTCATATATAATTTGGCTTCAATATCTGCATGCACGCAAGATATTACTTCGAATTTAAACAAAATTCATCTTAAACATTCCTGCAAAATCATTGGTGTTTTCACTGAAATATTTAACGCATGAAAAAATTTTTTTTTAGAAAGTGACTAACTGATTCCTAAATGCTGGCTGATTAATAAAATTTTCTGGTTAAAAAATATTCATAATGTTAAAATAGAAATAGATATAAATAAAATAGAGCATGTCTGGTAAACATTTACGATAAGTTAATTCGTATTTTAATTATGAGTATTTTAATTAAATTAACCATAAATAATACCAAATCGTGTTAAAATAATAAAAATTTATTAAGACCATTTTAGATGAGCACTGTTTGTAATATTTTCTATAAAAATATATATTTTATAATATATTTTATCTGAGTAATATAATTTTATTGATGTTTCATTTTATTCTTCATTTCAGATCTTTGATTAGATTTTAGATTTTAAGGTTTTTATTATATGAACCTTTATAATAATTATTTGATTACGACATATACCGAAATTCTATATGAAATGAACATATTTCTAATATAGGCACCTATATCTGTCTATAAAATTTAAAAAAAAATCTGTTTATAGAACACAAAATATTTCTTCTAGTTAGGAAAGCTTTTTAGTTGAATAAAACAAAAAAGAATGGAAGCAGTTATTTTATCCACAAAATCAAAATATATTAGGTTGTCAAATATCTCCCTTCCGCTTTTTTGCTCTTGGTTTATAATACAAAAAGGCGGAAGGGAGATATTTGACAACCTTATATGCTACACTTTGATGTCTATAAAACAATGACTGAATAAGCGTATTTGTGCAAATGAAAATCTCTCTGAGATTCCAACGATCTCGACCACTAATAAACTAGAAGCCTTTTGGTTGAATAAAATGAATTCCTATAAAGGTACCTATTTGATCCATAAAACGAAAAAATATGTATATAACCATTCCCTTTGAAGTCTGCAAAACAAGGACCGGATAAAGGTATTTGTGCAAATGCTCTCTTTATAACCTAATGTGCAACAAAAATCCTTCTAAGACTCCTCTGTACAAATCCAACTAATAATAAAACTTTTAACGATTGTGTTTTCAGTTGATGCCCCGTGTGCTTTCCAAGGGAGTCCTGGAATTAGACGCGCATCTGGCGAGATCTCGCGATCTTGCGGTATTTGCAAACAAGTAAACTCTCCGAAGAGAGTTTCACTAGCACCTGCAACGCATACATACCTCAACGGCTCAGTACCCTGTTCCTTCTGTCCGTCCGTCCGTCTGTCTGTCTGTCTGTTCCTCTGCATATCTCATATATTCGGTATAGGGGGTGATATAAATAGAAGTGTTGCTCGCTAATAAAGCAAAAAGCGAAACGTTTTAAAATAGAGACCGGCGCAAACCGTTCCCATATTGTGTTTGCTGTTTGCTATTAAAGTGGCGGTAAAAACGAAACTACATTGTTTTGTGGAAAAAACAACGTGCAACCAGTCTTAACTGCGGCTAGTTTAAAATAAAGCGCGAAGTAGGTGTTTCGACAAAGCTGCTGTAGACAAAAGTTAAACAAACTGGATCGTATAGCAATATAATTGTTTATGGACCTACACAGAATTCTAACTAATAATAGACAATTGTCATTTTTTGTAACAAATTTAGAACCAAAGTTATCTTTTTCGACTATACATAACTGTTTATACACTTACATGCAGTATCTCTTATTAGAAACAAAGTATTTCTTACTAATTTTGAAAATAGTATTTTCTACTATTATTAAAAACCAACACGTTATATCATTTTTTGTATTCATGTAGATAGATCCCCAACCTTGTAACAATTTGAGATCTAAAGTGAGGTTTTAATAAAACTAAATGTCTGGGCACAATATATTGACGAATGAACATTTAACTAAAAAATATGAAACTTTTCAGTGTCATCTCCTTCCTAATTCGAAAGTAACTCTAGAGGCAAAACTAATTTATCAAATTATGATGGAATATTACATTTTTTTTGCTATGTTATTTAAATTAATTTTTGAGTCTATGTAGATGATCTGTTGTAATAAATTCAGAGTTCGATGACAAATAAGAAGTTTTGATAGAACTAGGGAAAATTATAAAGTTTTTTCCATAAACCTTCAATTACCTACATAATTACTCTTGGAGTTTGATTAATTAATTAAATGCTAAAAATGTGCGTTTTAGTATTCTAAAAATTCCAAGTAAGTTTTACAAAGAGATGGGTATCTTATATTGATATATGTATTTACACTTAAATATTTTACTAAAAAATTGAAAATTTGTCAATTTTTCAGTAAATTTGATCATGAAGAAAAAATTTGAAGTCTAAAATTTTCTGTATGCAAATGCTATATATCACACACTTGTTTAGTTTACAATTTGATCAAATCATAATATATTCATATTATTTATTTTTGTCTAATATTGTGAAAAATGCAATTAGTAATTCCAAATTTATAGGAATGGTGATCCTGAAAACTTACTTACTAAAACACCATGCAAGGCCAAGATTCTTTTTTATATCCATACACCCTTCATTATTTCTTACTACCAATTTCTGGTGCAACAAAAGCACTCCTAAACTTTCATAATCGTTTAAATTTATGTATTGAAAATTATGCATTTATGCATGTTTAAAATTAAAAATAGTTCCATATCCTTTCGCATTCAAATAACGGCTACCTTGATACAAAACAAAAAAAATTACAAAGAATATAAAAACGTCGCTCGGTATATATTTATTGTAAGTCGAACACAAATAAGCGTTCGCAGACTATGTATACGTGCTTAGATCCAAGGCATCTGGATTAAACATAAAACTTTTGTAAATATTTTTGAAGTCTAAAACTATTCAAAAAAGAAGAGATTCACTGCCGGCACCAGTCAGGAAAGCGAAACTGAATGATAATTAAATTGTGTTACTGTTACAGGAACGATAAATAAATCGAATTGTTTAAGTACAGATAAAAAAGTTTGTTGTAAGTAAACTAAGTTTATTTGTAAAAGTTATTACAGGCGCCTCGGGCAGCCTTATGTCAAGCCGTATTTATGGTATGTAAAATTAAATTTAGTTGTGTGACGAAACCGCTCATTCATGTGGCGATTTCAAACAATAGTTCATATATATACAATGTGAAAGTCTATTAAGAAATCGCAATGTTAACCAATGTACATATTTATTTTCTTAGAACAAATCTAAAACGCAACACAAATAAATTAGACACACCAGATACCATGCGTGAGAACCAACCAAAAAAAGTTTAACTAATAATTATAATAATTTCTATTTCTATAAATTCAAGTAGCAAGTTGATCATTATAATAAACATTCTCAGTAGTTATATAATCCCATTAATTAAGACAAAAAACAAGGTTTGTTTGAACCATAAAACACTCATAATCCTCAAATGATATCCATTCATGCCACTTGTGATTTAATGTATGTTTATAGATAAAATTGTACGATGTTAGGAAGAGAAAAAGCTTCATAGACACATTGAAAGCTTTTAAGTTCAGAACAAATATTTGTTGAGATAGTTAATAGAAAATTACTACCACGCGAGATCGAGTTATAGCATCTTTTTGCTTCTTGATTAAAAATGAAAGAAAGAAAAGGTTCATGGTTGTTTTAGTTGCGGATTTCGACATGCACACAATCTATAAGTAAAGATTTTTAGTTAAAACTGCAATTTAGCTATAGTGATATCGATTTTTACTTGAATATAGATGAAATTATGTTCACAAATAAAAACAGCCTTTCATCAAATATAGACAACAGGACGACCATTGGAATGCCTTCTGAAAAGCTGCGTAGGAAAGAAGTGCCGCCGCAAAAGCACATAAAAATCTTAAGACCCGATTGATAAAAATATGAATAACCATGTATTTTAATTTTTAGTCTTATAGTTTCGCAAATATCTAGATTACAGAAATATTCTAGATTGCCCATACAGTTTCCAAAAGGCGTACACCCGATACTCCAGATCGTTTTCCTTGTTTTGTCACGGCGACAGACAGCTGGGTTGATGTATCTTCTAACAAGAGATTCTGTATAAAGTTTTGTATCCACTTCACCGAGCAGACTTTATATGCACTCGCCACTTAAGTCTAAAATAGACCAAGAAGATTCACTTTGTTCGGAGTTCTGGCTGTCTATTAATCCACACTGGATTATTTGTTGGTGCATTGTGATACTCAAGAATGATGTTTACAAGACCAAAATGGCATTGGTTGCATTTAGAAGCCGTAACACCATAAACGTGATCGTTATTGAAGCAACGGCATTATGGACGTGTCAAACGTCAAATTTTGATATGAAATGAGATATGACAGTTAGGCATCAGAAGTAGGATACTTTGTTGTCTATATGCGTACAAGGTAAAGAAAACATTTTGTGGAGGATTATTCTTGGTGTGTTAACAAAAGACGTAATTAAATATGAGAATATGTGCAGTTAAACTAAAATCCTACGCAGTAGGGTAGGGCGGGGCTAGTTGAGCATAGGGGCAAGTTGAGCAATCGAAATATCTCGAAAACTATTCACCGTCCGTTTAGGCATTATATGGCGGAAAGATAGAGGTTTGGGAGAAATAAACATCCCGCGATCGCTAGTGGCCGCTGGACAAATCAGTGAGCCTCACGGGCGTTTTGTTTATTTTGAGACCAAAAAGTAAAAAAGTCATTTATCACGAGTTTTCGTCTAGTTTAGTCAAATGTTATTTATTTTTAACCAGGTAAATTTTATTCTTCCATATAATTATAGTACTTTTAATATGCACAGAGATTCTGGGTATAATTCTTACGGTTTTTTTATAAACTCACTTTTATTTTGAAATTCCGAGTTGGGGCTAGTTGAGCATAGTTGCTAAACTTGTTCTGTCAGTAAGACAATTACCATTAACTTCCAGAAATTAATTATTATTTTTAAGATTTAAGCTAAGTCTATGAGTAATGATATAAAGAAATAATGATTTTAAATAAAAATACTGAATATAATGGTAAAATAATTCCTAAGTTAATTAATCGTTAATTATTCAAAGCAAATTACTATAAGTTTAAACAAAATTTTGTTTTCTCTGTCAATAAAGACTATAAATATAGAACTGGTTATTAAAAACTTATTTTATTTCATCACTAATCGACATTGAACCTATAATTTCATTATACTTTCTTAATGCTCAACTTGTCCCACCTATGGGGTACATTGAGCATACTTGACTTTTTGCATTCAAACAGCTGTAGCTTTTAAATTTTACTTATTACCAAAAACTAGTATTAACACTTTTGTTATGCGATAAACAACAAATCCATTAAGACGTATAGCAATTTATTGAGACTTTTCATTGAGGAGCTACATCCGTTTAAGTAAAAATTTGCTCAACTAGCCCCGCCCTACCCTACTAGAGTTCTAGAGTCACCATGGTACATCACAAACAAGACAATCCATAATGATCCACAAACTAAAGGAAATAAAAAAAATCATAAATAAAAATTAAAAATTCACCGAAATCCAGCATTGGCAAATATGTCTTACTTACCGCAGATTCTAATAAGATTTAAAAAAAAGGACAAAAGTACAGTTGAGTTAATTTTACATTAATACTCGATTATTATTCATTGTATTTTTAGAAATGTGCAATACAATTTTAAACCACTATATCTTCAACACATGTGACAATAAAAACCTTTAATACGAAATAAATCCATTATATAGTTATTTTCCAAGAAATATATGTTTCCATTAATTTTTAGCAAAACGAAGTTGACGCGATAATAAAAAGCATACACGAACCTTTTTTACAGACTGACTTCTCGGTCACATGTGTCGTCAAAAGTATATAAATTATTTATATCCTGATTCGGTAGTGAAATGTTAAAATAAAAAAACGAAAAAATCGTAAAAAATCTTATAAAAAAAACCTTGTCCCTTCTGTTTAGCATTTGTGTGCCCAGATCGTGTTCAAGATACGTGAAACTGATGCTTGGGGAAGATATTGTAATGTACAACAGGTTTCGAAATTTATTTAAAAACATGCTAAAAATAGGGAAAAATTGTTTTATATTATATTTATATCGTCCAAAATGGCCATTCAGTACCAAAAGCAACTAATATTAAATATAATTCTATAAACTAGTATGTCGTGATTTAACAAAAACAACAGCACCTTTAGCAGAAAATAATACATACAACAAAGGAAAAAATTTAAAAAAAAATTATAAACTTATGCCATAAAGATTAAATAATAGAAATTATGAAAGTTTTTGGAATTGGATTGGAAAACCAAGGCTTGCTTATGAATAAATAAATAATTATTAGTAGCAATAATGCCAGTTTTACTTATTTTTGTGAAAGAAATAACCATATCCGTGATCTGACTCCACGTTATATTGCCTCTGTATTTTTCCTTCAATCGTAATTTCTTTCGAACCTGTCATCATAACAATCCTGGACAATTTGTCTCTCGCACCAAGACTAAAAATTTACAACCAATTTTCCCCCAAGAAGTCCTTAACTTAGGCGCGAACGACGCCTTAGGTTTACAAGGCAAAGTTGCAGCGCAAAGAACGATTCTCAGGAGCGATTCCAGATGCTGGGTCGTTGAGAAGACGTTTTGTTTATTAGATTTGTTTAAAACCAAAGACACGTGGTACGCAGGTGCAGTAAGAAACGAGGCATCAACACACGAAACAAGGTTTCATTAAAGTTTAAAAGGGCGCGAACAATTTTATGGTGTGCTCGGAAATTTAACTGTAGGTACCTAGATCTATGCAGGGGATGAAGTTCTAAATCCAGAACACGAATGATTAGAAAAACATAAAATTTAGTATAAGCTAATATAGTTTTTCAATATCAAGAAAAATACTAGAAAATAAAAAAATCAAAGTATTTTTTTTAAGTTGAAGGTATTAAGTAGATCCATTTTTATGCATTAGTTAGAAGTTCACTTCCCAGCTTTGGATTCTTCTATACAGTTTATTAAAATGATCCATAGAAGCAATTTATCCCGATAAATTGTTTTTACTTATTTGTGTATATATTATTACATTAAGCAGAGAATGTTGACAAATATATGGTAAATTAAAGTTAATAGATACACCAAAAAAATCATACATGTATCAAAGTTTTAGTAACAACCTTTACTTTTAGGGTACGAATTATTCAAACTCAAATACCTGTTCGATATATACTATTTCATTCATAGTTTTTAATTATTTACTTATTTTTTTAATTATAGCTCTTTTTAATAGTTCTTGCGAATAATGTTTGTTTTAAACTAACGGGTTTGAGTAAGAGAACTATAAACTTTTCTCAGAAAACCCATAGCTTTGTTAAATAAGTCGTAAAACATGGAGGCGTTGGAATATTAAACTAATATGCAAACGATGTATTACTACACATTCTAATAATAATTTTCTGCAAACTTAATACATAAATTTAAAGGATAGAATGCGAACATTATTTGGAATATTAAGTGACTTAGCAAGATCTAGATAATGTTTGCCATGAATTTAATGCCATTAAATAAAATAATTTTTATATAAACTTCTATTAATCCAATTTCAGGATATTTTGCTATAATAACAAGCAAAACAGAATGATTAGAAAATTAATTTTCCTATTGGTATATACATTTTATTCGACAATTTTAAGTAGCAACAATCCATTATCTTCTCCGGCATCTATTAATTTTATTTCATGATATTTTTCTATAGCTCCAAATAAAAAAGTAGAATTATAGAATTTACATTTATATTTACATAAACATTTTATTTGACGATTTATCGACAGTAGCAATAATTCATTAACTTCAAATGAGGGTCGTTTAAGATAAAATCAGCGTCCTGTCAACACAACACAATGGCTCAGAATAGAAGAAAAAGCATTCACAATAGTTCTTATATTTTTTTTGCTTTACAAATGAATTGAAACTTACGATTATGCAAATGAAAAGGACAATAATAAATTCGAAAACGGATGCTATAAAATTTAATATTTGAATTGTGAGAACCACAAAAATGATCGCCGTCATATAAATAAACGTGTGCTGAAAGAACAATAAATACACCTGTGGGTTATTTTTTTTTAGCAGCAGTCGTTTGTATTGGATTTCTGTTTGTTCATGACTTGAAGCAAAGAACAAACAAAAGCTCATTTTTTACGAAAGATTTTTCACGTATGTGATTCTTCGCACAGTTGAAGCTTTGACGAACTTGGAGTAAAATATTTGCACTTTACTCGATCTTGTTATGGCTGGGTTTGCAAATACGTTGACATTTTATTATTTGAAATTGTAAAATGTAAAAAATGAATGCTTTTAGCGAGTGCAACGACTGCTCACAATTAAATGCTATAATGCATTTAATCTATAATATTGTTATTAATGATGATTTGATTTGGCCAATTATAATAGCAATTTGTCTTGCGTTGGATTAATATTGCATTGATAATTTAATATTGTAATACTCATAGCATCATATAATAATGTATTTGAATATTTTAATTTGGAGCTTTAATAGCAGGCCTTGCATCCAAAAAAAGACTCAAATTTGTTTTCAAAAAAAAGGTCTTCTAAGGCAATACCTTAAATTCATCTAAGGCGATACCATCAAATAAAAAGTCCAAGAATTCTAGAATAACCTTTCATGTTCCAAACGTTTCGACTTAATACTTTATGTCATCATCAGTGGATATTACATATTAGAAATTCACATCAGCATATGTTCACAGTATACATAAATAGCATTAAAAATCATCAACAAAAAATTATGCTTTAAATAAATTTAAAATTTAATGAAAAAATATTAATTAACTAAAAAGGAAGACGAATGAATCTTTAATGGATAAATTAGTAATATAATAAGTGCAAATAAAAAATATTGAAAATTGTCACTATTGTTCTATACCATACCACTCGTTAAGCTCAGACTGCTGTTAAATATACATAAAATAATTCTATACAGATACGAATGATTTTCCGGCTAATATTTTCTCCTAACGCCTTATATATTGATACTGAATTCAAGTTATAAATATAACTAAATTTTCTACCAGCACATAAAGGGAAATGTAGTCCGATCAATCATCAATTAGTTTTGAAGATGTTTCTCTTTGATTTTAACGAACATAATTCTTTCAATAACCCTTAGGCAATTACTAGGATAGTGGCGAAACACTAAATGGAAAATGGAAAAAAATACTATACATTCCAGATCAGAAATTCTGAAACTTTTAAAACATTATAATAGAAAATGATGGATCGAGTCCTAACGAAGTGGATAACATATGTAAGATCTAGTGCAATTTATCTAACTTATAAAGTAAAAAAATATTTAAATTATCTTTATGATTAAAAGTATTTAAAACTCAGTGGTCTATTATACGTATATTCCAAATTCATTTAATCGCTCTAAGATTTAATTAGAGCACATGGATATAACGCGATCTTCATGAACCCAAAATAATTTTCGCAAGGCAATCTGGTCAAATGCCAAGTTTATGTATTTTTGAAACATTTATGGATTTGCAATCTTGTAATGGAATAGATATTGAACGCAAATTCAGAGGAAATAAATTAACTAAAATTATGATTTCGTATAGATAAAATAAATTATGTAAAATGTGTAAAACAATTAGATCACAAATTTGAATTAACAAATACAGTTTAATATTTTATTAATCAGTACTATCTTTGTAGTGATAAATCAACAAAAAAAATTGAACATTGCACCCGAAATATTGGGTAGAGTTGTAGACTTCGAATCAAAGATTCATGATCCAAAAAAATTTATACTCCAAATTATAGTCCTTGTAAGTCTTAACTTTACATATAGATGATAATAAAATAGAGGTAATATAAAATCGATTAATCACATTTCGTGTATCAATATTATCGATTTCAATAATCCAAGGGCGGATACATCAATAATAAGGGTTTGGGTCGTTCAGAAAAAATTAGTTTTATCGGTTTTTGCCATTAAGAAGGGTGTTAGAAACGTGTGAATATCCCGCATGTGTGTTGACACATACGGGAGAACATTTGACATGTACAACTTGATGGATGAATAAGTATAGATTTGCTTTTTATTTAAATCGAGAACACTCAATTGTCTGAAGTATTTTGATATGAATTTATTTCCATCAGATATGTGCACTTGGATCAATTCAATACAAGCGCATTTCGATTTAATAAATACTACTAAACATGTGTTAAAATTATCAAACTATTGAAAACATATGCTATACTTAGAAATATTCTAAGTAATAATTCACTAATAAAATTATATATATATATATATATATATATATATATATATATATATATATATAGCCCTTGTATACATGTATTTTATGCTTCTATTTCTGTCTTAAAGTAAAAATAAGCATCTATATAAAACACAAGTAAATACCGAAAAAGTAACAAGGTCTCGTAAATTCATCACGTATGCCTAATTAAAACTTTAAAATAATTATTTTGAAATCAAATTAATGGCGCGCAAATAGTTAAAGGATAGTTAAAGTCAGCAGAAAACACTGAAATGTTATCACAAAATTAAATAATGATAAAAGTAAAAAATGCATTACCCTGTCAAATAATTTTTTTTTGCTCACAATGTATTTGATATATAAATATTATATACTCAATTAAAACTTTAAAATAAATATTTTGAAATATAATTATTTATTACATAGATCAGCAGAAAGCTCCAACATTTTTCAGGTAAGTTTTCATGGAAAAGGAAGTAAATCCATTTCCTTCCCAAATTTTTAATATGTTCGATGGTTAATACATTATCCATATATCATTAATAAAACTGTCAATAACCGTTATTAAGCGGAACAAAAACAAAATCATTAGTGTCTGTATGTAGCACATTTTATGAAAGGGGCTTCAAAATTCGAAATAAGGCTATAATACATGGTGAACATGTGTTAAACATTTAATTCATTTAAAATTCCTTAGACCTACTTGCTTCAAAATACAGAGGAATAAAGAACAATTTCTAAAGATTTGTAGTAAATTTTATTTAGTTTTTATCAAGCCAAATTAAATTATTGAAAAAAATGGTAAAAGATGCAGTGGTATGAAAGTCAATTTAACATTTCATGTTTATATGCAATTATATCTAAAGGGCGTTGCATTAGAATAACAAAATAAGATAAGACTTTTTTACCATGATGATTCATAATATTATAAGTTTTTAACAACATGACGTAGACCAAAAACGAAAAGTACAAAGAATCATTAAATTTAAGCAACCATCCGTGTTAGTTCACATATTAACAGAGGGTTCGAAATTTTAGAATATCACCCAAGAGCCTCAGAAAATTGAATGAATGGCGAACACGTGTCTATTAGTTGTATACGCCAAATGTAAAGGTCACATGTATACTATTAGTAGGAGAGCTGAGGAAACGTTAACTTTTAAGATACTAATAAAGTAAAAATTAAATAAGTAAATTTTATACTCGAAACAGGCTTACAATTTTTACCATTAAAATTAAGTGTTTATGGGTGAATGATTTGTCGTATATCATAAAATAATCAACTAATTGAAGTCTTATAATTAACTTAAGCTTGTAATAAAAAATTAACTCTTTCGTGTCAAGAACATATATTCAATGTCAATTAGAAAATTTGAACAAAGAATAGTAATTTCTAAGTTTCTGACTAAGAAGTTGATTAAAGGGCTAGACATCTCATAAATTTTGTTATAAATATTATATTTTTATTTGATAAACCTTCTGTAGTTTTGCCTGATATAAATAAAATCTTCAAATAAAAAAAATAAAATGTTTAATAGAACCCTAGTTTGAGGTATATGAAAACGAGCCCCATAGCTTCATATAACATAAAACATGGTAAAATGTAAAAATGAACTAGGTGATATAATTGTATTATGAAGTGTATATTAGATATAAGTGCATATCTCAAATTAAAAATTCCTAATAAATTATATTATTTTATGAACATATCCGTGTTCTAAAACTTATTTTTTTAACATAAAAGCTCATAAAATTAAATAGGTGAAAAGTTGATAGCTGCTATTTTTTCTAGTTTCAAACTAGAAAGGGGGTTTCTAGGGTTTTTCAATCATATATTTTTAAAGGGTTGTTCATCTATCTACAAAAAACATTAAATCAATTGTTCATAAAGTGCAAACCAAATCTAAGAACTTTAGGGATGTGTACTCTTTACAATGATCATTGCACAAAAAGGAAATAAAGAAAAAATCAAATTTTTTGACAAAACCATTATTTTAAGAATATAATAATAATGAATTCATTCATTTTTTTATAAAAAAATATATATATAATACATAAAAAAATATATATATATATACAATAAAGAAAAATTATATTACATTAAATATTTAATAATTGAAATTGAATGAAAAGAAAATTCACTTATTAAAACGAGCTATTGGAACTATTATCTATATAAATTCTGCTGTTAAGAATATAAATATTTCCTTTATGTATATTTCTGATTGCTAAAAATCAAGTGTGAAAAATAATAAAAAAAATGTCTTGCTAGCCTACTAGGATACTCAGTCAACCTGTGTGTACTTCCTACAGATAAATAATTACTCATTTGTGATGGATTTTTTATTCATATCACACGTTTTTACTGATGGTGAGATTTAAATGGCAAGTACGTTGAAAATTATCTATATAAATTCTGCTGTTATAAAATTAATTTAAATATTTTCTTGCTAGCCTACTAGAATGCTCAAACAACCACTGTATATACTTCTGACTACAATAATTCCGCATTTCTGATGGATTTTTGGCTCATATCACATGGTGAGATTGACATAGCAAGTACGTTCACAGAAGGTTCAAAAGCCTGAATTTTTACTTACTAAGTCTCTTCAGCCCTAGTACTATGTCAACAAGGAATTGACGGCCAAAAACCACTGTGGGAGCCCGTCATCTGCTATTATTTCTTACATTACGATTTCGAAAGTCGGTGCGAGCGTGCGTGTCACATAACACATGTCCTAAGATTTTTTGGCGACGGTCCGCCCTCAAAAACCGACAGACATAATATTTTTTTGTGACATTGATATTTTGTTACTTGTATTGGAAAACGTCTGGACCAGCATGAAACAAATTGTTACTTCGAGACTTACGAGATAAGGATTTTTGGAGATTTTAAATATGTTCCCATATTTGTATATTATCTCTTTCATCTATAGATATGATCTATAGAATTTTTTTTGATCTACATATAAGTATTTTTTTTTCAAGTTTTCAGTCCAACATTGATAATTATATACATACATTTAATTGCTTTTGAGAGGCAATATTAATTAATTTTGATGTTGAAATGCACGTCAATAAAATCTTGAAGTGCATAACATTCACCAAATAAGACGTAAGAGCTTTTACAATATTTTCCCAGACTTTTCGACATATAATTTTGTGTTATCACAAAACAATGTATATGGGTCTGTAAATAAATGTATATTTTTTTATCGATTTAACATATTTTAGAAAAAAAATTAAAAATATTCGAAGGCTGTATAATTTTTTTATTATTTTAATATAACTGGACTGGGGTTCTGCTTGAAATGTCTATCGACCGATAAAAATGTATGTAATCGTTACTAAATTAAAAATACCTGTTTTCAACTATCTAATTAAATACAGCATAGTCATTAAATATTTTTTACAAATATTAAAAAATATTCGCAATTAATACTAATTAATCAATCTAATAAAAAATGTAAATTATCAAATTGCATTTCCAAACTTCAAGAGAAACCTACAAATCTACAGAACCAATAAATGTAATTTTTTTTAGAAATGATTACAAATATAGACAGCGTGAAGTCTTTAAAGAATGTATTTGAAAAATGTTTCCTACCTTAACTAATCATCCATTAGAGAACTTTTTGTTAATAACTTGTATTTACCAAGGTTAATAATTAACGGTACCTTTAGAATAATTTATGGTTGTGCCTTAATGGCAAGCTATATATGACTTTCAAGAACCTTCATAAACAACTAATGAGATAAATAAATTTAAATAATATGCAAATCTATTAAAATTCAACGGTAACACAATATACACAACCAAAAAACCATTATAATTAAGGCTAAACTTCAAATTACAGTGTGTCCTTTAAAAATATCCTGCTCGTTGCCCTAACGAGGTCTTTTACAATGTTGTTTCGGCTTGATAAAATAAACAATATTTATAATGTTTTTCCAGCGCATTTTTTATTCACTCAAAATAAAAATAACAGTATTGTATTTCTGGTCGTGTGTTGATTTATAAACCTCACAGCAAATGCAGAGCTTGTTAAATGATACACATACATAAAATATACATACATATACATAAATATATACATACATATACATTTAAATATGAGTACGTAGTTATATATGTCAAAATTTTATTTTCAGAATTTAGTAGTTGTAAATTTTAGTAGTCATTTATGTTTTGCTACCATCATCCCCAGAGGCCCAATCAATTGGCATTCGATTTAGACATTTTTTAAGTACGACCAAAAATTAGCTTATATTATATTAGCATATAATGAATTTAATTATAAAAAAATTTTTCTATCAATCTCATGAAAATGGATTACCATTATGAAAGCATAGAATTATGAAAAAAAATGTTACTGTTAGACAGTATAATTGGAGAGGTATTGTATCAAATTTATTATATGATAATTTAGATACTAAATATAACCATTTAAATATATAACGATATTTTGCCATCTCATTATTGCTAAATTAAGGAAAACAACTTATAACCGCTAAATAAAATCTAATATTATATATTATATTAGATAAATCCTGGATTTTCAATAAATTACTAAATGTTCATTTTCCAAACATTGATCTAATTTTTTGTAGACATTAATTACGGCGTTTCGGAACTAAATATCTTCCATCATTAGGTTTTTCTGTTAAAAACTATTTTTTATGAAATAATAATATTAATGATGATGATTACAGAATATTAAAAAACGAATAAAGGAATGGACTGTGTAAAAAAAATTATGTAGAAAGTTATTGGAAATTAAGAAGCACAAATTATTTATCTGTAAAATCCATATCACTCATTTTTGAAAAAAAAAGATATTTAAGTTTCCCACCTTAATTAATCATTTATTAGAGAACTTTTTGTTAATAACTTGTATAAGATATTGAATAATATTTGAAAATTTTGACTTTTGATAATTGTTTGGGTTTTTAAAATTTCCATTACAACCAAGTAATTTCTATAAATTAAACACATAAGTTTCTTTTTTTACATTAATAAAAATCCAGCATTTATCATAAATTAACCGTTCTACAATTAAAATGAAATATAAACAAAAAATCACTTACCATATCGTGTTCAAAATAAAACTCCGGAAAATGACAGCTCCCTCTTGTTTCAAAACCAATCCATTTCACAAACACTAATTGCACTTATAAAAATCCTTTGTTCCAAAAACATAAAACACTTCAAAATAATTTAAATAATATTCCTTCACAAGTATCACTCAAAATCTGTTATAAAATATTTATTATTATAAATTTTCCGGCGCAACAATTGCGAGATGTCCTGAGACCCAGGGCCCGCGAGGACACAAATAAACTAAATTCGAATTGAAAGTTTGTTAGGGCCTGAAAATCTGTGCGGCACGAGCGTCGACGGGGACCGAACGACGTCGGAAAGATTCGAACGGGACCATGTGGGTGAATATAAACAGTAAACACGTGCGTTGCCTGGGAACGACGGTGTAACGTGTAACGCTGTTGCTGTTACCTCCCTTGTGTTTGTACTTGCAATTAAATTATTGTTTACGGCTTGAGAAAATGCTATTGTAGTTACTCGCGTTAAGTAATATTTGGTAAAAGACCTCATGTACTAGGCCTCATGTACCGTGGACCCCTTGGTCAATTCTTTGGGCCCCCCGCTAATTCGATATGAATTTTTTTTTAGAAATTCCTAAACGTACTAGTAATATTTGGCGAAGAACACCATATACTAAACGTTCCTAAACGTTCATGTGCTTGGACCCCTCGGTCTATTCTTGCCCCCCCCCCCCAATTCGATATAGATTTTTTTTAGAAATTCCTAAATGTACCAAAGTTTATTATTGAATATTTAAATACAAGTTAGGTACTTGTATACCAAGGATGAGCAACCCGCGGCCCGCCAAGCATTTCTCAACGACAGATTATTTTTTTAGATATTTAATCAAATACGGCTGTAAAGGCTAATTTTGTCATCAGTCAAATTAAGTTAATAACTTACAGCGTAAGTTAATAACTTAGAGCGTAAGTTAATAACTTAGAGCGTAAGTTAGTAACTTAGAGCGTAAGTTAGAAACTTAGAGCGTAAGTTAATAACTTAGAGCGTAAGTTAGTAACTTAGAGCGTAAGTTAGAAACTTAGAGCGTAAGTTAATAACTTACAGCGTAAGTTAATAACTTAGAGCGTAAGTTAATAACTTAGAGCGTAAGTTAGTAACTTAGAGCGTAAGTTAGTAACTTACAGCGTAAGTTAGTAACTTAGAGCGTAAGTTAGTAACTTAGAGCGTAAGTTAGTAACTTAGAGCGTAAGTTAGTAACTTACAGCGTAAGTTAGTAACTTACAGCTTAAAGATTATTTTTTTAGATATTTAATCAAATACGGCTGTAAAGGCTAATTTTGTCATCAGTCAAATTAAGTTAATAACTTAGAGCGTAAGTTAATAACTTAGAGCATAAGTTAATAACTTAGAGCGTAAGTTAATAACTTACAGCGTAAGTTAATAACTTAGAGCGTAAGTTAATAACTTAGAGCGTAAGTTAATAACTTACAGCGTAAGTTAGTAACTTAGAGCGTAAGTTAATAACTTAGAGCGTAAGTTAGTAACTTAGAGCGTAAGTTAATAACTTAGAGCGTAAGTTAATAACTTAGAGCGTAAGTTAGTAACTTACAGCGTAAGTTAGTAACTTAGAGCGTAAGTTAGTAACTTAGAGCGTAAGTTAGTAACTTAGAGCGTAAGTTAGTAACTTAGAGCGTAAGTTAGTAACTTAGAGCGTAAGTTAATAACTTAGAGCGTAAGTTAATAACTTAGAGCGTAAGTTAGTAACTTACAGCTTAAAGATTATTTTTCTAGATATTTAATCAAATACGGCTGTAAAGGCTAATTTTGTCATCAGTCAAATTAAGTTAATAACTTAGAGCGTAAGTTAATAACTTAGAGCGTTAAGTTAATAACTTAGAGCGTAAGTTAATAACTTAGAGCGTTAAGTTAATAACTTAGAGCGTAAGTTAATAACTTACAGCGTAAGTTAATAACTTAGAGCGTAAGTTAATAACTTAGAGCGTAAGTAATAACTTAGAGCGTAAGTTAGTAACTTAGAGCGTAAGTTAGTAACTTAGAGCGTAAGTTAGTAATCTTAGAGCGTAAGTTAGTAACTTAGAGCGTAAGTTAGTAACTTAGAGCGTAAGTTAGTAACTTAGAGCGTAAGTTAATAACTTAGAGCGTAAGTTAATAACTTAGAGCGTAAGTTAGTAACTTAGAGCGTAAGTTAGTAACTTAGAGCGTAAGTTAGTAACTTAGAGCGTAAGTTAGTAACTTAGAGCGTAAGTTAGTAACTTAGAGCGTAAGTTAGTAACTTAGAGCGTAAGTTAGTAACTTACAGCGTAAGTTAGTAACTTACAGCGTAAGTTAGTAACTTAGAGCGTAAGTTAGTAACTTAGAGCGTAAGTTAGTAACTTAGAGCGTAAGTTAATAACTTAGAGCGTAAGTTAGTAACTTAGAGCGTAAGTTAGTAACTTAGAGCGTAAGTTAGTAACTTAGAGCGTAAGTTAGTAACTTAGAGCGTAAGTTAGTAACTTAGAGCGTAAGTTAGTAACTTAGAGCGTAAGTTAATAACTTAGAGCGTAAGTTAGTAACTTACAGCGTAAGTTAGTAACTTACAGCGTAAGTTAGTAACTTAGAGCGTAAGTTAGTAACTTAGAGCGTAAGTTAGTAACTTAGAGCGTAAGTTAGTAACTTAGAGCGTAAGTTAGTAACTTTGAGCGTAAGTTAATAACTTAGAGCGTAAGTTAGTAACTTAGAGCGTAAGTTAGTAACTTACAGCGTAAGTTAGTAACTTAGAGCGTAAGTTAATAACTTAGAGCGTAAGTTAATAACTTAGAGCGTAAGTTAGTAACTTAGAGCGTAAGTTAGTAACTTAGAGCGTAAGTTAGTAACTTAGAGCGTAAGTTAGTAACTTAGAGCGTAAGTTAGTAACTTAGAGCGTAAGTTAGTAACTTAGAGCGTAAGTTAGTAACTTAGAGCGTAAGTTAGTAACTTAGAGCGTAAGTTAGTAACTACAGCGTAAGTTAGTAACTTAGAGCGTAAGTTATAACTTAGAGCGTAAGTTAGTAACTTAGAGCGTAAGTTAGTAACTTAGAGCGTAAGTTAGTAACTTAGCGTAAGTTAGTAACTTAGAGCGTAAGTTAGTAACTTAGAGCGTAAGTTAGTAACTTAGAGCGTGAGTTAGTAACTTAGAGCGTAAGTTAGTAACTTAGAGCGTAAGTTAGTAACTTAGAGCGTAAGTTAGTAACTTAGAGCGTAAGTTAGTAACTTAGAGCGTAAGTTAGTAACTTAGAGCGTAAGTTAGTAACTTAGAGCGTAAGTTAGTAACTTAGAGCGTAAGTTAGTAACTTACAGCGTAAGTTAGTAACTTACAGCGTAAGTTAGTAACTTACAGCGTAAGTTAGTAACTTACAGCGTAAGTTAGTAACTTACAGCGTAAGTTAGTAACTTAGAGCGTAAGTTAATAACTTAGAGCGTAAGTTAGTAACTTAGAGCGTAAGTTAGTAACTTAGAGCGTAAGTTAGTAACTTAGAGCGTAAGTTAGTAACTTACAGCGTAAGTTAGTAACTTACAGCGTAAGTTAATAACTTACAGCGTAAGTTAATAACTTACAGCGTAAGTTAATAACTTACAGCGTAAGTTAATAACTTACAGCGTAAGTTAGTAACTTAGAGCGTAAGTTAGTAACTTAGAGCGTAAGTTAGTAACTTAGAGCGTAAGTTAGTAACTTACAGCGTAAGTTAGTAACTTACAGCGTAAGTTAATAACTTAGAGCGTAAGTTAATAACTTAGAGCGTAAGTTAGTAACTTACAGCGTAAGTTAGTAACTTAGAGCGTAAGTTAGTAACTTAGAGCGTAAGTTAGTAACTTACAGCGTAAGTTACTTCGTTCACATGGTTAATAAAGTTTATTGTTTTTGAATTTTAATATTAACTGTTTTTTAATTTTCCTGTATTAGCTTCACTGAGACATTTTATATACAATTGTTGTACAATTTATTTCATGGGGTAAAATCATAACATATTTGGTCTTTCTCATTAATAATAGATGTACATTTAAAAAATGAGCATGACATGCCTTAAGGCAAATTTGATTGTTTGAAAATATTAAAAATAAATGTCATTAATCATTCGAAATTGAGATATACTACATTCGTATACCGAAATATTTTATTTCAAGTGTAATTTAAATTATAGTAAAAATCTTATTTTTAATTATATTAGATTGATTATTTTAAAATGCGTAAAACTTTTGAATAATGATACTAATTTATTATTACAATATTTAAATATATGTGAGAATATTCTATTGATAATCAATTAGCTTCTGTAAACTTCCGAAAGGTATTGAAATATGATGGATTCTGTAATTATATTCATTGATAGTTAATTTGCACGATCCAACACCTAACATTATTTGAACTTATAATTAAAACTTAGGACACAAAAAAGAATCGTATAACGGTTTCAATAATTAAGGATTCATTGTGGTTATTAATTATCAAACAGTCACTAATTTCCAGCTCACTTAAATCTCTAAAGCCATCCGTGGTAATGTTTTTTCGAACAAAGCATGAAATCATGCATTATTTACAACATCCAAATGTATTCAATTCTGTTCGTAGGTTAATTTAAGAATGTACCACATCACATAAACGTTAGTAAAACATTCTTTATTGCTGTAATTTGCGAGTTCGCAAATTCACTTGTTGTTCACTTTTTCGAATTAACTTAGCCGCCGATTTATTCTGGGATCAACTCTTGCAGACACTGCAAAATATATACCTAGCACATGCACTGAAAGTGCTAAATTTGCCTTTAACAAACATAAAACAAATTCTGATTTCCGACAACAAAATTCATTCTGCGAGAGACGTTGATTCGATTTGCACCATGACGAAATGTAATCGAAATTTCAAAATTGAATTGAACAGAAGCCAACATGATTTGTCGGCAAGACTAAGGATATTTATGGTTTTGTTATAAGCATATAGACAAATAAATAAAAAAATGGAATTCAATTTATTATAATTGGTTGATGTTGAATAGGATTACTAGTTTCAAATTTATACCACGTTTTCTGAGTTCTATGATTTTCAAAAATTCAGCAAAATCAAATATCAAACGTTAAAATTTGGTATTTTTTATTCTATTTTAATATTCTAAAAAATCTGATACAAATTGATCGGTATAGATAATTATTATTTCATTGTTTTGCTTTATATAATTATTTATTATTCAAGTTGATATTTAAAACTTTGGTGAGCAGGTTGTATAACAAAGTTAAATTAAATCAAATTTTACAAAGTTTCACTTAAATTTTTGCATATTAGAAATTTATCGCTATTGCTGGAACTGATTTTGAAACAAATTTCATATTAAATAATTAATTTAAAAAAATGAAGAATTATTTTACTTAAACAAGTGTTAATTACAAAACTAAAAATAATATTACATATTTGGAAAGTACTACACTCTTTATTTATTGCACTTTATGAAAAGAAGTTAAGTTACAGGCGTTTCGAAACAGTGATTTGACTCATGAGTGAAATATTTAAATTAATTGAAATACTATACATAAAAAATAATTAGAAAATACATATGTATGATTATAAATGTAGTACTCCAGGAGTATACTTTATTTTTAATTATTCATTTATAAAATGCCTTAATATTCTTCATTAATTTTACACTGATGCTGAGATAAATCACTATCTCAAAAACTTGTGTGAATTTTAAATTTATGTAATAAAATTAGAGCGAACAAATAAAAAGTGCTTACTTATATAATTTCTACTCGTTCCACTCATAATACAAAATACTACTGATAATTATATAGATAATTTTTTGTGTAATTATAATTAAATTTATTAGCATTTTTTTTAATTTTAATACTTCGTAAGTAAAAAGTGAATTCATTCAACTTTTAAATAATTAAAATGATGTATAGATGCAAGAAAAATTTTGTTTGTTTCAACAGTTACTGAAGAAGGGGACATTCCAATTCTCCAAAAAATAATTAAAAATAAAATATTAAATTATCATTTTATATACAAGGAAGCTCTTAGTTCAGAAAAAATCCTACATACCAATCTTCATTATATATGATAATAAATTAATTAATTATGTGTTCATCACCATTGGGCAAAGCATATCATTAAACAAAATCCTTATAAACTGAAGCCCATGCTGTACAAAGCCATGACCATAAATTTACTGAACACATGTATAACTAATTGCGAAGAAAACCCATCAGCCAGTAATAAGTAAAATAATTCCTCTATGTTCGTACCTCGGGGCATTATCATATAAATCATCATTCGATTACTACAACCTAGGTCCGTACCTAGTTGAGGTTTCTTTGGATGTCTATTAAGAATTCTTTCAACGCCTTATTTCACAGCTCAGCAAATTATTATGGAGGACGTCTTTCATATGATTGTTTAATGTGCGAGAGGCGTACGATACCTTCGAAGGCGACGCGAACAAAATACGAAGTATGAATGATTCTATAAAAAATAGATATGATATTCATTCATCGGTGCGATGTGATGTTTTGCTACAAGACGATATTATTGATGTGGTTTTGTTGTACTAATTGCGGTTTGACTTACCAAGCTTTTTATTGGCATGGGTAAAAGGACATTCGATTTAGGTTTATATAAGAATCTCTTTAATTGGAGATCAATTATATACGGAAAATAACTACTCAATCTTATAACAATTTATAAATTAAAATAAAATACAGTAGGTTTGTATTTACTTGTTTGATTTCCTCTTAAATACTTTTACAGCTCACGGTTTAACTAATTTGGACAACTACTTATTTTAGAAGATACAGAGAAACAGCGAGCAAGATATGCACGTATAGATAACTTATGTTTATTTTGGGAATTTTTATCCAGCAGCTATCATAAAATAAATTTTAGATGGTAAATCTATGAAACCATGTAACGCAAATGTTACGTAACGAACAAAACCAAGGTGTCAACATGATAGCTATTAAAAGTTACAATTATACATAATATCCACGTGTTATTAACCATTATTAACCATTAGTTTCGCAACGAAAGACCACTTTTTGTTACGTGGTTCTAACTTTTGTTATCTACTAAGTAGTTATAATATATACATTACTAGGGAGCAATCAGAATGCTACTTAATATTTTTGAAAAAATAAAAATGCTTATGGTTATTGCTGCTATTTAAATGTAATTAAATCACAACTGCTTGTTGTGATGTCGTCAGTCATTAGTAAATTCAAAACTATCTATATAATTGGAATTTTTATCGATATCCCACCTATGAGTATATGTAATTTAGATTTTTCTTACAACAAAAATGCAATAAATATAATTAAATCAAATATTTAGAATGGGTTTTCAAGATGCAATGAAAGTTGTTCCTAATCATTTCTCGTGTAGTTTATATTAACTTGCATTTATTTTAATTTATTAATTTTTTATTAATTTTAAAGTTTAATTTTAAGTTTGAAAACCACAGTAATCAATTACTGTCACATTTCATGTAATTGATGTTTGATTTACGTAACAGAACTACCTATTGTTCGACAACTTTCAAAACAAATGTCATACACGTAAAAACAAACATTTAGAATATAATATAACTTGTTGAAATATCAATAAATTATATTTTGTTTGCGGTCAACAATATTCTTACCTACGAACCATAAACTTATAAATTCCAGCATCCGCTCATATAATAATATTATTGCTAGTTTTAGTATTCTCAATTTGTTTCAATGTTTTTTAGTCGTTGAAAAAGTAGTATGTATTTATTTTTCATCATACATTTTTAATCAAATAACAAAAGCTATAAAATTCTCTTTCACTGGGCCTTGTTTACACTTATGTCTTTATGTATTTCCTTTCAATTTGTACAGCAATAAATTTTATTCGATATTAAATGGATTTTTAATCGGCCAATAAAATAAACACGGATTTTCTCACTGATATAACTAATGGTCAAATGCATTAACAAGACTTAAAAGTATATTTCAACTTAAGTGTTTGCTGGGAAGAGTACATAAGTGGTCAATGGTGCATATAATTGCATGCTCTCAAGTTAAACATTCGTTTTGTGTTCAATTTAATTTTGGAATATTCAAAAATCATCATCTATGATAACACTTAAAATCTTCTACTTCTGACTTTAAAAATATTTGGAACTCGCCAACTATTACATGGAGATTCTTTATCGATAACTTTCAACCAGATCAGATAAATTATGCTTCAGGATATATTGATAAAAATAATTCAACATCATTCTCGAATTACATTGCAGCAAATGCATACATAAAGTCATGAATATTTATTACCAAAGCGAATTCATATAAATCTTTCCAAATATAGAAATTTCGTTCGATTCCGGCCAGCAGTAATAACTCTCTTGCTAACAATGCGATTGGATTACAGCACAATGCGTTTATACTTTCATAACTGAACCTGTAGTATCTTCCATCAATTTTCTACGTAATTCTTAAGGTTTATCTATAATCTGAAATTCACGACCAGGCTCGAGGAAGGCGAATAACAATTGCTGGTCGGCGAAGATCTCAGGGCGTGCTAATCCAATCGTGGGTAAACCGTCGGATTCATTCATATTTGTAAAGTTAAATGAAAATGCAAATTATATTTTGTACGTATATTTAGTGCATAGATATATCCTAAACAGGCTTCTACATCAGGACACCAAAATGTTTACTGTACCAGATGAATTTCAGTTCCAAATACTGGAGCGCCAAAGTAGGTAGTAAAGCAGATGGTATAATACTTTGACCTTAATATCAGTTCATTTATGACTGCAAATATCCCAAAAATATTGAAAAAAATACATCCGTTGAAATCGATTTTTGAAAATTTATATTATATCAAAAAGCTAATATTTATTTATCATATTTCTCTACTATTAGGTAATTGCAATATTTTCCTAAAGTAGAAGTACCAGGCGTGACTTCTACTAGTTATCATATTATATATTTATTGATATATTTTTTACTGTCCTATAAATATTCGATATGCCCTAAAAACGATATTAATTTAGTTATATAGAGACCAAAAAAATATTTTGTATCTGCAATAATTTCCTAGGAAGTGTATAGAAACTGTGATAAAAAATCGAAGCAAAATGAATTTTGCCGACAAGAAATGCCCTCAGGTAGACAATGCAAACGTATATAAAAAGTTATATAAAACTTTGTTGCCCATTGTCTTTTAGAGATTGCATCTATTGTCATGAATAGAAATCGATATAAATAGACAAAAAAGCTTTATTCTGGAGAACTAAATGTGAACAACTCGAAAATTCTATACGTTCAAAAATGACCTAGAAAACTCATAACTTTAACAAAAATCAAAATAAAATATATACATTAAATATAAAAAAATATCTACTTGATATATAAATTGAACACAGTTTAAAAATATTTTATCAGTTTAAAAGATTTTGCTTCTCTCCGTTATCCGACTTGAGTTTCGTGTTTCAAAATGATTACATGTCACACAAACTTTCTGGCGAGTTGAATTAATCAAACATAAATACGAATTACTAAATTCGACTGTACAATAAATAACCATCCAGATACCAAGGCATACTATTTTTAACCAAAGACCAGAGGATTGAATATGCTACTTGATTGATGCAATACGTAAAACGAGCCGCTGGATTTCGATATCTTTCTGGTGAGAATTAATCAAATCGCGAGGCTGTAGGTAGGCTTGGTAACTTTTTTATAAACGATATTAAAAAAATATACAATAGTCGAGCAGAGTTGCTCTATTTGGGCCCACTCAAAAGACGGAAGTGTTCCGTATAAACATTTTTTAATATGCTTTTCAGTAGTGAATTCAAGATATTTAGTTTTTTTAATCTCTTCTTATTTATACAAGATCACACCACATATCCGGTAGTCCGGCTTGCTAAGCGTAATATAAGTTTTTTTCACACATGTACCTTACGAGGCAAGATTAGGCTATCACCAGATAATATTTTGCCTGTGTTTTTTCTTTGAAAATATGTCTGTTCTATGTGTAAACTGAACTGATATGCCATATCAAGTTTTTATATTTGTTAGGTAGGATTTCAGTACACTTATTTGTACATTGTGGCGCCTAACTTAATACTGTTGCTTAAGAAGACAAAACGCTTATCAGTAGGCATTTTAATTAGCATTGTTGTAAGAAATTCATATCTTGATGTAATATTTAATTATAAATATTTATACAACAAAACAAAAATTTCATCCTTTTTTATTAAAATTTATCATAACATTCATAATAATTAAAATACGACGTACAGAATTATATGACAATGGCCACTATCAGGCTAAAGTAGTGAATTAAAATATTTTGGTCAATTTCAATAAGTAGTTGAAGAAATTAATTAGGAGTTAAAAATGTATTATCTAGACAAATCACAAAACTGTTAAGTTATGATTGCTGTTCAAAAATTAGAATAAAAAATAGTAATCATTGCAATAATAACTAGTGGTGCACGGCATCGTGACTTAAGACAATGAATAAATTCACTGTAATTTCAGATTTATCATCGAATACAACCATGTACAATATGTGATGAAATATACACAGGCCAAAATTAATGATTGCAAATTGCCTATACCTATTTGCGATTTAACGTTTACACATTATCTGTTTAAAACAAATAAATAACGAACATCAAAATAATTTATCACAACATCGTCTCCACCTTTATTATAAAACAAGGTGTGGTATAAGTACTTGAGCACCTTATCCTTAACTCATATTAAAAAAAATTAGTAAGAGCACTTTAGACTTTTTACACTCATATTAGAAATTAAATCGAGGAATAATTAAAAATGTATGTAGTAATATTAGAAAATTTGAACACCTATCCAAAAAATATTAAAAATGTGTGCTTCTAAGCTTGGTCATAAATTAGATTAGAATTTGAGATGAAATTAGTTAATAAAACTAAATCTAGTTGATAAATCTAAATTTCAGGACAAAATTGTCACTAATAAATTTTGGAAAAAATATTAACAATAAATGCTTATTTTATAACGGTCCCATATATACAATCGATAAGTAAAATAAATGCATATTGACACACCTTATGTACAAAGGTACTTCATAAATTTAATTTAAAATTTCAATTCAGTAACGCAAATGATTAGATATTAAAAGCGAATATTTCATATTTTTACTGAGCTTATCATTTACCAAGGAGTGGCAATAAAAAAATGAACTAAATACTTTAAACTTCAAACCAACTCCAAAAATTGACCCAGATGAATCAAAAATATTTCCCAATCATCTATTAAAATTTCAGGAGGTCAAGAAACACATTGTCATTATTGTTGCTAACAATTTTCTGGATCTGATTTCATATAAAGTGATCTCAAAGTACATAATTCAATTGATGTTGTCAACAAGCCCAATTCAACATCTCAGAAGTTATTGTCTTAAATTAAATAATGACATGCATACAAGTCTCATTGAAATCTCTTTGTTTCTGAGTGAACTAAGAATTAACATTTGGAATCAAAAGTCATAGTAATAATAAGACAATTGTAATAAATAAATAAAATAAATAAATATTAAGCAGTTAAAAACAGTTCTTAATTAGGATTATATATAGCCAAGTTTTAGAGATGAGGTTAACATATCAAAATTAATTCTTAGTCTTGAGTTTTATTTAAAAAAAATTGATTATTATTGCAGGCACGTATGAGACCTATTACATAAATATGGATCATTTCTACTTCGTATTTTCATGGTAAATTTAGATTATTATATACAAGCAATTTAACAAAAGGATTTATTGTAAAAGAACGATAATCAATGGACGAGAGCCATAAAGTCGAACGAATCGAAACTCTAAATGTAAATTAATATCAGGACAAAGAGATGTGTTATGGGTGATTTAAATTTATTATTACTAAAAAGTAAAACATAATTTTAAATCGTAAACCCTATGCATCTTGACATAAGATAACAAAGTTGTACATACTGATATATTCCAAATTAAAATTTAAAAGTTAATATTACTTACATTGACATGAAAAAAATTTGATTAGTTTCTTTTTATTGCTAATTTTTAACTTTTACTTGTAATTTATTTTCACTAATCATGAAATTATTTTTGTGCTTATCATTCTGGTTTCGTATGTTAACATTTATTAATGAGATATTAACTCAAAATCAATTTCTTGTAAAGCATCATGAAATGTAATAAACATTAATTGTTTAATTAATTTATTATTATAAAACATTAAACATTAATTGTTTAATTGATTCATTGTTTTCTGTTTAAACCTTTAAAACTTGAAAAGCTTCTTTATTTCATATCACAAAAAATTAAGCTATATAAACGTGCACATGACTTCATGCTAATGGAAAAAAATACTACGAAAAACTTAATAGATTATTATTATTTAACGAGTTGTTATTAAATAAGTAGTTAAGACTAGTTTATTATATATTTTGCAATAGGTGCATAAATAGATACCATATATGTAAACTTCAATGTTAAATATTAGATAATGTTCAGAGTATTTCTTGCAAATATATGCGGTGCAAATTATTATGAAGTATAATTAATTTCTTTATTTGAGTTTTGATATTTAAAACGTGAGAAGCTTATTAATTTTATGGGCTTATTTATAGTACAGATGTAAATTTAAATAATTGAAAATAGGCGCAAGTGTTATTTTGTCTTGAGGTAAATATTCGAGCTAATCAATAAGGGTGCGTCCATTAATCACGTGAGCCATTTTTAGGGGTTTTTAGACCTCCCCAATGTTGACTACCCCTTCTCCCATACAAAATCACGTGTATTTTTAGCAACTAGAAATAATCGTAACATTTTTTTTCTTTTGAAAAATTCTCGTTTTTTTTAAATTGATGTAAAATATAAATACACGTGATATCAACTAGAACTAGACCCGCCCCTTCCACACGTGATATTTTGTGATTTTTTTGTCGGCCCCCACCTTCCCCATTCAAAGCTCACGTGATTAATGGACGCTCCCTTAGAAGTGAAATTAAGCTATTTAAACTAATTTTTCAACCAATTATTTCGAAAATAAAGTTTTATAAACTATATCTTTCGAACGGTTGGTCTTTAAATTTTCAAAATTGGTTAAGGGTATTTTTGCGAAAACGTGGATGAAAAATTTGCTCTAACCTATTAATTCTAGAGAAACTGCTCAGCCAAAGCTCTTTTAATTTCATAGAACAGATTTTAAAATCCGTTCAGCCGTTTCATCAAAAAGTCAAACTTCAGCTTATATACACCCATAATTTTTCTAATTTAGATGTCAAACGATTCAGAATAACTTGAAATGTCGAGGAAACATGAAATTTATTGGATTTTTCTTTTTCTTCGGGAAGTTAAAAGGAATTATTATGAAAATATAAAAGGTAGTCAATTTTGCTCAGAGCATTAACAACTATCTAATGCTTTAGAACTATTTCAGCCTGTTCGATCTGCTTTCATAGCGTGATGGCAAGTAATATTGACTTGATTCCCGCGGCTCGTGAATCTTTTGAATAATAAAATATAAGTGTTATCTGTAAGCATATAGCATTATTATAAAATACAAACACGTTTTTAACATCCTCTTCGGCACCTAGGCCCATCGTGAGCCCGGCATTACATAAGTATATTCAGCTTGCGTCAGTCATCGCGCACATCGCTTCACACATAATAGTCACTAGTACGAATGGTACGAATGCACCATCAGTTTTATTTCCGATGCGCCCGTGCAACGATTTCCGGAAACCATTAATGACAACGACCGGAGACTTTTCCGCTTTTTTCCTTGATCGTTATAAGTAAGTATCACCGGAGTGATTTATAGTTACAAATTTTTAAATTCCCGAAGAGAAATTTTATGATTTCGCTAGAAAACTCTGCTGGGTAATTTTTTGTCTTTTCTGATGCATGGAGTCATTCTGAATCGTTTGAGGCCAAAATTGAGAACAATATATGTGTGCGTGCAAGCCAACATTTGACTTTTCGTCCACTGGGTAAGTTGGGACTATAGCCAAAAAGTATGCATTTTAGAATTAATTTTCAAAGAAGTTATAAATTAATTTCACAAAATTTATATAAATGCAAAAATTATGCCAAGAATAGCCATAAAATATTTGCATTTCAATATTCCTGATAGTTGACGAATATATGGCAAAAAACGAAAATATAACATGACCCTTATAGTGGGTCATGATTTTTTTCACCCTTTTCTTCGGAAAATTCTAAGTGCTGAAAATTATAAAATGGGTTCTTAATAAGTTTAGAACGCTTCTCTAAAAATATTACGATTGTAGTTCAAATAGTTTTCGAGATATACGCATTTAAAAATTGCGATTAATAAAAACGGTTTCAGGCAACAATTCTTTCACTGGCTGATAGATATTTTAAAAATCTTCATTTTGCAAAAACTTTTAAAGTTACAAGCAATTGAAACTTTTAAACCAATTTTCATCAAAGTTCATAGGGTTTAAATAATTGGCCCAGTTTTTTACACCCAATTTAGAATATATAATAAAAATCATTTTTAAAAGAACTAACATTAAAAATGTTTCACCTCTTTGCATAATAATCTTAATTAGTTAACAAGCAAAACAATTATAATTTAAAGGGTTCATACAAACGAATGCCATAATATAATTTATCTGTTTTTACTTTTTTTATAATTAAAAAATATTTAATTACAAATAATTACATCAAAATATCTCAATAGTTTTAAAACAACTTTCCGAATATTCTCCTCTAAGAAAAACTCGTATAAAAAGTGACATGCCTAATCGTCCCACCAGAAATTTATTCATAGCTCTCGGTACGTTATTAGTGATCTATAATTTTTTCTACAAACATGAAACACTTGAACCACGCCAGTTCGAAGGAATTGTAAAAAGTATACATCATTCAGTAACATTCATCAGAGATAATGAAGAACATATCTATTTGTGTTCACTGTTTGTAGAGAGAAATCTATAAATACTGAAAGCGATTACTGTCGTTATAGTTCTAACGAATGAGAAAATTATAATGATCAAGTATGATTTGTTATGATTGCTGAGAAGGCTCAGGTCAAAAGATTCGAATGTAATGGGTGTTTTAGATGCATGTTTACTCGGTGAAACTCGCACACAGTTAATGGGAATGCGTATTTCATTATTACATTATTATAAGATGGTTTTATGGTTGAACACCATATTGACCATTTATCACCATACAATACTTTAGTTTAGTACGCATACGGTATTACTTATAACCGTTTCTTCTGTTCGAGTACCAAATCCAACAGTTTTTTATTACTACCCTTAATTAAACCGGTATCCTTTGATTTTATTAAACTCATTTCCTCTTGTAAATAAACATTTTGGTTAGAAACAAGTACAGAATACAGAATTTATCCAGCCATATAGTAAACATCAAAAAGATTCGGCTTCTTTGAATTTCCGCAGCCTCAAATTGTAAACAAATTCTCAGGCCGGTCAAAAGCGCCGCGCTGAATGCAACATGGACATCATTGTTGTAATTCGTGGGAAATTGTAATTTTTCAATTCACTGTGAAAAACTGAATTTAAAACATAAAAATCTTAATGTAGGGATAGCAATTTGAACATACAATAGTTCCATTTCTCGAAACATCAGGCTTAAGGTAAATTTAAATAATTATTAAAGTGAAACTTAATAAAGATAAATATTCGGACATACAAATAGTAATAAATAAATATTGAGGTCTATTTTTTTTTAAATTGTTGCTTGCATCTTACTTATATATAGCAATTTAATTAGGCATTTTTAAAAAGATAGTATGTACTCTAATAATTAATGTTCTATTGTTTATGAATGAAAATAGACTACAAATAACAAAGTAAATAACATTTTAGATGTACCTTATTCCTAGTTCGTCTAAGGTCACCGACTCCATGAAAGGAAATCGGTAAGAAAATAAGATAAATTCTTAAAACGCAAGCGACAGGCGCACAATAGCCGGAAATCTTGCCGGTAGACATTACCATGCGAGGCGGCGGCGCTGCAACGGCAAATCTAACTCTTTACCACTTTACCACCTTACCACTTACCAGTATAGAATAAGAGGTAGAGGTAGAGCGCCAACTACGTACCGGAGCTTTTTTTCACTGGTAGCTTTATGAATATTGATGAATTCATTCATCTCCACTAGTAATTGATGAATAAATACATGCAATTCATTCAGTCATGTTTGTTTGTTAATGTTATGTTGACAAATGTTTAAAAGTAAGCATACAAGATTAATTGCTTGTTAGTGCACGATGTGGTAATTATTTGATAAAGGTTAATAAATTGGGATATAATAAACACAAATCAAAATACCATGGATGTATATTACCATATACTCTTCTTTTATCTATGTATATTACATCCTCTGGGCCTCATATTAGAAAATTCAAGCAACTTGCTTTAAGGCAAAATTCCTTTACTACCTAGTTCAAATTTTATTTACTTTATACGCTTTACATCTATGCAATCCTCCTTACTTGAAAAAAATCAATTTCACATATTTTTGTCGCATTTTTAGGGCAGCAAAACGCGGTCAAACAACCGTTGACCAAACTTCGAAATCGAATACTTCCATATTAATTTAATTCATCTCACACGGAACATTATTAGCAGAAAATACACATGTGTGATAATATTTATCTTTTGAGTACATACTTGAAGATAATTTTAGAATTGCTATAGAAAATTCCCTAAGAACTGAAATAAAATAGATTTAAACGTGTTCGAATGTTAGATAATTATTAATAAAAGTTAATTATTAAATAATAATTAACTAAAATGGTGCTATTTAAATTAAGTTTAGTTTTTTTAGTTGCTTTTATAGGAATTGAGAGCGTTTATGGTAAGTAAATTCATACTTATAAAAAACTATCTAATAACTATCTTAAAACACGAGTTCTGAAATGTTAATCAAATATTAAAATACTGAAGCAAAATTGTAGAAATGTGAAATATATAGTGTAAACCTGTAATTATTTTCTCTTAAACAATAACAAAAACTATGGGTAATAGCTAATGTTGATTTTTCAATTTTTTTTCAAAAAATTGTCTAATTGTTTCTAATTTCTACAATTTTCAATATTATTCATGAACTTGTATATTTAGTTCTAGATTATCAAACAACTATTTAATTATTTAGTAATAATCATTTTCTATTAATAATGAATGAAAATTAAAATGCTCAGAATTAAGTCTAATTATTATTACCTTTAAGGTAAACAAGGAATAGGTCCAGGTGAGCAAGATTGGGGCTATGTGACTGTACGAGAAGGTGCCCACATGTTCTGGTGGTTGTACCACACAACCGCGCCTGTATCCGACTCTGCAGAGAGACCCTTAGTTGTCTGGTTACAAGGCGGACCTGGTGCCAGTTCAACTGGCTATGGAAATTTCGAAGAATTGGGCCCGTTGGATATAAACCTCAATGAACGTAATTACACTTGGGTAAAAATAATTGGAAATCAAAAACCATTATATCGTAAGCCTGAGAAATTTTTTAGAGATGGATTTTTCTAATTTTTCTTAGGTTAAAGAAATGAACGTCTTGTTCATTGATAATCCTGTAGGATCAGGCTTCAGTTACACAGATAAATATGAGCATTTTACAAAAAATAACCATGAAATTGCAATGGATTTAGTAAAACTGATGCACGGTTTCTTCAAATTGCAACCAAAATTTAAAACCGTACCATTCTATGTTGTAGCAGAATCATATGGTGGAAAAATGGCAGCAGAATTCGTCTACGAATTATATAATGTAATTGAAATAATAATATAATAACGTACATTGTTATATATCACATAAAAGTAAATTAATTATAATTTTAGGAAATACAAGCTGGAAAAATCGAATGCAATTTGAAAGGAGTTGTTTTGGGTGATTCTTGGATATCACCAATGGATTCTGTATGGGCCTGGGCGCCCTATTTATACAACAATGTAAATAATTTTAAAATCATACAAATTGAATCACTATAATAATAAAAATATTACTTTATTACTATTCTACTTGTAAGCATATTTATTATTTATCACTTATTATTTTAGGGCATAGTTGATGAAAAAGGCTACAACGCTATAATGGAAGCAGCAAATGAAACCCAAGAAGCATTTGATGATAGAGAGTTCGTGTTAAATTAAATAAAAAAAATTGCTAAAAATATAATAAATGAAATTTATATTTTTTATATTTTAGCTTTGAAGAAGCCACTAATAAATGGGCTTATACAGAATACGTTATTATGAATTATACAAGTAATGTTGATTTTTATAATATACTTGAGAAGGTGTCCGAAAGAAATAAGAGAGCCTTGATGGAGGCCTTTGAATCAAGTACTAGAGGTAATAGTTGAAAATTGGAATTATAAAATATTCAAGAATTATATAATAAGACTTAAACTAAGTTGAAACAATGTTTGTAAATTACTACGATTCATGTAAAATAAATATACATTATTTATTAAAAAATGTGCAGAAATATCTTCGTGCAAAATAAATTGCTAATATTAATCTTGGTTCAAAGGAAATTTGTGATGATTATAGAAAAACCATAAAATCTTCAATTTAAATGTATTTAATTATTATAGATGGTCTTTTCGAGTTAATGGCTAACTACGGACGACGGGCTGCTGATCCTTTAAATACCTTAATGAATGGATTAGTTGCAGAAGTCCTCGACATACCCAAAGATGTGAGGTGGGGACAACAGAGTAGTCAAACCTTTCAAGTTTTGAAAGGAGACTTTATGAAACCTTGCATTGAAATGGGTTAGTATAATTCAATTAGAAAATTTTGAGAACTTATACAAAGAATTTGTTGGACATACATAATATAAAGAATTCTGAAAAAAAGATACTAAAGAGATAATAATGCATGAGAGTAAAAAAATCTCAAAATTTATTATTATTATTTTAATATTTGTTTATTATTTTGTTACAGTTGAAAATTTGCTTAACAAAACCGACCTGGAAGTTATGGTATTCACAGGCCAATTGGATTTAATTGTTAATACACCAGGTATAAAAAATGAAATCTTTGATTAAACTTCTTAAGATAAATATATCATATTTATATTTTTTGCCCATGTTCAGGTTAATTTATCTGCATTTTTAATATGAAACAGAAGTATTAATTTTTAGGAACTATAAAATGGGTATCCAGATTGCGTTGGCCCGAAAAAGAAGAGTGGTCGGAATCAATTAGATATCCTTTGACGGTAAAATCGATTGTGGAAGGTTATTATCAAAAATACGGACGATTTAGCCTTTATTGGATTAACAGATCAGGACATATGGTAAATTGACTAAGAAATAAAACACCAGAATTATGATATTAAATATCTTATTTAATTTTGCAGGTGCCAAATGATAATCCTGCTGCTATGGGAAAGATCTTGAGAGATCTTACTTCGTATGGATAGAAAATGAATGTTTAGCAATGACGATATTTTTAAAATGTTAATAAAATTTGTTTTTATGAATTATAGTAGTTTTTATTATTAATATTAATTGTATATTTCCAATATTTTACTGATACGCCACTGTATAAAATATTTTGATAACTCCTAAAATCTTACATCTCTAAAGTTGTTTAAAATCATATCGTATATATCTCCAGATTAATATTTGCCGTTATCAATATGCTTTGTTGTATATAAGCTTTTGTTTCAGAATAATGAATCAGTTGAATTATTCTAGTTCGATTAAAAATGATAAAATTAATCATTTTGGCACTATGCCTCTCGACAACTGTATTTTGTCAAATTAATTCACGTTAGTATGAAAGTAGAAAAATAATAAGAATTCCGTTATTTACCAGCAAATAAAATGAAAATCCTTTTAATAAACTCGTACAACCAGTGAAATAAATAATTTCAAAGTGAAAATAAATATTAATTACTAAAATTTGGGATTTCGTTAATAATGGTCAAAACTGAGACCTATTACAATTCAGTATGAAGCAAAATGATAGATTATCTATTTTTATTTTGAATAATTACATAGTTAATGGTGATTAATTTTTCATAAATTAAATAGTAAAGAAAACCAATTTAAATACTTAATAATTTCTATTAATTCTAATTTTTTAAATTTGTAACTTTCATCAGGTAAACAAGGTGTTGGCCCAGGAGACCAGGATTGGGGCTATGTGACTGTCCGAGAAGGAGCCCATATGTTCTGGTGGTTGTACCACACAACAGCCCCTGTTTCCGACCCCACAGAAAGACCCCTTGTAGTCTGGCTTCAAGGAGGACCAGGAGCCAGTTCAACTGGTTATGGAAACTTTGAGGAACTGGGACCAGTTGATGTGAATCTCAACGAACGCAATTTTACATGGGTATATATTTTTTCAAATTTTCTATGTAAATATAATTAATGTATGGGTATTGCAAGAATATAAATTTGATCTCATTTGTGTAATCAGAATGTTACGAATTTTGTAATAAATGGCTTATGGTGATTAAATTTTATAAAACGGTAGCAATATTAAAGATTTTGTTGCATCACCTCTCAAGTTGTCAAATATCATGTGAAAAAGGAACAAATCCAAGGTTTACCTTATCATGATATTGATAAAAACCATCGGTTTTCCCATTAGGTTAAATATTATCTGGATTAAAAAACTTTTTTCTGCGAGATAAGCATAATCATAATTTAAAAACAGATAAATCTAAGTGAAGAGTGACACAAACAAAAACATAATATCAAAATGACCATCCCACTTGCTAAATGTATATTTGAAATCGTAACATATAAACATCAATAAGTATAATGCTTATGCTATCAGAAAAGTAATAAGGAGAAACATATCAATAACAAAGAGAGATAAGAAATGTTCTAATTTTTGGTTTTCTATATTCCAATGTAATCACCAAAATGACAATACACGTATTTCGTCTATACCACATGTAATTAATATTATTTATTATTCGGCAGGTGAAAGAAGTGAATGTCCTCTTCATAGACAATCCAGTTGGAACTGGCTTCAGTTATGTAGAAAAAACATCACAATTGACCAAAAATAATCGGGAAATAGCATTAGACTTGATTCAACTTATGCATGGATTTTATAAAGCCCAGCCTCAATACCAAAAAGTTCCCTTCTACGTCGTAGCAGAATCATATGGAGGAAAAATGGCAGCAGAATTTGTATATGAATTATATAAGGTAACAAAATTAATAATTAGACATAAAATCCATAAAACTACCAATCTTTTGATATAACCATTTTTTAATGCCTAATCATGTTCTTAATTTAATTATTAGGAAATTCAAGCCGGAAAAATTGAATGCAATTTGAAAGGTGTAGCTATGGGCGACTCCTGGATATCACCCATGGATTCCGTATGGACTTGGGCACCTTACCTAATGAATAACGTAAGTCGAGTGATGTATCCTCATTATATATTCATTTGAGAAATGTATCCTTATTCTATATTTACAAATATGCAGAACAAAATAATAATAATAATCTTAATCATATGATTTCAGGGAATTTTGGATCAGGAGGGCTATGACGCTGTGATGGCAGCAGCAAAGCAAACACAAATTGCATTCGACAATGGAGAGTAAGCAGTTTGGATATTTTCACCTTTATTCATAAATATTAGGTAACTTTATTAAATATATGTTTCGTCATTTAAGTTATGAAGGAGCAACAGATGCTTGGGGACGCACTGAAGGCGTAATCTCGGACTATTCCTACGGGGTCGACTTTTATAACATATTATTAGAAGTTTATGGGTTCAGAAACAAGAAATTGCATAAAGCCTTGAAAGAAAATCCTAAAGGTATCAAATATTGCGTCACTGCAAATAAAATAGTATTTTATTCTTATTCATCGTGATTGTTTGTTATCTATGAAGCTGGTCTCTATGAATTAATGGTAAACAGAGGACATACTAGAGCCGATCCATTGGACTTTCTTATGAATGGTCTTGTTAAAAAGACTTTGCAAATTCCGCAACATGTTGTCTGGGGTGGTCAAAGCGGTTATACATTTAACACCCTTAGTGGAGACTTTATGAAACCCTGCACAGAGATGGGTAAGACATCAAAAACAAAATTCAATTAAAATATTTTCTATTCATTGTATTATATTTTAGTGGAGTTGCTATTAAACAAGACGAATGTTCAAGTTGTTGTTTTCACTGGTCAACTGGATTTAATTGTGGACACGCCAGGTACAAAAATATTATTCAAATCACGTTGATTAAAATGCAATACAATTACTGAAATGTAGTATATCTCAGGAACAATTGAATGGGTCTCGCATTTGCGTTGGCCAGAACAGAGCAATGGCAGAACTCTGATCGTGAACCATTGGTGGTTAAAAGTATTGTTGAAGGTTACCAAAAGAAGTATGGTCGTTTTGATTTATACTGGATAAATAGATCAGGCCATATGGTAAACATTTTTATATACAAATAATACTTTGTTTTAGATAAATAATTGATTTTATTTTATATTACAGGTGCCTAGTGACAATCCTAAAGCTATGGGCCAAATTTTGAGAGACCTTACTTCTTTTGGTTAATGCACAATTATTTACAAGTATTTTATTATTTAAATAATAAAATATATTTCATAAAAGTATATATAAAGTCTCTTTTTAGTCTTACAAAATATTAATCACAAGAACAAATAATTTTATAAAAAACTCAGCCAATAATTCGATCAGCATAATGAAGAACTTCAAAAAGTACTTCTACCAAGATCAATACAATTACCATCCACTCCAATCTAATATGATGTCTATCATTTAGATGTGAAGAAATTAAATCAGCTAGTTCTACACAATGATTTAATTTTTCATTCTGAACCTAAAAACACAATACAAAACTCAATGCCTGCCGAAATCATCCTCTAACAAAAATTCTAATTCTGTTAATTTTGAAACCAATGTAGTAAACTTATCAGCATTTTAAATTTGCTAAAGAATTTGATGAGGTTTAAAATAACCATTGTAATCAAGTTTTACCAGTCAAAAAAAACTGTTGCAAGCAAAAAAACTCCAAAGAAATATAATTTTGAAGTATTAAATTTAAGATTATTTAAATATTTATAGAAACATTTCACCAGGTAAGTTATGAAGAAACAACAAGTCATAGAACCCAAATTCAAAAACTATGAAAATTCTAATAATGCTATAACAGTATACTCTTTAACAAAACTGTTACTTTTTAGCCTTCAGCATTTATAAAGAAATTTGTTGATCAGCTTATCAGCTGTATCTGTTTCATTTTAACTGGAGCCCCAGTCTTAAGAATTGTTTATAGTTTGCATCATCAAAATAATTCTGAAAATATCTTTACAAAGTCATAAAAATCATTTTCACTTACCTTTGTTCGTTTTGATATGCTGAAATAGTTAGAAGTTTGTGTGTATAATCTTTCCATTTGATCTCGATCCCAATAAAAATCTGGTACATCCAACAAATCTGATCGCAAATTCATTGTATGTCTTAAAGCAAATAATTCTCCAGTTTTACGTAACATTTCATCCCGTGTTAATCTAAATAATAAATAATATCAATGAATAATTATACATAGTGAAATAATATACATATGCTATAAACAAGTATATGTATAATACCTTATTTTTTTCCCTCGTTTCAAGTCCCATGTTAAATGATCTATTGATCCTATATATTGGTCAAGTGATGCTTCCCAAATACCCAATTTCACAGATAGCGCCATTGCATTTGAATATGTATATTTTTCAAGAAGTGTTTCTTCAGGATTGCTATTAGATAAGACGAACATATTATCTTTTATTTGAGCTCTACCCTAAAAAAGAGATTATTGCAGTAGAAGTAATAAAGACGAAGCAAAAGTTTCCAATTATAAGCAATTTACCCCTTTGTCAGATGTGTAATAAGTCATTTGTTCAGATTCTTCTTCAACCATAGCATCACTATAACTGTCTTCTTCAAATTCTTTTATAAAGGACATCAAATTACTGCTTTCGAGGTCAGTTACATTCCATAATACCATACAACCTTCTCGAAAAAAGAATATATTGCGGGGTTCATTACCAACTTGAAATTTAGCAGTTGCATGAATTACATCAGGAGAACAAGCATAGTTCGCAGAAGATAAAAATCTGTATAAAATGTTAGCATATACAAAAAGGTTATAAATGCTTTTATAAAATGCCATTACCTTTGAGCTTCATATAAGTTTTGCTTCTTCAATCCATCAATTAATTTTTCTAGATCATATTGCTCTGCTGTAGCAAATGCTGTAACCATATGAGTACCTTCAGTACTCATCACAACACATCTTCGTCTAAGTGGTCTCTTTTTCACTGAATGTGTAGTTACTACAGCCGCTTCTTGCCCTTTAGTTGGATTATTTACGGCAGGTACGATGACAGTAGATTCATTTGGTTTTGATAATTCATAATTTATTGAATTTGTAAAAAGTGATCGTGTTTTAATAGTCTTGTTTATGGGTATTTTTTTCACGTTTAGTACGTTATAGAAGTTGCACAATGTTGATAACTTGATTCTCATCATCGCGTCACATTTGAAGGTTAGGATTTACATGCTAACTTTTTGACAACAACTGAAGCAATTTGACGCGACCATAGACAAGAATTTGGTAAACACCTTTGTAGATGAGCTATGCTTACCAAGTCTTAACGAGTGCAAATCAAATATAAAATTTATACATTATTAGTTTAATGTAAATCCAATTCTTTATTTTGTTAGTGTAATAGTGTAATATTTTATTAAACGCGAAGAACTGAAAATAACAGTGAAATATAACATTATTTTTGGAACGAACATAGTAGGTAATCTATTTAAACAGCACCTGCATATCTATGGATCCTGGCATCAAATGATCAACAACCTGATACCTTCAAGAATGTCGAACTTTCGCGCGCTGTGTTTATGTTGAATCATATAAGTTTAAAAAACATGTTAACAATTAGTACAGTTCCTATAGGAGTATATATTAAATAAAGAATGTATACTCAAAATATCATACAAGATTTTTATAAGTCACTCATAGGAAAGGTAGCGATTGCGTCTAAACTGATCCATGCTGAAGGTTACTTGTGTTTATATCCGACTAAAATTTATTTTCTATTTTAGAGAATTTTATTGATTGTGAATTACGATGTAGATGCCATTTGTGCTTGTAAAATTTTGCAAACTTTGTTCAAATATGATAATACATTGTACACGTTATGCCCTGTATTGGTATGTCAAATAATGTGCTATGTTGTTTTGTTTTTGAGCCTTATAATTAATAACTTTGATGCAGGGAATAGAGGATCTTAAAAGAGCATATGCTGAAAACTGTGATGAAATTAAATATATAATTCTTCTAAATTGTGGAGGATCTGTTGATATTGTTGATCTTTTGCAACTGCCAGATGATGTCATTGTGTATATTTTGGATTCTCACAGACCGATAGACATTTGTAATATTTACAGTAGTGGACAGATTAGAATATTGGGGAAACCTGAAAGTAATATTCCTGCATTCGAGGAAATATTTCGTGATGATGAGGTTTTTATTTATATATGTTAAGATCAAACATATTTACATTTTTTTTAATATTAATTTTTTTAGTCAGATGAAGATGATCAGAATGATGATGATTCTGAGTCTGAGGAAGGCATGTCCAGAACTGAGCTAGCTGAACAAAGAATTTTAAAAAGACGTGAAAAAAGATTATGGGAGGAGAAACGAAATAAAATCATGTTTGATTATACCAGTTCAGTTATTATGGACCTTCTGTAAGTAGACCAAAAAAAGCATCTTTAATAGTAATAAATACATAAATTTTCAGCTATAAAATATATGATTTATAGTTTATTTATAATTGAAAATTTTTTTAGAGTGCTATCATATTATTTGAATTAGCTTGGAAGCTTTCTAAAGACTCAATGGAATTATTATGGTGGGCAATTATTGGTGCAACTGAACAATTAATAATAATGGATAAAGTAGAAACGTCACAATATACTCTTGATACTGAAGTATTACATTCACATGTTTCTAGATTAATTCATAGAGCCAATGATCAGCAGGTATTTAAGTTAATTAATAGATATATCGTTTGTCATAAAATAATATATATTTTATATATAAATATTAAATTCTTACAGATGCAAAGTTCATTGAAAATTTCATTTGAACGTGATCTCAGACTTGCTCTTTATAGACATTGGAGTGTGGAAGCGTCTTTAAGACATTCAATTTATACAGCTTGTAAATTAAAGTTATGGACATTAAGAGGCGAAAAAAAAATGCAAGAACTTCTTGCTGAAATGGGGTAAAGTTTTAATATAATTTACAAAAAAATTTATTAAAATATTTATTAGCAGTTGTGTATTTTAGGTTGCCATTAGTGCAAGCAAGGCAAACATTTTCATCAATGGATTTAACTTTAAGAAAGGAGTTTCACTCCATGATAGAAAAACTTGCTGAAAAATATGATCTCAAAGATTTAGTTTATGCATCATTCACTATGCAATATGGATATAGAAATAAGTACTGTGCTAGTGATATAGTATATACAATGTTGTCAATTTGGAATCAACTGTAAATATTGCTCCAAATATGTATTTTATTGTAGCTCTATGATTTATTAATCATATGTTTTTAGTCCAAAGAACGCAGTAGAGAAACATGTTTTCTTGATGCTATGGATTGCCTTTCAAGAAGTCAACGTGGTTTATTAGAAAATGGTATTGAGCAAGCCAAAAAAATGCTTACAGTTATATTTAGGCAGACACAAACTACTCTTGAAACACATCAAGTTATGTCTGCTGGTCCTTTTCTTTACTTAATCCTGGATGAGGTAAGGAGTTTGCAACATATTCCCATTATTTCAAAATATAATCACCTTATACTTTTAATATAAAATATTACAGGAAAGTCCTTATTTTTCGAATCCTTATGGTCTTATAATGTTAGCACAATTTGCATTGCGAGGGCATGTAGCTGTTTCAAGAAGTAGGAGGGCAAATGCACTTCCATTAATAGCTTGTGCTCCTTTGCAATTACATGACACTGCAATGGGACAGAGGACTGATAATGAACTAAAGGTAGCAAAATTTAAAACATATTTTAATTTAGAAAAAGCATTTTAGTTATCACACAATAATTTTAGGCAATGTCTTCTCAAGAAATGGAACTTTACGGAATGTGTTTAATGGTGGGATTGCCACCTGTATGTGAAGATTCCCCTAAAAAGTTAGTATAATTATGTCATATTACTCAAACAGTCTTTAAATATGTATTTTCGAAATTTCAGTTTCTTTGGAAAGGCATTTGAACAAGCAGCTCACAAATCACAAATATTAGCATTCTCAGACTTTTTTGATACTTCAATAGTTAAAATTAAATACTCTGACCGAACTAAATTTCTAGATGCTTTAACAGCTCTTCTCAGTTAATATTAATAGTTTAAATATTACTAATAAAATTGTACATTGTTTTATCAATTATGTAAGTTATGGACATTTTATTATTGCAGTGCAAAAAACCATTGAAATCGTTAAGAATCACTAAGTGCTTTAATTATGTAGCTAATCGTAGGTATTTATTTATAAAATTATGTTAATTAATGTAAAAATGTGTGAAATATATTTTATATAAAAAAGATCTTCACAT
>NW_020537646.1:5935852-5979811 GCF_003426905.1 Ctenocephalides felis | reverse complement strand
TTTATTAAAATGCATGCATGCATTTTCAAATTTGTAATAATGTTAATATTTTATTTAAAATTTATTTGATTTAACTAAATTAAAAATAATTAGAATTATTAACCAATAATAACAAAAGCTCACATATAAACTCCAATATATTTTTGTACTAGCTCTTGGAATAAAAATATAACAACAATCAAAAATATAAATTATTTTGACCTAATATTAACCAATATTTCAAAAACAACCTTTATAGAAGAATTCGCTTTAAACTATCCATAAAAATATTTTTTTTGGATTTCCTTATCTGGACGGGCGAGGCGATTTTCAGGAATCCACACGGTCAATTTTTCCCAAATACCTTTTGACAAAGGCAGGTATGATGATTATAGGAACTCAATACTGAAAGTGAATTCTCTGAGTAAACAAGAAACGAAAAATAAATAAACCTATGGCTATGGCAACGTATATATGATGTCGGAGCATAAATAGATAGTTGACTTGACTTGGGTTCATCTGGATGGATGGAACGCACATTGTCAAGATATAACGAGCGCACGAGCCATGTCAAATCAGAAGATCTACAGACTATGATCTTCTGTCAATATTGGCTCGATGATTAAGACGTCAATATTTGATCGCAAACATTTTGTGAAATTATCATCTATTCTTGAAGCTCACAAAGATAACACTTATAAGGATTGTGTTATAAGAAATGGCAAACTTATTAAAAAAATAGTATTTTACTTGAGGGAGCGTCCAATAATCAAGTGAGCCTTAAGGAAGGTCTGGCAAAATATCACGTGTAATTATTTCTTACCTCAATTAAAAAAATCCAAATTTCGTCCAAAAAATCCAAAATTTAACGATTTTTTTCTAGGTACTGACAAAACATGTTATGTTTGGTGGGGCTTTGGGCTGATATTAATATCACCAAGTATTACCAAGGGGGCGAGGGTTACCAAAAATTTAAAAAATCGCTCACGTTATTAATCGACGCTCCTTGTTTGGTTTATCATTGCTCTTACTCTGTATTGCAAATCATTAAATTAGTTTTGTATTCTTATATAGTCATTCAACTCTCTTAATTTATTTTAATCTTTCAAGAACTTTATTCAGAATTTTACTCGACATAGATGAAAATCCATAAATTGATGAATGAGCAAATGTAGCTAGAAAACTATTATATTTAAATTTTAGTTTTTGGAATAAAATATGTTTATGAATACTTGATTATTTTAATACTTTTCATAATAATAAAATTGTTCTAATCAAGTAATCCTTACATATTTTTCTTTTTCTGTCTTACAGGTGGCGAAAACGAACAAATAGAATTATATTTAGGTGAAGATGTACGGTTAAAATGTGATATTCATACTGGATCCAGCAGGCACTATTCTTGGTACCACAATGGACACAAAATTAGAACCAATTCAAGATTTACTTTGGAGAGAAAATGGTAAGTTTTAAATTATACAACTTTAAATAACAAATTGTAGAAAAAATATGTGTGTATTTTATATTCTGCTCGAAGAAAATTTGAAAATATTTAAGTAATTATAAAAGAGAGCTGTTAATACAATTTATGAGGTGCATAGGATAAACACCCAAATTACCCAACTGTCTACTAAAAAATCGTGAATCCGGATTTACTATCTATTACCTAAAGCTCAACATCTTTGGAATTAACGATGCAGTCTAGTGTAACGTTAAATTTTAACACTTTGTCTACGATTTAGCCGTTAATTTACCACTACTGTTACCGTTACAAATGCATATCCTGCATTTCTATTAACAATAGACAGTATTCTTATTCGGTACGTATTCTTAAAGGTAAAGAAATACTTTTGTCACAATAGATTCTTTATTCTAAGCATTCGTAATCTAATTGAAATTGATTGCTGTCGACGCTGAAACTATGTCAAAAGATACTGTTAATGTAAGGTGTGTATAAAGTCGAAAAGGCAATTATCAGAATATCATTACTGCTTGATATCAAGGTGATCAAAGTTTGAATTTGGAAACTAGTGGTTGCTATCCACAAAGCCTCATCCTCTGTCATTGTTATAATTATATTTTTTAAATTCTAACCAGAAATCTGGTCCCAAGTATTGATGTGTCGTGGTATGAAATCGTATCAAATATCAACATATCCAGGTATACTGAAATAAACCTCTGGACCATATTTCAAAATTCATAAATAACATGATGTATAAACCACAATTAATCTGAACATTAAATCGGAGCAGGATTTCCGCTCAGGTGCAGTAGTCTTGCACCTGGACGAGCCAAATTAATGTACAAAAAAATAGTTTTAGTTCTATAAAAGTCTAGATACTTAAATCGGACACATCTGATTTTTTTATATTTATAATTTTCAAAATATTTTAATTTATTTTTATATTCACATTTGAAATATTTTAATTTATAAATTAAAAATGTAAAATAATGTTGTTTGAAAGAATTTTTCAAAAATTAAAATATTTGGAATTCAATCTTAAAAAATGTAGCAGCATTAGTGAAATGAACTGCTCATCTTTAATTTCAAATGTAAACGTGCACTATGTTGAAAAAATATTTTGAATTATTTATTTTTATGCGTATATCTTCAGTTCGTGTACTCTCCCTACATTTATCTAATCAAATTTATAAAGGTTACGATAACCTTATACTCTAATAACAATTATCATACAGACTGAGACTACTAGGAATATTTAAATTGTGTGTACATATCTTATTCACTTATAAAATAAGCCTTTTCATAGCGGTACGAGTACGAGTAATAAATATTACTTTCTGGAAAAGTTTAACCATAAGAATGTTATCATTTATTAGCATCTTATATACAATACCATACGAGACATCTCATACGCGACAATCTCTTACTTTCACTCAATGTAACCTGATGTAAACGATATTATTTGAATAAATAAATATTCTTCGTTCGCTCAATCTTAATTTAAACTGATCGTGATGTTAGGACATCGTGACATTACTACCGAGTTCAAATGCCCGGTTGTATATATAATACAGATTTATTTTAGTCATATATATATAAATTGTCATATTTCCGAAAAGGCTCGACATCAGGCACGTAGTTTCTCAAGACTCTGGCCTGTACGCGTGCACTGCTGCGGGTCAATGGCGCAACGCGACCGCCACAGTGGACCAGGAGGCCCTCGATGAAGTCTTAGAAGGTACATACATTATATATGCACATTTTAGTAGTTGCAAACTTTGTCCAAACTCTGTTCAATCAATATCTTCATTATCGATTTTTTTTGTAATTTTATTTAAAGCCTAAAGAAATTTTTTGATTTTCAGATTATAACGATGGTTCTGGATATGTGTCCCATACACATTCTCCAGATGTAGTTCAATTTATGGAACTTTTGGGTGATAAAAATGTGAGTATTTTATTGCCAAATTTATTTAATAATAGATGTTGATAACGAATATAATTTTACAGGCAATCGAAGATATTCCCAAAAGTTTGGCACCAGAATTTACCAAACCAGAGTTGATGGTCGATAAAAAACGGGTATCTAAAGGCACTACTTATAAACTAGTATGCAACTCATACGGTAATTTTCACGAAAATACATTTTAATTGCAATTGAAAGAAAGGTACGATTTTCATGTCTTTTTTCCTTCCAGGAGTTCCTTTTCCGACTACGTCATGGTTCAAAGATAATAAAAACATAACAAATTCTAGTCCAAATAAACACAATAAATCCGACCAAGTATTAGTTATAGAAAAATTCAATGCAAAAGATGAAGGAACATATGTATGTAAATCTTGTAACTCGGCCGGATGCATAAGTCACTCTACAAAATTAGAAATTGCAGGTGCTGCACTAACGTTCAACTAATAATTTTATAGAATCATAAATTAGTTTTGTTATTATATCATACATTTATTGTGTTGTATTTTCAGACGTGGAAAATAATCCTGCACCTTTGTCGCAACACCCTGAATCCAGAAATGTAAGATAATTGACACAATTTGTTATCTATTTCTGTTACAACATATTAATTTTTTGTTCAAAATAGATGGTTCTACCTACTCGAGAAATTTCAACTTCAATGAGTCCTCCAGAATTTACAAAACCAGACAAGATGGTGCTGTTAGAAGTGAAACCTGCTGGAAACATGGTCAAAATAGTTTGCTCGGTTCACGGTAAGAAATATTAACCATTTAGTAAAATGGTTTAGCATTTTAACGTCGAATCCTATCTTGTTTGTCTATTTTTCTTTTAGGAAATCCTACCCCCAATATCACCTGGACAAGGGAAATGAGACCCACAGTCAGGAACCTCAGAGGTCTTTTGGAGTGTTGTTAAATATGGAAAAAAAATCAAGTTTTGATTATGGAAGAGTTGGTGGAAAGGATTCTGGATTTTATACATGTAAAGCGTGCAATGTTTCTTGGATGCGTCGAGCATACCACAAAACTCGAAGTTATTGGTGAGTGTTTATAGATAAACTATGTTTATGCATTCATCTATTTTTGGACCTGTAGAAAATTAAGCAATAATTTGTGAGATGAAGTCATATCTGCAATTAATCTCAAGAAATTGTGTGATTTAAGCATTTGAATTTTTTCGGCGCTTCTAGTTTATACATAATAAAAAATAATAAAAAAGCGGAAGTAAAACTTTTTAAACCCATTATTTTTATGCAAGTGTGTTTATTGGATATTAATAATTGCTTATACTGATTGTAAGACTTGGACAATAGGATCCTTACAATGTTTTTACGGTAATTTACATAACTTATCTCTATTTTTCTCAACTTCACTCGTTTTTAATTTTCTCGGAATCTTCATTGTTTTGCCCAATCACACTTTTCCAAGTTCTCTAATAAAGCATTCACCAATTTATGGGCCGACTCTGGGGTAAAGTAGACCAATGTTATGGAAAGGCTGTGTTCCGTTCTAGTTTTCATACAAAATGATAGTGGATACTGTCAAAACGATTTGTATTTGCTGTGCTATCAGATGCTTTACACGTAAAATACAACTTTACTCATATGTTATCAAGCCATATTTCAAAGATGCGGTTATGATAACATCGTTTTTTTGACATTAGTGCGTTTTCTAGGTTAGTTTTTTTTATGTAACGTCTGTTTGCATAGCAACCACATAGGATTTTGGCAGTTTTTAGTACCACTTTATATGAAAACTGCTACATAACATAGCCTTGCCATAAGATTGGTCTATTTTACGGTAGAATCGGCTCCTTAGTTCCCAAATCAAGCGTTCATAAAGAAGTTTTACTTCAACGGCATAAAAATAAGTATGAAATTTATACACTGCGTCTTATAATTTATAAATACAAAATATAAGCTGGATAAAATTATATAACAAAATTTTATATGTAATGTAATATGTACTTTGTAATTTAAATATCGCGCTATTTACCATCAGTGGCGTCTTCTCGCCACATGTATCCGCCATCTCAAATATATGAAACCAAATAACATTTGTTATAACTAGTAGTCCAGTCATTTGGTGCAAAAAAGGCTGTTGCCGGTACAGTACTCCGGGAATTCTGAAAATTGGTAATCTTATAGATTTCGAGGTGCTCTTTACGAAAATCAACCTTGCCACCTCAAATTTGAATGGCAAGTTGCCGCCATATTGAAAAAGTGGCGTCAAAAAACAGCTTTTTTAAAATATCTCCTTTCTGGCTGATTCTACGATAAAAGTATCTATGAATTAAACTAGATAAAATTTCCTACAATTCCTTAGAGAACCGTTTTTTTGTAAAATTGATAGTTTGAGAGTAGGGCCGCCTCAAAGTCTTTGCTGCTCTCGCCGTAGTATCAAATCTCTCCATATATGACAGCACTTCGAACTTGACCACATTCTCTCTAATAATTAATATTTTCAATGTTAAATTAAGCGAATAAGATCTAGAAATAAAATAATTCAAATATTTTTCGTTTTTTTTTGCTGATTTTTTAACACTTCAATGGCAAAGTAGCTATAAGTAAGTAGCTTGAAATAATTCAAATATTTTTCGTTTTTTTTGCTGATTTTTTAACTCTTCAATGGCAAAGTAGCTATAAGTAAGTAGCTTGAAGTGTTAAAAAATCAGCAAAAAAACAGAAAAATATTTGAATTATTTTATTTCTAGATCTTATTCGCTTAATTTAACATTGAAAATATTTATTTATTAGAAGCAATGTGGTCAAATTCAAAGTGCTGTCATAAATGGAAAGATTTGATACTACGGCGAGAGCAGCAAAGACTATGAGGCGGCCGTACTCTCAAACTATCAATTTTACAAAAAAACGGTTTTCTAAGGAATTGTAGGAAATTTTATCTAGTTTAATTCATAGATACTTTTATCGTAGAATCAGCCAGAAAAGAGATATTTTAAAAAAGCTGTTTTTTGACGCCACTTTTTCAATATGGCGGCAACTTGCTGTTCAAATTTGAGGTGGCAAAGTTGATTTTCGTAAAGAGCACCTCGAAATCTATAAGATTACCAATTTTCAGAATTCTAGGAGTACTGTACCAGCAAAACGACCAAATGACTGGACTATAGTGCTTTTTAAGGATTTGCATTTATTATTTTTGACCATAAACAATAATATTTAATTATTGCGCGAAATTAGAGCGTTACCCCTCGAAACCGTACATCCGCGAGGGATATCCGCGTAACGTAACCGCCGTCGAGAACGCGACGTACGTGTTCTTCGAATGTCCGCCGACGGCCGACCTGGAGCCGCACATGGCCTGGTACAGGACGCCCCTGGCGATGTTGCCTGATAGCGTCGAAACCTTACCAGAAAACGGAACCATTGTCGTTGGAGAGGAGCTGCAGGTACCCTAATGGTGAACGGCAATTCTGCGGGATGAAGGATTTTGGAGGCGTTGGGGTGTGGTAGACTTGCAGAATTAATAGAAAGAGCTTTTCACTTTGTATATGATTTAATATAATTAAAAGTATGGCATCTTGTATTAAGGAAAATTGCTGAAACTTCCTATGGCATCTTGTATTAAGGAAAATTGCTTATTTTTTTTTAAATAGTGTATAATTTTGATAGTTAATTTAAAGTTTTACAATATTTTGCAAATTTTGATAAAATTAGATATTCGAGAATTTTGAAATTTTTAAGAAATTAGATTTCTTTGAAAATTTTAAATCTTTTTTATATTTTGAAATTGTTTGAATATTTTGAATTCTTTTTAAGGGCACAACTAGTGTGAAATTTTCAAAAAATCGAATTTTTAATTTTTTCATATTTCGATATACCTTATAAAAAATAACATACTAAAATTTTAAATTGATATCTTAAATAGTTTTTGAGTTACAGCCATTTAAAGAGTATATATATAGTATATAGTATAACGATCATTTAATCTTTAAACGCGTTTTTCTCGATTTTTCCGAATTTGCTGCTGCGATTACTCAAAAACAAATGATCCGATCACTATCAATTTTTTTACATGTTCTATATACAGTTCTCCGTAAAATAAACTATCGATTTTTTGATCGGATCAAAAATTTGAATTTTAGCAGTCCGAAAAACGACCAAAATTTTGGGTAAAATTCGACTTTTTTAAAAAAAACGCTGTCATTTTATCAATTTTTGATTTTTTTCTTTATCGTAGTTTATTTTACAGACAATATTATCTAGTTTAACGAGATTTTTTCTTTTAAATTTCATCCACGTAGAAGGCTGGAATCACTGCAGCAGTGAACAAAATTTATACTTATTATTAAAATCTCCACAAAATATCTGATAATTTAACGTACATATGTCTAATGATAATTTTTTCATTGGATTTCCAAAACCGCTGTGCCTGCCTTACCAAAAGTTTAATCAGTTCTCTTAACCAGTTTAATATTTATCAAAACTTTTCGACATTTAATTTATTTATTACGGAAAATTTGCCTTTTGTTATGCTAACTGGTGAAATTATTTTTCAAAATTTCGGAAAACTTTCAATTATATAATTCTGCAGTCTACACACCTAATACTAATAACAAAAATTTATTACTAACGAATCTGTCGGTGGAAACTTGAGGACTCTATAATACAATCTGTTGGTGCTGGATACTAAATAATATAATTTTAACTTATTTTTTAATATTAACGCTTCTTATTTTAGGTTTTCAGGAAAATATAGAATAATGGATCTTTGTAATTTAAGCTTCTACCTATATTATTTGTTATATACTTACTATAATAACTTGATTCTGTTTCTTATATGGATAGCTGATACCCATTCGATAAAAATATATTATAGCAATGCAACTCTTACGTATTAATATTAATTTATATATTTTTCAAACAAATCATTAGAATTATTATGATGGCTTGTAATATAGTGTTAACTGAAACAGAATCATTTTAATACATATATTTAATTACATATTTTTATATGTAAACTTATGATTTACGATTTATGGCGCTTTGGTTCTTTAATATTATTTAAGCTGCAATTAATTTGAAGATTATTATGCACTTAATAATATGATTTTTTTTAAATGGTTAAAAAATGTATAAGAGGACTAAGTTTTGCTTATTATTTGCTACTGGCGGCTATCAAGTTAGTGATTATGCACCTTTTAATATTATATATTTAATGTTTCAATTATATTATATTTCTTTTATGTTTCTTGTTGTTCTAACTCTATCCATTCTTTATCTTATGGTGTCGGTGCTCCTTACTTTCTTCCAGAACGATTGAACTTTAAACCAGTATTGACAACACTTCCTGGTAACGTAACGGTAAAAGTTGGACAAACCGCCCAATTCAATTGCATTGCACTATCTGACCTGAATCCTTGCATAGATTGGATCTTCAGCGAAATTCCTATCAATAATGATACCGAGTATAATAGCACGAATAATGTAAAAGTGACGGTCAGTTCATTTCTTATTGGTTTTTGGCTTTTCTTTCAAAATGTGGCCAAAATCATCAATAGTAATAAAAATTATTTTATAAATATATTTTTACTAGTATGCTCGAAATATAAATTTTATAAATTTTAAGTAAATTTTGTATGAATTTAAATGATCGTTTTGGCCATATTTAGCTGGTTTCTATACGCTTGAGCTTGAATTCGCTTGTATGCTAATTTTACTATTCAAGATGCAATATTTGATTCATTATAATTTATGTACAATCTTTGTAGCCTTTGGTGAATGATCTTGAATCGTTAAGTAATCCAACGATATTGAGGCTTACAAATATCACAAAGGATATGGAAGGCTGGTATACTTGTATGGCAGCTAATGCTTTAGGAAGGACATATGGCAGCGCCTACTTGAAAGTTGTTGATGGTAAATTTATTTTATTAATCATCTGTACAAATAAAACAGCTGGCATTATTTAATATAAAATTATTATTTGTTGGCTAATATACCCATAATATGTACTTTGTCATAAAAGCAGAAAAATTACATAGATGTAGTTGACTTTTGTACCAAACAACCAATGCCATTTTAAACATAATGATTTCCATTCTTTTTACATTTTTTTGCAATATTTAATAGCTTATATTGTTTATATATTCTTTCCTTTGTATTTTACACTTTTCATAATTTTTTTTTCTCCAAGTTTAATATTTTTAACTTCCCGTAGGCAAGTTATAGTAATCGCAAAAAAATCGAAAATGAAAATTTGTATAATCTTTACGTTTCAAAACCTTCTAAACATTTTGGCATACCTTTAAAAAAATGGATGAATGTGTGAGTGTATGTATGTGTGTGTGTTGCGTGTATGTGTGTGTGTTGCGTGTATGTGTGTGTGTTCGGATACAAATTTTCGTCGACGATTTCAGTAACACGGATGAAGCGATTTGATTAATTAAAAAAACATTCGATTTGTATTGATAAGCAGACGTGCTGATTAGTTTTTGGCGAAGGAAGGTCTAGCCGTTCCGAAAATACAGGGAAAAAAGTGCCGAAAATGGTAACTCAGTTTTTAAGAGAACGGAACGTCCGATTTTAATAATTCAAAAAACTCTTTACTAGATGAAGAATTTTTATGAAGTCAGGTCTAGCGGTTTCGGAGATCTAATAAAAAAAGTAAAAAAAAATGCCATTTGGCGGTCAAAAATAATCATTAGACATATGCATATGCAATTCCTTGAGAGACTCGGGCTTCTTTGATAAACTTCTTTCGTTTATTTCATCCGTTACTGAAGAAATAAATTTTATATAATAATTGGAGTATTTTTATAATGTTGTTCTGCGACCAATCACAATGCTCGAAAATGACGTATGTTTTTAGCGCTAATTATGATTGGCTAGCTAATAAATGTTCTTCGTTTTTTTCGTTTTCTTTCGACCCTTTCGCATTGTCCATAAATATGGGGTGCGCGAAGGAAATTGTGGCAGTCGTCGGCCGTGGCCGGCGCCGGTGTCACCTGGGGTGGCACTGAAAGCCTCGGGGCGCCAGACCGGTCGCTCCCTTTGGAGCTGGACTGGACAGGAGCTCCGAGGCCTCCGCCGGAGACTCCCGGGGCACGCGGAGTCTCCGGGGCCTCGCGGAGACTCCCGGCTGCGGAGTCTCCCGGGCCTCGCGGAGTCTCCCGGGCCTCGCGGAGACTCCCGGGCCTCGCGGAGACTTCCGGCTGCGGAGACTCCCGGGCCACGCGGAGACTCTCGGGCCACGCGGAGACTCCAGGGCCTCGCGGAGACTCCCTGGGCACGCGGAGACTCCCGGCCGCGTAGATTCCGGGCCACGCGGAGACTCTGGGCGTCGGAAAAATCCAATTAGAATATCGTATGAATACAATTTGAATGTGCTTTCTCGCAGTACGATGTCTCCATGTCCGCGGAGTCCTCGTGGCCGGGAGTCTCCGCGTGGCCCGGAGTCTTCGCGTGCCCCGGGAGTCTCCGCGTGGCCCGGGAGTTTCCGCAGCCGGGAGTCCCCGCGAGGCCCGGGAGACTCCGCGTGGCCCTGAGTCTCCGCAGCCGGGAGTCTCCGCGAGGCCCGGGAGACTCCGCGAGGCCCGGGAGACTCCGCAAGGCCCGGGAGATTCCGCAACCGGGAGTCTCCGCTAGGCCCCGGGAGTCTCCGGAGGAGGCCTCGGAGCTCCTGTCCAGTCCAGCTCCAAAGGGAGCGACCGGTCTGGCGCCCCGAAGGCTTTCAGTGCCACCCCAGGTGACACCGGCGCCGGCCACGGCCGACGACTGCCACAATTTCCTTCGCGCACCCCATATTTATGGACAATGCGAAAGGGTCGAAAGAAAACGAAAAAAAACGAAGAACATTTATTAGCTAGCCAATCATAATTAGCGCTAAAAACATACGTCATTTTCGAGCATTGTGATTGGTCGCAGAACAACATTCATGTAGAATTATTTATTTAATTGTAAAAGAACATCTCATTGCTTATCTCAAGTATAATGGATAAATGAATTTTTGATGGTAATATTTTTATAAGGAGTTTTTAAAGTATATAAAGTTGCTATAGTTCGTTATAGCGTGTTAGATAATATTGTAGATCGTTTAATTATAAACACATTTCCCGAAATAAACATTCGTTTACATTAAATGGTCTAAAAGTTATTAAAGATGTAAAACACATTGGAGATCAATATGTTGCCTAAAGAAAAATGCGTAGAAACGATAACGATAATTTTTGAAAACAAAATATGAATGCATTTTATTAAATAAGGTATACATTAATGTATACCATCGCAAAGAAAATTTTATAAGCTGTACAAATCCATAATTCAATTATAAACAATTTATACAAAAATATTGTGTAAAAAATATTTTTTCAAAAAAGTGCACTTCTTTGACAACGTTAATAAATAGCTACTTGTGTTAAACGAAACAAATATATTTATGCATATATAAAATTCTTTATGCTATATAAAAGTTAATTACTTGGATTGATATTTTCCAATTAAATTTCAACTTTTTGTGCAATATTTTCATATTTTCAGTAACTTTAAACAGTTCATTTTTGGAAATATTAAAAACTGTCAAATTATTCTGTTGTTCTTAATTGTTCATAAAATCCTGCAAAAACACTGTTAACCAATTAAGCACACATAACTATATATATATATATATATATATATATATATATATTAATTGTTTAATATGAACAAAACAGCACTCAGATTTTTTTAACACAACTTTATTTTATGATTACAAGCGTTTCGAGACCAAGGTGTGCCTCATCATCAGTGTAATTTCAATAACAGTTACTTATTACTAAACATTCTTTAATATTTTATTTAAAACTGCATTTAACTTTTGAATATAAAACATCAACTATTCCTTGCATTGGCAAGTGACAATTGTTTCAATCAATGCTTGACACGGTACTAACTGACATGTGACATTTACAGAATTATTCGAAACAAAACTGAGTTATCTAGACGGAGACAGGATGGGTAACATTATAATGTAAATTGTTTCGAATATTTCTGTAAGTGTCACATGTCTTTTAGTACCGTGTCAAGCATTGACTGAAACAATTGTCACTTGTCAAAGCAATACAATGAACAGTTGGTGTTTTTTATATTCAAAAGTTAAATATAGTTTAAATAAAATATTAAAGAATGTATAGTATATAAGTAACTGTTTTTTGAAATTACACTGAAGATGAGGCACACCATGGTCTCGAAACGTTTGCAATGATTAAATAAAGTTGTGTTAAAAATCTGCTTTGTTCATCTTTAACATTCAACATTCGTTCCACTCATATCACAAAATTCTATATCTATATCTTTTTTTCAAGAATTTTTTTTGTATATCGAAAATAATTCAGATTTTAATTTTAATTCTGACTAAAATTCTAATATACTTTAAACAAATAATTTCAACTTTGCAATTCTGTTTATATAATTCTTATAAATATTAGACAATGTTACAATATTTATAAAAATCTATATGAAAACATTTAACATTCCTCGATCATTTCGTTACGGTACGGAAAGTTCCAGTAATTTGCCTTAAGGCACGATGCCATACACCACTAGATAATTATTTTTTTCCAGAGCTTCCAAGTGAGACAGAAGTGGCCCGTCCACAATCGCTCCTAGTTTACACCTTGGGCGGAGTTCTGTGCTCCATGGTAATTCTAGGCGTATTTACAGTTATATGCATATTTAACAAATTAAAACAAGAAAAGATTAAAAAGCACCAAGCCATCGAAAGAGCCGTAGTTGTTACTAACTGGACAAAGAAGATCATCATCGAAAAACAAGGTCTGCATGATACGAACGTGATCAATGTCAACGAACCTTTGGTAAATAGAACTAATATAATTAATTATTTTGTTGTTTATGTCTAAATTTCTACATTTTTCCAGCTTATGCCTGTGGTAAAAATTGAGAAACAGAAATCTGCACAATTGCAAATGAATAACGATGGTGGACCCCTATCAGAGTATGAATTGCCAATTGATTTGGAATGGGAATTCTGTAGAAGTAAACTGAAACTAGGAACTGTGTTGGGTGAAGGGCTTTTGGAAAAGTGGTAAAAGCTGAAGGTCATGGTCTGATTAAACCTGGTGTTAATACTGTTGTTGCTGTAAAAATGCTTAAAGGTAACTTTAACTATTTGAATATTTTAGTGACCTTCGTTTTTTTTTATTTATTCCAAGGATGAGCAACCCGCGGTCCGCCAAGCTTTTCTCAACGACAGATTATTTTTCTAGATATTTAATCAAATACGGCTGTAAAGGCTAATTTTGTCATCAGTCAAATTAAGTTAATAACTTACAGCGTAAGTTAATAACTTAGAGCGTAAGTTAATAACTTAGAGCGTAAGTTAGTAACTTAGAGCGTAAGTTAGTAACTTAGAGCGTAAGTTAGTAACTTAGAGCGTAAGTTAATAACTTAGAGCGTAAGTTAATAACTTAGAGCGTAAGTTAGAACTTAGAGCGTAAGTTAGTAACTTAGGGCGTAAGTTAGTAACTTAGAGCGTAAGTTAATAACTTAGAGCGTAAGTTAGTAACTTAGAGCGTAAGTTAGTAACTTAGAGCGTAAGTTAGTAACTTAGAGCGTAAGTTAGTAACTTAGAGCGTAAGTTAGTAACTTAGAGCGTAAGTTAGTAACTTAGAGCGTAAGTTAGTAACTTAGAGCGTAAGTTAATAACTTAGAGCGTAAGTTAATAACTTAGAGCGTAAGTTAAGAACTTAGAGCGTAAGTTAGTAACTTAGGGCGTAAGTTAGTAACTTAGAGCGTAAGTTAATAACTTAGAGCGTAAGTTAGTAACTTAGAGCGTAAGTTAGTAACTTAGAGCGTAAGTTAGTAACTTAGAGCGTAAGTTAGTAACTTAGAGCGTAAGTTAATAACTTAGAGCGTAAGTTAATAACTTAGAGCGTAAGTTAAGAACTTAGAGCGTTAAGTTAGTAACTTAGGGCGTAAGTTAGTAACTTAGAGCGTTAAGTTAATAACTTAGAGCGTAAGTTAGTAACTTAGAGCGTAAGTTAGTAACTTAGAGCGTAAGTTAATAACTTAGAGCGTAAGTTAATAACTTAGAGCGTAAGTTAAGAACTTAGAGCGTAAGTTAGTAACTTAGGCGTAAGTTAGTAACTTAGAGCGTAAGTTAATAACTTAGAGCGTAAGTTAGTAACTTAGAGCGTAAGTTAGTAACTTAGAGCGTAAGTTAATAACTTAGAGCGTAAGTTAATAACTTAGAGCGTAAGTTAGTAACTTAGAGCGTAAGTTAGTAACTTAGAGCGTAAGTTAGTAACTTAGAGCGTAAGTTAGTAACTTAGAGCGTAATTAGTAACTTAGAGCGTAAGTTAATCAGAGCGTAAGTTAATAACTTAGAGCGTAAGTTAGTAACTTAGAGCGTAAGTTAATAACTTAGAGCGTAAGTTAATAACTTAGAGCGTAAGTTAGAACTTAGAGAGTAAGTTAATACTAATACTCAGAGCGTAAGTTAATAACTTAGAGCGTAAGTAGTAACTTAGAGCGTAAGTTAATACTTAGAGCGTAAGTTAATAACTTAGAGCGTAAGTTAGTAACTTAGAGCGTAAGTTAGTAACTTAGAGCGTAAGTTAGTAACTTAATAACTCAGAGCGTAAGTTAATAACTTAGAGCGTAAGTTAGTAACTTAGAGAGTAAGTTAATAACTTAATAACTCAGAGCGTAAGTTAATAACTTAGAGCGTAAGTTAATAACTTAGAGCGTAAGTTAATAACTTAGAGCGTAAGTTAGTAACTTAGAGAGTAAGTTAATAACTAATAACTTAGAGCGTAAGTTAGTAACTTAGAGCGTAAGTTAGTAACTTAGAGCGTAAGTTAATAACTTAGAGCGTAAGTTAATAACTTAGAGCGTAAGTTAGTAACTTAGAGCGTTAAGTTAGTAACTTAGAGCGTAAGTTAATAACTTAATAACTCAGAGCGTTAAGTTAATAACTTAGAGCGTAAGTTAGTAACTTAGAGCGTAAGTTAATAACTTAGAGCGTAAGTTAGTAACTTAGAGCGTAAGTTAATAACTTAGAGCGTAAGTTAGTAACTTAGAGCGTAAGTTAGTAACTTAGAGCGTAAGTTAGTAACTTAGAGCGTAAGTTAGTAACTTAGAGCGTAAGTTAGTAACTTAGAGCGTAAGTTAGTAACTTAGAGCGTAAGTTATAACTTAGAGCGTAAGTTAATAACTTAGAGCGTAAGTTAATAACTTAGAGCGTAAGTTAGTAACTTAGAGCGTAAGTTAGTAACTTAGAGCGTAAGTTAGTAACTTAGAGCGTAAGTTAGTAACTTAGAGCGTAAGTTAATAACTTAATAACTCAGAGCGTAAGTTAATAACTTAGAGCGTAAGTTAGTAACTTAGAGCGTAAGTTAATAACTTAGAGCGTAAGTTAATAACTTAGAGCGTAAGTTAGTAACTTAGAGCGTAAGTTAGTAACTTAGAGCGTAAGTTAGTAACTTAGAGCGTAAGTTAGTAACTTAGAGCGTAAGTTAATAACTTAATAACTTAGAGCGTAAGTTAGTAACTTAGAGCGTAAGTTAGTAACTTAGAGCGTAAGTTAGTAACTTAGAGCGTAAGTTAGTAACTTAGAGCGTAAGTTAGTAACTTAGAGCGTAAGTTAGTAACTTAGAGCGTAAGTTAGTAACTTAGAGCGTAAGTTAGTAACTTAGAGCGTAAGTTAGTAACTTAGAGCGTAAGTTAATAACTTAGAGCGTAAGTTAATAACTTAGAGCGTAAGTTAGTAACTTAGAGCGTAAGTTAATAACTTAGAGCGTAAGTTAATAACTTAGAGCGTAAGTTAGTAACTTAGAGCGTAAGTTAGTAACTTAGAGCGTAAGTTAGTAACTTAGAGCGTAAGTTAGTAACTTAGAGCGTTAAGTTAGTAACTTAGAGCGTAAGTTATAACTTAGAGCGTTAAGTTAATAACTTAGAGCGTAAGTTAGTAACTTAGAGCGTAAGTTATTAACTTAGAGCGTTAAGTTAATAACTTAGAGCGTAAGTTATTAACTTAGAGCGTTAAGTTAATAACTTAGAGCGTAAGTTAATAACTTAGAGCGTAAGTTAGTAACTTAGAGCGTAAGTTAGTAACTTAGAGCGTAAGTTAATAACTTAATAACTTAGAGCGTAAGTTAATAACTTAGAGCGTAAGTTAGTAACTTAGAGCGTAAGTTAATAACTTAGAGCGTAAGTTAATAACTTAGAGCGTAAGTTAGTAACTTAGAGCGTAAGTTAGTAACTTAGAGCGTAAGTTAGTAACTTAGAGCGTAAGTTAGTAACTTACAGCGTAAGTTAGTAACTTAGAGCGTAAGTTAGTAACTTAGAGCGTAAGTTAGTAACTTAGAGCGTAAGTTAGTAACTTAGAGCGTAAGTTAGTAACTTAGAGCGTAAGTTAATAACTTAGAGCGTAAGTTAATAACTTAGAGCGTAAGTTAGTAACTTAGAGCGTAAGTTAGTAACTTAGAGCGTAAGTTAGTAACTTAGAGCGTAAGTTAGTAACTTAGAGCGTAAGTTAGTAACTTAGAGCGTAAGTTAGTAACTTAGAGCGTAAGTTAGTAACTTAGAGCGTAAGTTAATAACTTAGAGCGTAAGTTAATGTCTTACAGAGTAAATTCATATCTTACATTCGGTTACTTACCACGTTTTTTCTATATTTGCAGAAGGTCATACAGATGCCGAAATGATGGATTTAGTTTCTGAGATGGAAATGATGAAAATGATCGGAAAGCATATAAACATCATTAACTTACTTGGCTGTAGTACCCAAAATGGTCCTCTGTTCGTTGTTGTGGAATATGCTCCACATGGTAATTTGAGAGATTTCTTAAGGCAACACAGGTAATAATTTACCTAATTTAATAGATACACTAATTTCTTGTATGTCGTAGATTTATAATTTTTATGATATTTTTACTTCAGATCAAGTGTAGGATATGAATCGGCGATAGGAGATACCACGAAGGAAAAGAAAACTTTGACCCAAAAAGATTTGGTATCATTTGCTTACCAAATAGCACGTGGAATGGAATACTTAGCATCGAGAAGAGTAAGTTATTACTGTTAAAAAACAACTAACATTTTTATAGATTTTATAAGTTTTATCATTTATACTGAATATTTGCATGTTTGCATTTCTGTAGTAAATGAGTGATTATTATTTTATTTTTTCCAGTGTATCCATCGTGATTTAGCAGCCAGGAATGTACTGGTTAGTGACGATTATGTGATGAAAATAGCAGATTTCGGGTTAGCACGAGACATTCATTGTAGTGATTATTACCGCAAAACAACTGATGGCAGACTTCCAGTTAAATGGATGGCTCCAGAAGCACTTTTCCATCGAGTTTATACAACACAAAGCGATGTGTAAGTAATAAATGAAATTTCTGCGTATAAGAATGATTTTTCATCATTCCATTCTTTTTCCAGGTGGTCTTATGGCATATTGCTTTGGGAAATTATGACTTTAGGAGGAACTCCTTACCCATCAGTGCCTTCTGTTGAAAAATTGTTCCAGTTGCTACGATCAGGACATCGTATGGAAAAGCCGCCGTGTTGTTCGCTCGAAATGTAAGTGATTTATTTTTTATTATATTGCATTATTATATTTGCATGCTAATTTAAAATTATAATTTGTATTTATGTAAGAAATATGCGGATAACAAACACGCATGCGATTTGCTTTAACAAATTCAATATTTAGCAAACATAATAAATATTGAAACTCAGTTGTATAACCATTTAGTTTCGTTGGACTTCTTGGACTTCACTTTTATTTATATTGATTATCATTTTGCACAGCATAATAAATATTTGCTTTATGTTTGAAAGTGATTTTTTAGATATTAAATATGAATTTAGACTTGCACAAATGGACAAACAGCTGCTCAGTCAAATTGTCTGATATACGATTTGTTTATTTTTATTATTTTACAGACATTTACTTCTCATACTGAAATTTAAACTTTTTGTAATTTTTATTAAATAGAATTTGATGTCTTCTACCAACAATCCAAAATAATTGAAAAATGCATATTTATACTTATTATTACTTCGACGGCATCTACTTAATTGAGGTTTTTTACAAACATATTTCTAAGTAAAACATTATTTTTATGAATATAAAATTATTGCATTAAATTAAATTCAAGGCTATTTCGTGCGTCTTCGTGTAATTAATACTCAGATATAATTATTGATATCTTATGATACAAAATGCAATTCACTAGTTTTAGTGAATGCAGTACATTTGATTATATAAAATATAGAAATTAGTGCATTGTAGTGTAAATAGTAAGACCTGCATCAACATTTGTTTAGATAACTATTGCTATCTTTTATTTTTTTTAATATAAAACATGATAGTGATCAAAAAATTCTTAATAGTTTGAGTGCAAATATTGCGATATATACCTTGCAAAAAAAACTCATGTATATTTTGCTAAAAATGTACATGGTTTTCGGCGACATTTGGATATTTGTTTTTTAGTTATGAAATATACAAATATTTATTAGTATTTTATACATATATGTATGATATTATGAGACTACAAATGGTTTTTACCAATTTATATAATTATTGATGGTGATGATTGCAATAATGTAGACTTGGTGTAGACACATTTTTGTGTATGCGCCTTCAATTAGCAACTAACAATAACAAATTTGGCTTATTTACTAAAATGTACGTCTGCATCTCCTCATGGATCAGGTTTTAAACAAATTGACATCAATCCATACTAATGGCGAATAAATGAGTGAAATTTTATAAATAATTGAATTTCTATCGAATTCTCGATTTTTGGATTTCTACCAAATCCTAGAAAAATTCCTTCAAACTAAGGTGATCATAATTTTTTGTTTGAAATAATATAACAAATACTATTTAATAGTGAAGATCATTTTACTAATCAATTTTTGTTAATCAGAATTACTGAGCGCTAAACTTTTTATATTTTTCTGAACTATGGATCCTTTTTAGTAATACATTCTTTCAAGTACCAAAATTTGTGCAATTTTCTTCGTAATTAACTTTAGTAAGTACCTTTTTTTTGGTCTGCATATATTTATTGTCAATCAAAATTTACAATATTTTTTGAGACAATATGGTGGTCTTTTTGCCTTTATCGTTTGCGTTTATCTCCAATGAGTTATCTCCTTTGTGGTTCTATTTGAACTTGTCCAACTGATACTCATTACAGAAAGTATTCTTGTCGCAGAAGCATTTGTTCCAGATAGGCAAAAATAAAATTTTACATTCTAAATTGAAAGATTCCAAACCACCTTGGTATGAAATTGGTTTGGCTCATTTTTTTAGCCGATTTAGATTTATCCATACATCAATTTTCTTTTCCGAATCGTACAGTTTCATATAATTTTACGATATTTTATTAATAATCAACAACCTTTTCCAAAATTTGGGATATCAATACCAAATATTTCTTCTGGAAAATTTTAAAGCGCAATGTAGAAATCAGGGATTGTATCCAAGGGTTTTCACCATGCTTTGGTAGACAATTGTGATAAAAAAATTACATAGTGCACGAATTAGATCAATATTGCATGTCACGTAACAACATTAACAATTATGAACAAGTGATATGGATGGTGATCGAAAAATCAGAACCGACAATCAAATTCCAGTTACATGCTGATGCGAGAATGTTGGAGTTACCAGCCAACTGAGAGGCCCTTGTTTTCAGAGCTGGTCGATGATTTAGATCGAATTTTAACAGTTACGGTAAATGAAGAATATTTAGATTTAGGACTTCCCCAGTTGGACACACCGCCCAGCAGTGCTGAGCCAAGTGACAACGAAACTGAGCATTTTCCGATGCTCATAAATAAGACTTGTAATAGTCACGATTTCCAAGGAACCGCATTATTTGTAAATAGTTCTGATTGAATTTGAAAGAAGATTTTCAGAGTCAGAGATTTGTTTTATTGATAAATGATAGAATATAACACGACTATACTCTATTTTATGCACAATTCAAACTGAAATATCATGACTATATTTGCATATTTTTTTCACTAACAATAGAAAATTTAAAATTTATCATGTGTATCCAATGATGCTGATTAAACTTGCATAATATTAATATATACTGTGAGTGAAAATCACATGCATAAAGCATGGTCTAAAATTTATGTAATGATACACATAATTTTTTTTTATTTATTAACCATTTATTTTATGTTTTACACCAATTTTGTCATATATACCAAAAAGTCATAATTTCAGTTAATTTATTGTGCAAGCAAATTCACTATAATAGTAAATTAATAAAACAGTTTTTTATACAGGCATTTATCGAATTATTGATCACAAAAACAACTAAGTTATATAAAAAAAATATTATTATAGTTAATTAATAAAAGTTCCATTTGTTTGGTGTTCCAAGTTGGCTCTTCTTTAGCTTCCAATCTATTTAATTTTATTTCATTTTTTTATAATAAATATATAAATCATATTTTATAAATATGACTGTTTTAAGCCATTTACTCGTGTTCTTTAAATAATTTGTGCCTTGGGTAAGTGGTTAGAGCCATGGGATTTGAATCAGAGGCTCAAGGTTCCATACCAGCCCCGAGCAACCTGATGTCATGCAGTAGTGACATCGGTTTTCATTTAGAAATAAAGAACTTAGTTTACAAGTAAAAATTAACTTTGAATATTTTATTAATTAGGTTTTCAAACGTATGGAATTTAACCCAACATAGTTTCGATAGATGCTAGTATAAAAAACTATTTATTATTATTATAGTATATGCGTAAATATATACATTTTATTATCATTTTTGATATTTAATTTATTTAGTATTATTTTAGCATATTCAGAGTGATTTAAAATGATTCCAAATTTTCAAGAGAATTTTCAAGATTTTACGTGAGAAATATATATTAGAATTGTTTAAATAAGTGTATTTTTTACAATTATTTCAGTAAATCTGTCGTTATATTATATGTTGTAATAATTGTATATGTGAAATGATTGATTGAATATTCTAAAAATGTAAATCTAGTCTTTGAATGAATGATAACCATCGTTAAACAGCTTTTAATTTTATAATATTATACATTTATTAGTATTTTTTTAATTTAACTTGTTTTATTCAATCATAATTTTGTTAGAAATCATTATTAAGCAAAAATAATCATAGTTTATACAAAAAACAGTATTTTAGATATTTGTACGATATTTTTCATATTCTGCACTTTTAAGTTTTTTTGATAAAAAAAATGTGTTAAAAAGATTATATTATTTAAGATTATTTTTAAGCCTAATTATTTTTTCAGATATTTTTATAATGATTCTGTTGTATATATTATATATTTATTTATTGTTTTATATTTAAGTGTATTTTTAGTACTTTTAGTTTATTGCTATTTTAAATAATTACTATTTATAAGTTTGTTGTAAATAATAAAGGAAAATATGTTTAAGTGTATTTATATATTGAAATATATACCTAACTAATTATTAGTCATTTTTTTAATGAAATATATTATAATTAATGATGATGTTAATGAAATAATTAAAATAAGCTATTTGGTCGGAATCTAATAAGAATATGAGAATATGTCAGTGAGAATCTAATGGGAACCTAATAGGATCTTATAAGATTTTAATCATTTCAAATAAGAATATTAATTTGAATTATCTGCATTTTTTTCATTTTGTAAGAGATTTTTGCACTTGTTCTAGGACTTCTAAAAAATATTTGATAAGTGACCCCGCCAAAGCACGAATAGAAAATCTTAAAATAATGCAATTAATTCAAGATATATTTTTATTTCTACTTTAATCTAACAAAAAAGCTTTAATCTAATATTTTATAAAGGAGTTTTATTTAAGATTATTACACAACATTTACAAATTATTTATTCTAAGTGTATTGTATTATTTATACGATTCATGCATATAAGTTTTTTATTTAGTAATATGAGTATTTATACTTGTTATATTTATACAACGTGTTTACTTATATATTTCTTAAATTTACACAAAACTATTCAATTTTTTTCATATAAATAAAATCACAAATCGGTCAATTTTACCCATTTCTGTCCCTGTTCGCAAAGTTTTGGTATTAATATACTTAAGTATATATTATGTATTCCGATAAATTATTTTTCCATGAGTGCCTTTTTGAGATCATTTTTCAACTAAACATTTGCTCATTAAAGACAAAATAAGTGATTTATTTTTTATTGAGGAACACATCGTTCTCTTCTCGAATTTCGATCAGTTTCGCATCTTTCATAAGAGTTGCATTTTACGCCTCCGCAATAGGTACCTGTTGCGGTGTCTGAAATAAATAAAAATCTAATATAATAATAAAAAATAATATAAAACTAGTTGTAAATGTCATTTTGTTTTATGGCAGGTAGCCTGACTTTATCAATAAGAATTGAGATTCAACTATTTAGGTAAAATGTTGAGCTGTTCACTTTTGCTTTCACATCGATACGATTTCTAATGGCTGGCTTTTAAAGCTACTTACAATGTCTGTAATTGTATGTGTTAAATTAATTTGTTCAACACATTTCATTTCATCCGTTTCGAGTTCAAAAATGTATTTTAAATTTGGGCGTCAACTGTAATCAGTAGATACCTACGAAACATGGAACGCATACATAGATTCTGAATAGAATCGTTTAAGTGCATGGCGAAATTATAAACTTTGATGATTTTTTTTTAATTCAACCGCTTATCGTAGGCCTATAATATTTTAAACTTTTAAATCTATTGCCATACAAAGATTCATAAAAACACAAAAAATAATTTTCGGCATATAATTACGAAGAAACGGCTCGGTTGATCTTTACTAAAAGCTCTATTCTCAACGCTATTTCCAACCCGTATCTTTCGAAAAACTTTGGGGGCATCCATTAATCAGGTGAGTGATTTGTAAGAATTTTTTTATCCCCTCCTCCAACTTCGTGATACGTGGTAATAATTGAAATTACGTGTCCTTCCCTCACCTTTCTAGAATTTTCGCAGAAAAAAACGTAAATTTTTTGAAAAATTTTAGAAGTGAAAAATAAAATTGCGCAATTTTTTGTCGAACCCCCTCACTCTTTAAGGCTCACGTGATTAACGGACGGCCTCTGTTGAATTTTTAGAAACGATGCAAGAATATAACCTAAAACGTGGACGAAAAATTTTCACTTTTCTTTTACAAAGAAACGGCTCGGCCGATCGTCGCGCAAAACTGACCAACGCTACTCCTTATCCAAACGGCTTTCAAATTCTTTCACATAGTTTTTCCAAATTTGGTCTCAGAACGTCGACTATTAAACATAAATTTAGCAACTCGGTTTTTTTAGCGAAAATTTCTTCTTCGGTAAGGTCAATTAAGTCTTTATACTTACATACAGTATTCTTGTACCCATCGTTACCATCGTTTCTCAGGTTTGTGCAAGATTTCGTATGACAAATATTGTCACAGCAAAGCCAACCATTTCTGCAATCTCTGTCCGTTATACAAGTCGGTGTGCAAATTAATACTTTACTCGGCTGAGGACAACCTGAAAAATCGCAAACAAAACAAGTCTAATTGTAAGGTCTGGAGGTCAAGGATACCTGCTATTGCTTTTTGAAACGAGGCCACCAAACAGAGCTGTCGGTTTTTTCGACAGTCTTAATTGTTTTATGTTTGTTTAGATGCAAAAATACTTATTAACACTGAAGAGTAAACAACACGTGGATAATGGATATTTGTGGTATGAAGTTTTCGGGTTCTAAGAGACCCGGTTAAATGCGCAAAATTATAAAAAAATATATGTGATTTTTTTAACCAATGAGGCATTTCATTAATTGATTTATAGTCTAGTATTGCACCTGCCTATTCTAATATGTTTTATATCATCATTCCATATTAAAGATGAGTTATCTAGTTATTTTAAGAAGTTTGTTTCAATTCCATATGATTCATTATTATGACGGCAATATTTATATTCAAACCACGCCTTTCATACCAAGATAAGTTCTTAATTTAGTAAAGAATTATTATATCATTATATTAGTAAACAATGTAATCATTATCATATATAGAGTGCGTATGCTGTTTACATATATGAAGTCCCGTAAGTCTAATATAAATTGTTAGCATTTTGTTTTATAACTAGCACATTTATTTTATTAATTACACAAATGGCAAATTTTAATATTTTTGTGTCCTCCACTTATTAATTTTAGAATTATTTCGATTTTTTTCAGTCAGAATTATTCTAGTATGATAAATCACAGCCATCTTATAACAATTTAATATCTATAAACGTTTTCGTTCAATTTTTATGTTATATGAATCAATTTCGAGTAAAATCTAAATTAAAGTTGAATAATATTTATTGAAACTCACCACCTCTCATCAGTAATACTTCAGGAGTAATTATTGCCATCAGAAATAGTATAAGAATGCATCCTATAATAAAAATGATACTAGTCAAAAATTAAATAAATAAATAATTTAGAGTGGATCAAAACCTCATCATTTTAAGCATTTTAAGGCAAAAAAATCACTATTTTATTGATAATAATAATAATAGTATGAATTTTTTCCCAGTTTTAATTTTCTATGATCTAAGCTTATTAATATCAAACAGTATAACAAATAGTACAAACAATACATACAATAAATTATTAAATAAAAAATACAATAAATTACCAATTAAATTATCAATGTTACAAATTATTCATGCAATTGTTAACAATGAAAAGGCATAATTTTTATAAATTATGTTAACGAATGCAAATATTTTCTTGGTTTTTCTTGAACAACTTAATTATTTAGATACAAACTTTATATTAACACATTGATAATTAATAGAAGACAGCACAAATAAATATATATTCCATCAATATCACTGTTAAGAATTATGAAATTAAAATCCATGGTTGCACTGATACCCGAAATTTGGTCAGATAAAAATTTTTCCTAATAGCTTCACCATGCTTAATTTTTAAAATATTTTAACTCTTGTTTATACTTTATTGTTTATACAATATCAGAACAATTTATTGATATTTCAACTAGATTTAGTTATAATTATGCTTTACCGCGAGATTCCATGATAACTTTTTCAGAGCAAATCCAACCATGAAACAGTAGTCTATAATACTGAAATCGCACTAAATGTTTGATGTTCCTCAGTTATATTTATTTTTACCCACTTATAATCAGAACTAAACACATACACATATATATGGACAAGATTTGCAATGTTTGGAAAATTTTAATAATAATGTTCTCACTCACAACAGCCTATTAATAGATCCTTTAATAATATATGAATTGCGCAAATATATTTGGCAGGAATCCAATAAAATTATTAATATTAATAGACATATAATAATATGCATTACGATTACAAATCGTAATTATTGGATATTTCTTAGTTTTGATCACAACTTAAGCTATTACTCTTATTTTACTATCTCAACTTAAAGGCATTTTATACCTCTTGTTGATGATTTAAATGCTGTTTTTATATTTTTGTCCACAACTTTTATTTGGTAATTTTAATTTATAATAATTCGATTGATATTCAGTTTTAAACTATACTTATTTTTATAAAAACTTTCCAATATATGAACAAAATTTTCTTGACAACATATAAATATACAATATTCATACACAATTTGATAAGGTCTGTATGACTAAATTTTAAAGCAAATAAAAATTATGTTCAATAAATGCAAGTATTAATAGAGAACTATTTCAACTCTTCAACTTTCATTTTAAAAATATTTAGCAAAGATCCAATGAAATTAATAACATTGACCACAAAGATAATTATACAATTAAAATCTTAATAAACATTATACAATCATAATTCTTGCTTTCAAATTTTTATCCACAACTTATCATAATGAGAATTTACTAGCAATTTATAATAATTTAAATAAAATTCTGTGCTTTTTTATAAAACGTTTCAATAAGAATTATATATATGAATTAACTGTGTGACAACAATGTTTATATACAACTTCCTTAAATCTGATATAATAATTTGTATAAATAATTATTTTTTTAAATTAAAGCGAATAAAATTCAAAATCACTACGAAGAGATTAACAAAGAATTATCTGAGGACATTACTCTATCCACTTTTAATTATTTTTAAGTCCCTATTTTTAATGTATTTTAATTATTGAAATTATTTAGGGTAAAAGATTTTTTTTACATTTGGGATACGTCAGCAAACCTAAAAATTCAACTAAATTATATATGAGTGAATCCACAACATTTAGTTGCCAATAATCTAATCATATAATTAATTTTGTTTCTTCTATTATTTTAGATTATACTTTATTATTTTAGAGATTATTTAATATAATTTTAATTTCATATATTCATTTCTATTATTATATTTGTTTATATTTATGTCAAACATCATATGCGTTGTTTTTATAAATCATTACTAAATTTGCAAAAACTTTATCAATGAAGAATTTTTTTAGATTTGAAGGTCTATAATCCTAACTCGAGTTAATATTCTTGTTCTAAAATAATAAGCAAACAATTTGACGAGTAATTAATATTTTGAAAGCTTCCTAGAGAACGTACTAATTTTCTTAATAGGCCTAATTAAGATTTTCACACTTTTATATATGATACAATTTGTTTTAACAAAATTATCAAATAAACAGCACAATTTCATATTTGCACAAACGCTTTACGGATTTTTATAAAAGTTTATTTTGCATCTAGTAGGATATATATTTCATCAAAGAGATTGTATATATTTAGATAGTAATAATATATATGAACTCATTTTTTCCTGTTCCATTAATTATTATTTTTCATTGATATTAAATCCTTCAATCTCTTCTATTAAAGACATTAAATAAATTTTCTTCCTTTTTATGAGATTTACTATTAAACTTAGCTTAATGGAATAAAAGGATATGATCCTTTCCCGTAAGTTCACGTTTGCGCATACAAAAACCATAGCATATTTTTCAATTATTTTTATTATAAATATAATAAACACATTTTTCATGGTTACACATCTTTCCTTAAATAACAATATATATTTACAATAATTTAACTTCTAACACATTTTTCTCTTTTTGTGTGGCGATCTAATTCGCATTTTTCGAAGGAGTTGCATTTTACTCCAGCGCAGTATGTTCCGCTGCCACCAGCTGCAAATAAATTCAAAATTAAATAATTAATAATCGAATACGAATTTAAAAATGATAATATGGTGATGAAAAATATAAACAGCTAAAACTTTCACCTAAGAATCTATTTTTTTTATTAAATCTTAAATTTATATCATTTATCTTCACATACATGATGAAGATCCTTTGTATCCTTGGTCATTTCCAGCACGAAGGACAGTACATGATTTTGTGTTACACAAATTATTGCAGCAAATTGAGCCTAAACTGCAGTCAGTATCAGTTTTGCATTTTGGGCTGCATTGGGTTATTTTACTAGCCAATGGGCATGCTGAAATAATTAATAGAATAATAAAAATAGAATTTTAGTTAAAAATTATCAATAACGAATATTGCAGTATTATTATAGCAATTAACAAATACAAACCAATACAAAAATTAATATACACTTCAATAAGGCATAGTACTGAAAAACAAGTACTAATTTAAAATGCAACTACTTATATTAACACATCATGTTATAAATATAATAAGGGGTATAATTTATTTATTTATATTTTCATTTATGCAGATGCAAGAACAACATTAATTAATTAATACTTAATAATTAATAATAATTATGATCGTTTTTTTTTAAAAAAAAAATATTAATTTGTGTCTGTTGTAAAAGAACAGACACAAATTAATAATAATAATAGCTATTATTATATGTTTATATATTATTTTTAGGATTGCGGATGATAATACATAAATTAATAAGATTTCAGGTGATAATACATACATAAAAATTAAACGAAATTTTAGTATTTTATTTTGATTTTAATATTTAAAGATTTATTTTCTGGATAAATTTTCAAACGTAGTTTTTGTTACGTTTCGGTCTTTGTTGAATGATTGATTTAATAAATATTTAGTTTCTAAAAGTAAAGTGATTTCTTTTCATTTTAAATTAACTATATACATAAGTAAATAAAAAAATCTTTATGACCCATAGTTCTTGAAGAAATATAGGACATTCCACGTCCTCAAAACGTTGAATAAAATAATTGAAAAATCAAATAAATATTTTTTGAATGGTATAATTTATATAGAAAACCTGGCAACTGTCATAACTATATTTACTGTTAAAGTGAAAATTTATGACGATTTCTGTACTAATTTATGTAGAAAGTTAGTCTTAAAAATTTTATCTGATATATATACATATATACATATATACAATATATGTATATATAATATATATATATATATATATTTTATTATTAAATTTGATATAATACACTTACATCCTTGGCTCAATGATTCATGGATAACACAAAATAACACGATGACTGCAAACATACGACCTACACAAAACGTTTAGTTGATTACTATAATTGATATTAATAAATTATTAATATTAAAAATTCACTTACTTGCGACACTATACATTTTGAATATTTATTATAAATTATGTTTAAAAAAAATAAATATAGTTTATATTATGCGTGGCACTGATACGCCTTCTTATAAGATTCTAACTAAAGTGATAAACAATCACTTGCTCAAGCATTTATATATATATATATATATATATATATATATATATATATATGTACTATGCATATATAATATTACATGATTTGCATATTCTCTGATTTAAACATCTCTTATAAAATACATACGTGTGCAGACTACAGTATGTTTGTATATAAAAGCGCATTTTATTAAAGATTATCTAACTTCTTCTTTAACTCCAATAATTTTTGTTTTGAGAACTATGTAAATTGAACAAGATAATATTTTATTACAAGAAATAAATTATTTTAATTTAAAACTTTCCGAAGGAGAAGTTTGAAGCGATCGGCCGAGCAGTTTCTTAAGAATTATCATAAAAATTTTAAGTTTTTCGTTCACATTTTTGCAAATAATCCTGAATTAATTTTGTAAATTCGAAAGATTAAGATTAGTTGAGAATTGTGCTTATTAGTTTTTCTTTAGTTTATTTCCTAAACCATCATCATCTTAAAATAATTTATAAAATTGTTTGAATAATTAAAATTATTTAAATATTTAAAAAATAAACCGCACTTTTAGGACATATTATTATATAAATAAGGCAAATAACTTAGAATATAATTATATTTATTTTCTGTGTATCAAATCTCTTGCAAATAGCAGTTTGGGCATGTTTTTTTAATCTATATTCAACTATCCGAGGTGTATATAATAAATATATATATATATGATTAATTTTGTAAATATGAACACACTACACTCTTTTTTGCACTAATTTTACTAAATGATAAAATTTGAGACCATTGTCTCATCGACAGTGTAAGTTTAAATTTTCGATTATTATATTTTGTACAAAAATATAATAGTAATTATATATTAACAGGAAACAAATCTTAAAATTAATAACTATCTATTGATAGACAAATTTATGATGACGGTTTAATAATTTATCGTAGTAAACAGTGAGCAAGTTAAATCTTTTTAGCGGATGTTAAAATACTGCTGTTACTGATGTTAAAATATTTGAAAATTTATTCATTAGCCAAACTTAATTAAAATTATATTTTTATGAAATAAAATCAGGTGAAAATTTATCTAGTAGTTATAAAATAAATGTATTGAGCTACTTGAAAAATTTGTAAAAGCATTGAATGGTTAAAAACTTCTATATTTTAAAATAAAAAATCTATTATAACAATCCCTGATGACATTTGCCAATAATAATTCTACTTTTGTAAGCTATCTTTAATATATTTAAAAAATTATGTGAAACTTATTTCAAAAGACAATTATTTGTCACAAATAATGATGCATGTATATAATAATTTTACTTTTAATATAGTAAATTGTTGCTATTGTTTCATTAATTTTAAATTGTCATTTTTAATAAAGCAATTGAACAATTGTTAGAATATATTGTTTCCTATTAACTGTACTTATGTACAATGATATTCCAAGATTTAGGAAGTAAAGCTTATTCTTATTTTGTAATTTGAAAACAATCATCTTTACATTTTTTAATGAATTCATGGATGATCAAGTTTTACTCGAATTGTTATTGTTAAATTATTGTTTCTTATTATTTTGCCTACGGCGCTTTAGACCAATAGTTTTCAATAATTGAGCATTTTCATCATCATTCTCCATTTTAGGCTCCCATAACTTCAACTTTTTGGGTATGTAAAGTAAGCCCATAAGTGTTAATACTAAAAAAAAAACAAGAAAATATATATATATATATATATATATATATATATATATAATACTGAGTATTATATAAAGTATGTTGGTATACATACAATTCAATACCGTAGGAAATAGCACATAAAAATTAACAGTGGTAGATTTGAAATACAGGGCTTCCAAGAAATATAAAATTATTGTTAGTGCTAATGCACATCCGCCCATGCTCACAACCCTAGAAAGATAAAGGACAATTAGTTTCAACATATCGCAAATTTCAGTTTGCAGGAGTGCTTTACTAAAGAATGTTATTTATCATAGTTGATACACATACAGTTTCTCAGTATAAATTTCTTGAAACATTTATAATTGTTTACAAAAATTATAGAAATAAAGAAACTGAACGTAAAAAATTGAGCACTCACGGTCTGTAGTGAATATATAATGTGCAGTGGACTAGCGCAAGAGCTTTCAATAAACAGTACATACCAAGCATTCTTGAAATCGTGTAATCATCTGCAATAAATTAACAATTTTGTATATTCATCTTTATGAAATAGGCATTTCTGAATTACATTAGGACTTCCAAATAATACTGCAATGAAGATATATTTAAAACCTTCAAAAGTAAAAGATTAGAAGAGGTTCAAGATGTATGGAACAATATGAAGAAAATATTGCTACAATATCAATAATCAAGTTAATCTGAGATCATAATTATAAAGAGAAAGAAAAACACACAATCACTTCATTGATTAGATTGAGGTGCAACCATGGAAGTTTTATTAAGCATCTTCATAAAATACATTTTGTAGATAATGTGAATGACTCCATGTAAGAGATTATAAGACTCTGAATTGTAAAGAATGAGATAAGTCGAGACAAGTTTTTGTTTGGTAAAAGAAATGAAACCTAATTTTTAAGAAATATGAAGTCAGTGTAGTCCATGATTTTATGAAAACATGGTATATATGTACATGCATAATATATTGGAATCATTATCTTTTTACCGGCTATAAACTGATTTTGTGAATGATCGCCCAAAAAGGATCTCCTTTCTATATAACTCCTCACTGCTGTTCCCATATCCATAAATGCAACAAATGCTATCCATCCTCGAAAAGCATAAAGAAGTTTTCTCTCAAACATTTTGCGTTTTGAATACACCTCATGTGCCAATATTTTGGAATAAATCAATCATTTTCTTCTTTCGGGGCGACAAGTTATTTATAAATCATGTTTATTTTTAAATAAAATCTTTAAACAAAACATACTATCGTTGAATGTGATTATGAAAACGAAGTAATTCACATAATTAATGGATATACAAAAGTTGTTTTGGATGTTTTGTTTATATTTAAATTTTAAATAATTTAAATTATTTATTTAAGACGGTGTCATGTCAGTCGAAGTGACATTTAGCGCCGCACTTCAGGTTTAGGTTTCTCAAAGGTTTCATAAAAATGAACATATGATATTTTTATAGCTTTTTAAACAATTTTATTTATATAAAGCCCTAAATTCTATATATTAATATAGAATATTTTCTCTACTTCTCAAGAATTTTGCAATCATTTTAACCTTTGTATAAAAATGTTAATTGAAATGAAATGATTTGACATCATCTTTGACATCTGTGCTGACAACCTATTAATTTCATAAAAATAACAGTTAACAAAATGATATGAAGATAAACAATTTTATTTATATATATACTTAGCTTATTAATAAATTATTAATAAATATTTTGTCTACTTAACTAGAATATTGAAAAATTATTTCATTAAACTTTATTAAAATTTTAATAAGTACTTCTCAATAAATAATGTCAAATCTGCAGGCAATTTAAATTCCTTTATTAAAGCAATATATATATATATATATATATGTATTTATTAAGATTATTTTATAAGAAAATACTAAACTTGGCAGAGATATTTTATGTCTACCATTGTCATGTTTGTCTATATTTGTTTTTATAAAACATTAATGTGAGGCAATGTAAACTTTAATTGCTCTGTTCATAACTTTTTGTTACAAATGGTAATAGATAAAAGCAAAAGCATTAAGTTTATTTAAGGCATTTAATACATTATGTTATATATTCATTTTTCACATGTGATAATACATAATCATTTGTATTCTTAATTATTAAGGATTTCTTTATGAATAAAATTATCACAATATTCAAGTAACTCCTTCGTGCTTTGGTACTCAGCTAATGCAAGAGCATCTTGCAGTTCCAACCACTTATATGCTTGATGTTCTTCAGATAATATTATACCCTTGTCCTTTGCAATCATTTCTGCTAGCCAATAAACAACAATCTTTGGTTTACCGTTGGCTTCATATGATACAATTTTGGTACAATCTTTAAATATTTTAATATCGCTTTTGCAAAGACCTGTTTCCTCTAATGTTTCTCGAAGTGCCGCATCAAATTCATTTTCGTTGCGTTTTAAATGGCCTTTTGGTGGACTCCAATGAAAATTTGCGTAAGAAGCTTGTAGTAGTAGATATTGAATTGTGTCAGATAGTCGTCGGAAAACAACAAATCCTGCTGCTTTTCGTACCATGTTTTTAATAACTTATATTTATATTAATTACTTATTTGAATTTGTATTTTATTGGTTATATTTATAAAGTGTGAAATGAAAGTAAAGTAAATATCACTTTATTATTATTTAAAAAATTAACTTCAAAATTTAGAGAGAGAGTTTTATCAAAATTAGTATTAACAAATTTTATTTTGTATAATTTTATCTGCAAATTATTTTTGATTAACACTTTAAAATCTCTTATCTCATTTCTATGCTTATTTATCTGTATCATTTTGTCTTATCTTTTCAAGATTATGGTTCGAACTTCGAACATATATATATATGTATATATATATATATATCGCTAACAATATATATATATATATATATATATATATATATATATATAATATGTATTAAGATAATTTTATAAGAAAATACTAAACTTGGCACAGATACTTTACGACTACCATTGTCATGATTGTCTATATTTGTTTTTATAAAACATTAGTGTGATGCAACGTAAACTTTAATTGCTCTTTTCATAAATTTTTGTTATGAATGGTTAATAGATAAAAACCAAAGCTTTAAGTTTATTCAAGGCATTTAATACATGATGATATATATTCATTTTCCACATTTGATAATACATATTCATTCGTATTCCTAATTATTAAGGATTTCTTTATGGATAAAATTATCACAATATTCAAGTAACCCCTTCATGTTTTGGTACTCAGCCAATGCAAGAGCATCTCGCAGTTCCAGCCACTTATATGCTTGATGTTCTTCAGATAATATTATACCCTTGTCCTTTGCAATCATTTCTGCTAGCCAATAAATAACAATCTTTGGCTTTCCGTTGGCTTCATATGATAAAGTTTTGGTACAATCTTTAAATATTTTAATATCGCTTTCGCAAAGACCTGTTTCCTCTAATGTTTCTCGAAGTGCCGAATCAAATTCATTTTCGTTGGGTTCTACATGGCCTTTTGGTGGACTCCAATGAAAATTTGCATAAGAAGCTTGTAGCAGTAGATATTGAATTGTGTCAGATAGTCGTCGGAAAACAACAAATCCTGCTGCTTTTACTACCATGTTTTTAATAAGTTATATTTATATTAATTACTTATTTGAATTTGTACTTTATTGGTTACATCTAAGTGTGAAATAAAAGTAAAGTAAATATCACTTTATTATTATTTAAACTCATACATATGCATAGAGAGAGAAAGAGAGAGTTTTATCAAAATTAATATTAACAAATTTTATTTTGTATAATTATATCTGCTAGTTATTTTTGATTGACACTTTGAAATCTCTTTAATCTTCTCAAGATTATGGTTAGAACGGTTAGAACATTTTTTTCTGTCAACTGTCACTTATAAGTACGACGGTGCTGCTTGTAAGAAACGTGGCGACAAACAGAAACTAGTATCATCTGTCAAAAAAAATTGTGCCGAAGTCTCGTTTTCAAATCACACGTAAACAAAATTGTGCAAAGTAGTTTTATTATGTCAAGTTTAAAATTAGAATCTGTTTACGCGCTACCTTTTTATGTATTACAAATACCAAACATAAAAATAAAAGCACCATCATGGTTTCACAAACCTTCGGCGATGTTTATGTTCTCCTTAATTTTGTTATCTTATTTTCTGGTCACAGGAGGTTAGTTGTAATTATCACAAGTTAAGCTTTAGATTTTTAATACAGTAAATAATTGAAATTTATTTTTGCAGGAATTATTTATGATGTAATTGTTGAGCCCCCAAGTGTAGGTTCGACAACTGATGAGCATGGACATTCGAGACCGGTAAATTTTATATATTGAAATATTGTAATTTTAACACTATCTATAAATTATTCTTAATACAAATATTTATATTTAACTTTTCAGGTTGCATTTATGACATATCGTGTAAATGGACAATATATTATGGAGGGTCTGGCCTCCAGCTTTCTTTTCACTGTGGGTGGTTTAGGATTCATAATTTTAGATCAAACACAAAATTATACAACCCCGAAGCTAAATAGGCTTCTTTTGATTGGCACAGGTTTTATCTGTGTTTTGGTAGCATTTTTCACAACATGGATCTTCATGAGGATGAAATTGCCAGGATATTTACATACATAGAATACTTTACGTTAAGTGCGTAATATTGATTGTGGTAGCCATAAGAGGTATTTAGCGAACTGCCAAAATGATCTTGAAACATCTTAAATTTATTGCATGTCTAATATTCTAGTTGAATCATTGATTAAAAGACTTTATTTTGTAAAATGCTTATTTCTATATTTTATCACATTTTTTTGTATTTCATTGAAAAACTATAATAGGGTTTAAAATAAAATTTAAAATATTTCTAGCTGAAATTATGAGATATTTTATATAACTATTTGAAAAATTAATTGATTTAGTTGTAGTTAATTCTCCTTTAACCCCATAGCACGTTAAACATGATATTTCTTCTAAATTAATAACTAAATATTCATTTGGCAAATTTGTAAATGGGTTAATTTGCATAGTTCCTTTGAAATTGATTTTATCATTTATTTGTAAAATTTGAGTTAAATTTGAGAAATCGTGCCCTGCTCTTAAAATAATTTGTGGTCCGGCAGTTAATATTCCAGATTGAAGACTTATAGTAATTTCATGCTCGTACCTTTAAATATGTTTCAAATTACACATAATGTTTAATAATTTTATTATACAGCTTACTACATGAATTTTACTCACCTATTCCATTGACTTATATCACATTTTCTGTATTCTATTACTTTATTGTTGATCATTATGCAATCTTTATCTGTGCAAGTAAATTTTAATTTTTGTCCCAAAAAACATTTTAAATATTCACTCACTGATTCGGGAAACATATTTAATAATTGGGACCAAATGTTTTCAATTCTACTTAGCCGGATTTTTGTGACATGGCCATCCCATTTGATATGTAAACCATTCAAATGCAAGCAATCAACTTGATTAGCAATGTGGTTGGTATTCTTTTCATGTGCATTCAAACACATGTGTTGATACTCTTCCCATGTTAAATATTGCTCAAATTTTACATTATTGTTATACAAAGCTTTCCCATTCACATGCATGGATATATTGTAAAACTTCGAAGATAAATACAATATAGAAACAATAACAAGTATCGCCTGTAATAAAATTAGTAAGATAAATTTTCATAAAACAATTTATATATCTTACATGAACTTATTATTACCTGCACTTTAAATGTAAAATTATGTGATATTTTTTTTGTTGTAGCAAATTTTGTTTTAATAAGCACTATCCCAGTTATTATTCCCACAGCAAGAGACATTTTAAGTGTAATATCTTGGATATTTAAAAAGTTGTCTATAGCTAACAAAGGTAAGATTATTCCAAGTAATTGACAAACACGCCAAAAATATGTTATAGTCATAAAAATTATCGCTGTCCGTAATATGCCATTTAATGTAATGAATTCTGCATCTAATATAAATAATTGTAACCAACTCAGCGTTATACAATGTGGTAAAAGATAAAAATAAAGCCCATGCCAATTTTTAATTTTTGATAAAATAACTAGAATACCAGGAATTATAGCATATAAAATTGCTTTGCAATTTAGATTGAATTCTAATTTGCTTCCTAAAATGGTATTTGCGGAATTATTAATATCTAGTTTATACTTTGTCCAACCTTTATTCATAAATGAATCATTTATATAGGGATATCTAGCAAACACATTAAGTATACAAGAGGATATCATTAAACTACTTGTATAACTATTGTGAGAAATGGTTGAAACATGATTTACAAAAGTAGTAATGGACAAATACAATGAAAGAATTGCAATTTCAGCAAGAGGAATCCAAAATTTAAAGATAAATGGATTTAATGCTAAATGAATTATGAATGCAGCAAAAAACATTTTTTGGTGAGCAGTATTCTTTGCAAGAAAGTCATGCTGGTTTTTTTCAGAATCTAAAAGACCATCACTATGATAATGAAATAAATCTGCCCAAATAGTATAATGTTTATACTCTTTATGAATTTCAAATATATGGAAGGAAGTTACTGTCATAATAATAAAACTTATATAATATATTGCTAAAGGTATAATATATGAGAAATGACTAGTGTTTAAAAATAAATATAGAAACATGAATATATGAAAATAAATATTGGAGAATATTGATAAAGACCCATTTGCAATGAACAAAATAGTTTCATTAATCGTGTTTACTGAAACGTGTGATAAAATATTACAATGCGTCTTCGAAATACACAGGCATGTGTTTAACTGAAGAGATTTTGTTATAGATGGTATATTTCCATCTGCAAAAGCAAGAGCAGCTGAGAGTAAATTTGATTCTTTCAATAACATATCTGGCACTTTTTGATAGTCTGAAAAAAAGTATTTTTCAATTACTTAATTTTGTATCAATTGTAAAATTACATACCAATACATTCATGAGTGTTTTCATCCTTAATTCTTGATTTCAAATAATGGGTTTTGATCATATGTTTATTTAAGTCACATAATTGTACATGGTCACTTTCTTTGCATAAACTGAAAAAGTTCCAACATTTTTGTATTACAAATTTTAATAACATATGCAAACTCAGTGCTAGTAAAATGTATCTCAAACTTGCTTAAAGCTGAAATTATATGCTCAATAAGTAAATATACCTTGAGAATATTTCTCTTGCTGTTTTACGGGCCAATTTTTCTTTATGTGTCATATTGAGACAGGTTTTAATATCATTTATGTTATCTTCTGTTACACCAAAGCCTTTGCGATGGCATGTTTCTAACAAAGCTAAAGCTTCTTCATTACCTTGTTCTGCTGAACGCAATAACCAATGTATGGCTTGTCTATAATTTGCCTCACGTATTGCTTTTATGTCTGGTGAATTAAAATTATTTATAAGATATATCCTATCCTATTCTATATCGTACTTTGGCTATATATGTACTTCAGCACATTATATTGAATTGAAAATGTTCAGTCATTAAGATAAAAAGTTAATTCTTTTAAATTTATAATGATTAAAAATGTGCATAAATGTATAATAAATAATTTATTTATCAATAGTCCCTGAAGAAGGCAAAATAAGTAAAGTTTTTTTTCTTAAAGCAGGGTTTTAGTTATTATAGTTTTGTAATTTAAACAAACCACATTCATCTCCCAACAATCGTTTGGCAATTTCAAGCTGTGAATCCTTGCATCCATTTTCAGCTAACTGGTACCTCAATTTGTATAGAGAAGTGTCTATAAAGGCAATGAATTTCTAATTTTATAAATATGGGTAATATTCTTAACAAATTGCTCAAACAATTATCATTCTACTTTATAAGTTTTAACTTTTATCTTTGAAAATATAAGGCAGCGAAGACGTACCCGGTATTTGCCATTGCTTACGGGGAGTTTTTGGCGTTTTTGTTGGAAATTTCGGTGTTTTAATGTGACCTGCCATAATATTCTATTTATTAATAATTAAATTTTCTTTAAACTTAAAACAATTAGTTTTTATAGGTTATATTGGTTGTCATTTCTGGCACAAAGTCTAGGGTCTTTAGTTAGTCTTCTAGGGTCTTGAAAGAAATGGCGTAAAGCTGTCAAACACACAGGATTTAATACCCTTCTTTATATACTCTTCTTTTATCTACGGTCGTAAACGTCTGTTATGACAGTATATTTATTGAAGTTTTATTCAAGTGAACATTTGTATTAACTCCGTCTTGCACAATAGCCTTCTTTTATTTCTTTGTGAGTTTTTGTTTTATTTATTAAATATGTCAAAAATTTAAATTAGTAGTATTAAATTTCGGTTTAAAATGCTATAGCTGTTAAATTTAAACGGTGTTGCATTCAATCTCAAATCCAGTGATATATTCCCACATGGATCACATGAAAAATTTACAATGTACAATTCAATAAATTGTAAATGCCATTGTCCTGAAGTAAATGTTCAACATTTGAAGTTATGAAATCATTTTACAATAAATTATGGCGCAACATGGAGCTGCTCTGCAGTCTTACAACCAAGAACTTGTGAAAAGTATGAAGAGATAATATTTTAAGCAATTTATTTTGACAGATTTTAAAACATATTTGTTTTAGATTTGGAAGATCTTATTAAGAAGCGCAATGACCTGCAATGCATAATTGAAAAACAAGAAGAGGAAAAATGCAGGGTACTTTTAGAATACTATTGAATATTGTAGAAAATAATACATGTGTTATAATATAAAATTCATATTTTGATGAGTAAAGTAAAGAATTTTTGTATTTATCATCATGCTTATATATTTAATTTAAATATAAAATAAATGAGGTTTTGCAACCTGTTCATATCTTTTCAGGTGCAGAAAGAAATTGAAAGATTATCCTATAAACTTGTTCAACTAAATGAAAGTCTAGCTCAAAGAATTGCAGCACGTGAGGACTATGATAGACTAATTGCTGAAACTGAAGCAGGATATGTTAAGGTAATATGTTTTATGTGATATACACAAATCTATCACAGTTAAATTCTTCTTTCAACGAAATTCTGCTTCAACAATTTCTATTCATTGAAATAATATAATGCTCATATGAATATATAATACAAAATTCATATTCTTTTCGTGTGAAGGATGTTACTTAACTATACGTGTCTTTATAGATTCTAGAAAGTTCACAAGTTCTTCTGAGTTTAGTAAAGAGAGAAGCTTCTTGTCTGGATCAGAATCTTTCGAAACCATCTTGTGGAGGAAATACACCTTGTCCACCACCAAGTTGTCCTCCTCCACCACCCTGTCCTGCTAAAGCAGCTTGTTCAAGTCACAATTACAAATATGCTTGTTAATCAGATTTCATATTTTAACTGGGTATGATTAGTTGTAATACATTGTCATTATGTTTAAATTTTACTGTATTTTGTATTGAATATCACTGCTGATTATGTCTAACTTTTATTGTTTTAATTATTTAAATATTAATAGTTTTGTACCAAAACCTTCTATATCTTTTTTATACTATTATTTGTAATAGGATTATTTTTTATATAAATGTTCTAAAACTATTAGAAAAATTGGTTATATGTATTCAATATTAACTTAGTCATCATTTTGAATTTATTACTTTCTACTTCTATTTCAGAAACTATCAAACAAAAATCATGTTTGCTTTAAATATTCAGTCCTGATTTATTTAATTTAAAGAGAAGTCAGTGTATCACACTATCATTATAAATTTAGCAATATAGTAATATGCCAATGACAAATTTTCAGTATGTAATAACTGTTTATTGTTAAGCATTTCCTGCAGCTCTAGCATCTGTCCATGCCACTATTAACTTCTCAGGATCTCCAAAACCATGAGCTGTAAGTGTATATCGATTCGATCCAGTAAAATGACTGTGACTAGTTAAGAACTCTCCATTATGCAAAGGCTCAATTCCAGTTTTATAAGCCGCAATTGCAATAAATATGTCATCAAACCTAAAAGCATGATTATTGAAAAGGTAGAGAAAAATCTTTTTGAAATGATTTGTTTCATGAAGAACTTGCCTAAAATGTTTTACATAATAAAAGGCATAATATAACACATGCAAAGCTTCATTTGATAGTACTACACTTCCAGCTGTAACATAACGAGGATATTTATTCCAAGGATATTCCTACAATAAATAAACATATTTTAGTTCACGTCATGCTTTATTCATTTTTATTTCTACACTAATTATACCTTTAGTGATATATACCACTTGCTACCAAAATCACGGAGGGGATATGTATCATAAACAAAACCTGCATATAGTTTGGCATCGGCTGGAAGTTCATAATCAACTAACTGTCTCTTAGATCTATTTAAATCTGTTGAAGATGCGTTTGTTAACAATTTTCTTTGATGGACTAGCATTCTCAAAGTTTCATCAGTTCTTTTCAAATATTCTGGATAATATACAGGATTTCTGATAAAGCTTAATAAATTTTTTGTTGATGCATACATATCATCATCCATAAATATATAAAACTGAGAATATGGACAATATTCAACAGCCCATCTATATGCCATAGCTGTTTTAATCGTGTTGTTGAAATATGAATCAATAAAATTTGCTTGCACTATGTCATTAAATTTTTCACTCTCTTTATTTATATTTTCTTGCAATATTTCATCATGCAAACTGATGCCTAGCATAAACACAGTTTTTATGATAACATCCGAGAAACGATTTTCATATCCCCAAGTACTTCTTATAGCAACTCTTCTTTCAAAGTGCGGCATAGCTGATTTAACAATATACACAATTCTTGGTTTGATAAAGCCATCATTTTTCTTACATTTATCTTTATTAATTATATTGAATGTGTAGCTATAATTATTGATAGGCTCAACTGAAGGTTTACCATTCCTTAGCTCTTCAGCAAATAATTCTATATTTCCTACTAAAGGATAATCAAAATCTGTTTCGAAGTCTCGTTCAAATAATCGAGTTACTAAGTTTAGATATAGCACAATAATTAATATTGTTATAAAAATAATACTTTTCCTTTTTAAAAGGTACAAAAATCCCATTGTGAGGTTAATTTATTAAAACAATTTTCACCCAATTACCATTATCGAAAAGTAGAAATTATTCTTGTAAATATATATTCTAAAAAATCACGTTCATAATACTGCGTTGCTGTCACCATTGTTTAAACCTTTGATCACATTACTATTAAAATAAATAAAAAATATCTTAGGAGCTGATATGGAGTAAGCTTTTGACAACTATCACAACTGTCACTTGTGGCAAGAAACAGTGATGCCAATTGGTAGCACTGATTTGTAACGGTTTTATTTGTTTCATTCGGTCTTCGGTCATACTGCTTGGGCTTGGCACGAATCCACATGAATCGAGGAAGAAGAGCAAGAGAGCGAGCGAGATAATCTATTTCGCATATCAGCTGCTGGCGCTGTCGTTGACGTCGGCCATTTTATATCATATACTTAATTTATCTTGTTATTTACGAATGTATTTTAAAGTCGGTGCTGTTTAGTCTCTAATTAAATTTTGTGCAAAACGTGATGAAAAAATTGTTGTGCAGTGGTTATTCTAATAGAGTATTATTTTAAACAGTATATCCTTATATACATTTCTTTTATATTGCAAGGTAGGTTAGACATTTTAAATTACTATATAATGAGTGCGTCATAATTGAGATAATTTAGAAACATTATCCGTTGTTGTTAATTCTGTGCGAAAAAATATTCTTTCATGAGAATGCAAAACTATTTGTAACAATGAATCCAAATGGATACATGACACTTCAATTTTTTATGAAATGTTATCTATGACAGCTTGCTTTCTTTGTGCTTTATTAGTTTATTTCAAGGAGATTGTTCTAATGAATTTTACAAATATATATATATAATCCATATATAAATATACGTATATAAACATGAAAATAAAAAGAGCGTAAGCTGTATCTGCGTATTATAAAAAATAGCAATTTATATAAATATTTTTTATCATATTTCCGCCCCTTTTCTGAGTCATTTATTTTGGTTTTTACTTATTTTATTTTTGCTTGCATTTTAGGAAAAATGTATTGCTTGCATTTGTATCAAAATAATTTTTCCTTATGTTATATTTATCAATGACCTGGTTATATCTTTTGCTTTTTGCAATGTGATAAGATACAGTTTTATATTAAGTAAATATATATCGTAATTTTTTGGGCTTACAATAGTTTATATAACTATTATAATTGTCACGCGCATGATAATTTATAAATGTTTATTAACACACAATAGGAGAATTAGTATTAAACGGTTAAATTGAATACTTAAGTATAACTATTTCGCATTTAGCTTTCAAAACTTTCACTATTACCCAAAATATTGTGTTCTGTGTATATTCTTTTACTAATAGACACCCAAGAGAATGTTTATATTTTTATTTTATTAAACAAGGCATAATCTATCAAGCGTGAGAATTCTAAGGATTTTTTTTATATTATTTTGACTTATCTATTTAAATGCTTTTGATTTTGGGATTATGATCTTGTCAGTTATATCAAAACAAAATTAACTTTACTACTAACGGAAGATCATATTATTATCATTGGTATTTGTTTTAAAAGCGAGCTATTGTATAAGAGTACCACATTTGTTCCTCAATTGCCATCTTTTAATTATAAATAATTTTTATTCTCAAACTTTTGCTCCCATGTTTTCGTGTCCTGTGCCCCAACTTTCAATTCCCTGTACTTTTTTCGTGGTTCAATTCGTCATTCAACTGCATTCATGTTCGCCCTTGCCCTTTGGTATTCTATTTTGTCTTCAATGGTATTGTGCAGAGAGCTTTTCTTTCAAAAATTTGGTAAAGTTGGAGTTGTCTTTTCAAAATCCCCCATCGCAATCATCAGGGTGCTATATTTGTTGCCAGTCCATTTCTGTCGTCCTTTCATAGAGACCATGTCTCTAATCCGTAGAGAGACATGCTTTTTCTGCAGGGCTTAACTCAGTTTGTTTATCAGTTGTGTCTTCCTTTCTGAGAAAACCGATTTGACGCTGGCCCTGATCTTTCACGCCTGGATGCCTGTATTTATTTAAGATGCTACCAAATACTTGGTGTGATATTCTCTTACCATATTTAATTTTATGGATATTGATGTTATTATCAACTATTCCGATCATCTTTTGGTTGCGCGATTTTGTTCATCATATTTTCTAATTCGGTTTCA
>NW_020537646.1:5643889-5934852 GCF_003426905.1 Ctenocephalides felis | reverse complement strand
TTTGTCAGTATATGGCTTTATCAGTAAGGGTTGGTCGATTTTGACAAATCCAAAATTCTTGAAGCAAGCGTAGAGTAAGTAAACAAACTGCTGCGACACCTAATTGATTTCGTTTTTTGCATTCTATACTTCTGGTTAAGTGAATATGTCCAATTTTATGCCAAACATCGTCATTTGCGGGGAGTGTTGATTTTCGTCTTCCATTAAAAAAAAACGGCAGCAAAGTGCATCGAGAGCTACGGAAATGTTGCTCTGAGCGAAACAACATGCCATGAGGGGTTTTGTCGCTTCAAAAATGGTGATTTTGATGTTGACGACCACCCTCGTGAAGGAAGGCCAAAACCTTCAAAAACGCTAAATTGAAGGTCTTGTTCGAAGAGGATTCGTGCCAAACTCAAGAAGATCTTGCTTTAGAATTAGGAGTTACCCATCAAACCATTTCCAAGCTATAGTATGCGTCGGGGATGATTTAGAAGCAAGAAACTTCGGTTCCTTGTGAGTTGAAGACAAGAGACGTCGAGCGTCTTTTTTTCGCCTGTAAACAACTGCTCCAGCGGCGAGAAAAGAAAGGTTCTTCATCACATCGTGACAGGTGATAAAAAAAAATACATTACAGCAATCCAAGACGAGAAAATCTCGGTTCGGCCGAATATTCACTTCGAAGGTTTGGCTCTACATATGGTGGGACCAGGTCGGTGTTTATTTGTTATGAGCTGTTGAACCGAGTGAAACCATCACTGGAGAACTGTATCGAACTCAATTGATGCATTTTTTTTTATAATAAAGTTACATTTTCATCGAAAAAACAGCGAGAACTTAGTTTGCGCACCTAATATCGTAAAATATATCATATATATCGTATCTTGAAACTAAAGCTCATAGAAAAAAACCAATGTCATTTTTGAAATCAGCGCCCCAAATATACTTAAAAACAGTATTAAAATCGTTTGCAACAATGCATTTTCTTTGTTGACCTGTGTTATCTGTGTGACAACAATATCTATATACAACTTCCTTAAATCTGATATAATAATTTGTATAAATAATTATTTTTTTAAATTAAAGCAATAAAATTCAAATCACTACGAAGAGATTAACAAAGAATTATCTGAGGACATTACTCTATCCACTTTTAATTATTTTTAAGTCCCTATTTTTAATGTATTTTAATTATTGAAATTATTTAGGGTAAAAGATTTCTTGGATTTTTTTACATTTGGGATACGTCAGCAAACCTAAAAATTCAACTAAATTATATATGAGTGAATCCACAAAATTTAGTTGCGAATAATCTAATCAAATAATTAATTTTGTTTCTTCTATTATTTTAGATCATACTTTATTATTTTAGAGATTATTTAATCTAATTTTAATTTCATATATTCATTTCCATTATTATATTTGTTTATATTTATGTCAAACATCATATGCGTTGTTTTTATAAATCATTACTAAATTTGCAAAAACTTTATCAATGAAGAATTTTTTTTAGCTGTGAAGGTCTATAATCCTAACTCGAGTTAATATTCTTGTTCTAAAATAATAAGCAAACAATTTGACGAGTAATTAATATTTTGAAAGCTTCCTAGAGAACGCACTAATTTTCTTAACAAGCCTAATTAAGATTTTCACACTTTTATATATGATACAATTTGTTTTAACAAAATTATCAAATAAACAGCACAATTTCATATTTGCACGAACGCTGACAGCTTTACGGATTTTTATAAAATTTTATTATACATCTAGTAGGATATTTATTCATCAAAGAGATTGTATATATTTAGATAGTAATAGTATATATATGAATTAATTTTTTCCTGTTCCGTTCATTATTATTTTTCATTGATATTAAATCCTTCAATCTCTTCTTTTAAAAATACATTACATAAATTTTCTTTTTTTTATGAGATTTACTATTAAACTTGGCTTAATGGGATAAAAGGCAGTGATCCTTTCCCCTTAAGTTCACTTTTGCGCATACGAAAACCATAGCATATTTTTCAATTATTTTTATTATAAATATAATAAACATATTTTTATGATTACACATCTTGCGTTAAATAACAATATATATTTTTATTTAGAATAATTTAACTTCTAACACATTTTTCTCTTTTCGTGTGGCGATCTAATTCGCATTTTTCGAAGGAGTTGCACTTTACTCCAGCGCAGTATGTACCGCTGCCACCAGCTGCAAATAAATCCAAAATTAAATAATTAATAATCGAATACGAATTTAAAAATGATAATATGGTGATTAAAAATATAAACAGCTAAAACTTAAATTAAATAAACAGCTAAATCTTAAATTTATATAATTTATCTTCACATACATGATGAAGATCCTTTGTATCCTTGGTCATTTCCCGCACGAAGGACAGTACATGATTTTGTGTTACACAAATTATTGCAGCAAATTGAGCCTAAACTGCAGTCAGTATCAGTTTTGCATTTTGGGCTGCATTGGGTTATTTTACTAGCCAATGGACATGCTGAAATAATTAATAGAATAATAGAAATAGAAAATAGTTATAAAATCATCAATAACGAGTATTGAAGTATTATTATAGCAATTAATAAATACAAACCAATACAAAAAATATTATACCCTTCAATAAGGCATAGTACTGAAAAACAAGTAATTTAAAATGCAACTACTTATATTAACACATCATGTTATAAATATAATAAGGGGTATAATTTATTTATTTATATTTTCATTTATGCAGATGCAAGAACAACATTAATTAATTAATACTTAATAATTAATAATAATTATGATCGTTTTTTTTAAAAAAAAAATATTAATTTGTGTCTGTTGTAAAAGAACAGACACAAATTAATAATAATAATAGCTATTATTATATGTTTATATATTATTTTTAGGATTGCGGATGATAATACATAAATTAATAAGATTTCAGGTGATATACATAAAAATTAAACGAAATTTTAGTATTTTATTTTGATTTTAATATTTAAAGATTTATTTTCTGGATAAATTTTCAAACGTAGTTTTTGTTACGTTTCGGTCTTTGTTGAATGATTGATTTAATAAATATTTAGTTTCTAAAAGTAAAGTGATTTCTTTTCATTTTAAATTAACTATATACATAAGTAAATAAAAAAATCTTTATGACCCATAGTTCTTGAAGAAATATAGGACATTCCACGTCCTCAAAACGTTGAATAAAATAATTGAAAAATCAAATAAATATTTTTTGAATGGTATAATTTATATATAAAACCTGGCAACTGTTATAACTATATTTACTGTTAAAGTGAAAATTTATGACGATTTCTGTACTAATTTATGTAGAAAGTTACAGTCTTGAAAATTTTATCTGATATATATACATATATGTATATAATATATATATATATATATATATATATTTTATTATTAAATTTGATATAATACACTTACATCCTTGGCTCAATGATTCATGGATAACACAAAATAACACGATGACTGCAAACATACGACCTACACAAAACGTTTAGTTGATTACTATAATTGATATTAATAAATTATTAATATTAAAAATTCACTTACTTGCGACACTATACATTTTGAATATTTATTATAAATTATATTTAAAAAAAATAAATATAGTTTATATTATGCGTGGCACTGATACGCCTTCTTATAAGATTCTAACTAAAGTGATAAACAATCACTTGCTCAAGCATTTATATATATATATATATATATATATATATATATATATATATATGTACTATGCATATATAATATTACATGATTTGCATATTCTCTGATTTAAACATCTCTTATAAAATACATACGTGTGCAGACTACAGTATGTTTGTATATAAAAGCGCATTTTATTAAAGATTATCTAACTTCTTCTTTAACTCCAATAATTTTTGTTTTCAGAACTATGTAAATTGAACAAGATAATATTTTATTACAAGAAATAAATTATTTTAATTTAAAACTTTCCGAAGGAGAAGTTTGAAGCGATCGGCCGAGCAGTTTCTTAAGAATTATCATAAAAATGTTAAGTTTTTCGTTCACATTTTTGCAAATAATCCTGAATTAATTTTGTAAATTCGAAAGATTAAGATTAGTTGAGAATTGTGCTTATTAGTTTTTCTTTAGTTTATTTCCTAAACCATCATCATCTTAAAATAATTTATAAAATTGTTTGAATAATTAAAATTATTTAAATATTTAAAAAATAAACCGCACTTTTAGGACATATTATTATATAAATAAGACAAATAACTTAGAATATAATTATATTTATTTTCTGTGTATCAAATCTCTTGCAAATAGCAGTTTGGGCATGTTTTTTTAATCTATATTCAACTATCCGAGGTGTATATAATAAATATATATATGATTAATTTTGTAAATATGAACACACTACACTCTTTTTTGCACTAATTTTACTAAATGATAAAATTTGAGACCATTGTCTCATCGACAGTGTAAGTTTAAATTTTCGATTATTATATTTTGTACAAAAATATAATAGTAATTATATATTAACAGGGAACAAATCTTAAAATTAATAACTATCTATTGATAGACAAATTTATGATGACGGTTTAATAATTTATCGTAGTAAACAGTGAGCAAGTTAAATCTTTTTAGCGGATGTTAAAATACTGCTGTTACTGATGTTAAAATATTTGAAAATTTATTCATTAGCCATATATAATTTAAATTATATTTTTATGAAATAAAATCAGGTGAAAATTTATCTAGTAGTTATAAAATAAATGTATTGAGCTACTTGAAAAATTTGTAAAAGCATTGAATGGTTAAAAACTTCTATATTTTAAAATAAAAAATCTATTATAACAATCCCTGATGACATTTGCCAATAATAATTCTACTTTTGTAAGCTATCTTTAATATATTTAAAAATTTATGTGAAACTTATTTCAAAAGACAATTATTTGTCACAAATAATGATGCATGTATGTAATAATTTTACTTTTAATATAGTAAATTGTTGCTATTGTTTCATTAATTTTAAATTATCATTTTTAATAAAGCAATTGAACAATTGTTAGAATATATTGTTTCCTGTTATCTGTACTTATGTACAATGATATTCCAAGATTTAGGAAGTAAAGCTTATTCTTATTTTGTAATTTGAAAACAATCATCTTTACATTTTTTAATGAATTCATGGATGATCAAGTTTTACTCGAATTGTTATTGTTAAATTATTGTTTCTTATTATTTTGCCTACGGCGCTTTAGACCAATAGTTTTCAATAATTGAGCATTTTCATCATCATTCTCCATTTTAGGCTCCCATAACTTCAACTTTTTGGGTATGTAAAGTAAGCCCATAAGTGTTAATACTAAAAAAAAAACAAGAATATATATATATATATATATATATATATATATATAATACTGAGTATCATATATAAATTATATCGGTATACATACAATTCAATACTGTGGGAAATAGCACATAAAAATTAACAGTGGTAGATTTGAAATACAGGGCTTCCAAGAAATATAAAATTATTGTTAGTGCTAATGCACATCCGCCCATGCTCACAACCCTAGAAATTTAAAGGACAATTAGTTTCAACATATCGCAAATTTCAGTTTGCAGAAGTGCTTTATTAAAGAATGTTTTTATCATAGTTGATACACATACAGTTTCTCAGTATAAATTTCTTGAAACATTCATAACATTTATAATTGTTTACAAAAATTCTAGAAATATAATAACTAAACGTAAAGCACTCTTTTTTTTAAAAGGTATGATAATTGAACACTCACGGTCTGTAGTGAATATATAATGTGCAGTGGACCAGCGCAAGAGCTTTCAATAAACAGTACATACCAAGCATTCTTGAAATAGTGTAATCATCTGCAATAAATTAACAATTTTGTATATTCATCTTCAAGAAATAGGCATTTCTGAATTACATTAGGACTTCCAAATAATACTGCAATGAAGATATATTTAAAACCATCAAAAATAAAGGATTAGAAGAGGTTCAAGACATGGAATATTGTTCGAAGAAAATATTGCTACAATATCAATAATCAAGTTAATTTGAGATCATAATTTTAAAGAGGAAAACACACAACCACTTCATTGATTAGATTGAGATGTAACCATGGAAGTTTTATTAAGCATCTTCATAAAATACATTTTGTAGATAATGTGATATGACTCCATGTAAGAGATTATAAGACTCTGAATTGTAAAGAATGAGATAAATCGAGACAAGTTTTTGTTTGATAAAAGTAATGAAACCTAATTTTTAAGAAATATGAAGTTAGTGTAATCCTTGATTTTATGCAAACATGGTATATATGTACATGCATAATATATTGGAATGTGAGGCCGAGAAAATAATTAACCTAAATGGACATAGTTTTTTTTTTTACAATATGTTGAACACAAAGTATTGGATTTTTTTAAAATTGGAAAATAATAACATTATCATCATCTTTTTACCGGCTATAAACTGATTTTGTGAATGATCGCCCAAAAAGGATCTCCTTTCTATATAACTCCTCACTGCTGTTCCCATATCCATAAATGCAACAAATGCTATCCATCCTCGAAAAGCATAAAGAAGTTTTCTCTCAAACATTTTGCGTTTTGAATACACCTCATGTGCCAATATTTTGGAATAAATCAATCATTTTCTTCTTTCGGGGCGACAAGTTATTTATAAATCATGTTTATTTTTAAATAAAATCTTTAAACAAAACATACTATCGTTGAATGTGATTATGAAAACGAAGTAATTCACATAATTAATGGATATACAAAAGTTGTTTTGGATGTTTTGTTTATATTTAAATTTTAAATAATTTAAATTATTTATTTAAGGCGGTGTCATGTCAGTCGAAGTGACATTTAGCGCCGCACTTCAGGTTTAGGTTTCTCAAAGGTTTCATAAAAATGAACATATGATATTTTTATAGCTTTTTAAACAATTTTATTTATATAAAGCCCTAAATTCTATATATTAATATAGAATATTTTCTCTACTTCTCAAGAATTTTGCAATCATTTTAATCTTTGTATAAAAATGTTAATTGAAATGAAATGATTTGACATCATCTTTGACATCTGTGCTGACAACCTATTAATTTCATAAAAATAACAGTTAACAAAATGATATGAAGATAAACAATTTTATTTATATATATATATACTTAGCTTATTAATAAATTATTAATAAATATTTTGTCTACTTAACTAGAATATTGAAATTATTTCATTAAACTTTATTAAAATTTTAATAAGTACTTCTCAATAAATAATGTCAAATCTGCAGGCAATTTAAATTCCTTTATTAAAGCAATATATATATATATATATATATATATATATATATATATATGTGTATTTATTAAGATTATTTTATAAGAAAATACTAAACTTGGCAGAGATATTTTATGTCTACCATTGTCATGTTTGTCTATATTTGTTTTTATAAAACATTAATGTGAGGCAATGTAAACTTTAATTGCTCTGTTCATAACTTTTTGTTACAAATGGTAATAGATAAAAGCAAAAGCATTAAGTTTATTTAAGGCATTTAATACATTATGTTATATATTCATTTTTCACATGTGATAATACATAATCATTTGTATTCTTAATTATTAAGGATTTCTTTATGAATAAAATTATCACAATATTCAAGTAACTCCTTCGTGCTTTGGTACTCAGCTAATGCAAGAGCATCTCGCAGTTCCAGCCACTTATATGCTTGATGTTCTTCAGATAATATTATACCCTTGTCCTTTGCAATCATTTCTGCTAGCCAATAAATAACAATCTTTGGTTTACCATTGGCTTCATATGATAAAGTTTTGGTACAATCTTTAAATATTTTAATATCGCTTTCGCAAAGACCTGTTTCCTCTAATGTTTCTCGAAGTGCCGAATCAAATTCATTTTCGTTGCGTTCTATATGGCCCTTTGGTGGACTCCAATGAAAATTTGCGTAAGAAGCTTGTAGTAGTAGATATTGAATTGTGTCAGATAGTCGTCGGAAAACAACAAATCCTGCTGCTTTTACTACCATGTTTTTAATAACTTATATTTATATTACTTATTTGAATTCGTATTTTATTGGTTATATCTATAAAGTGTGAAAAAAAAGTAAAGTAAAAAATATCACTTTATTATTATTTAAACGCATACATATGCATAGAGAGGAGAGTTTTATCAAAATTACTATTAACAAATTTTATTTTGTATAATTATATCTGCTAGTTATTTTTGATTGACACTTTAAAACAAATTATTATATTAGGCTTTAAAATATCTTATCTTTTCAAGATTATGGTTAGAACATTATTTGCTGTCAGCTGTCACTTAACAGTGCGACGGTGCTGCTTGTGAGAAACGTGGCGACAAACAGAAACTGGTATCATCTGTCAAAAAAATTGTGCCGAAGCTTCGTTTTCAAATCACACGTAAACAAAATTGTGCAAAGTAGCTTTATTATGTCAAGTTTAAAATTAGAATCAGTTTACGCGCTACCTTTTTATGTATTACAAATACCAAACATAAAAATAAAAGCACCATCATGGTTTCACAAACCTTCGGCGATGTTTATGTTCTCCTTAATTTTGTTATCTTATTTTCTGGTCACAGGAGGTTAGTTGTAATTATCACAAGTTAAGCTTTATTTTAATACAGTAAATAATTGAAATTTAATTTTGCAGGAATTATTTATGATGTAATTGTTGAGCCCCCAAGTGTAGGTTCGACAACTGATGAGCATGGACATTCGAGACCGGTAAATTTTATATATTGAAATATTGTAATTTTAACACTATATCTATAAATTATACTTAATACAAATATTTATATTTAACTTTTCAGGTTGCATTTATGACATATCGTGTAAATGGACAATATATTATGGAGGGTCTGGCCTCCAGCTTTCTTTTCACTGTGGGTGGTTTAGGATTCATAATTTTAGATCAAACACAAAATTATACAACACCGAAGCTAAATAGGCTTCTTTTGATTGGCACAGGTTTTATCTGTGTTTTGGTAGCATTTTTCACAACATGGATCTTCATGAGGATGAAATTGCCAGGATATTTACATACATAGAATACTTTACGTTAAGTAAAGTATTATTAATACGCGTAATATTGATTGTGGTAGCCATAAGAGGTATTTAGTGAACTGCCAAAATGATCTTGAAACATCTTAAATTTATTGCATGTCTAATATTCTAGTTGAATCATTGATTAAAAGACTTTATTTTGTAAAATGCTTATTTCTATATTTTATCACATTTTTTTGTATCTTATTGAAAAACTATAATAGGGTTTAAAATAAAATTTAAAATATTTCTAGCTGAAATTACAAGATATTTTATATAACTATTTGAAAAATTAATTGATTTAGTTGTAGTTAATTCTCCTTTAACCCCATAGCACGTTAAACATGATATTTCTTCTAAATTAATAACTAAATATTCATTTGGCAAATTTGTAAATGGGTTAATTTGCATAGTTCCTTTGAAATTGATTTTATCATTTATTTGTAAAATTTGAGTTAAATTTGAGAAATCGTGCCCTGCTCTTAAAATGATTTGTGGTCCGGCAGTTAATATTCCAGATTGAAGACTTATAGTAATTTCATGCTCGTACCTTAAAATATGTTTCAAATTACACATAATGTTTAATAATTTTATTATACAGCTTACTACATGAATTTTACTCACCTATTCCATTGACTTATATCACATTTTCTGTATTCTATTACTTTATTGTTGATCATTATGCAATCTTTATCTGTGCAAGTAAATTTTAATTTTTGTCCCAAAAAACATTTTAAATATTCACTCACTGATTCGGGAAACATATTTAATAATTGGGACCAAATGTTTTCAATTCTACTTAGCCGGATTTTTGTGACATGGCCATCCCATTTGATATGTAAACCATTCAAATGCAAGCAATCAACTTGATTAGCAATGTGGTTGGTATTCTTTTCATGTGCATTCAAACACATGTGTTGATACTCTTCCCATGTTAAATATTGCTCAAATTTTACATTATTGTTATACAAATCTTTCCCATTCACATGCATGGATATATTGTAAAACTTCGAAGATAAATACAATATAGAAACAATAACAAGTATCGCCTGTAATAAAATTAGTAAGATAAATTTTCATAAAACAATTTATATATCTTACATGAACTTATTATTACCTGCACTTTAAATGTAAAATTATGTGATATTTTTTTTGTTGTAGCAAATTTTGTTTTAATAAGCACTATCCCAGTTATTATTCCCACAGCAAGAGACATTTTAAGTGTAATATCTTGGATATTTAAAAAGTTGTCTATAGCTAACAAAGGTAAGATTATTCCAAGTAATTGACAAACACGCCAAAAATATGTTATAGTCATAAAAATTATCGCTGTCCGTAATATGCCATTTAATGTAATGAATTCTGCATCTAATATAAATAATTGTAACCAACTCAGCGTTATACAATGTGGTAAAAGATAAAAATAAAGCCCATGCCAATTTTTAATTTTTGATAAAATAACTAGAATACCAGGAATTATAGCATATAAAATTGCTTTGCAATTTAGATTGAATTCTAATTTGCTTCCTAAAATGGTATTTGCGGAATTATTAATATCTAGTTTATACTTTGTCCAACCTTTATTCATAAATGAATCATTTATATAGGGATATCTAGCAAACACATTAAGTATACAAGAGGATATCATTAAACTACTTGTATAACTATTGTGAGAAATGGTTGAAACATGATTTACAAAAGTAGTAATGGACAAATACAATGAAAGAATTGCAATTTCAGCAAGAGGAATCCAAAATTTAAAGATAAATGGATTTAATGCTAAATGAATTATGAATGCAGCAAAAAACATTTTTTGGTGAGCAGTATTCTTTGCAAGAAAGTCATGCTGGTTTTTTTCAGAATCTAAAAGACCATCACTATGATAATGAAATAAATCTGCCCAAATAGTATAATGTTTATACTCTTTATGAATTTCAAATATATGGAAGGAAGTTACTGTCATAATAATAAAACTTATATAATATATTGCTAAAGGTATAATATATGAGAAATGACTAGTGTTTAAAAATAAATATAGAAACATGAATATATGAAAATAAATATTGGAGAATATTGATAAAGACCCATTTGCAATGAACAAAATAGTTTCATTAATCGTGTTTACTGAAACGTGTGATAAAATATTACAATGCGTCTTCGAAATACACAGGCATGTGTTTAACTGAAGAGATTTTGTTATAGATGGTATATTTCCATCTGCAAAAGCAAGAGCAGCTGAGAGTAAATTTGATTCTTTCAATAACATATCTGGCACTTTTTGATAGTCTGAAAAAAAGTATTTTTCAATTACTTAATTTTGTATCAATTGTAAAATTACATACCAATACATTCATGAGTGTTTTCATCCTTAATTCTTGATTTCAAATAATGGGTTTTGATCATATGTTTATTTAAGTCACATAATTGTACATGGTCACTTTCTTTGCATAAACTGAAAAAGTTCCAACATTTTTGTATTACAAATTTTAATAACATATGCAAACTCAGTGCTAGTAAAATGTATCTCAAACTTGCTTAAAGCTGAAATTATATGCTCAATAAGTAAATATACCTTGAGAATATTTCTCTTGCTGTTTTACGGGCCAATTTTTCTTTATGTGTCATATTGAGACAGGTTTTAATATCATTTATGTTATCTTCTGTTACACCAAAGCCTTTGCGATGGCATGTTTCTAACAAAGCTAAAGCTTCTTCATTACCTTGTTCTGCTGAACGCAATAACCAATGTATGGCTTGTCTATAATTTGCCTCACGTATTGCTTTTATGTCTGGTGAATTAAAATTATTTATAAGATATATCCTATCCTATTCTATATCGTACTTTGGCTATATATGTACTTCAGCACATTATATTGAATTGAAAATGTTCAGTCATTAAGATAAAAAGTTAATTCTTTTAAATTTATAATGATTAAAAATGTGCATAAATGTATAATAAATAATTTATTTATCAATAGTCCCTGAAGAAGGCAAAATAAGTAAAGTTTTTTTTCTTAAAGCAGGGTTTTAGTTATTATAGTTTTGTAATTTAAACAAACCACATTCATCTCCCAACAATCGTTTGGCAATTTCAAGCTGTGAATCCTTGCATCCATTTTCAGCTAACTGGTACCTCAATTTGTATAGAGAAGTGTCTATAAAGGCAATGAATTTCTAATTTTATAAATATGGGTAATATTCTTAACAAATTGCTCAAACAATTATCATTCTACTTTATAAGTTTTAACTTTTATCTTTGAAAATATAAGGCAGCGAAGACGTACCCGGTATTTGCCATTGCTTACGGGGAGTTTTTGGCGTTTTTGTTGGAAATTTCGGTGTTTTAATGTGACCTGCCATAATATTCTATTTATTAATAATTAAATTTTCTTTAAACTTAAAACAATTAGTTTTTATAGGTTATATTGGTTGTCATTTCTGGCACAAAGTCTAGGGTCTTTAGTTAGTCTTCTAGGGTCTTGAAAGAAATGGCGTAAAGCTGTCAAACACACAGGATTTAATACCCTTCTTTATATACTCTTCTTTTATCTACGGTCGTAAACGTCTGTTATGACAGTATATTTATTGAAGTTTTATTCAAGTGAACATTTGTATTAACTCCGTCTTGCACAATAGCCTTCTTTTATTTCTTTGTGAGTTTTTGTTTTATTTATTAAATATGTCAAAAATTTAAATTAGTAGTATTAAATTTCGGTTTAAAATGCTATAGCTGTTAAATTTAAACGGTGTTGCATTCAATCTCAAATCCAGTGATATATTCCCACATGGATCACATGAAAAATTTACAATGTACAATTCAATAAATTGTAAATGCCATTGTCCTGAAGTAAATGTTCAACATTTGAAGTTATGAAATCATTTTACAATAAATTATGGCGCAACATGGAGCTGCTCTGCAGTCTTACAACCAAGAACTTGTGAAAAGTATGAAGAGATAATATTTTAAGCAATTTATTTTGACAGATTTTAAAACATATTTGTTTTAGATTTGGAAGATCTTATTAAGAAGCGCAATGACCTGCAATGCATAATTGAAAAACAAGAAGAGGAAAAATGCAGGGTACTTTTAGAATACTATTGAATATTGTAGAAAATAATACATGTGTTATAATATAAAATTCATATTTTGATGAGTAAAGTAAAGAATTTTTGTATTTATCATCATGCTTATATATTTAATTTAAATATAAAATAAATGAGGTTTTGCAACCTGTTCATATCTTTTCAGGTGCAGAAAGAAATTGAAAGATTATCCTATAAACTTGTTCAACTAAATGAAAGTCTAGCTCAAAGAATTGCAGCACGTGAGGACTATGATAGACTAATTGCTGAAACTGAAGCAGGATATGTTAAGGTAATATGTTTTATGTGATATACACAAATCTATCACAGTTAAATTCTTCTTTCAACGAAATTCTGCTTCAACAATTTCTATTCATTGAAATAATATAATGCTCATATGAATATATAATACAAAATTCATATTCTTTTCGTGTGAAGGATGTTACTTAACTATACGTGTCTTTATAGATTCTAGAAAGTTCACAAGTTCTTCTGAGTTTAGTAAAGAGAGAAGCTTCTTGTCTGGATCAGAATCTTTCGAAACCATCTTGTGGAGGAAATACACCTTGTCCACCACCAAGTTGTCCTCCTCCACCACCCTGTCCTGCTAAAGCAGCTTGTTCAAGTCACAATTACAAATATGCTTGTTAATCAGATTTCATATTTTAACTGGGTATGATTAGTTGTAATACATTGTCATTATGTTTAAATTTTACTGTATTTTGTATTGAATATCACTGCTGATTATGTCTAACTTTTATTGTTTTAATTATTTAAATATTAATAGTTTTGTACCAAAACCTTCTATATCTTTTTTATACTATTATTTGTAATAGGATTATTTTTTATATAAATGTTCTAAAACTATTAGAAAAATTGGTTATATGTATTCAATATTAACTTAGTCATCATTTTGAATTTATTACTTTCTACTTCTATTTCAGAAACTATCAAACAAAAATCATGTTTGCTTTAAATATTCAGTCCTGATTTATTTAATTTAAAGAGAAGTCAGTGTATCACACTATCATTATAAATTTAGCAATATAGTAATATGCCAATGACAAATTTTCAGTATGTAATAACTGTTTATTGTTAAGCATTTCCTGCAGCTCTAGCATCTGTCCATGCCACTATTAACTTCTCAGGATCTCCAAAACCATGAGCTGTAAGTGTATATCGATTCGATCCAGTAAAATGACTGTGACTAGTTAAGAACTCTCCATTATGCAAAGGCTCAATTCCAGTTTTATAAGCCGCAATTGCAATAAATATGTCATCAAACCTAAAAGCATGATTATTGAAAAGGTAGAGAAAAATCTTTTTGAAATGATTTGTTTCATGAAGAACTTGCCTAAAATGTTTTACATAATAAAAGGCATAATATAACACATGCAAAGCTTCATTTGATAGTACTACACTTCCAGCTGTAACATAACGAGGATATTTATTCCAAGGATATTCCTACAATAAATAAACATATTTTAGTTCACGTCATGCTTTATTCATTTTTATTTCTACACTAATTATACCTTTAGTGATATATACCACTTGCTACCAAAATCACGGAGGGGATATGTATCATAAACAAAACCTGCATATAGTTTGGCATCGGCTGGAAGTTCATAATCAACTAACTGTCTCTTAGATCTATTTAAATCTGTTGAAGATGCGTTTGTTAACAATTTTCTTTGATGGACTAGCATTCTCAAAGTTTCATCAGTTCTTTTCAAATATTCTGGATAATATACAGGATTTCTGATAAAGCTTAATAAATTTTTTGTTGATGCATACATATCATCATCCATAAATATATAAAACTGAGAATATGGACAATATTCAACAGCCCATCTATATGCCATAGCTGTTTTAATCGTGTTGTTGAAATATGAATCAATAAAATTTGCTTGCACTATGTCATTAAATTTTTCACTCTCTTTATTTATATTTTCTTGCAATATTTCATCATGCAAACTGATGCCTAGCATAAACACAGTTTTTATGATAACATCCGAGAAACGATTTTCATATCCCCAAGTACTTCTTATAGCAACTCTTCTTTCAAAGTGCGGCATAGCTGATTTAACAATATACACAATTCTTGGTTTGATAAAGCCATCATTTTTCTTACATTTATCTTTATTAATTATATTGAATGTGTAGCTATAATTATTGATAGGCTCAACTGAAGGTTTACCATTCCTTAGCTCTTCAGCAAATAATTCTATATTTCCTACTAAAGGATAATCAAAATCTGTTTCGAAGTCTCGTTCAAATAATCGAGTTACTAAGTTTAGATATAGCACAATAATTAATATTGTTATAAAAATAATACTTTTCCTTTTTAAAAGGTACAAAAATCCCATTGTGAGGTTAATTTATTAAAACAATTTTCACCCAATTACCATTATCGAAAAGTAGAAATTATTCTTGTAAATATATATTCTAAAAAATCACGTTCATAATACTGCGTTGCTGTCACCATTGTTTAAACCTTTGATCACATTACTATTAAAATAAATAAAAAATATCTTAGGAGCTGATATGGAGTAAGCTTTTGACAACTATCACAACTGTCACTTGTGGCAAGAAACAGTGATGCCAATTGGTAGCACTGATTTGTAACGGTTTTATTTGTTTCATTCGGTCTTCGGTCATACTGCTTGGGCTTGGCACGAATCCACATGAATCGAGGAAGAAGAGCAAGAGAGCGAGCGAGATAATCTATTTCGCATATCAGCTGCTGGCGCTGTCGTTGACGTCGGCCATTTTATATCATATACTTAATTTATCTTGTTATTTACGAATGTATTTTAAAGTCGGTGCTGTTTAGTCTCTAATTAAATTTTGTGCAAAACGTGATGAAAAAATTGTTGTGCAGTGGTTATTCTAATAGAGTATTATTTTAAACAGTATATCCTTATATACATTTCTTTTATATTGCAAGGTAGGTTAGACATTTTAAATTACTATATAATGAGTGCGTCATAATTGAGATAATTTAGAAACATTATCCGTTGTTGTTAATTCTGTGCGAAAAAAATATTCTTTCATGAGAATGCAAAACTATTTGTAACAATGAATCCAAATGGATACATGACACTTCAATTTTTTATGAAATGTTATCTATGACAGCTTGCTTTCTTTGTGCTTTATTAGTTTATTTCAAGGAGATTGTTCTAATGAATTTTACAAATATATATATATAATCCATATATAAATATACGTATATAAACATGAAAATAAAAAGAGCGTAAGCTGTATCTGCGTATTATAAAAAATAGCAATTTATATAAATATTTTTTATCATATTTCCGCCCCTTTTCTGAGTCATTTATTTTGGTTTTTACTTATTTTATTTTTGCTTGCATTTTAGGAAAAATGTATTGCTTGCATTTGTATCAAAATAATTTTTCCTTATGTTATATTTATCAATGACCTGGTTATATCTTTTGCTTTTTGCAATGTGATAAGATACAGTTTTATATTAAGTAAATATATATCGTAATTTTTTGGGCTTACAATAGTTTATATAACTATTATAATTGTCACGCGCATGATAATTTATAAATGTTTATTAACACACAATAGGAGAATTAGTATTAAACGGTTAAATTGAATACTTAAGTATAACTATTTCGCATTTAGCTTTCAAAACTTTCACTATTACCCAAAATATTGTGTTCTGTGTATATTCTTTTACTAATAGACACCCAAGAGAATGTTTATATTTTTATTTTATTAAACAAGGCATAATCTATCAAGCGTGAGAATTCTAAGGATTTTTTTTATATTATTTTGACTTATCTATTTAAATGCTTTTGATTTTGGGATTATGATCTTGTCAGTTATATCAAAACAAAATTAACTTTACTACTAACGGAAGATCATATTATTATCATTGGTATTTGTTTTAAAAGCGAGCTATTGTATAAGAGTACCACATTTGTTCCTCAATTGCCATCTTTTAATTATAAATAATTTTTATTCTCAAACTTTTGCTCCCATGTTTTCGTGTCCTGTGCCCCAACTTTCAATTCCCTGTACTTTTTTCGTGGTTCAATTCGTCATTCAACTGCATTCTTGTTCGCCCTTGCCCTTTTGTATTCTATTTTGTCTTCAATGGTATTGTGCAGAGAGCTTTTCTTTCAAAAATTCGGTAAAGTTGGAGTTGTCTTTTCAAAATTCCACTCCGCAATCATCAGGGTGTGCTATATTTGTTGCCAGTCCATTTCTGTCGTCCTTTCATGGAGTCCATATCTCTAATCCGTAGAGAGGCATGCTTCTTCTGCAGGGCTTGACTCGGTTTGTTTATCAGTAGTGTTTTCCTTTCTGAGAAGACCGATTTGACGCTGGCCCTGATCTCTCACGCCTGATGCCTGTATTTATTTAAGATGCTACCAAATACTTGGTGTGATATTCTCTTACCATATTTAATTTTATGGATATTGATGTTATTATCACTATTCCTGATCATCTTTTGGTTGCGCGGATTTTGTTCATCATATTTTCTAATTCGGTTTCAGTTTTTTATTATAATGTGAGGATATTTGCTTACTTTATGGTGTCGGTTCTCTATACCTCTCTTCAGGACTTCACCTTATGCCTAGAGGTATGTTAGTTTCAACATCTTCAATATCACCATAAGCACCATTCAATTTCGATATATTATCAGGTGTCTCCTGGCTTCTCACTTATGTACTGTTGAATGTTTATTTTTATTTAAATCTAGATCTTCTAAATCGTCGAGTCATGATCTTGGTCTAAAACTGGTCAGATCCCTCATCCTGTGGTCTTTCCGGTTGAAGGAAACCAAAAATGACGGCGGAAAATATTTATTTTTGTATGAAAATAAATATTTATTGAATCAGGTTTGATAAAAATGGCTCATTGTGGATTAGTTGCTAGGCATATGGGAATCCAATCAGAATCTTCAGGTTCGAGTAGTAGTAAAAACGGTTTTTACTTGAAAATATATATAGCAATATGTTTACAAGTTAAAATAGCCTTTACTTGGCATTGCTACATACAATTAAAGTCATCAGTATTAATTATTAATAGTAAATGCAACAGTAAGAGATAGGCCAACCGCTGGGTTGCTATCTATAAAGTCATTGAGAAATAATCAGAACAATTTTATAGGACTATTAAGTTTTAGTTGCTGTAAAAAATTTAAGAAGATTAGAAATAAAATTACTAAATTGATAAACAATTAGCAACAAATCAAAGTTGTGCCATGCAGGAAACTTTATTAAATATTATCTAAGAGACTGATGATTAGCTAATATGATTCGTTTTATACAGCTTCAACAAATTGTTTTATTTATATATTAACTACCCGTAGGATAAGTTATAGTAATGGGTCGAAAATCGAAATAGAAAATTTTTACATTTCTTCACGTTTTAGAGGTTTCTGAACTTTTTAGCATACCTCAGAAAAAATGGATGTGTGTGTGTATGTATGTATGGATACAATATTTCGTCCACGTTTTCGGGCGCACGGATCAACCGATTTGAATGATTCAAAAAATATTCGATTCCTATTGATAGGGAGATGTGCTGATTAGTTTTTGGCAAAGGCAGGCGCAGCCGTTACGGAGATAAAGAGCAAAGAGTGCAGAAAATAGAAATCGAGTTTTTGAGAGAACGGAGCATCCCATTTGAATGATATAAAAAACATTCAATTAGTAATGATTGGGGGAAGTGGTTATTAGTTTTTGGCAATGGCAGGTCCAGCTATTTAACAGATACAGAGCTAAATGTACAAAAAAATTGCGGTTTCTGAGAGAAATAAGCATCCGATTTCAATGATTCAAAAAACTTTCTGCTTGTGTCGACGAAACAATTCCTTTTGGAAAAAAAATCATTTTCCTTTTACTTAATTCAGGTTTCAATTTTAATTCTGGCTGAAGTTTTAAAGCTCACTTATATATAATTCTTATAAATATTAGACAATGTTACAATATTCATAATAATCTATCTGAAAACATTTAATATTTCTCGAACATATCGTTACGGTACGGGAAATTCCAGCAATTAGCTTTAAAGCACGATTCCATACACCACTAGTTATTTTATTAATACTGAATCAGTGTCACATCTCATTATACAAAAAAAAATGTCTTTACAAATTATACTTCCTACAAACGTAAACAAGTTGTTTTTTTGTAATCGGTGTGATGAAAAGATACGTTAAGATTTTTTTTACTTTTTTATATTTTGATTATTATTGATATAGAATATTTCTCCTTCTACGTTTAAAAAGTTAATTCTCAGCTGTGTTTAATCACGGAATAATTCAAATTTGATTCTAATACGATTCGCATTGAGAATCGCATATTTTAATGATGCAAATTTCATAACAACTGACAACTAGATTCCCATGGCCATACGAGATAACTCAAGTTCACATAATTGCCTATATCTTTGGCTTGTGAGTGAATCACATACTTTATGATATCTAATCAATTTATTAACTTATTAGTAAAGCCCTTCAATATGTTTGATTTATTCAATATACGCGTTTATTCTGATACATGTTATTTTATTTTTTTAATACTGGAAATTCTGTGCCAATGAACATTAATATTATTGAAATATAATTAGAACACTTGAATTACCATTCGATTTTTATTTTTTTTAATATATATTTATATATTATATTGTTCATATTTATATTATTTTCAATGGAATCATACTTTACTTCATATATTACTTAATAGTTATTAACTTCCCGTAGGGCGAGTTATAGTAATCGCAAAAAAAATTGAAAATTAAAAATTTTATATATCTTTACGTTTCAAAGGTTTCTGAACATTTTGACATACCTTAGAAAAAATTGATGTATGTGTGTGTGTGTGTGTGTGCGGATACAAGTTTTCGTCGACGATTTTGGGAACACCGATCTACCGATTTGAATAATTCAAAAAACAGTCGATTCGTATTGATAAGAAGACGCGCTGATTAGTTTTTGACAAAGGCATGTCTAGCCTTTCTTAAGATACGGGGCAAAAAGTGCCAAAAACGATAACTCGCTTTTTTAAGAGAATGGAGCGTCCGATTTTAATAATTCAAAAAACATTTTACTTGTATTGACAAGATGAAGAACTGATTAAATTTTTGGCAAGGCAGGTCCAGCGATTATGGACTCTCAATAAAATTAAGTTAAAAAAATGTCATTTGGCGGTCAAAAATGTTTATTGGACATATGTACATCAAATTATCAGATATTTTATAGACATTTTAATAATGTGTACACATTTTGTGTAAATTTTTTTGGGTTCCGTATCAAGATTTTTAATTACGGTACGGGAAGTTCCAGCAATTTAACTTAAGGCCATGCATCCCACTAGTTTTTTTGAATTTTGTTCTTTTATCCTGTGCTGTATCGTAGGATGATTTTTTCTACTTTTTTATAGACAATAGATTTTACAACTCTCCGAAAAGGACACCATGTGAAATTTTAAGAATAAAAATAGGACTTATAAATCGACAGTGATTTTCATATTGAGATTCTTGTAAGAATGAACTTCTTTTTTAATCTGGCCTTGTTATTGTTCTGGTGGAGTTTTCTCGCAAGTGAGTTTAGATGGGTGATCCTCGAGGATGCTTTTGCACTTTACTGAACGTGTTCGTATTTCGTCGTTTACTGTGCTAATGCCGGTGTCTTTATGGATTAATCGATTTGAAACATACTTTGGGGCATTCTTTTAATAACATATTTCGACGTCATTTATTTTTTAAAATGCTTGATTTAGAAAATGATCCCTATAATTGTATGCCGTTTGTCCAAATTGGTTCAATAATGATTTTGAATAAGTAATTTTTTTCAATTTATATTACTTATATGTTTGATAATTACACACTTCTCACACACTTCTCTTTGAAGAACCACATAAAATTATTATTACTAATTAGGCCAATACTTCTATAGAAAAAATAAGTTGTTGTTATAAAAAATTAGTGATATATTTGTTTTCCTTCTAGGAATAAATATGTCTACCAGACAGAACACTGCATCTAGGCCAGTGGCTGGTCAACCACAAGGCAAAATTTGCCAATTCAAATTAGTACTGCTTGGAGAAAGTGCAGTTGGAAAAAGTTCTTTGGTGTTAAGATTTGTCAAGGGGCAGTTTCATGAATATCAAGAGTCTACTATAGGTAAAATGAACTGAAAAATCAAAAATACTTCACACAACTGTTTCAATTATGTTATGCAGTTAATGGTTAAGAATAGTAATATTAAAAACTACTTATTTCATTATAGGTGCTGCGTTTTTAACTCAAACTGTGTGTCTGGATGACACAACGGTTAAATTTGAAATTTGGGATACGGCTGGACAAGAAAGGTATAAATATTTCAATAATTTTGCTATAAGATATCAGTACTATGAAATATTTATAATCAAGGGGATTTGATTTTCTTAAATTAGCCATATTTAATAAATATTAAGATAAATTTATTAATATTAAAATATTAAAATATTATAAATTAAATATTTAAATATATTTAAAGGTACCACAGTTTGGCTCCAATGTACTACAGAGGTGCTCAAGCAGCAATTGTCGTCTATGACATAACGAATCCTGATACATTTGGCCGTGCCAAAACTTGGGTCAAAGAGTTGCAAAGGCAGGCTTCTCCTAGTATTGTGATAGCGCTTGCTGGAAACAAATCAGATTTGGCAAATAAGAGAATGGTTTGTTGAATATTTTTATTTCTAGAGTTATTACTTTCAAAATATTTTTTTTAATATATTACTGTTTTTATTTTTCAAATATTTTTCCTTTAGCAGCTATTTTATCATTTTATTCAGTTCTATCACTAATATTTTGTAATTTATGTGTGATGTTGTGGAACTTGAACATAATTATTTTAATCTGATGCAGGTAGAGTACGATGAAGCGCAGGCTTATGCCGAAGAAAATGGTTTATTATTCATGGAGACTTCAGCAAAAACGGCAATGAATGTGAATGACATATTTCTAGCTATTGGTAATTATTTTTTAGTATTCAAAATTATTTTATTAAGCAGATTGATAAATATTTTTGTACATATTGTATATAAATTTATGTGTATGAATGAATTTTTCAGCTAAGAAACTTCCTAAGAATGATCAAAGCGGTGCTGCTGGAACAGCAAATCAAGGACGTAGGTTAAATGATAGTGAAGCTGGAAAACAAACATCAAATTGTTGCAAGTGATGGCTTACAGGTATTGAATTCTTCATTATGATATTCATATTTTTTAAGCTTTGCGTCTAAAGAGTATGAACCCACTCTTATTCTGAATATTCACCTAGTGTAAATTTATTATTACTCACTTAAAATCTTATTAAATATTTCATATTTTTAAAATGGATAAATAATCGATGTCCAAGTCTTAATTTGGATGATTGATATTAACGGGCCTATGAATTTTTACTTGATCTGTCAATTATGTTTTTTATTATCAATGATATGAATCCTTAATAGAGCTGGATTCATAGCAGTAATAAATATAATTTTTTACAGATTTCAAAAGGAATAATCTTGCAAAACTGTCCGCAACTTGTTACATCATCGTGATTTAAAACTAAAACCACTTGAACATTTATGTAAGAAACACATATATCTTACCAGTTAAGCTCTTTGTGTTTAGTTTCCAAGCAGTTAAATTATATTTATGCTATTCATCTAATGATTATTGATATTGTATTATATATTATTACTATTGTATGATTTTAATAAAAGTTTCTATTTATTTAAATGAATTTTTTGCTTTACGTTGAAATTGTAATTGTAATTCATAGATTATATACATTGGAAATAATATTTCATAGTAATTTTTTCTTGATAAAAATATAAACAATATTCTATGTATTATGAAAACATTTCTGTTATAAAATTCATTTAAAAAACATTCCATTTTGAATAATATAGTATTCAATATAATGTTTCACAATAATACATATTTCAACAAATGTTATTGAGAATTAAATTCATTAATTTTAAATCTTGCGCATGTTCACAACATTCTTTAATTTTGTTGCTGATATGATTTGATACTTATAGTGTCAAGACAATAAGGGAGCTGTATTGATAGGCTTCTTAACATTCTGACATCATTTTGATTCATTTTTATTGTTAAACACAGATCTTGAAACTCGTTTTAGAAAAATGAACACCCTTTTTGCCTTCACTCTATATGTAATGTAATTATTTACAATGCTTATAAAATATGGAAAAAAATGTGATAGATATCTGAAATTGTTTAAATTGGCCATATGCAATCACACACATTTATATGCAAATAATATGGAAAACTGTTAGCAAAGTAATCATAGAAATAATTTTTACAGCTTGCATATAATTTATCTTTGCAGAATAAAATTATGTATAAAAGTGTGTTATTATGAGGGCCATTATTATTGCATAATATTGATATTTTTTATTGTTCATAATAATCAGCATAACTCTTCTCTATAATGATAAAAAAATTAAATAGATTTAATTGTTTTGTTTGACATATTTATTTAGATTTTCCATAATATCAAATGTACTTTATTCTATAATGAAATGAATAATGTTACTCCAAATATAATAGTATGTCTTTCATGATAAATTTATATGTATATATATTATATTTATATATTTGTATATATGCACAATTGTGTATGCTTATATCTTTACATATGTGCAAATATAGTTTTATGGATGTATATAGATGTGTAAGAATATTTTATGTAATTTTTATTAACTCGTTTAAAATTGAGTTTATTACTTCTAAAACCACTTGCAATTTGATTGACTTTTTGGATACTGTTCTAATTAAAGTATGATGCATTTTAAATATGAAAATAGAAATAGTTAACAGTAAACTAAACAAGCTTTGTTGTCTAGTGTAAAATGGAAAAATCATTTATGTTTTTATAGCTTTTAAACATGTTTCAATTTGATAAGTACCATTGCTTTATTTTAGTTGTAATGGTTTTATTTTATTAAATAATTATGGGGATTATAAAAGAGGATGAGATTTCAATTTTATTATAAATTTAAATAAAATATGATGATTTATGTGAGTATTTCCTTTCATTCATTGTTAAAAAAATTCTTTTTTGATATATAAAATATTTATTATATAATAAAATATACATTATTTGAAACTCACAATCTTCTTATTGAGTTTTTGTTATTCTATGGACAATTTGACCTTCATTCATTATTTCTATTAAAATTATAAGTTATAAAAAACTCTTACAAAGTAGGTTAAGTTTTTGATAAATTTAAAACTTCAAATTAAAATATTTATAGCTAAAATTTTAAGTCAATATTTTGTTCTTATGTTTATTTATCATGGTGCATCAGATTATTATTGCGATTAGTTTAACTAAATTAAAATCAAATTAGTAGTTTTAATTACTAATCATTAATTAATTATAGTTACATAAAAGTAACATGATAAATCAGTTCTGAATTTTTGATGTAGAATATAGTGTTCTTTGTAATACATTAATACACTCTAGAAGATCAGGATGCTCATTATATTTTTCAATAATATTGTCAGTATAAAGGTAATGAAATAGAATTCCATCATATACTTTTTCCAATCCAAAATATTTTTTATCAATTGTAGATCCACAAGCTTGGGATAAAGTCTTTATAATCCTCACTCCTCTTAAATAAATTGATGCCAGTCTTAAAGCTTTCGATTTTATTATAATATCATTCTTGTTTACTAAACTAGCAGCATTTTCACATAAATTACATAATAAACAAATTTGTAAAAAATATTTTGATTCCTTCAATCCTATTACATGGTTGTACATCATGTAAGTAACAGTTAGAAAGCTTGGTACCATATAGTTTGGCAAGCTCAAAATATTATCAACATTTAATATGTTGTTGATCGAATGACATAACAAAAGTAACCCTATATGTTTATTTCTTTCTAGTGCACTCCCACTTTGTAATTCAAATATGTCAACATCTGGAAAAGGATGAGGTTCTGGTTTAACATAAGTGGGCCCATTCAAACTGCCAGGCCCGGCACTTATCCATTCTTCAACTCTCACATTTTTATCAGGATGATTTGCAAAACAAATTCCATAAAGTTTTGCACGTAGTGGTCTCCAAAATAGACCTGATAATGGAAGGTCAGTCAGACGAGAATCATCAAATACTGATGATAAGTTAAAGACCTGATATTTTAAAATATTAAATAAGCTTAAACTTAATTTATGCTCCTTTCGAAATTCTTCAATAGTTTTATCCCAAACTGATTCATTTGACTGAAGAAATGAATTGGATTTAATTGTATTTATACCTGTATAAGCAGAAATAGTTTGTTCTATTAACACTGAATTTCTTCTGTCTCTAAACACATCAAATGAAATTTGTTCTAAATCATTAGAGCTGAGGTGAACATTATATTGTTTAATATAAAAAGCAACATAATGAAAAAGTCTATGCCGATTAATATACCCTCGGCATCGAGTTAGATTTTGATGCCATCTTCTCAACATTTCACTGTCAATAAAGTCATTTCCTGATAGTACTGCCATTAATGGAAGCTGACATGCTTGCAAACCAAGTTGCTCTGCTAAAGCTTTTTTATCATAAACATATACAGAATTCGTATTTAAATCAACATCTTTAATTGACCAATAGCTCCAATTTCCCAAAGACATTGCAAAGTCTGAATCTTGAGATAAAATAGCAATACAATTATGCTTCTTAGCATATTCTAAAATTTCTTCATCGCATTCGTGATCAGAAGACATGTGAACCTCACAATATTCAGAAAATACAGTATGAGCGACACTATTCAAAGAAGTCGCCAAAGGAATATCGTTTGGATTTACTTGCTTATTTGCATCTAATGCATCTAAAATATTAAGCACTTTTTCGTGATCTGTCATTCTTCTCCTGATCCAGGAGCTCCTTTTCTTATTTACTACGGTACCATCAAAGAAAACTACCAAGTTTACTTCAAGAGCTTGAAAATATAATATAAATTTCTTAGCATTTTGGTAAAATTGCTGGTATTGCCCATTTGCAAGTTTATCAATATAACAATCACCATAAAATTTATTTAAACATGCAGAACCATCCACAACAATTACACGATTGTCTTTAGGAATATTATTTATGGTATTCAATATGTCCACTTTGTAATATATTTTAGGATGTTTTTCCATATACGATTGCAATCCTTGGATACCCATTATATTCATTCATTCAATAATCATCGATAAAAATTAAAACAGAATTACTTTATCACGAACATAAATTGTTAAAATAAGTTATTCTGAGTAAAAATGTTTGTCATTAATATAAAGTTATTATTTAAAATATATTTACGCATCAAAACTCAATTTATGCCTACAAGAATCCCTTTATTTATATCTGTAAGAGTAAAAATAAATAACGTTTATTTATTTACGTCATGAAACGTCACAGTCGGGTGTCGAGTGCAGAGATAAATAAGCATAAAGTTCGGGGAATTACTATAGTGTTGCCACCTATGATGAATGGAATCGAATATCGAATCACATCAGCTCTTCTTTTGTCTTATCCCTAGACATAGATAATCTTATCTATGGTTATGGCCGTCATAATACAAAATTTTTAACCTTTAAAATGTTTTTGTTCCTGAAATATCAAATATGAGTTTTAAGAAAAATCCGCGTTTAATTAGTATCAAACATAAGTATATTATAATTTAAAAACATGTAGAAATTTATTTATTAAAAATAAACTCTTGTAAATTTATAAATAATACGACATTTTTATGTTTTTATATCATCAATTTAAATAAATGGTTTACGACATATTTTTAATACTTTTCAATATTTATACTAGAGTTTATAATATATAAATAAATTTCTATTTGAAATTAGGTTTATTACTATTTTTTCTATTGTCATTTAATGTGATAGGTAACGTGATCTTAATGCTTGTTGCAGATTTTATGTTAGGTTCTAACTTATTTAGCTTTAATTTCAAGTCTGGGCCTTATATTATAACAAGTTTATTAATTTATTTTTCATCAATAAATTATCAACAGCACTAAATACACATTCAGCTAAATATGAAAATAGAGAGTGTAGCAAAAACTTTTGTGCACATTTTAGTATTTGATGTCAGTTTCTTTACAAATTTAAATTTTGGAAATATTAAACACAATTATGAAAGCATATGTTTCACTAATTACTATAACTCGATACATAAATATTAAAGTAGTGTTGAGTCAATTTTCAAATGCTGTCTTTAAATCTGTTGTGGGGCCCCGCATTGGAATCATTAGAATAGTGTTCCATTTAAAATATTGTTATTTACATATGTAAATTAATGAATTATTAATAAATAATATGCTCCCTAGAATATATAGTAACAGGCTTAAAAAAACTTGAATTGTTTAATATTTTAGTATATATTTATATTCATTTACAAAAGTTATATACAAAAGGTACATTTTAATTTTGTTACTTTCAATAACAGTTTATGTTTGCTTATATCACTATATCATGTTAAATATATTTATACATCTTTTGAATATTAATATATTTTGTTACGAATAATTATTATATATTTATTGATTTCTTTCCCTTTTATGTGATAAGATAATTTTTTGTTTATGGTTATTGTTTTTGTCTTTCCAAATTATAACTCTATAGAAGAGCACCTTAGGTTTTTGGCAAATTAATCTAAATGTTTGAACAAAATGTTTGTTCTTCCTGTATCTATCATATTGCCACCAGTTTATATTAAATTAGTTTTAGAAACTAATCATTTATAGTCTTGCATTTCTTATACAAAGTAGCAATAAATTAATTCTGAATATTTTATGTTAAATCTTGTGTTCTTTGTAATAAATCGATACACTGTAGAAGATCATGGTGTTCCTCATATTTTTGAATAATATTTCCAGTAAAAAGATAATGAAAAAGAATTCCATCATATAATTTTTCCAAACCAAAATATTTTACATCAATTGTAGATCCACAAGCTTGGGACAAAGTTTTCATAATGCCGATTCCTCTTAAATAAATTGATGCCAGTCTTAATGCTTTAGATTTTATTATAATATTATACTTATTTACTAAACTAGCAGCATTTTCACATAAATTACATAATAAACAAATTTGTAAAAAATATTTTGATTCCTTCAATCCTATTACATGGTTGTACATCATGTAAGTAACAGTTAGAAAGCTTGGTATCATATAGTTTGGCAAGCTCAAAATATTATCAACATTTAATATGTTATCAATCGAGTGACATATCAAAAGCAACCCTATATTTTTATTTTTTTCCAGAGCTCTCCCACTTATTAATTCAAATATATCAACACCTGGAAAAGGGTGAGGTACTGGTTTAACAAAAGTGGGTCCATTTAAACTACCAGGACCAGCACTTATCCATTCTTCAACATTAATATTCTCATCAGGGTGATTTGCAAAACATATTCCGTAAAGTTTTGCACGTAATGGTCTCCAAAATAATCCTGATAATGGCAGGTCAGTCAGACGAAAATCATCATATATTGATGATGAATTAAAAACCTTATATTTTAAAATATTAAAAATGGTTAAACTTAATTCATGCTTCTTGTGTATTTCGTCAACAGTTTTATCCCAAAGTGATTCATTTGACTGAAGAAATGAATTGGGTTTAATTATACTTTTTCCTGTATATGAAGAAAGAGTTTGTTCAATTAACACTGATTTTCTTCTATCTTCGAACACATTAAATGAAATATGTTCCAAATCATTAGGACTGAGATGATCATTATATTGTTTAATATAAACGGCAATAGAATGAAAAAGTTGATGCCTATTAATATGTCCTCGGCTTCGGGTTAGATTTTGATGCCATCTTCTTAACATTTCACTGCCAATAAAGTCATTTCCTGATAGTACTGCCATTAATGGAAGCTGGCATTCTTGCAAACCAAGTTGCTCTGCTAAAGCTTTTTTATCATATACGTATGTTGAATTTGTATTTATATCAACGTCTTTAATTGACCAATAGCTCCAATTTCCCAAAGACATTGCAAAGTCTGAATCTTGAGATAAAATAGCCAGGCAATTATGCTTGTTAGCATATTCTAAAATTGCTTCATCACAATCTTGATCACAGGCCATGCGAACCTCACAATATTCAGAGAAAGCAGTCTGAGTAACACTATTCAATGCTGTCGGCATAGGAATATTATTTGGATTTACCCGTTTATTAGCATTTAATAAATCTAAAATATTAAGTAGTTTTTCTTGTTGTGCTATTCTCCTTTTAATCCAAGAACTCCTTTTCTTATTTACCACAGTACCATCAAAGAAAACTACCAAATTTACTTCAAGGGATTTAAAATATAATATAAATTTCTTAGCATTTTGATAAGATTGCTGGTATTGCCCATTTGCAAGTTTATCAATATAACAATCACCATAAAATTTAGTTAAACAAGCAGAACCATCCACAACAATTACACGATTGTCTTTAGGAATATTATTTATGGTATTCAATATGTCCACTTTGTAATATATTTTAGGATTTTTTTCCATATACGATTGCAATCCTGGGATACCCATAATATTCTCGTAGAACGATTATCAATAAATATATAAATTAAAATAATTAAAAATATATAATTGAAGTTGAAACAAATTATTTTAATTAAGAATGTTTGTCATTAATGCAAAGTAATTATTATTAATTAAAATATGTTTATTAATATTTTTCTGTTTATGTTTCAGACCATAAATTATACTTCTAGACAATATGAGGAATATTCATATTCATACTGATCATTATCAAATTCAGATCATTATATGCTCCTCAAATGTAATTTATTTATATCTTGAAACATGATTTTCAGAGGATCTCTCTACAAGATTTTGACAATTACACTATTTATGGAGATTAGAATTAGATAGAGCGAAATATTATAATATTATGTTTTTCACACCTGAGGTTCAAAAAAAAAATTTATGAACTTTATAAAATGTGTAAATTTAATTCCGTCCATTGTCTGGTTCATTATTATATTGGTTATTGGCCTGGTTCACGTCTGTTGGCCTGTCATGCATTTTGCATTATACTGAACCTAGATGTCACTAAAGAATTGTTGTGGAGTTGTCAAATTTAGAAGATTGGTTGTTTATAAATGTTTTAATCAAATTATTTACAATTTTATAATTAATAATCTAAAATTAAACTAATTATCTATTATTAAAGATGTTATTACCAAAGTGATCTTATATTTAGTGCACTTTATAATATTTTTCGCGATGGCTTCGGTACATAGAGCTTTTGCTCAAAAACTTTCCAAGTATGTTACTAGTTTCTTTAACAATTAAACTAATATTTTAAACAATCAATTCTAATTTATTTTATATTATAGGCAACACGCGGCTGATGTAAGGAAAAATATAGCAACATATCAACCAACTAATTATGGGCAGATATCGGGATGCTCTTCATCTGTAATGTTTTCAATCAGTTTTCAAAACTAAAATACTACAATTTGTGCCATGCAAATATAATTACCATAAAATTTCTTCAAATATTTTTAACAAGAGTTTTGTTCTCATATACGTATACAGCTAATTACACACACCCAGAAATATATTATTAAATACAAATATATTATTATTTTTATTATTAATTAAGACATTTATAATAGTAATAAATAAACAATAAGTGCTCTGCCCAAGTGTGAGACATTTTTATAAACTTATCAAATATGTTTACAAACCATATTTGGAACTACATATTTTTAATTAGTAATTGTGTGTGTAATTTATATTGAATTTTTGAGCAAAAACAACATGACTTTTAAAATTATTTGCTTCATGCACTATAAAAAATGGTTTAAAAAGCATTATTTATAGGAGTTCACTTAACTTTATTTTAATAATTCATAATTATCAAGAAAATTTTTAATTGCTATTTAATATTACATAGGTATCACTTTGTGATCTAGCCGAACCTCTGGATTATGAGGATTTCTTGTTGCAAAATATATCTTTGATAGATCGTGACAATTTGAAACCCATTCTTGATTTTCCTACCAATGATATAGATATTGTGAAAATTGATCGGAAAATACGAACTGTTTGTCGCGTTGTTCCAGATGAAGATGTGTAAGAATACCATTGAATTTTCTGATTATGTCTATTTAAATATTTATACATATTTATAAATAAAAGTAAGTGTAAAAAACGAATTTAAATTTGTTTTTATAGCTCTGAGCTGCCACTTCATGTTCGCGAGTGCGTTGAGTGTTACACCCGTGATTGGTCAGTTCTGTCCCACAATTTCCGACATCTATCTAGTTCAGCCTGGATACGCGGAAATCCATGGATTAATGCAGCCGGCACTTCTTGTTCTAATCCAAGACACGAGTTTCAAGTTGACACTTTGGATTCTGCTAGAGATGATAATAGTTGCCGTGTATGAACAAGCCATTTTTAATTTAAAAATTTTCATCAGTTTGTTAAAATATTGTTGAAAAAAATAAAATATATTACTTTTTTTAACTTAGTCAGACTCACTGCCTCCAAGCCGGCACTCAGTGGCATCATTATCATCTTGTTCTGAAAGCGAGAGCACTGATGCTGATGGCCAAACACCTCGCGGTTCTTGGGCTTCATTGGATCTTAGGAGTTCTGTTAGTGATTCACTTATACCAGGTCTTTTGCAAGGAAAAAGTCCTGAGCTTGTAGATCAATCAAATGAAGAAAAACGATTTGAAAATCGAGAGGTAAACTTTTTTTTTATATACAAAAATATATTGATAAGTGTTCATATGAATAATTTTTAATATATTCCTGTTATTTTTTGCAGGAATGTTTATTTTCATTATTTCCTGAACCAGAAATGGATGAATATGTTGAAAGAAGAATTCCTGCTGAAATTCCATCTGAACATATGGGTCATAGAATATTAGTAAAGTGTCTTCAATTAAAGTAAGATTTTACCATTTTTTTTATAAATAAATATATTACATTGTGATTTTTATTATAATTGGAATTTCAATTTGGATTTCAGATTGGATTTGGAAGTTGAGCCAATATTTGCATCAATGGCACTGTACGATGCAAAAGAAAGGAAGAAAGTTTCAGAAAATTTTTATTTCGATATGAATAGTGATCAGATAAAAAGAATGCTTACATCTCATGTACCATATGTGGATGTAAGTACTCTTAGCAGAGCAGCTGTTTTTGATATCACTCATGTCAGTCCCGATCTATTCATTGTAGTACGTCTTGAGAAGGTTCTTCAAGGGGACATAAGTGAATGTATTGAACCTTATTTGAAAGATGACAAGGTAAATTTGTGTTATTGATTTAGTTCATAAAGTATGGATAATACTTCAGGCATCTTTATTAGTTGAATAAATTCTTGTATACATAAAAAGTATTAAATAAACCTAGAAAATTTATACTATAATTATGCAATAGGAAGTTCATTATATCATATCAAATTTGCAATGTAAATAATGTATATAATTAATATCAATTATAAATTTACTGTTGATACTTTTTAAGCTAATAAATGATTTAAGAAAAATAGACAAATTTGATACATTTATTTATTAAGTGTGTCATAGTATAATCTGGAACAGATACTTAATTTTTGGTCTATCCTGAATAAATTTTTTTTTTTTTTTTTAATGATCAGAATCGAGAAAAAGTGCGATCTAATGCAGCAGCGTCTTGTGAACGTTTAGGCAAGTATCGTATGCCTTTTGCTTGGACAGCAGTTTATCTAATGAATGTTATTAATGGTGGCACCAGTCTGGAGCGGAGTGATAGCGACCGAGAAACTGGGAGTACATGCAGTTCCTCCAATAGTTTGGGTTAGTTAATAAATACTGAAAAAATATTAAATATTACTAACAATTTAGATATATTTGTATTTTACTTACAATGAATAAATATTTTCAAACTTTTTGATTTGATTAAATTTTAATTATATTATCAGCACAATTGATTTGAAATTATTGAACGAAGAGCTTATCTAAATTACAGATCGTAAGAGTAATACAAGTGGTTTCGATAGTTTACGAAAGCGTGCTACAGATATGAGTGGCACCCTTGGTCGAAGAGGATCTTTAGAAAGACGTTGTAATGAAAAACGACGTTCGTGGCCGACTGACGAATATGTAAATAACTTGTATAATTTTAAACCTATCACTCTCACGGTTACAAGTTTTTTCAAACAAGTAAGTGAATTTATTTAATTAAATAATTTATTATTGAGCCATTTATATTAGATTTTCTTACATAATATTTGTTGAAAATTAACTATATATTAATAATCATATTAATAATAAATTATTAATAATAATATGTTTTAGGAATCTGACAAGCTGAAAGAAGACGATCTCTATAAATTTTTATTAGATTTAAAGCGACCATGCTCAGCGTTGAAAAAATTAAAGTGCATACCAGGATCATTAAAGTTAGATATTTCTCCTTATTCGGGTGACTTGAAATATGCACTTACACCAGAGCTTTCTAAGATTGCACCATACCCAGGTGAATTTCTTTTATCATAGAAAAAGATGTTTTAGTTATTTTTTTTTAATATTGTTTAATAAATTTAGTTTTAAATAATTGAATGTAATGTTGATAAAAATCTGGTTCAATTCTTAATTGAGTTTTAAATGTGTGAAATTGAATAATATTTTCAAATCGTATTACTAAGTAGTACTAAACAATATAAATCATCTCACATGAAATATTTTTGTAAATTCAGTAATGTAAGAATTATCCGATAATGATAGTTTTTTTTTAAATCAATTTATCTATTTTTTTTAAAGATGATAACAGCCGTCCAGTGAAAGAAATACTTGAGTTTCCTTTCCAACCGATCTATGTTCCACACTTTTCCTACCGGAACTTGTTATATGTAAGTCCTCGTGAATTGAATTTTTCATCACGAGCAGGATCAGCTCGTAACATTACTGTGCGTGTACAACTAATGTGTGGAGAGTCTCAACAGCATGCTTTGCCAGCAATATTTGCAAAGAGTTCTTGTCCAGAATTTACAACAGAGGCTTATACTGCTGTTAGCTACCATAATAAGTAAGCCCTCTTTATTTTGCTTGATAATACTTATGACTAGTTTGGTCATACTGAAGTATTAAAGCACATTGTTGTTTTTCTAGTAATAATTGTTGCATTGCTAGTAATAATTTAATTTTTCAGGACACCAGTATTTTATGATGAAATTAAAGCTCGATTGCCTGCAGCTTTAGGTTCTCAGCATCATTTATTATTCACATTTTATCACATATCATGCCAAAGAAAACCTCAGGAAGTTAATAGTTCTGTAGAAACACCAGTTGGATATTCAGTAAGTAACATAAATTATATTTAGTAATTACTTATAATTACTATCAATAGAACTTTACATTTTTTACATTAAAGATCTTTTTATATTATTATTCATTACCTAATATTTTAATATTATTTAGTGGCTACCTATCATAGTTGATGACTGTATTAATACTGGCGAATTCTGTTTGCCTGTAATGGCAGAGCCACCACCACCAAATTATTCATTTATTTCGCCTGAGGTTTGTTTGCCGGGAATGAAATGGATTGATAACCATAGACCTTTATTCACAGTTCTCGTTGACTCTGTGACATCAGTTTATGCTCAGGATAAATACATTGACAGGTAAAGGAAATGTTTCCATGGTAATAAATAGATTCTGTCTAATTTTTCCGATGAAGCCAGTTAACAATGAGTAAAATTTTATTTGAAATAAATAAAGGATGAATGATTTTTCTGTGATATTTAATTACTTCTTTGCTAAGGGATGAAAATTTCTTTGCTTTTTGTCAGGAATTATAAAAGAAATGAAATGATTTTATTTTTTATTTATGTACAAGGATACAAATATACATATTTTGTATATTTACAATACTTTCTAAAAATATTACATAGAATACAATAAATTGGTTTTCATAAAATCCTTTTATATATATATATATATATATATATATATATATATATATATCCATACACATGTATATAAAATTAGTCATGTCTACAAGAATTTTTTTGTTTTATTCATAGCACAGGGTTTTTATAAACTTATTTGAAAATTTGGTTTTTATTTGATAAAATCATTGCAATGCAATATTATTTGATTTCTCATCGGAAACAGTCTCACATTTGCTCAGCATGTCGAGTTCTTCACGTAATTGGTTATTTTCAAATTGTAGCTTTTTATACTTTTCTTCTAGACGTCTCAGTATTTCCTTATAAATTTGAGGTATATTTTTTTCTTCTTTGATTAGCATTTTTTGAATGTGTTCTCGTTTGTTACGATTTCTCTCCCGATATTCATGCAACATCTTAAGGTCTTCTAGAAGCCTGCACTTCTTTGATATGGCGTTATTGGTTGCGGAGCTATCTGCTTCACAGTCCGAACTTGCTGGTGAATCTATATTGCTCATCCTGATGTAAAATTAAAATGTGACTTTATTCAAATAATTAAAGGATTTGATGTTCTAATGATTCTTCAATGAGTTTGTTCTATAAAGCCGAGGAAATTTATATTTTTATTGTTTGTTTGACATGACTGGTTTGAAATGTATGTTATTGATGTACATTTGTTTTTTGAAATAGTTTGAAAAGACTTTAATGGAATGGAATTATTAATAATATTTTCTATATCATAATTATTTGACAAAAGATGCATTATATGTAGCTGTAATAATTAAAATATAACATTATTATTGCCAATTCATAAAAATTTATGCTAGTCTACTGTTCTAATATTCGATAAGTCTGTTTCGCTGAATTTTTCATTTCAATGGAACCTCTTGTATGAAGATATTAGATAATTTTTTTTACTTTGCATTTTTCTTAGTTTTAAATTAATTATTAAATACATAATAAAATAAAATATGTTTATATATTGCATATTTGATTTATTTATATAATTTTAATATGTTTTAATGCATTTAATTTAATTTAATGAGAAATATTAAATAATTTATTTAAAATTTTTATTACTCTTATTTACTATTTGCAGATTTTTTTATCTATGCGATGTTATAGCGGGTGGAAAAATACCAGCACGGATAGGCGAAGATAATATAGAGAATGAATTGAAGCAAAGGTAATTTTTAACACGTTTGATTAAGATTTTAGTTTAATGAGCTCTGATTATAAAATTCACTTTTAGAATACTTGATTTGCAATATGCAAAACCAGAACCTTTAGTTCGTAACCTGGTGCGAGTATTTGACAAACTTTTACAACTTTTAGTGCATCCTATAAAAATTGGTGGCCTCACTTTGTGCGTCGGTTCTACTTTGTTTCATGCATTATCGGTTATTGTTAATAACATAGGGGTGAGTAATGGTTAATAATTCAAGTTAAATAATTTTTATATTAAAACAAAGATTACAAAAATGGTTTTGTACTATTATTAGTACAAGTTAGTATAGATCTTACATTACTATAGATTTATATATTTGCAGCTTCTGCAGGATTTTTCCACTGAACTACATGGCAGACAAGCTATATTGAGTACTTATATTTCTTATCAGTGCTCGATGCCTCATCCGTTGTCGCAAACTGCAGGTTCTCCTTTATCTCCGACTAAAATCAGCAGGTCAATTTTATACAATAACTAATTGTATTTTATATTATTAGATATTATAGTATTATTTAGATAGATTATTAAATTCCTTTATTTCACAGGAGTAATAGTGAATCAGATATCAATACTGATTATTCACCAACAAAAAGTGTTGATAGAACTACTAGTATGAGAGCAGGTGAATTTTTAAATTTTTATTTCCCTGATTATTTATTTTGAATGTTAATTTATTAGATTTTACATATTAAATATCTCTTTGGAATAAGTATTTCGTTTTTTAAGGGACCAATGATGCTCCTTATATGCAAAGTAACAATATAAAAATTGTTCATGAAGAAATCGCACTGCAATGGGTTGTATCAAGTGGAAAATCTCGTGACTTGGCAATGGCTAATGCTTGGTTTTTATTTGAACTAATGATCAAAAGTATGGCTGAACATTTGGCTCACAATAATACCCTCAAGTCTCCTAGAAAATCTCGATTTTCGCATCAATATGTGGATGATATAACCACATTAGTAAATTTGGTTACTTCAGAAGTCATTTCGAAGCACTCAGCTGATGTAAAACTATCTCAATCTCTTAATGCTGCATTAGCATTCTTTTGTTTTGATTTATTCAGTATTATGGATAGAGGTTTTGTTTTTGGTCTTATAAGAAGCCACTTTAAGCAGATCACTGCCAAAATTGGTGCCTTACCTGATGCTACTGTTTTAATAGAGTACAAGGTATGGAAATTGATTTATCAGATATTTTGGAATAGCCTCATTTTTATTTTATTTTTAGCATTCAATACAAAATTCAAATGTACAATATTTGAAAATGTTGTATATTAAATAGAAATAGATTAGGCTAATATTGCAATTAGATTCATATTGAAATAATATCCATTTGGATTCCAGCTGGATTTCTTACGCATTGTTTGCAGTCATGAGCATTTTGTGGCATTGAATCTTCCATTTGGAACTCCGTATACGAGTCCGCAATCTAATCCTCCTAGCCCAACACCGTCCATGTCTTCGGTGAACAGCCAATCATCTTTTATCAGCACTTTAGTTTCAGGAGATCGTTCTTGCTATTCAGAACTTGGACCTGAATTCCGATCACATCATTTCTTGATAGGACTCTTATTGTCTGAACTGGCTGCAGTAATGGATGTTCAGTAAGTTAACAGAAATATAACTATACAATATATTTAAATTATATTTAAAACATAAAATATTTTTAATTCTGCTGTTTAAGTATGTATAATATTCTGATTTTATATAACTATATAAATAATAAGGAATTATTGGCAGGTTTCTATCAGAATATAGAACAATTATTGAACTTTAATTATGCCTAATCAGGAAAAGAACTTATTTCACAGTTGTTTAAATGTTTCTGATAATTTCAGAAATCCGGGCTTGCATTCCAAAGCTGTGTTGTGTGTACGAAATTTACTTGCTTGTCATGACAGTGATATAAGATATTGTGATCAAGCAGCAAAAGCTCGTGTTGCTGCACTATACATTCCTTTGTTAGCCATTGTGATGGATTGTATGCCTCAACTATATCAACACTATGAAACTAGAGGTACGGCACTTACAATTTGTTAAACAACTTACTCTTAAGACAATATATATGTTTTGTAAATCAATAACTCAACAATATATTTTGTTTTAGATCGTCTACTTTCAATGGGATTAGAAAGTAATCAACCAGCTAATCAGCCTAGTTCTATTTCAGAAGGATCTTTTTCTCAAGCAACTGAATTAAATCAAAATGTTGCTATGGCGATTGCAGGACCAGCAATGCCTGAAAGAGAACATCAAGGATACTTAAACCAGGTAAATTGCAATTTAATGACACTAAAAATATTTTTAATTGTCTGGATTTTAAACAGAGTTGTATGTTCTCGAAAATGCGATTTGCGATTTTGATGAAATTGACACATATTGTTACTATACTTTGCCAAGATTTTGACCAAAATTTAAAGTTGGAACATTCAATAATTTCTAAGATATGCGAGGTTGATGGCTCCGCGCTCAATACTAACATTTCTCTAGAGCAAAGTAATTAATGTGTGATAATATTTTCAGTCCAACCGGAAAATCACACTATCTAGTGAAACTACACGCCACTTACTATGTTGCTTTTTGTGGGTTTTAAAAACTCTAGATAAAAATGCCACAACTCAATGGGGCTCCACATTATCTCCAAGAAGATTGCATCAACTATTACAAGTTCTCAATATTTGTATAGCGTGTTTTGAGTACAAGGCTAGTATTCAATTGACTTCAATTTATGTTTGTATATATAAAATTAACAATTTATTATAGGGTAAAAAGGAAATGTTAAAATGTGCTAAGCAAAACTTTCGCAAAGCCCCAACTGATATCAAGTCGAGACTTGAGGATATGATTTTAGGACAAGGCTCTGCTAGAAGTGAGTTGATTCAACGACGTAAAGGTAAATATGATGTTTTGAAATATTTATTTTTATTGTTAGTCATTTAACATGATTTTCATATTTAATATCTCAGCAATGTATTTGCCAAATATAATTCATTTTACAGAAAAAAATCCTCCACCATCTCCTGCTGGAGGCAGCCAGACATCAACTTTAAGATGGCGTAGAGAGCAGTTATCATATAAATCTTCATCAGCATCAGCACACAGCGATGCTATGCGCAATATGCATTGTGAACTGGAAGCCTTTCAAAATTGGGCAGCAGAAGCTTCTTTTATAGTTCTTGATACCTTGGAAAGAATTGTTCAAGTATGGTCATAATAAGTATTGCAAAATTTTGCAATTTTAATATATTTTAATTGAAAGAATGTTTAAATGATATTTATTTGTGTACATAATATGTTAATTTATTTGTATGTAATTAAATTTATTTTAGATTGCTGTTTCTACTGATTGCCACCATAATATTTTAGGTACTGTATTGAAAGTTTTATTACATGCTTTATCAAGAAACCAAAGTACTGCTGTTTTGCAAAGTATGTTTGCAACTCAAAGATCTTTAGTTTTTAAGGTAAATAGAAATTATTGATACATAATTAAGATAAAATATTTCTAGACAAATTTATTTGAGAAATAATGCAATAATGCAAGCATTTTACAATTTATATCATATTAAAATTTGTTGCAGTTTCACTCTATAATATTCGATGAGGAAAATGAACAATGTTCTGATTTATGTCTTATATTATTGAAGCATTGTAGTTCTCATTTATCCAGTGTGAGATCTCATGCAGCTGCTTCTTTGTATCTTTTAATGAGACAAACATTTGAAATTGGAAATGTAAGTAGCAGTTATATTTATTTACAGGCATGATATATAGTTAGATTATAAATTAACTTCAAAAAGTTGTAAAGTTTATACATATTTTTTACTGAGATGTTATAAGAATCTGACGAGTTTTTTCCTCAATTCATAATTATTTACTTAACATCATTATTGTATTTTTTTCCCTTTTTTAGAATTTTGCTCGAGTGAAAATGCAAGTGACTATGTCTTTAAGCTCGCTGGTTGGTACCAGCAATAGTTTCAGTGAAGGTTCTTTAAGAAGATCTCTGAAAACAATTTTAGTTTATTCAGAAGCTGATGTAGAATTACTGCATACTACATTTCCCGAACAAGTTAGTTCATAAAATTATTATCAATAAAATTAAGAATTTTTTTTATAGTAAAATGTTTATTTTCAGGTCAAAGATTTATTATTTAATTTACACATGATATTGTCAGATACTGTGAAAATGAAAGAGTATCAGGAAGATCCAGAAATGTTGTTAGATTTAATGTATAGGATTGCAAAAGGGTATCGCAATTCACCAGATTTAAGATTGACCTGGTTGGCTAATATGGCACAGAAGCATATGGAGGTATTTATAATTATCCTGTGATAAATCAATCTGGTTGCTCATGGTGATTCAACTCACGGGCAGTACCACCCATTGTATATTGTATGTCAATATGACTTGCACTTGAATATATTAAAATTTTGGTTCTTTTATTTAGAGGAACAATCACACTGAAGCTGGTATGTGCCTGGTGCATTCAGCGGCCCTTGTTGCTGAATATCTACAGATGCTAGAATCTTTACCTCATATGCCAGTTGGTGCAGCTGCTTTGCAAAGTGTTACTCCTAATGCTGTTCAAGAGTCTGCAGTTTCAGATGACGTCCTCAGTCCTGGTGATGAAGCTGGTTGTTTGGGAAGAGATTTTACAGAAGCTGGTTTATTAGGTAAAGTGAACATAGAGTGTAAATTTAAATTAAGCAATATTATTAAATTATGTTCTTATTTTTAGGACTTTTAGAGCATGCTGCTAGTTCATTTCAGTTGGCTGGAATGTATGAGACAATGAGCGATGTATACAGTATTTTAATACCAATAGCTAAAGCTAATAGAGATTACAAGAAACTTGCTAACATACATAAGTATGATTATATATAATATCCAATTATATCTTTTTTTTTATTTTTGATTTTAAAATAATATTATATTTATTTATTAATAATATAGTAAACTTCATGAAGCTTATACAAGAATTGAGCAGCTCCATGGAAAACGAGTTTTTGGAACATATTTCCGTGTCGCTTTTTACGGCGAAAAGTTTGGTGATTTAGATGGTCAGGAATTTATTTATAAAGAACCTACTTTGACAAAACTACCAGAAATTTTCAGCAGATTAGAGGTAATTTTATATTTTTACCAACAATTATCTTTATTATTTCATAATATATTTATTATAAATTACTCTTTGATCAACAGAACTTCTACAATGATCGATTTGGCCCTGACTCTGTGTGTATCATAAAGGATTCCAATGTAGTTGATACTTCATTATTAAATCCAGATAAAGCTTATATTCAAATAACATATGTTGAGCCATATTTTGAGCCTTATGAACTGCGACATCGTCAGACTTATTTTGAACGCAATTTCAACATAAGTAAGTGTATTATTTAATATATTATATTAGAGATATTATTTAAAAATAATTTTAATAAGAATGTATTTATGTTATTTATTTCAGAGCGATTTATATTTGCTACACCATTTACACCTGCTGGTAGAGCTCACGGAGAATTACATGAGCAGTGTAAAAGAAAAACAATTTTAACTACTGCTAATCATTTTCCATATGTTAAAACCAGAATTCAGGTTATTCATAGAAAGCAAGTAAGTACAGGTTGCATAATTATGTACATTAAAACAGTCTGGTATATATTATCTAATTTTTCATGAATTATACATAATCTTGATTTTGTTATATTTAGAATATTTAAATTATTTTTTCAGATTGTGCTGTCTCCTATAGAAGTCGCTATAGAAGATATACAGAAGAAAACGAATGAATTGTCCAATGCAACACTTCAAGAACCCCCGGATCCCAAAATTTTACAAATGGTGCTACAAGGCTGTATTGGTAAACTTTTTTTTATTATTTAATTATGTTTATAAAAGAATATTTATATATATATATACACAGTTGTTTATTTATTTATACAAATACATGCAAATACATAATATTGTTTTTTAGGTACAACGGTTAACCAAGGACCTCTGGAAATGGCTTTAGTATTTTTATCGAGCTTTCCAGATACAACAAAAACTCCTACTAAACTACAGAATAAGTTGAGATTATGCTTTAAAGATTTTTCAAAAAAGTAAGATACAAACGTTTTTATTAAAATTTTTAATTAAAATATAAATTAGTAGTTTGTATATAAGTACATATATAAATTTATATGCCAAGATACTGAGAGAGAGATATATATATTGTTAAATCAATGATGGAGATTTTTCTTTTTAGATGTCATGATGCCTTAAAGAAGAATAAAAATTTGATTGGTATCGATCAAAAGGATTACCAAAGAGAATTAGAAAGAAATTATCAAAGGTTCACAGAACGCTTATCTCCCTTAATAACAATCACTCCTGCACAAGCAGTAGCTATAGCTAGGTAACGTGAGCAGACAATTGAGCCAGAATTATGTTTTATCAAATTTTTATTATTCAAATTATAATAAAATACATTTTTCAATTACAGTTCTGGAGGGCACATAAAGTCCACTCCACTGCGCTGGTAATGATTTCAATGCAATTTTTATGTAAGTTGATTTGATTATTTTAGGATCATTGGGATTTATGGGCCATCCAAATATAACAGATCTTTAAAATATCATAAGAAAATATTTATATAGGTATTTATTTATAAACTGCTGGTATTTATTTATACTCAAACTCTACAAGAAATATATACTTATATATATATATATATATATATATATAAATTTTTTATAATTATATATCACATATCTCAAAAATAGATACTCTATATAAATTATAGAGTATTTAAAGTAAAGCATTCACAATTCTAAACATATGTAAAAATTTATATTTTTTGCTTGAAGAAGGATTGCACATGACAAAATTACAAATTGCTCTATTATTTACTATATATATATTATTGTTTTAGCGTGATTGAATTCAGTATTATTTTTTTATACAATTTATAAAAGTATAAAACTACAATTTATAAAACATTTTTGACTAATATGTCATATTTCTCGAAAAAATCAAAATTCATCACTGTTCAAACACCATTATATTCATGCAATACCAAATCTTAGAGTAATTATTTTAATATATATAACATAAATAAAGCTTTTATATATTTAAGAAAAGTTCATATAATCAAATATTTTTAAAATAATTTTAATTATAATATATATTCAATAAATAAAACATTTAAATATTTTGAAATGTTTTACTATTAATTTAATAATTAACTAATAACCTCAACAGATTTTCAGACGTTATAACTTATTTATGTTAATTTTATTTTTTTTACATATTTTTCGGTTTGATTTGAAAAATTCAAATGTGTTCAATGTTGGCGCGTCAGAAATTTAGCCATGTTTGCTCTTTGTGTTGTCATGGCAGCATATTAAAACTAAGTTTTTTATTGTAAAGGTTATAATTTTTATTATTTGAAGATGAAATTTAATACTTTTACTTGCAAAGAACCAAAACATAAAGCTACAGTTACAGCCGTGGATTGGTCTAGCTCCGAAGAAGTTTATTCATGCAGGTAATGAGTTCCAACTTTTTTTGATGTATTAATATTTTTGTACTTAAATAGAGACTCTCTATTTTATTTGTCATTTAATATATTTATTTTATTTAGCGATGATCACGTATTACTAAAATGGAATTTATCAGTACCGGACTCAACAACAGTCCTTACTTTTCCATCTGATTTTTTCCCTACTGATTTGCACTGTTGCCCAAAAGTAACTTCTGGTAGTGGAGTTGGAGCTGTTCCAGGCAAACAAGTTTTGGATACAATTGTTGTATGTAGTACAGACGGAAGGTAAACATAATAATATTTTAAAGATAATTTTTAATAGCAATGATAATATTTATAAACTGTGATTTTAAATTACATTTTGTATCGCAATTGAAACTCAGCATTGTCTCGTTCTAATTGATCAATTTCCTCTTCAAGATCTTTTATTTTTGCTTCATCTTGCAGAAGTAGTTCTTGCAAAGATCTCAACATATTTTCGTCTACCTTATTGCCCTATAATAATAGAATAGAATACTTTTTACAATAATTATATATCAAAGGATGTAAGAAAAATAAAATTATTTCCATCACTATTAAAGGATATTTGTAAATTATAAAAATTATTTCCACATTGTCATAAAGAATTACATGATGTTCTTAGTTAAAATGTACTGTGTTCACTACAAATAGTACATAGTGAATAATATCAGTATATTATTTAACATACCTCTAGATTTAATTTTGGCAAAGTAGATAGCTTATTATTGAGTTGTTGTACTTCACTTTCCAATTGAGTCATCAATGTAGACATTGATGGCTGGCCTTCTATACTTAAGCAAAATCTGTTACTGCTTTCCTTGCTTTGATTTGCGCTTATCAACTCTTTTGTTTTCTGGATTTCTTTTAAAATGCGTTCATTATCATTTTTCAATTTTATTATAGTTTGCTTAGCTTCAATCGCAGTTAGCTCATCGCTGACTGAATCGATTTGCTCTTTAATTATGTCTCTTTCCAGTTCTATTATTTGCAGAGATTTTTTGTTTAAAGCCAAATTGATGTTTGCACTATCTCTTTTGATTTGCATAATTTCACCCTTCACTTGGTTTTCAGATATTCCAGGAGCTGATGCATCAGAAATATTCACAAGTTCTGACTTTAATTTAAAATTTTCGCCTTTCATCAATGCTAGCTGTTGACCTAGTAATAAAGTTTCTTGCATTTTCTTTTGATTTTGATCGTCCATTTTGAAGAAATAGCTACAAATATATTTAAAGAAAGTTATAAAAATAAAGTTGAAATATTATTATCCGAAAAACATTGATGTATTTTTGTTTTTGGAGATTGTGAGAGTTTGCTGAGATATTTTATTTCTACTAATAAAAACATAGGAAATATAAAATATTAATATATATATATACCTATATATATATATATATATATATCTAGACTCATTTAAAAAAATTTATGAAACCAACAGATTTTTTATTGTGAACAAATCTGGTAGAATTGAGAAAAAAGTAGATGCTCACAAAGCAGCAATTCTTTCTGGAAGATGGAGTCCAGATGGTGCTAGTATTCTAACTTGTAAGTACTACTTTCTTATAATAAAACGAATTAATTCGTTTTTTCATAAATACATTTAAATTGTCTAATCGTTATCAGTTTCTTATAAGATACTAATATGCATGCTGAATATATTTTTGTAAATTATACACATAATGTATCATATGATTTTAATGGTATACTTAAAGAATCAAAAATAAATATTGTGTTCAATAATATTTTGTCAAAATATATCTGTAGGTGGTGAAGATGGGCATATTCGAATATGGTCCAGAAGCGGCATGCTTCGATCTACTGTTGTGCAAGAAAATGCTGATAATATGGTAGCTCTTTGGGGCACTCAGGGTTCCTCTATTGTGCATTCTCATGGTCGCAGAATAGCAGTCAAACCACTCACAGCTAATTCTAAAGGAATAAAGGTGTGGACAATGAAAAAAATATTTTATATTATCAACTCAAATATGTTTGTAAACAAAAATGTTTATCTAAAGAAATCGAGTACTAAAAAGTGGAAGAGAAAGTCGGTCATTAAAAGAGTTGGTATATTTTAGTGGCGTGCGCACGAATCCACCGTTACCTGTCTCAGTTTTAGTTCAACAGCAGGCGAAGTTATCGTTTCCGGAGCAGAAGACGGTAAATATCGTGTTTGGAACTTGCAAGGCCGACAACTGTATGGGGGCAATGCACACCATCAAGCCGCCGTGACTTCTCTTGCTTGGGCTCCATCCGGAGCTTATTTTGCTCTCGGCACTTACAACGGAATTCGCCTGTGCGACAGTGCTGGGGTAAAATTAATTCTATATATAAGAAATAAATTTTGATATGATTATAATTATAATTATTATTAAATTTATCCTATAGTGGTCGCATGCTTGGAATAAAGCCGAAACTGGTTCTCTGTACAGCATCGCATGGTCGCAAGACGGAACTCGTATTGCAGCAGCATGTGCCAATGGACATGTTTTATTCGGAAATATTATAGAAAAGTAAGATTTGCGTTAATAATTTGAAAAACTGTCTGAATATAGTGGTCTTATATTGATAAGCACTTACACTTTATTCTTACTTTTCAGGGAATTGTGCAAATACAGCTATAACATTGTTCTAACTACAGCTAGTACTTTGTCAGTGAGCAGTATAATTGATACAACAATAAATGAAATGCTTGAATTTACAGATCGAGTAACAAATTTTGATATAAACTCTGAGCATCTGCTGGTCACTACACCAACTCAATGCCATATATATAAAATTGACGATTTTATTTCACCCACAGTTGTTGAGTTGAAGGATGGATGTGGAGCTTCCATACAGATGACGGAGAAGTATGAATTACTTAAACATATTTTAAACAAAAAATTGAATTATTGAAAGAACAAAGCATTACTCTTCACATTTCTTGCCAAAAATATGAATTGAATTTAGTTTCATAAATTAATTGTATTTTTATATACATTTTTCTTTTCATAGTCATTTTGCATTGATTGAGCATGCTACTGTATCTGTGTATTCGTACACTGGTAGACAATTGTTTAACCATCGTTGGCCCGGCATTCAGCCTCAGCAGATAAATAACAAATCTGTTTCCCTTGGTGCTGATTTGATTATTATCCGGGACCATAGTGATCAGAAAGGTAACAAATTTAACTATATAATGTGTATATGGTAAATAATTTAATATTAATTATTGAATACAATGTTTTTAGCAATTCATATGTTTGAATTAAGTCGGTCTCCAATGACCCATCAGACCAATGCTCAAGGAACAATTCTCAAACATTCAGTTCCGGTGCACAAAATGTGTGTCTCTCAAGCTAAAACCGACACTGCTATTGCAGTTCTAGATTCTAATCATGATTTGTTCATTGTACCTTATGGGGAAAATAAATTTTATAAGATGGGTTAGTAATATCTTCATTCTAAATATTTTTAAAAAAGATTTGTCTAATAATGTCGAATGAAAGAAAATAATGTGTGTATGAGATAAAATATACTTTTACATTACAAGTTATAAGTAACATCAAATGTTCTGGGTATTATTTTAGGTATGCAGGCTGTGGATATAATTTGGAGTTCTGAAGCAAATGTTCTAGCAGCTGTCCAGGAGTCACGAATTTCCGTTTGGTATTGCCCACTTGAATGCAGTGCGAGTATAATATTATTATCGAATACTTCGTCTGAACATGATATTGCGTAGGTTTTATTTTCAAAAATAATAACAGTTCATTGGTGGGTCATTTTTTTTTTTTGATATTTTGGTTCTGTGGGTCATATCTAGAAGCAATTAGCAATTTGATGGAACTTTGCACGTTTATAAAGTGTATTTTGTAAATAACCATTTGTATATATATACTTCATTTTCTATAACGCATAAGCAGATATTTACAATCACACTTGCAACAATAACAATAAGCTTTTAATTTAATATAAATTTATATCTACTTATTATATTTTGAAGTCAATTTGGCGCACGTCCGACTTTAATCTCATTTGATGGAGCCATCATTAGTATTCAAAGGACGGATGGGGCTTTTGTATCGCTTTCTCTTCAGCTGCATTATTTTGTTCTACATGGCTTTGTAGCAAACAAACAATGGGATAAATCTTTGCGTCTTTGTCGTTTGATAAAAGTAAGAAATAATATATTAATGTAATATGAATATGGAAATATTAAATCTGGCACATCTGCTTTGTTTAATATCTTCTTGCAGGTTTTTATGTTATTTTTATGTTATCTTATTTTTTATCACAGGATAGAATTGCATGGTGGTGTTTAGCAGCAATGGCTTGTTATCAAAAGGAGTTACAAATCTGCTTACAAGCATTTGCTGCTACCCAAACGGTGGATCGCGTTGCTTTTATTGATTATATAAAGGTAATTTCTACACATTATGATAAATTAAAATTTTTACGCATTAATAAATTTAAAAATGATAAATTTTCATTATCAGGAGTTGCCTTCAGGGCCGCAGCAGATTGCTGAATTTCTTCTATTAATCGGCCGACAATCAGAAGCTGAATCGGTTTTATTACATAGCGGTAATATTGTGCAAGCTGTTGCACTTTGCGTCAAAATGCATAATTGGGACAAGTAAGTATAGGAATAGGTTTAAACTACTTTTCTTAAAAGAATTCGATTAGAAATCTTATTAGAATTTATTTCCTATTTCTTATTAGAATTCTCATTGGATTTTTGATAATCGCTTTATGATAATCACCACAAATTATTCAGTTTTCTTAATAGTATTATTCATTCAAAATATTAAAACTTTGTTGAGTTGAATTATTTAAAATATATTTATTATAAGCTCTTTTTATAAAATGCGGCAAATAAGAAGCGACAGTCGGTCGAAAGTCGGTCCCAAATCCTTTATAATTTTGAATAGTCACGTTTTTATAAAATGAATGGAATTTTTCAATAGAGTATTTGTATATGTATATGAATACAATTTTTGAAACGCATAACATCAAGTACAAAAATGGCTATAAAGATTTCAAAATATATTTATTTTTTCAAACGTTTCGTCGTACAATACTACGTCATGCGCTACAAATTTTTTAAAGAACAAAATTTTAATTAGTAAGCTAAATTATTCATTTGTGTAAGTGCAAATATTTGTCAATTCATGGTTTTTAAAATTAATTTGCTACGTAATCTATTTTTACTGTTTATTATGCATTTATGAAAACGTACAATCTGTTTCAATACTAGTATTGAGAGCGGAGCCAGCCACCCATCAAACCCGCATATCTCAAAAACTATTGAATGTTTCAATTTTAAATTTTTGTCAAATATTTAGTAAACTGTAGTAACAATGTACGTCAAGTTTCATCAAAATCGAATTACGCATTTTTCCAGTGATTGAGCCAGATCCCCACCAACCTCGCGTAAGAATAATATTTGACACCAAAAGAGAAATACACATGTATATATATATATATATATATATATATATATATTCACGTGTGTATGTATATTATAGAACAGGATGCTTGGTGAACATTGAATGACCCTGGATTTTCATTAAACAACTTTAACTCGAACACCAATCAGTTTTTGAAACAAATTCTTGACCGATAAAATTTTATTTACTACTATTTTATGATTTTCTTTATGAACAATGCATGTTTTCAACTTACATAATGAAATTTTCAAAACTAACTTCCAAAATACTGATGAGAATATTTTTTGTATATTTTTAGAGCTTTGGATTTGGCTATAAAGTATAAATTAGATCTAGTAAATTTACTTTCAAAACGACAAGAATATTTAACTGCATTTAATAAGATAGAAACAAATGAAAAATACCTGCAAGCTGTTTCAAGTATAGAAATTAATTGAAATACATTTTTAACGTTTATAATGTTGTGTAATATATATGAAATGTTGACATGTTTTATTTTTGAATATAAATATAACTTATAAAACAAATAATTTATTATTTTTAAAAATTAAATACAGAGTATTTGGCACATAAAATAAATAACTTACAGAAATACTATCCATATAGAATATAACAATAAAAACATTGTTGTCATAATACTTTGTTCAATTAAATTATGTTGTATAACATAAATATTTGTACTAAACATTGGCAAAAAGAACATTAAAACTAAGACAAGACATAGCAATGGCATGAAAAAGAGCTAGGATTATTATAAAAGCAAAATTTATCTATCTTTTTAAATTATAATTCATCAGACATATGAACATTGTGTAAATGTTCACCAAAATCTGTAGCTTCGCTTCCAACAAAATGTTCATAGTGTATTAAAATTTCTTCAAAAGATAATACATCGTCATGGTCATCATCTGTACTAGCAAATAAATGGTCCACTTCTTCTAAGGCAATTTCACTGCAAATAATATGGTATGTCAGAAATAATTTTATAATGAATTATTAAATAAATTAAGTCATACTCATTGCTTGGAACAACCCATGATAATACTTCATTTCCTGATAATACTCCATCACCATTCTTATCATATTCTTTGTCAAATTTCTCTTTTTCCACTATAAGCCATTCTTTATCATGGTGAATAGCTGAAATAGAAAATTATTATTGAAATATTTTAAATGTAATAAAGATTAATAATATCTAAAAACTACAAACCTTTATCTCCAATGAATTCTTGAAAATCTATCACATTATCTTTATTTGTATCCTTTTCGTTTAGCGTTTGCTGCAAAATAATGGGCAACATTTGTGGATGCTCTTCAGGATTGTTGAAAACTATGAATTCATTTGGATCAAGCTTTCCATCCTTATTTGCATCAGCGGCGTCAAACATCACTTTATCATCAGCCATTAGCTAAATTTGATATAAAATTATTGCCCTATATATACATGCATATACATATACATTAATTTATATATTACCTTATGTTCTTCCATTACTGAATCTTTTGATAAATATTCTTCATCACCCATGTTATATGTGTCACTAACATATTCTGCCCAGGTGACTATATTATCGCCATTTAAATCTGAATCTTCAAAACGATCAGCTGCTTCTTCTTCTGAGAGATTCCTGTTATGAAAATATTCTATGAATTTGCTTATTTTGGTAAATTAATTACATTTTTTATTAATGCACAATTCTTGTAGAAAGTACTTAAAACTTGTATAAATTACTTGGAACCTACTTGAATGACCGCAGAATCCAAGCTTTCAGTTCATGTCTTTGTATATGTGAATCGCCATTTAAATCCATTTTCTTAAGCAATATAGCTAATCGTTTTTTAGATTCTTCTGGACTAAGGTGGTCAAATTCCTCAGCTTCTTTAGTACTCCCTAAAAATATTAACTAAATTTATAGATGCTTCATACACAAAGTTCCAAGTAGAAATAAATTTATTTCTACGACTTTGGAGCTTCGGTAAAAATATTAATATAATGGTCTACTTAAAATATATCCATTATTTACCTAATATAGCTTCATGATCAAATTCTGTATGATGTTCACCATTTTCTATATGATGTGCATCTCTAGGAATATAAGCACCATCACTAACTCTTTCTTTATTTATTGAATGGCTGTGGGAGCCTGTAGATGCTGGTCCCGAAATAACCAGGACACAAATGTTGGTTATAATTAAAAAACATATATTGAAATATATCATTTTGCTGTACTCTTTGTTGTCTCTTGTAACTGAAATAAAAATAAATGGTATGCTTTAAATTGTACAATTCTCTCAAACGCTTTATAAAAAATAACAAGTAAATACTTACATAACTAAAATATTAACAAAAATAGAAACATTTAAAATAGAAGATATATAACACTTATAAATAACAATTCTTTGAGGTCTAATATTTGTTCAATGAATTAACTTAAAGCTCACTGGTGCATCGGCTTTAAGCATGACAACAAATGCATTAAAATTTGAGTACGTAATAAACATGGATATGGCTATTTTTATAATAAAGCAAAATTTGAAATGCTTTTGCTTTTTATTAAACAATTTCAAATTAAGAGAAAATTGATTTTTAAGGGCAAACAATATCAATGAAGGGGGTTTTATGAGCAAGTACAAATATGATTAAATTAATGCATACATTTGTTTTGTATGGTTATAAAATATTTTTATAATGTTGAAAGTGATTCATTATTATAATTATAATTTTTTTTAAATTCAATTCATATTATTGATTTTATTGCAATTTAATTACAAACCAATAAAAAAAACTTCCAGATTTTTATCACACAAACATAATCATGATCATGATTACGAATATATAGTCCATGATTCCACCATCTTCGACAAATGTTCAAAAGCAAAACAGAGTGACATTTACTGATCATTGTAATTTCGAACTAATACAAAATATGAAATACTACAATTATGAATAAAATATATATTTGATGACGAAAGATTTTTTAGTGTCCATTTTTTATAAATGTGTAAATATTATGAATTGCGCATTTCTTTGAACCTTGTAACCGGTCGCAGTCGCAACTATATGAATTCTGAAGAAAACCGTTTGAAAACTTTTTTAATTGGCCAAAAAATGCACCAGTATCTTCTTCCAAAATTGCCAAAGCCGGATTTTTTTATACAGGCTGCTTTTTGGAAGTACAATGCCACTTTTGCAATAAAGTAATTAAATCTTGGTCCTATGCAGATCAGGTAAAGCTATAGAAATTACATTCAAAAGTTATGTTATTCAGAGTTTGCATGAGAATGAATTATGATTCAAATGTTAACCATTTTCAAAAATTAATTATATTTTAGGTAATGTTGAAACATAGAAAGTTAAATCCAGATTGTTCATTTGTAGTAGACCCATTGAATTCAGGAAATATACCATATAATCCCAGAATTCAGAAATCTTTGAATAAGGATAGTTCTGAAGAAGCAGAAAATTTACTAAATAATACATCAAATAAAATTATTATGAATGATGGAATAAATAGACTAAGAAGTTTTTTGAGCGATGGTATTGTTAGTGTTTGTTTGTGTATTTAATATCTGATTATCAATTTATACTTAAGTAACTTATACTTGTTAACAGTTCCTTTCAGTTCAGATGTACCATTTATCCATTAATGGATTTTATGCATTGGGATGTAAAGACAGTATTGTTTGTTCCAACTGTTCTTTTGGTCTTAAAGATTGGATTGGCAGTTTGAATCCTATAACTGAGCATAGTTTATGCAAACCAGAATGCTCAATGACACAGAAGAATTTTTTAATTTCAGAGGATGAGTTTTCAATAGATAAAAGTCCAGATGCTTTTGAAGAAGACCTCAGAGAGTTTCAAAAACGTTTCAATACCTTTACTGACTGGCCTCATGAAAGTCCAGATCCAAAATCTCTGAGTTTTGCTGGCTTATATTTTACTAATGAGGAAGATTTTGTAATTTAACTTACCAATTCTTAAAAGTTTTTCTATATACTTTTAAGTAGTTAATTTTATCTTTCAGGTAAGATGTTACTACTGCGACATAGGTCTGAGGCATTGGTTAAAAACTGATAATCCTCTTGTTGAACATGCACGTTCCTCACCAACTTGCAAATTCATTATATCTCTCACATCAGAATTTTTTGTTAAGATGTGTGTACAACATTTTGTAAGTATCAAAATTATTAGGATCTATATTGTGCAATTTCATTAAATAACTCTTTCTGTTAAAATATTTTTGAATTCACCAAATTAATTTTTAACATGTCCTCAGTATTCAGAAAATTTAATTCAATCTTTTTTACAATTTCAGCAAAATAATAGCTCTAATGTGAGCAAACTAGAAGCTGAAATTAGGGATCTGAGAGAATCTAAATTATGTAAAATTTGCTTAGATGAAGATATTGCTATTGCATTTGTACCTTGTGGCCATCTTTGTATGTAATAATATGATATTACTTATATGTTTGATAATTTGAAAACTTTAAAAATAATTTTTTTTTATCTATTTTAGTATCATGTCAACGATGTGCTGTAGGGTTAGACCATTGTCCGCTGTGCAGAGGACGTGTGTTTAGTACTGTAAGAACTTATTTGTCATAAAACTATTGTGGTCAAAGTAAGACATGTGATCATTTGAAGCATAAGAATAATAGATCATATATTATAATGTATATATATATATATATATATGAATATATTTTATTTTGACAAAACAAAAAATTGAGTAGAATTTAATATTATAGCATTAAGACTTGTGATCATTTAAATAGTAGGAATAAGTATATATTTTATTTTGATAATGCAAAAGCAGGGTAAAATTTCAATTATATTATTATAGTTGTAAATATTATTTTTATAATACAACTTCATAAAATGAAGAATTCCATTTTATGTTAATAAATACCTGCATTTAACTATTACCTTGAATCCATTGAATTACTGTTGCATATATTTAATTTAATACATATAAATAATTAGAAAATATAATACTTCCTAGCTACAGAAAAATAAACTGTAGTTTATTTGTTTGAAAAGTTTAAAATACTTTCAGTTTCTCTGTCTTGCTTCTTTCGGCCTGAAGTTGTTAACTAATTTTTAAATTAGGTCTGAAGTTGTTTAAATTAATTCATTGCTGGCAACACTGTTGGCTGACCTAAAACGCCATCAATCAAAGTGGGTTATTATTTGAGTAAATGCCAAATGCCAAAACTTTGAAACATTTAAAGTGAAATTTGCTTTTTGTTATAGTAATATTGATCTAAGTCCATTTTTATTTTTAAAGTACAAATGATTACAGTTTTCTTTTAAGTAAAGATACTGTAAATTACTGTATTTTATCATTTTTATAATTAATTTTATCTTTTACATTCGAAATGTGTGGTTAGTTTTATTAATAACTAAGTAGTTTAGTGAATTGTGAACCATCTGAATCCATTAAACAAATTATTTCTTACGTCAGAATGGTAATTCATTCTGAAACTGCAAAGCGCGAACACTCAGAAAATGAAGATGACAAAAGATTGAATTCCTCTGATCGTGAAAAGGATCACAAACGATTAAAATCAGATAAAGATGATGCACGAGACTCGCACAGGTCTGACCGTAGAAGAAATAGGTCTCCAAATGAAAGTAGATATCACAGAAGAGATAGATCACAAGATAGAGATCATAGGAGAGACAGGTCATCAAAAGTAAGAAGAAGTAGATCACCCGGTGACAAAAGAAAACGATCACCTAATAATAATAGAAATAAATCTCCAAATGAAAACAGAAATAAATTATCTGATAAGAACAAAGGCAACAGAAGCAATTCGTCTGATGATAATAGAAGCAAAAGAAGAGATGAATCAACAGATCAAGATCAAGAAAATCAAGACAGGAAAAGGAATTATAGTGAAAATAAAGAAAGAAGTAGGAATGAAGCGCTAGATGAAGATCCAGACAAAAAAAATAATGATTCACCTAGCAGAAATAAGCAGCATAAATCACCTCCCAGAAGAAGGAGGTCAAGATCACAGGATCGAAGGCGACGATCACCAAGATCTCCTAAATCCTCTTATTCAAGAAATCATAGATCGAGAGATAGTTCTCAAGATCCACCTCAAAGTAGATATTGGGACATGAAGAAAGGGGATGATGCCAAAGAAAAAAGCCAATATTGGAACAAATATCCTAGAGATGAAAATGTGGGAAAACGTTATTATGGGGAAAATACAACAGACAATAAGAAAGATGATCAAAATGAGCCTGAAGCAGAAAAAAAAACAAAAAAGAAAAATATGGATCTACTCACAACAAGAACTGGTGGTGCTTATATACCTCCGGCAAGGCTAAGAATGATGCAAGAAGAAATTACTGATAAGTCATCAATTGCATATCAGCGTATTTCTTGGGAGGCTTTAAAAAAATCTATTCATGGATTTATCAATAAAGTCAATACAGGCAATATTGCAATAATTACTAGAGAAATGTTTAAAGAAAATATCATCAGGGCTCGAGGTTTGTTATGCAGGTCTTTGATGCAAGCACAGGCTGCTTCTCCAACATTTACAAATGTATATGCAGCCTTAGTATCCGTTATCAATTGTAAATTTCCATCAATTGGAGAACTGTTATTGAAGAGACTTATAAAACAATTCAAGAATAGTTTCAGAAGGAATAATAAACCGAATTGCATTTCTTCTGTAACTTTTATAGCTCATTTAGTTAATCAAAAAGTAGCTCATGAAATTATTGGTTTGGAAATTTTGAGCTTGTTGATTGAATCATCGACAAATGATTCAATTGAAGTGGCAATTGAATTTTTGAAACAATCCGGACAAAAATTGACCGAGGTAAGTAATTTATATCAAATTATCTTGTATGATCTAAAATTGATATTTTTGGATAATTAGATATTAACTATCCCAATATTAAATATTTTTAGGTATCTTCAAAAGGATTGAATGCTATATTTGATTTGTTAAGAAATATTCTTCACGAAGGTCATTTGGAGAAAAGAGTACAATACATGATAGAAGTAATGTTTCAAATGCGTAAGGATGGTTTCAAAGATAATCCTGCTATAATTGAGGAGTTGGAACTAGTAGAAGATGAAGATCAAATTACTCATCTTCTAACTCTAGATGAGGTAATGGATTCACAGGACATCTTGAGTGAGTTATAAAATAGATTTTTTTTTATTTATAATCATATATAATATTTAGTTCTGCAGTTTTGTGCATATATTTTACCTGCCAAAGACAATAAATTCATAATAATTTACACTATCTATTATTTTACAGATGTTTTTAAAGCTGATCCAGAATTTGAAGAAAATGAGGCAAAGTATAAAAGTCTTATGAAGGAAATATTGGACAGTGATGCAGATGATGAGGATTCAGATGGCTCAGATGATGGAAGTGATTCTTCTTCTTCTGAAGGTGAAGAAAATGAAGAGAAATCTCAAACAATTGTTGACAATACAGAGACAAATCTTGTTGCACTTCGTAGAACTATATACCTGACTATACATTCTAGTTTAGATTATGAGGAATGTGCTCATAAATTGATGAAAATGCAATTGAAGAAAAATCAAGAACCTGAATTATGTCACATGTTTTTAGATTGTTGTGCAGAACAGAGAACTTATGAAAAATTTTATGGACTTTTAGCACAGAGGTAAGCTCATTACAACATACATTTTGTCAATATAATACTAGGGTAGTGTAATTTATGTAAAATTTCTATTATAGATTTTGTATGCTGAATAAAATTTATGTCACTCTGTTCGAGCAAATATTTGCTGATACTTATGGAACTACACATCGTTTGGATACAAATCGTCTGAGAAATGTTGGTAAATTTTTTGCACATTTATTATTCACTGATGCAATTAGTTGGGAAGTATTAGAGGCAGTAAAACTGAATGAAGATGACACCACAAGCTCTAGCAGGATATTTATAAAAATTTTATTTCAAGAGCTGGTAGAATATTTGGGTTTGGCAAAACTGAATGAAAGACTGAAAGATATGTAAGTTGAAATAAAACTTATATACTTGAAACGAATAATAATGATAGTTATCTAATAGAATAGAATATCCATATTTGATTTATTCGCTTATTATTGTTTTATTAGAAAAATTACAGTCAACTATAAAATTATCACTTTATACTTTTAGAACTCTACAAGAAGCATTTGCTGGACTATTTCCAAGAAATAATCCACGAGATACTAGATTTGCCATAAATTTCTTCACTTCTATTGGATTAGGAGGTTTAACTGATGATCTTCGAGAGCATTTGAAAGTTCTATCAAAGGTTGGTTATTTTGTAATTTTTGAATATTTTGAATATATTAGAAACTTAATTTGACTCAATATTTATAATTTTATTGTGGCTGAATTTTGATTGCTATGTTGCGCATTTTAATGAAAATATTAATTAAATCTTTACTATAATAATAACTTTTTGTTGTTAACACAATAATACTTGATAAATCTTCATTAAATCTTAATTTTTATGGAAAAACATGTTTAGATAGCTAGTAGATGGTAATAAAGTTTAATAAATCAATCTGATCTACAAAAATCTACATCTTTGCCATTTGTAATGAAAACAAATTGTCATTGTTATTTAACAAAAATAGTGATATTAAAAAGGATTGTTTGAAAAGCGCAGAGATCTTTTACAATTAAATTATTTCACACAATAATTTTCTTAATTATAATAATAGTCATTGGTAAAATAGTAAGTGGAGATAACCTTAATTTTCGTGTTGAATATTTGACGTTTCCACGTATTTTTCGAACGTGAATATTCGCAAAAACAAGTAAACCGAAATTATTTTGAAAGGCTACCTACGCAGACTTTATGGTATTCTTTTAATTGTACATAAATATACTAACGCGCATAAGTTTTTCGCACTTCATTTGCCGATTTTATAAATATACTTAAATGCATAGTCTAATCAATTATGATTGTTCTGTATAAATAATAGTCTAATTAAATTATCCCTTTTTGAAGGCGCCGCCTCCTCAAGTACCTACATTGCATCATAAGTCTTCTTCATCAAGTTCAGATAGTTCAAGTTCCTCCAGTTCATCGAGTTCGAGTTCGAGTAGTGATTCTGATAGTAGTACAAGTTCAAGCACTTCTTCTAGCTCTGCATCAGGAAGTAAAAGAGAAAAGTCCAAAAAGCATTCTAAAAGCAAAAAAAGTAAAGACAAATCAAAATCAAGGAAACATAAGAAAGAAAGAGAGGCTTCTAGTTCAGCAAAAGAATCAAGTAAAAAGCATTCAAAAAAATCTAAGAAGAGGAAAGAATATGAGGAGGAGGGATATGAAAAAGAGCATGAAAGTAATGCAGAAAAATCTCATGATCATCATCATCATCGACACCATCATCATCACAGGTCGAGACATGAAAGAACACATGAAAAAGAATGAATGATTGTTATATTGTTTAATAAGAAATATGTTTGTACATTTTACAAATAAAAAATAATTAAGTTTAAAATTGATTTCAGTCAAATGTTATACTTTATGTATATATATAGATAAAATGGAGTGATGAAGCAACAAATAAAGCAGAACTCAAAGAATAGTATTGTGGAAACAGATATAATGGATATGATTGTCGAAATAGAGCTCTGCATAACATCAATGTAAGGAAAATAAAACTGAATGTACAAGAATGAAGGAGCTGATGATAGAAGCATTTCTTCTTACATCATGCAAGAAGAGAAACTACTGGAATTTGATAATAACAGGACAAAACAAGAATAAATGTTATACTTGTTTATCTATGAATGTATGTATGGAAGCAGAAGCTTTAGAAGTAAACAGTGAACAAGGCACTAGACAATAATATAATGAATATAATATATTCATCAGGTTAGGCCAATTCAGAGAACGCAGAAATGTGCCAATTAACCATAGATTTTTCCATAAAATTTGAGTTTGGTGCAAATTCAATTTACATTAAAATTTTAAATTTAATGTCAGTTATTCTCTCTATGCTCTTGCTAAGCATATTGACTCTTCTAAGTCAGGAGTCCCAACTATAAATCTCTTTGTTTATCAGCTGTCAGTATTTGATTTGTCTTGTCTTAAACGTAACCTCAAATTTAATTGTTGCGTTATTTAATTCTATTCTTTATGTTGAATAAGAAAAATGTCTAATTCCCATTTATTTTTGAAGTCTGGCTTTCCTCGAGCTCCTTTGCAGAATGGGGTTGGCCGTTATGTTTGTCAACTACAACGACTTACACTCAAATTTTGTAAAAGCCATGGCAATAGTAGAGGTATGAGGGATTTTATAGAGAGTGACTTAGTCGATTTCGCAAAGAACAATCCAGGAATTGTTGTTTATTTAAAACCTAGAAGACATCGATCAGCGGTAATGACTGCTGAATATTTGAATGGAGATAGGCAATGGGTGTCTTGTAAGGATTATAATAGAGATGAAATAATAAAGTGGATCAACTTATTGAAATCACAAAATGGTAACTCTCAAGCTTTACGATATAGAAAAAGATGGCATACTGATTATCCTTCAATACAAGGACCATGGACACCATTTACTCTTCGTAATCCAGAATTAAATCAGACTGTATTTCCAAATGAAAAACTTTCTACTCCGTTAGAACTTCAACCAACAGCAACTGAACAATTAATTGAAATGTTTAAAAAACAACAATTGTCAGAACCTTCTTTACAAGAGAATAAGCCAGAGTAAATTGTAAATTTAATTGCAAAATAGTTCAGGAAATGTAGCATAAATTTATTTATAAAAAATTAAATATAAAGTTCTTAAACTAATGTGTTTTTGTTATTATTATCAACTTCAATTGCCAAATATATAACTGAATCATAAAGTTTTTAAACAACCTGCAATGAAACTCATTAATAACAAATGAAGATGATATCTACAAGCATCTACAACTCACAAATAACTATAAATGGATTTTAAAAGATGATTCAATAATTAAGTTCATTACTAAATATAAGATATTTATCAAAGTTTGTCAAAAATATTTTGTATATACTTTCTTGAATATCCACAGTGATAAGGCTGGATTTGTGCTGCCTGGTAGATTTTTTCTTGAAAAAGTGATATTACTCCTATTATTTGTATTTGTATGAAAGTGCTTTATATTATTTTAATGATTATAAGTAATAGTATGTATGGAATATTATATAATTGTGTATATCGATATAATTGTTGTCCTCAATCAAAAATATTTTTATTTTTGTTGTATTACAACTGAAAAGGCGCTTCATATGACAAAGTTTTTGCCGTTTGAATTTCGCGCTCTAAATTATACTAATGATTTATGCTTATTTATCTATGGCTGGGCGAATAAAAGTTTCCATGTTCAGTGATACCAAACATTTTATATTATATTTTTAACTACTAATTTAATATACATTCTCTAAATATGTTCTTATATATTAAATACGTAAATATCTCCTAACTCAGGAGCAGGAGTTCTTTAAGCATAAAATGGCTTACTCATAAATGTTTTCTTATTCCAATGAGCCAAAAGTGTTTATTCGTAAGATAGTTACTTTACTGATTGAGAACTTTTGGTCACGTGTTTCAAAATTTACATTTAAATGACATTAATGTTTTGTAAGGTCAATTAGCGGTCAGTTATAGTGAAAACAGTTGGATTTGAGTTACTGCAGCGATTTTTATATTAATTTTCTGAATAAATATAATCTCATTGAAAATGTTTTCTAAACTTGCTCATCCTAAGGTAAATATTGACATAATTTTTACTAATGCTTAACTAACATAAATACATTATCAAATGACCGCAGGGTTATGTATTGTTCTTTATTAGAATTAAAGTATCTTTATTAAAATTTAATATAAATATATTATTGCACATTATTATAGGTTGCTTTGCAATACATTCGCAATGCTAGTACTAAGCCGCAGTTGAACGAAGTTTTTATCGTTTCTGCGACTAGGACTCCAATTGGATCTTTCAGAGGAACGTTGTCATCTTTATCGGCTACACAACTAGGAGCTGTTGCCATTGAAAGTGCAGTTGAAAGAGCCGGTGTTGCTAAAGAAGATATTAAAGAAGTAAGTTAAGGAACACATGGATAATTCAACAGCCTCAAATGTAAAATAAATTACATCAAAGTTCTTTACTTATTTTATAATGGTATTCAAATATGTTCATTATCTATTAGGCGCAGTTTGTATTTCTAGTATCAATTTGATTTTTTTAGGTTTATATGGGAAATGTTTGTTCTGCAGGTTTGGGTCAAGCACCTGCAAGACAAGCAACAATTTTTGCTGGTTTACCACAATCAACAATATGCACAACTGTGAATAAAGTATGTTCCTCTGGAATGAAGTCAATCATGTTGGCTTCGCAAGGTTTAATGTGTGGGCATCAAACTGTTGCTATTGCTGGTAATTATAATAGTTAATATATATATCATAAGTAGTTCATTAGTAGCTATTTTATTTGTTTATATCTTATGCATTTTAGGTGGTATGGAATCTATGTCGAATGTTCCTTACTATATGAATAGAGGTGATACCCCTTATGGCGGTGTGAAAATGCAGGATGGTATTGTGTCTGATGGACTTACTGATGTTTATAATAAATTTCACATGGGAAACTGTGCTGAGAATACAGCAAAGAAATTAGGTATTGATCGCAAAGCTCAAGACGAATATGCAATTCAAAGTTATAAACGTAGTGCAGCGGCTTGGGATGCTAAAGTTTTTGATGCTGAAATAGTTCCTGTTAAAGTTCCTCAAAGGAAGGGAAAACCAGACCTGGTAGTAGCAACTGATGAGGAATATAAAAGAGTCAACTTCGACAAATTTGGAAATTTAGCTACAGTTTTTCAAAAAGAAGGTGGCACTGTTACAGCAGGTAATGCTTCAACTTTAAATGATGGTGCTGCTGCCATGGTTTTAATGACTGAGGATGAATTGAAACGTTTAAATGTCAAGCCTCTAGCAAAGATTGTTGGTTTTCAAGATGCTGAAACCGATCCAATTGATTTTCCAATTGCACCTGCTTTAGCCATTCGAAAGTTATTGGAAAGATTTGGTGTAAACAAAAATGATGTTGCACTCTGGGAGATCAATGAAGCTTTCAGTGTAGTAGTATTAGCTAACCAGAAAATGTTAGATGTCGATCCAGCAAAAGTCAATGTACATGGAGGTGCTGTTAGTTTAGGACATCCAATTGGAATGTCTGGTAATAGAATTGCAGTTCATTTAGTACACAATTTGAAACCTGGTCAATTTGGAGTTGCCGGAATTTGTAATGGTGGAGGTGGCGCATCAACTATTCTGTTGCAAAAATTGTAAATATTTTCATTAAATTTACAGATGTGTGCAATAAATCATTAATTACTTATTTAAAATATCTACTCGTAAAATATTGAAGCAAACAAAACATATTTTACACTTATAGTATAACTTTGTAAGTGTAATCTAATAATGCTTAATTAATCTTTGAGATAAATAATATTTTATCTTGAAGTAAAGATTTCTGTAAAAATTCAGTGATAAATTTAATAATTTGATAATGCCAAGCTCTGCCAATCTAGTTTTTATACATGTTGAAATTTTTGTTATAAGATTTTATATAAGATATAAGATGTAAATAAATTGTTATGAGTAGTTTTTTTTGTTGTGATTTCCAATCATTCTCATCTTCATCATATTAAAATTGAACCATCTTTATCATTACAATTTAAATTTAAATAACTTTTGGTCATAATACTAAAAAAATCAAACTGTTTGTTTTATCCCTGCATTTTTTCACAGTTTGAGTTAGAAAATTTATGTTTTATATATCAGATTTTTAGACTTTGTGTGATTGAATCTATTTACTAAACTTAATAAAATCGCCTTTGCAATTACTGTGTCCTAAGATTGATGTTTTATTTTAATTTCTTTCTATAAAAATAATTATTTTTCATTAAACTTCTCCTGTATTATCCTAAACTAATAGTATCAAATTAATATTATACGTTATTATTGCAGAAATCATTCGCCAATATCCCGGCCACCAACATTAACATTGTACACCAGACATCCTTGTCCAATGTGCGATGACCTCAAGTACGAACTGGAAGAATATTTTAAAGGACGATACAATTTGGTAGAAGTCGATATCGCCCACAAAGAAAATTTGAGGTGGTTGCGATTATATCGATACGAAATTCCAGTCCTGTTTCTGGAAGGCCAATATTTATGCAAACACCGATTGGATAAGGATCAATTGGAAAAAAGGCTACGAGAGTTAGAGAATTTAGAGTAATAAATTTATTGAGTTTATAATGCTGGATGAGATAAGACTGATTAATTAATTTTAAATATTACAAATTTGTAGTGGTCAACATAAATAAATAAACATAAATAGTGATCAATCAAAATAGTATATATATATAATAAAATATATTTTATTACGAACAGCGCGGAAAAATCGATTGTGGGTGTGGGTGTTTTGTTGTCAAACAAAGTCGTGCCATGGAGACGCTGGCAAATAATTAAGGTATATCAGAAAATGTGTAAACATATAATACCATGTTTGATGGTAATTCTATAATTTTAATTATATATAATATAAATGTATCTGTTGTGTTAAATCTACAAGTATGAACAACACAAGTACAAAAACTTTATAATCATGCATGTAAGTTTGAAATAACCACGAGAGAAAAGGTTTAATTAATATATTTGGTATCATTAAAACAAATTATAAAATACTCTAAATATTGGTTCGGTTCTGGTGCTGGTGCTAGTACAATTCTAGTGCTCTTGTTAAATAATAAAACAAAAGTTCAGTATGTCATCCAGTTGGTTGGAAGTCCCAAGGGATGAAAGATCAAGTCTGCACTCACCTGCATCCTGCATGGTTCTTGCAGATCTTATAGGAGATGGTGACAATAAATTGGTGGCTGCTCACGTTGACTCTTATATTGGAACCAGCAAAGTCAAACTTAGAGTAAGTGGGGAAAAAATGATCAAATAAGCTTATGTTTTATTAAACACTTGTCTTATTAAAAATGCAAATCAATTTTATAAAATTTCTGTATTAGTACTAAAAATTAATTTTTTTAGTTATTTTTCTTTTAATATATACTACATAATCTTGCATGGAATGTACTGTATAATCTTGTATAGTTTCGAAACTGTTCAATAATACTTAAATTTTTTTATTTATGTTTTTTAAATAAATTATTTTTTATAGGCATTTAAAGGCCGCACTCAAATTCAAGAAACTGTTTTACCAGGAATTCCTTCTGCTATAGTAAAATTACATTTAGAAGATTCTGATGCCGAAGGTAATTATTTACAAGAATACTTAAAGAAATTTATTTATTTTTTCTTGAATTATATTTGTATTTGCAGCTATAGCAGTATCTTGTGGATGTGACATCCTATTATATCGCAATTTCAAACCTTACTTTAAGTTTACCTTACCTCCTTTGGAGGTTTTACCTTTGGAAATTGAAATATGGCGAAAAGTGAGTATTACACAACTTTATTTATCATTCTGAAATATATTTTTATTTATTTATATACAGTTTGAAGCTGGTGAATCCGATGTTTTCGCATTTTTGGAATCATTAAGAGAAGTTCCATTTTCTGAATTAACTATTAGAACTCAGAATTTACTGGCACTGTCCGAGGAAAACAGACCGGTTCGTAATTTCATGGACAATGTTTCATAGTTTAGTGATCGCAATAAATATCAATTTAGTGAAGTAGTTATTTTAATTATTACTTCATTAGGATTTTATAGCAAAGCATCTTCAGGAAGACTCTGTACGTCGTAGCGCGGTTATGTGTATGGCCCCCTTGAGCAGAAATGCTGCAAAAGAACGTGCTGCTGATTGCCTGAGTCTGGTCACTCAGCACGGGGAACTTATGATACTCGATTCACAAGCGTTCACTATAATACACCAAGTTAAAATAAAAAAAATTAATTTTAATACTATTGAAATAATTTAATAATATTGAAAACCGTTGTTTTTTTAGGCTCGTATAAGTTCTTCAAAATATACTCCTACTTTGATGTCGATGATAGGATCTTACGATGTGGAATATCGGTGCTTGGTAGCTTGCAGGTATACAGAAAAATATAATATATATATGTATATATATATATATATATATATATATATATAAATTATTTACAAACCAGGGAGAAGACGGTCTGTGTTTTGCGCAAAGGCTGGTTAGAAGGCCGCACTCTCATTCGTCTTGATGTGCCAATTGTTGGTTTAGAAATTAATGCACAAGATCAATCTGCAATACTTGTATTAATGGATAAAACAATATCTTGTTATTCTAGAAAGGTAATAAAAATAATAGAAAATTAATCTAATTCTAAAATCATTCCAAGTGGGTTTTCTTTATTGTTTTTAAATCAATATTTTTCATGATTTCGTAAATTTAAAATACTATCTCTTTAGGAACCTTTAATCTTTTTTTGTGCAGGGTAGACGCATGTGGACGGTCACGTTGCCGGCTGCTCCTACTGCTTTCTGCCAAGCTGTCCTCCCTCATTTGGGAATGTCTTTGGCAATTGTTTCTATGCTAGGAGGTGAAATTCATTGCTATAAAGGCAGGCATTTGGTGGACATATTTAACATTACAGGTTGGAATTTAATTAATTGCCTTTTATTGCATGCTTGGAGCTATTTTAATTTGATTAAATTTTATTGCAGATACCGTATCGGCTGTTACTTTTGGAAGTCTCGGTCAGGAGGAACATGTACTCATAATTTCCACAAATGGTAAAATATTCTATATCATCAAAAATTATGATTCAGTTATAAATAGTATTGATAAATAATTTTTATATTACAATACAATAAAATAATTTACAGATGGCTCTTTGATCATGAAAATTTTAAAAAGAACAGCTAGATTTGCTGTCACAAAATCAGCGTCAATGGAATCCATAAATTCTCAGGCACCTCCACTTCAGCTGCCAAAGAAAACTAAGCTTTTTGTAGAACATAGCATCAGAGAAAGAGAACAAGCAATAGGTGAGTTTTGTAAACAAAGTATGACAACAATAATCATTTAAATTTTTGTTTTTAGAAATGCATCAGATTTTCCAACAAGAACTTTGGCGAATGCGTCTTAATGTAGCTCGAACCACTGTTGATACTTTGCAGTCAGCAGACACTTCTGTTGCTCTAGCCAATGCTGCTCCAGTCAAACTTGCAGCTCAGGTAGATAATAGATACATTTCGAATTTAATTAATACATATTTAACATATTTTGAATTTTATAACAAGCTCGTATCAATCTTGCATTAGAGCAATGAAAGATCTAGGACATAAATATGCAAACGATACCATTTTTTTGCTATTTATTTATTAAATATTTAAAAGTAATTTTATCATTTACTACAATAATCTAAGTAATATCAACAGGTTTGCTGAATTTTATATATTATAATTTTCAGGTTCTTGGTTTAGGACCCACTTTTCGCCTGGCACTCCAATTGGAAAACATGTCTCAACTGACAAGAATCACTGATTTATTTATTCTCATACATTGCGATCATAATTTGTACATAGCTAAGGATTCTTATATGAAGGTTTGTTTAAAAACAATTTTATCATCAAAGTTCTTAGTTAGAAAATCTGTTTAAAAGTAATATTTCTTTTATCCAGATTCCTCTTCTTGTGCCTGGTGTGAACTATCATTTGGAAACCCATATTCGTGCTGTACAACCAGATAATCCAGAACAACTTTCGGAGGAATATGATGATAATTCTTACAGTATCAGAGTAATTGTTCTGCGTGAAGGACATTGTGCTCCTCTTATTGCTGCTATTGTTCAAATGCCACCAGCAGAAGTGTAAGTATTATAAATTCTTTTATTTCGTATATATTTTTAAAATTTAAATTTTTGAATGAACTTGAACTTTAATATTTGAAATACAACACATTGCTACTTACTTATCCTCGTATCAACATTGTTAGCTTTTTTGCAATATCAGTATTATTAACTTCTCGTAGGGTAAGTTATAGTAATCGCAAAAAAATCGAAAATGAAAATTTTTATATATCTCTACGTTTCAAAGGTTTCTGAACATTTTGGCATACCTTAGAAAAAATTGATGTATGTGTGTGTGTTCGGACGATTTTGGGAACACCGATCAATCGATTTGAATAATTCAAAGAACATTCGATTCGTATTGATAAGGAGACGTGCTGATTAGTTTTTGGCGAAGGCAGGTCTAGCCGTTCCGAAGATACGGGGCAAAAAGTACCAAAAACGGTAATTCAGTTTTTAAGAAAACTAAGCGCCCAATTTTAATAATTCAACAAACATATTTTACTTGTATTTACAAGACGAAGAATTTATTAAAATTTTAGGAAGGCAGGTCCAGCGGTAATGGACTATCAATAAAAATAAGTTTAAAAAACGTCATTTGGCGGTCAAAAATGTTCATTGGACATATGTACATCAAATTATCAGATATTTTATAGAGATTTTAATAATGTGTACATATTTTGAGTAAATTTTTTTGAGTTTCGTACCAAGATTTTTGATTACAGTATAGGAAGTTCCCGCATTTGCTGTAAGGCACGATGCCATGCACCCCATTAGTATTATATAAATAGTCTGAACATAAAAAGAGTGGTTGACCACTGGGTTGCCCTTTCGAGAGAAAATTCTAGATGATGTACGATGGCAAACACAGCTCATAGAACACATAGTTCTGATAGCTGTTGAAAAATATACATCTATATATCATATAAGCACAATGGTAGTCGTATTGATAAGAATCAGAGGGTATCCGTCCGGTGTTTTATCCTGTGTATCAAATTTGCAATATCGTCCATATGAATATATTGTCCGCACGCACCGCTGATGCCGCAACGGGCAACAAAACGTACATCTCGCCGTTAACAAGCAGACCGTGTCCACTTAACTTTTTAATACTCGAGAACGTATTAGGTGATTTATTTTTACCGTCTCAGGTATTACATGCTTATTACGGTGTAGCACACCAGGTAAGAGATAATAAGTTGGTCATGTTATAAAACCAAACGAGCTATTTTGAATTGATCGACTACGTTGAAGTCATATTTCTAAAATTAATTTTTCAGACGATAGACACATGAGTAAGGTCAGTCAATATATCTAACATCTGCAGGATGTCGTTTTTAGGAAAGAAATTGCCATGAAATGTTCAACTTTTAAACTATTTATATATAAGGGGGCGTCCATTAATCACGTGAGCGAGATTTTAAAAAAAATTGCACCCACCCCCTCCCCCTTGGTGATACATGGTGAAATTCAAAATTAATCCCCACCCCCACCAAACATCACGTGTATTTTTAGTTACGTGATAAAACTGTAAGATTTTTTTTTTTTTTGAAAATGTTTTTTTTTTAAAAAAGAAATAGTTAAAAAATAATTACACGTGATATCTTACTATACCCCACCCTATCCCGCATGGTATTTCGTGATTTTTTGTCAAACCCCCCCTCCCTCTAAAAACCTCACGTAATTTAGGCCCCCTAAAGAGCTCATTTTCAAAAATTTCTGTTCCTGACTATTATATCATCATATTTATTTATCCTAATTTCAAATTTATTCTTCTCTTCTTCAGTGAACCAGATTTCACGTGAGGGTTGATTAAATACCTTGTTAGCACCATATAATCTATATTCTTTCATTTTTTTTTAGATTTTTTTTATTTTACCTAGTGTTGTGTCTATGAATTTTTTTATTTACGGCTATTGCTGTATACGTTTTCATTCTCTTATGATTAATTATATGTGTTAATTTGCTCTTTTCTAGATTTTTCTTAATAATTTTTTAAAAAACACCATAATTCAAAAATTAAGTTAATAATAATCTATTAATTATAATGATATAATTTTTTCACTTTTAATTTTACTTTTTATTTAAGTAACTTTTGAAAACATAACAATTGAAAAATTAAGTGATTAAAAATATAATAATCTATTAATTACAATAATATAATTTTTTTTTCTTTTCTAACTTCTGCACCTATACCATTATAACATCAGCAAATTGGTAGTAAGTAGTTTATCTAAATCGAATGCCAATCCAGTGATTAGATTCCCGGTTATAAATAATATAATAATAATTAATTAATAATTTACAAGTGATTCTACAAATGTTTTGAATAAGATTTTTACCTAACTTTATTATAATTTTCTAAAAAAACGCAATTGAAATCTGATATCTAACTCCCACTAGTTGTTTTCGATAGAACGTCGCAATAATGACGGCACTTGCAGTCTCGTGCCTCTAATAACAATAATAAAATTGTAGTGAATCAGCCAGGTGCACCTATTATATTTTTCATGTGCATAGGGGAGAATTGGATCCTTCGTACTACTTATAGAATATATAAAAATATATTCAGCAATTATCATTAAGATCGGGTTACAGATGAGTAAATTGTGTGAATGATTTTAATGCGTTTAAAAACGATAATGCTCTTTGTTTTGGTATTTCAAACAAACTAGCTTATACGCACATAAAATTTAATTTTTGTCATAAAACGGAGCGTTCCCATCTTATCAATAGATTTCCATCACAGACAATGTCCAAGTTTGACTAAGAATACGTAACTGTATCATCACACATTTTGTAGTGTTGTACTTTGACAGTGAAAATGATGATGTAAATATAAGCAAAATATAGTTTAGTGTTTATAATTTTGCGTATATGCATTTTTTTTTATTTATTTTACATGGCTGTGGATCTTGCGATCATTACGCCAATTATAATTTTACATATATTGCGTGTGATATAAGATAATAGATATCTTTGAAAATTTGAATAAAATTAAACGGCCATAAGTTTGTTAAAAATACCATGGATAAATATCTTTGAAAATTTGGATAATATAAAACGACCAAAACTTTGTTAAAAAAGACATGGATATATTTTTGAAAATTTGAATAATATAAAACGGCCAAAACTTTGTTAAAAAATACCATAATAGGATCTTTGAAAATTTGAATAATATAAAATGGCAAAAACTTTGTTAAAAATACCATAATAGGATCTTTGAAAATTTGAATAATATAAAATGGCAAAAACTTTGTTAAAAAAAATCTGTGGATAGATATCTTTAAATATTTCATAAATACAAAACCGCAAAAACTTTGTTAATTTTTTTTTTTCAATTTGAAAATTTGCCTTATTTGACTTAAATACATACATTGATTTTTACATAAAGATACAAATTGTATACACCTATTCTGGGAATATCATTATACTATCATATAATATAATATTGTTTGCATATATATATTTGTTTCAATTAACTCATATAAGTATGAAAAGAGCTCTTAAAACATACTATGTTCTTACAACTAGTTAACAAAAGATAATAAAAATATATATTTACGATTCAAAAAAAAAAAAAAAAAACTAAATAACAATGTACAAACTTAGTATATAAAAAATTTATAAAATTTGTTCAGTTATATTTGCTATGGTCGTATTTTCATGTGTTCTACAATTAGATTGAAAATTTGTTAAAAAACTTTGTTAAAAAAATCCGTGGATAGATAGATATCTTTGAAAATTTGAAAAAAATAAAACGGCCAAACCTTTGTTAAAAAGTCTATGGATCTTTGTTAAAAATTCCATATCTTTGAAAATTTGAATGATATAAAATGTGTAAAATGTTTGCATGGGAAAAACAACGATTTTACCGAAAAAGAACAAAAAAAGTGCACATTTTATTTAATTTTTATATTTTTTTAAAAAGGTGGTGAATGAATAATTTAATTCAATTATTATATATTACTTTTAATTTAAATCAATTTTTTTGTTAAAAATATTCACTTTTTCCAATGCCCTCCAAACAATTTTTTTACTGTGGTCTACCAACCCACACTCTGGTTGGCACACGCGGTCCTTCTCAATTTTGATTTTAAGCACTTCTTGCATCAGACGTTTTTCTTAAGGAATTCCACTTAATTATAAGTCCACAATTTTTTTTTATTTCCATTTTCCCCTAAGATGTACAAACGTACGATACCTACTCATTCTATATACGGAATCGTGCGGCCGCTCATCGGATTCATCGTCCGTGACACGTGCGTTATGCACCCGTGCGTTTCCGGTTCGTTTAGCAGCACCGACAGGAAACATATAGGCACCGCACCAGGACGGTCGGCACCATATTGTTCCTACTGCCGTATGTCTTCTTGAAACCGCACATTTCATCCATACTCTGTTAGTCATTACCCATAGAACGAATCGCATTGTGAATGAATCTATTTTCTTGGTTAGTTTGTGATTGTGACACCGAATTTCCAGTTTTGTGTTTGTTTTATTTTCAGTTATTTCTAAACTGTTGGTGAACAGTTGTGCAATTATTGGAACGTGTTTGAAGATGTTGAAGAAAATACGAGCCATCAAGCTGTTCAAAGGTAATGGAAATAATATTTAAATATGTTGTGTTGATGATAATGATGATAATTTAATAAACGTTACGTTGAAAATTGAAAAATGTTTAATTTAATTGAAAATTTTATTTTATTTGACTTGCGATTTTTCGACCATCTAACCAGTTACATTACATATATTTATCAACTTCATGGATTCATTAATTAATCTCATTATTTGCGAATAATTTTGTATATTTCATCATTATCACTGAATACTTGCAAATTTATTAGGAATAACAATACCTTTTTCTGAATTTTTTTGTACATTATTTGCATTTGTATGTCATAGATTTAGCATTCCCCAAAAACATGGCCTATTGTTTTTCTGTTCATTTACCACATATGATTTTGTGATCCAAGGATGATATCGGCTGTAGCTAATTAAATTTATATGCGAATTATTTGTTTATTCCATTAGTTATAAATCAAATATTCATTTTATTGTTTTTATAAAAAACGACAGTAATAACAAGTATCTGCATTTAATTTTTGTTACATCAAGTGAAATATTAATAAAAATTTGACCACGTCGTTATAATCTAACTTAAAAATCTGGCTGGCGGCAAATTTATTAATGTAATACATTTTAACACTTTGGGGGCGGCTGTCCACCTCAGTGGACAAACAAACTCTGTCTATTTTATAAACAAAAGCTATTTTATAAACAAATACTCAGTTTGCATCGAAAAGTTGAATAAATTACATATAGCAGTGATAAACAGTGTTCTATTTTGAAAATAATTTGAAGTTATTTGAAATCGGTTATGTAGTTGAAATCGGTGCCGTCCCGTAAGTGTTAATAATGTATTAAATACAAATAATATTTTAGATAGTGCCTTGTACTAAAAATTCTCAGTATCCATACCGCTTATATAACTACAAAAATTGATTATAAACATTTGTACAATAGCAAAAATGGACATCGAAATCGTGCATATGTGTCCAATTACTTTTCGATAAAATGAATAGAATATCGCAATCGATTTTATTTTTAATAAGATAACATAAGCACGCAATTTTTCTGTTTACTACACCGTTAGTATCATGATACATTTGCTACTTTAATATTTCATGTATATATAAATGAATAAAAAAATTGCAGAATTGTGATAATATTTTTATCATTACGTAAATAATTTGTAATTTATTCTGCATAAATATTTTCCATCCTAATCATTTTTGGTTATGGAATATCTTTACTAATTATAAGCACACTTACTGCTATTATGATTTTGATTGTGTAATATTGTTTTATTTTCACTTCTATTTCTATATATATTTATTCAATTTGAATACTGAATAATCATATAGGTTTTTTTAAAAAAAACATTTAATTCATTTTATTATTTCATGATTTATGTTTTGATTAATTGGGTAGCAGATTTATATAACTAATGCTAAAAGTCACTGTCGTAAGATTGTTTTTGTTTGAATTCATAATTAATATTATAATAATAGAATTATTGTGTATCTTAAACTTACATAATTCACTTTAATCATACTATTGATTTCATATCAAAATGGGTTAAGAATTTTTAAAGTAATTATCAGATGCATAATTATTGTATTTATGCTACATTACCATTATAATGGATACAAGGTGATACAGTGGCGATATTTATTTGTTTTTTAAATTATTATTATTATGTTTTTTAAATTATTATTATGCAGATATTGATTATCAGGGTGGAGCAGCTGGTAAAATTTCTATAATAAAATTTTATAAGTAAATACTTAAGTAGTGGGTACCTGTATATTCTATACTTATATAATTCGATGGGGCTATAACTGAATATATTTTTTATTATTATTGAGATTTGAATATTTTTCATAATTTTGCATAAGTGAATTTAATCAATGATGATTAACGATTTGCACTTTCCTATATGCCAAGGATAAAATATTATAAAAAATTATTGTTATTTTTTATATACTTAATATTTTATTTGTAATATTTATTTACATACGTATACAATTGCAAACATTTTATTTTCAAGTAATAAAAATATAATGTTTGTCTTTTAAAGTTCGATCATTTTCATAAAGTGACTCCAGCATCTCCTAAAGCAAATGGGTATTCGGCTTTTGTTTTTAGGTAGAACAATCCGTGTTTTCTGAAAATAATAATCATTTTCATTTTAATTGAAAACAAAATGATCGTAATCGAATGATGTTAATTCGCAAATTTTTAACAATATTTTTCAGAATATTTTTTATGGATTTATTTTTGTGTTAATTATTAAATTTTAACTTACACTGGCTTATAGTGTTTTCCTCCCATTAAGAACCAATTGCTGCTTTGAGGACACTTATTGTTGCTCAGTTGTTCCATGGAAGAACATAATTTAGACCTGAATGATTGCGATCTTTCGATAGATTCTGCAAAATATTTATAGGCCCTTGCATGGGCACATGATCCTGAAATAAAAATTAAAATCAATTTCTGCAACTTGAGTAAAATATTATTTTTTGATGTCTCACCAAATTCATAAAAAAATATAAACTCATAGAATATTATTAGAACTTGTACACGCACTGATAATTTATGAATAATTACTTTAATGTTATGTATAAAAAATTACATAACTACATAATTTTTATTTCAACAAAGATATAAAGATTATCATTTTTGAAAGATAATAATAAATTCAAAATGAAAAACTTACTTTTTCCGATTTTATCTTATTTTCATTTTTTGTATTAAATAAAAAACAGGAAACATAAAATTATATAATCATTACCTGAAATATCTGTGCCACATCCAGGTTGAGCATATCCTAAGTTAGGGTAGAAGTCAGCATGACCTAAAGGATCCCAGAAACCTAAAAAAACAATATTATTATATACAACTTTATTTTGTGAAAATATTGTGCTAATCCTCTTGCTGAATATAAGTTTTGTATATACATTTTTATAGATGACTTTTGTAGTATTATGTAACAATTCTAATGGTGATTGATAAGATAATTAAATTTTGGTATTTGGCAAAATATTATAAATTTTTACATAAATATGCGCTAAAAATTATTTTATTATATAAAAAGTCCTTACCTAATTTTCCACCATTTGTGTGGATAATTTCAACGTACTCAGCGTCATTTTTGCTCAATCTTCCTTCAGGATCTTTGATGGAATATAAAGGTAAAGCTGGATCCAGACCTGTAGACAAATAACATAATCATCATAAAAAAATTAATGATAAAAATCTGAAATTTTGCTCTAAAGTATATCACTTGTAATTGTTTGTACGTAAATTTTATCTTCTTACCTACAATTTGGGCAACCTTGTTTCCGGTGATTTTCTTGACCGTTTTTCCGGCAAATCCTGAGACGTGGGAGCCTAAACTGTGTCCAACCAATCGCACATTTTTCAGGGAAACATTAAAGTTTTTCTTAAGTAAACTAATGAATTTTCCTAAATGTTTCCCAGTTGTGGCAGCGTGACCTCTGGCAGCCAGGTAATTGTAGGAGGCTCCATATTCCCAATCAACCACTATCACGTTCACATCTTCGGTATCTAGGTAGGCTAGATAAGGGATTATAATAATCACATTAGTTTAGTTGATTGTTGTTAAGTATTTCATTCATTTATCCAACGGTAACATTAACACTTAGGAAAACATATATTTACACAGACAATTTTTATTTCCTAATGGCAACATTTTTGAATTTTTTAACTTCGTAAGGTTGATTAACTAAGTTAATTATTAGTAATTTATTAGTATAATACTCACCTTTTCGTATCAGTTCATTGACAGGACTACTCAATTTATTTTTCCATCCATGAGAAATGAAGAAAGTATGCTTTGCAGGATCAAAATTTGATTTCTTGACTGTTGATAAATCTTTTGGAACTAATAGTTGCGGCTTCTTGGGGTTTTTCCTAAAATGGGGTTCAATTTAATTTCCAAACATTTATATTATTTCCTTAATAGCAATCAAGATACTAAATACTTTATAAGCTAAATTGTAAACTAGAAAAAATAGTATACCTATTTCACTCCATAGTGAGGAGAAGACTAATATTAATTTAGAAGCCTACAAAATGTTAGAGGCTTGGAAAAACAAACAATAAATCATTATAGAAAATATTATTTGATAAAAGATAACTTTATCAGTGACGGTGGTGGATTACAAGTAATTTTAATAAATTATCATAAATCATTGTTTAGTACTTACGTTTATTTACATCTACGTATGTATTTACATAGACGCAGTTTCATGAAATTATTTACAAAAATTTTGCAATTGTTTATATACATACATATATATGTATATATATATATATATATATATATATGTATTATACTATTTTTTTGAATTTTTAAATACCTTGTGTAAAGTTGAAAATGAACATGTTTGTTTGGATCAAATTTTATGAGAGGTTCATATTCGTTCGGATTTGCCCTGAGATGAATCAGATGTAGTTTTCCATCTCCATCGGGAAATAACATGGACTCTTTATTATTTATGTCATCTTCGTTAAAAGAAATAGGATTTCCTAAAAAAAATAATAAATTAAGTCATATTCTTTCGGAAAAATATTTGCTTTAGTGTATTCATATATACAAGAAAATTACAAAAAGAGTGTTTCTTAAAAAAAAATGCCAATTATTGCTATCTAATACTAGATTAAAGATATGGTATTGAATAGAAAGCAAATTATAAGAATTATATTATTTATTCATTTTTACGTATTCTTTATTTTATATCTTTATTTATTATCACACTAGTAATATGATAAAGAAATTTTTTAATTAATTTTTAAAAATATAATTATATTTATTTAATTATTGATATTACGTGCTCCTAATATTTTGCAGCATCCACAAGCATCAATATTTACATCAACTTTTTCTCGTTAGTATGAATCAGAATTCCCCCAAAAATGTATATATTTTTTTAAATTACTACGTATATATAACACTTCACGTATTAATAATAAATAGACTATTTAATTAATAAAAAGTCATTTTATTAAAACATTTTACTACCTTGAATGCCGATGACAAAAGCCAAAAGAAGGACTCCGGCCAAATGCATTCTGCTTTAAATCGTTGTCAACTATATAAACTGTTAATTAGTTACTGTTCACTATGCAAATAACGTTTTGCATGCTTATTTATAACAAAAAGACAAATAGATAACGTTTGAAGAGCACTTCAAATAATAATAGTTATATTTTTCTGAGGATCTCCTGATCAGAAGTACCTCTGATAGTGATTAAATTGATTTTTCCACAATTGTTAATATGATATACAATGTTTTTAAATAGCTTTAATTTTAGCAGTTAAATATTAAAAATTGTATAAATTATAAAAAAAATGTCTTGCTCGTTATATATAATAACTCGTTTTGGTGCAAGTATATTTTGTAATGAATCCAATTAAAAATAACAACGTATTTTATATAATCTATTAATGACTTCATTACAGAATTTAAATATAAAATTTTTTATTACCATATTTTATATTTAATATATTTCACACCAAATTATTCATGATTTTATTACTAGCTAATGTTTTAAAATTGGGAAGTACAATAAGATTAATATTTTTTAAAAATTGTCTAATACACTATATATAAATATTTTTATTTTATTTTGTAATAAACTATGTGACTAATATTTTATCACCATGATATTAATACCCTACATAAATATGAAAAAATATTCCACCATATTGCTAAAAATAAATTTTCATTGTTTAAAATATTTATTCTGGCACGTTTCTAATTTGTAATTCAATTTGAAGTGGCGATTCATTGAAATAAAGATTATTTTCAATTAATATTCGATAACTTTATTAATAATATACAAACTTAACTTGAAAAAAAAAGTTTGAACAAAAACACAATAAAATAATATTTTTTTATGTTAAGTTTTGAAATACAAAATTAGGTAAATTTTTGAAAATTCGAATAATATTATACATTACATTACTATACTTATATATAATAGATATGATGAATTATATGAAACATATAACATATTAAAATAAAAATCGTAAAAAAATAAAATTTAATATACAAAGATATTAATTAGTTATTAATTTAGCTTCTTATTTACAAATTACATGCCTTAGAAAAATTATATTTTAATTTTACAATTACCTAAAAATTAATATATCATTTTTAATAAATAAATCAAATTAAAACGTATTTTAAATTAAAACTATTATATTATAATTTTCCATTCTTCTAAGATATAATAAATAACTGATGGAAAGCTCTTGCGTGAGTGATCCAGCAAAAACAAAATAATTTTATGAGCAATTTTCAATAATTATTCTTATTAGATTTGATTGATGTGAAAATAACAGAAAATAACAAAAAATAATAGTTTGATGTAAGCAAGTGAATAAAATGGATAGTTACTATAATGTACAGCCAGAGTAAATTGTTTGGAAGATATTTCGTTTTTAAAATTTCTTGAAGAAATAACTGAACCATGAAGTAAAAATTTAGTCAAAATAATAATAAATTGTTAATTATATATATAACTAGCAAACCCGACGAACTCCGTTTCGCCACCAGATGGCTTCGTGAGAAAGATGAAGAAATTTCTTGTTTGTTTTATATTTTAAAAGGAATAATTTGATTTTATTATACAACAGTAACGAATTTATTTTGATTACAAAAATGAAGTGTTTTTTAGTTGAACTTCTCTAAGTAAATGAAAGTGAATCCGCAAATTATCCGTTCCATGGAAGTGATCTTTGGTAAACCACATTTTTTGTTTTTTGGTCTGACGTTAACACAAACAAATCGGATGGTTTTCCAGCTTGTGAACAGGCAACGTATAACTGCCCATGTGAAAAACAATGATTTTCTAAATAATCTATTTGAAATTTATCCCGCTAACACTAAGCGATTGGCCTTGCGACTTATTATTGCGAACGCAAGGCGAACTGGAAGTTGCAATCGTTTGAAGTCAAACTTAAGACCAGTCGGAATCATTGGTATGTCACCAAATCGCCAGCAATTTTTGATTGAATGGTGAAATTCAGTGCGTGTACATCATATTTCTTGGCGGCAAGAATTGCTCGTTGACTTAACCAAGCATAATTCTGATAATTCTCACTAATGTCATTACTCGAATTTTTAATTACGGTGCGTGAAGTTCCAGCAATTTGCATTAGGGCACGATGCCATGCACCACTAATTTTCTTAGCTATAAACCATGCGGAGCCCGAACTTTCCAATGAATGCAAAATTGTCGAAATCGGTTCGTGCGTTCTGGAGTTATTTCGTCAGGAAGGAAAACCCGACTTATTTTTATATATATAGAAGATAAATATCTTATCAAATGTTCTTAGGGAAAATCCATGGAAAAACCTTTTCTATATTTGAATATTTATGCAAAAAAAAATGTTTTTTAATATTTATGTTATTTTTAGTTTGTAATTTTAATCAAATTTTTATGTATAATTTTACTTTATTATGCGCGATGAAAGATTTTTTTATATATTTTAGTCTGAATTGAATTTTAATCGACAACTGTTAATTTTTTCTCGAGTCCTCAGTTAATTTAATTTTTTCATCATTATTTAACTCAGTTCCGCATAGTTCAAATAGTTTTCTTATTATAGAGTGTTTTTAATCGTTAGTTTGCTAATAAAATAAACATTTCTGCATAAGAGGCATTAGATTTGAAGTGACATCAACTCAGAAGGGATTAAAGTGATTAACTAACGAAGAAATGATTACAGTTTAATGACATCAACTTTAATATAAATACCTAATTACCTGCAATGTGAGATTATTATCCATTTTTAAGAATATTTAAATCGCCAGCATTTTTTTAAATGGTATTTTATTAACATAGTAAAATTTTATAATTTTTACGATTATCTATTAGAAGATGCTTGAAAAATTGAACTGTTATTAATATAAATGAATTTTGGAAAATAATATTGCAATGCAAATTCAAATAATTGGAAAGTATTCTTGGATGCAGGGTCAAATTGAATTATTATAAACTATGCTAGTAAAACACACACAAATATTATTTTCATATTTATTGCTATAACTTTACAAACATTGGCGACATTTATTTTATTTTTATAAAAAATATAACAATGTCAGAATATTTAAGTTTTTATTCATATTTATTCAGAACGTTATTATTCATCATGAAGTCCAATTTGTCGAACTCGGTAATTTCATCGATAACCCAAACCGAATGGAGACTTTTCAGCAGTTTGCAAAATAAATATTCCAAAATACCTGTAAATATTGAAAATAATAATAAACTCATATACTTACTATTTGGTACTTGAATCAATATTGTATTAGAATGAGAACCTTAAAAATATCAATAATTTTACTTTATTTATTATTATTAATATTAGTTATTTTATTCACCTAAAAAACTTACCTTTCTTTTTGATTGACCATTCCACCCATGAGGTAGTTGCCAGCCTTGTCAGTGCAAAAATCATTTTTCAACTGATGTAAATCCCTGCATTTTTTGGATTGGAAATGAGCTGATCGGATAATTGATTCAGCATAATATTCATAAGCTCTGGCATGGGCACAGGAACCTATATAAAAATATATAAATAATAATATAAATTATAATATTTTTAAATAATAAATATATATGAATTCATTAAAGTCTTACCAAACATATCCAATCCACAGCCTGGTTGAGTAGATCCCCAGTTAGGATAGTAATCAGCATGACCAATGGCATCCAAAAAGCCTGATTTAAAAATATTTCGATGTTAATTTAGCTGTAGTATAAAGTCTGAGATTTCTGTTTTCATAATTTTACCTAGTTTTCCACCATTTGTATGAATAATTTCGACGTATTGGGCATCATTTAGTTCTAATCTGCCACCTGGATTTCCAAAAGTATATAAGGGAAGAGCTGGATCCAAACCTAAATAAATTAATCAACATTAATGGTAATAAAATAAAAATATTCTCTGTTGGTTTGCAATACTATATATCATTTCATTTTGGTATCATCTCCATTGAGAAGATTTCCTAATAGATCCATATCTAAATATAAGATTAATGTTAGACTTATAATTAAAGGCTTTAAGTTGCGTCTTCTTCTCAATGGCTTGAAGAATTGTATTTTATTCTAATAACCAATTTAAAAAAAATAACATGTTTGGTACAGTTTTCTAGTTAGATGAATCCTTTCTACTTACCAACAATTTGGCCAACTTTTTGTCCTTTATTTTCTTTCCTGATAGTTTTTCCTGCAAATCCCATTACGTGAGCACCCAAACTGTGTCCGATCAAATGTACTGTCTTCAGTCTTAGGTTGATTTCTTTAACCAGGAAGTTCAGGAAGTTTCCTAAGTGTTTTCCGGCAGTGGCAGCATGACCCCTGGCTGCGAAATAATTGTAGGAAGCACCATATTTCCAATCCACTACGATCACATTGTAATCACCAGCTTTCAAAAGTGCTAGTAAAGGACACATAGTTATTAATTAACTATTCATAATATTAATATTATTATTATTATACTAACCGTTTTTGATCAATATATTTACTGAACTTTTTGGGCCACTTTTCCAGCCGTGAGTTACAAAAAATGTTTCATGAATCTGTGCAAAGTTAGATTCTCTAATTGAGGCCAAACTCTTAAATTTCAAAACTTGGGGTTCATCAGGATTTTCCCTGAAAAAAATATTATTAGTAAATCCATCGTACTTTTAGCAAACGATTTTCGTTTTGGGTTCTCCTTGTTTTTTTCAGAAATATTTTGCATAGTAAATGTAATTTTAAGGAGTTTTGATATTTACCTGGTATATAGAAGGAAATTCATATGTTTATTGACATTAAATTTGATTTGTGGTTGATATTTGTCCTCCTTGAGATGGATCAGATGTAATTTTCCTTCGCCATCAGGAAACATCATATATTCTTTATCGTTTGCATAGTCCTCGGCAAGCCCAATTGCATTACCTAAAAATGGTACAAAAAATTATCACTTTTAATCAAGGATATAATACATAATACAAACATGTTCTAAAACGTAACAAAATATATTTAATTTTTTGTATAAAATATTTGTGTACCTTGAATCCCTACAAACAATACCACAAATAAAATGCTCACGCGGAACATTTTGTTTATTTGCGTATTTGCTAATTTGTTTATTACCGTAAAGTTCAATTAATTGCGCTTCAATAAAGTTCAATGCAAAGACCTTTATTTTATATTGAATTAAAATAAAAAATATAAAAGTAATATTATAATTGGATAATGATAAATTCAGATAACAATAATAAGACAATGACAATGGTAGCAGTACAATACACCTATTTTAATTAATAATTAAAGACAAATATAGAATAGGTGCCGGTGTAAATTTTCTTCAAATCGATTTTATGACTCTCTGTCATTATATCCATAAATTATAATATAACAATAAATCAGCTGCATTTTCAAATTGAAATGCTATTTGAAATTGATTCTTATATTTTTGACGATGATATAAAAATTGAAATTTCTACAAAAAACTAAAAACTTTTTGTAGAAAATGTGTGTGCATGAATATCAAACCCAATATTAATCTAATAAATTTCAATCACTTAAGTATATGGGTAAGATACCAGTGCACATGAACTAATTGAATTTTTTTCTGTCTTAAGTGGAACTACTTACGGTTTCAAGAATTTTCTGAAGATTCTGGTATAGATTCTGACGCATTAAATCACTTATAAAAGCGTAATTGACTCTTTTCATAAATTGAATTTAGATTATGTTAAAAGCCTCTAATTGCAATCTATTTATTAATATTTAATATACAGATTTTTTAGCGTGTTAATGTAACATTTGGTTCAAAATTGTACATGCATTGCATATGTTTGCAATGCTTTAAATTTTCGACAAATAATTTCTACCAACATTGAAGCTCGCGATTCAGAATCCTGTACCCCTGTACCGTAAACCGTTCTTGAAAGCTTCCAATTTGCATACGGACTTACCTTTGGCACGGATTTCAAAACGTATATAATTTTCAAATATAAAATTTTACGGTTCAATAAAGAAGAGCGTGCACCATCAAGTGTTTCACCGATTTTTCGAATCTTTATTACTTCGTGCGCATTTTGTGCGAGTTATCATTAGTTTTCGCAATATGTTGCAATGCACGGAGCACGCAGCACGCACCATTCCGCATTTTGTTGGTTGGGGGTTGATATCTCTCGATCTACTCGGATGACCCAGGCTCTGGCAGGCGCTCGTGAGGTGCGTGACGGCCGCACGGAGGGCGTCACGCCTTCGAGAGGCAACGGGCAACGCGCCGATCGAGGAGACTCCGACGCATCGCAGGGAAGGGAAACCAAAGACTTATAGTAAGCCTTTGATTAACAGCAATTAATTTACTTGTCTTGAATATCATGTTTTGGGTTTAATTTCTTGATTAAGAGAAATCTCAGTATTATCGGCTAAATGTAAAAATCTAAAACGTGCATCTTTCAAGAAATTCAAAGCAATAACGTCAGTTTCCATAATCAGTTCAATCATTTTCATATGATGTTGGAAAGTTTATAAAATAATTAATTAATTATATTTTTTAATTCTGTATGAAAATAGTGTAAATATTTTCACCAAGTGCATTAATATTTTGGTTTATTATTATTATATTTATCATATTAACTTAATAGTATTAAATCAAAGTCAAAGTTAGTAGTTGCCATCTGTAAAACTAGTTTTACAGATGGCAACGTAACCATTTGTTTCACCTGTGATAAAATTATTATTACAATTTCTGTAATAGGCCGAACATCTATTGATGCAGCAATACCAGATCAAAACTATTTTTACTTGGAAACATATTGCTATCTATGTTTACTACAGCTTGACTATTTAATTCAAAATCAGAGATAATACCAGTCAGTTTTACAGATAGCAACACAAATAGTTGTCTTGTTTCTGTATGATGAAGTCTTCTTGCAATTTCTGTAATAAGGCGAATATCTATTCATGAAGCGACACCAGATCAAGACTATTTTTACTTGGAAACATATTTCTATCTATATTTCCAAGTAAAAACCGTTTCCCAGGACCTCTGATTCAGGTCTAGTCATTCTAGTCAGTTGACTACAAGCGACCCCGATTAATAATAAATTAGTTATTTGTTTCTTGCTTAAACTTTTCTTTTACTGGCAGAAGGTATAATTGGTTCGCATTCCCTGCCATTCGTTTGGCTTCAAGACGAACCCGCAATCTGTATGCCACGACCCGAGCAAGGGCAAGAAGTCCAGCGCTCCGGCATCGGCACCGGGCTATTTATTTTGCTTATTATTTCATTTTACGCGAGTAAAAATATTTTCCCATGATTTTGAGATCTCCTCGCTTATCTTTCGCACTTCTTTGGCTCAGGCTCTGCCGGCCTGAGTGTTGGGCGATCCCACCGCAATGTTCTTTTTCGTATAAGCCATATACGCGCGCACTTATGTCTGCTCATTGTTTCGTCTTGAAATTATATAGTTTGTTACTGACGGCACGTTGTTATTTGTAATGCCGGATGCGTTGTTCTTGAATTTGAGCTATTTCGTCTCATTTTCTTGATTTACGTCTAATGATTTATGTGATGCTTTGTTGTTGAGTTGGTTAGGGTTTATGTACTAGATCCGCGCGAAATATGTGATTATGTACCTCACATAAATTTCATTATTCAAAATACCTGACTGATCGATAAATGATTGCAGATTAGCTTACAGCTTTTGTAAGATAAAATAAATTAAATTGCAGAGTCCGTCGTGCATGATAGGATTAGACATTTAGCACAACTCTTTGAGGAGAAACATCAACACTTACTAATTTTTAACTTCCCGTAGGGTAAGTTATTGTAATGGGCCGAAAATCGGAATTGAAAATTTTTACATATCTCGACGTTTTGAAGGTTTCTGAACATTTTGGCATACCTCAGAAAAAATGGATGTGTGTGTGTGTGTATATATGTATTGATACAAATTTCCAGTCACGTTTTCGGGCGCGCGGATCAACCGATTTGAATGGTTCAAAAAACATTCGATTGCTATTGATAGGGAAAGGAGCTGATTAGTTTTTAGCAAAGGCAGGTCCAGCCGTTTCGGAGATACGGAGCAAAGAATGCAGAAAATAGAAATCGACTTTTTGAGAGAACTGAGTATCCGATTTGAATGATCTAAAAAACATTCAATTAGTAATGATTGGAAAAAATGTTTATTAGTTTTTGGCAAAGGCAGGCCCAGCCATTTCGAAGATACGGAGCTAAATATGTAAAAAATGGCAGTTTTTGAGAGAACTAAGCGTCCGATTTAAATGATTCAAAGAACTTTCTGCTTGTCTTAACAAAATAATTGATTTTGAAAAAAAAAAATTTTGTTTTAACTTTTTTTTTTTAATATTTTGTATATCGAAAATAATTCAGATTTTATTTTTAATTCTGACTATAGTTCTAATATACTTTACAAATAATTTCAACTTTACAATTCAGTTTATATAATTCTTATAAATATTAGACAATGTTACAATATTTATAATAATCTATTTGAAAACATTCAGTATTCCTCGAACATTTCGTTACGGTACGGGAAGTTCCAGCAATTTGCCTTAAGGCACGATGCCATAATTGCCTCAAGACAGAATTCCACTTACAGCTAGTTAATTAAATAATAAGGTAAAATTACAAATCAAATGATATTTATAGTTTTTAGGACATATTTCAAGGAATTTCTTATATGTCTCTAGCAGAATGGCTTTACTAATTATGAACGTATATTTTTTATTCAACACGTTAAAAGCATTTAATTAAAATACCCTCTATTCAAAAACAAAGTTCATCTATTACTATAACTTTCGTTCACATAGCTACGAAAAGTCCCTCAAAGTTCCCTCAGGCTTACGTGGACCTGACTGTTTTGCACCATACATCACAGTAATGGTTTTGCAATAAATTGCATTCCCGAGGAATCAGCAATGACTTTTCTATTCGTGCGATGTCGAACAATTCGAATCCTTTCGAAAGAGCATTGATACGATGCAGTGGCGAAGACAAACGGCGTGTTATGTCAGCGAATATCGATGGGTACGGAGATCGCGTCCGCCAGCGGGCTGATGCGGGTGTGAGGACGCCGCGCGATTGCCGAGACCGGTGTGGCGGTGTGGCGGTGTGGGCGTCCCGTTAGGGTCTGTCTGAATGAAGGCCAATTTGTGGAAATAATAATCAGGTTGTGATATAAAGCTGAGCGTAAATTAATGGTCGTGCATAAGAAATAAATGTTTGAACATGTTTTATATTTATCGAAGAACAATATATTCGATCGTTTCATCAACATGGCAAGGTTTATTATTCGATTCGCATTTTATTTTTAGTATCAGATTTAAATAATCACAAATATCTGAAAAAGTGTTGAATGAATTAATATTTTTACATTATTGGCCTAGAGATTCAATGTGTCATTTACCCATCATAATTACTTTATTTATTATTAACATACATTTCTATATCCTTTTACATGTCAATCTATTGATTGTTTTACATCATATTCAGTAGTGTTGTGCTAATATTTTTTTTGCCGGAACGCTAAAATTAAAAAAAACGGTTCAAAAAACGGTTTGCATGTTTCCATTTTGTGCACATATATGTATGTTTATTACTATAATAGGAATGTTTAATAAAAATTAGTTAAATTATAATTTATAAAATTCACTTGTTAAATCGGTTTCTGTATGTAGCGCTTTTTTAAAAAAAAATTTGCCGGAACGGGTTCCTACAATTACAAGTAGGATAGGACAAGGCACAAGGTCCAATTTGACTTTTGACAATTATATTGTGAAAACCAAACCCAACACATCACGACAAATACCACATATCAAACTAACAATTATCTGAAATAATCAGTAAAAATCCTTAGGATTTTCAAAGATTACCGTTTATCTTTCGATAGCAACTTTTTAAGAATGAAGGTAGTGGTTGATTATATCTTTTTTTTCTCTAGTTTCAAATATTGTTGTTGAAAATTTTTTAGCGTTACTTGTTTTTGATATATTTGTGATAGATCTTTGTACTCGCAAAACTTTTAAGCCCTCCTTTACCCCATATTATATTAGTTTTTAAAATTTTTGATATTCTCAAATCCCAACAAATATAATCTCCATATTATTTATACTTTCTCTACCATTTCTATATTCAGTATTTCTTTTTTATATTATATATGAGTATAGAGAGCGCCAGTACTCGATCCGAGGATCTTTATAGCACTGAGGGCTGAAATAAAACATTTTCTAAAATAATACTTTATTCTACAATTCATTGTTTATAGTTAGTGTTATTTATAATGAATTGAAAAACAATTTTTGAGTTGTTTTTCCAACATATCGCTTTAATATATAATGTCCCTATTCCGACTGACAATTGTAAATTCAACAAATTTAGTAAATGTCCTTAACTGGACAGTTGTAAATATAGTTATAAATAAAAAAAATACAATGTTAGATCTACTTCAAATGTGAAAACGCTTTTACTATGATAAAATGGTGCGTAATTTAGAATACATTCTAAATAACGTGCACTTTATCATTTATTTAGTTTAGATCATTTATTATTATAATTAATATTTGGAATTAGTAATAGCAGATTATATAAATTATAAATATTCCGAATCAGATTGATGAATTATATTCAAATTTAGTAGAACTTCGTTAGAACGATTATTATGCATACAATTTTCCGCATAATACGCCACTTTATGCCGGTGCTTGCAGTCTGAAACAAATTTTTCCTAGTTCGCATAATTCGCTTTCCCGCATGAAAAAATGTCTCCTAGAGATTTTATTGTAATAAGGTTGACCACACGTCCCGGATTGGCCTGGTCTCGATTTTCCGTCTTGCGTCCCAGCTTTTTCTAAAAGCATTATTTGGCTCGGTTCTAGGTGTTTTGTCCCGGATTTTTATGAATGTTTTTATTGCCAATATATTTTTGAATACATTTCAACTTAAAAAAAATGAACCAAAAACGTGCATTTAAGTTTTTAGCTTACCAACACCCTCCTCCACCCCCGCGCTTTCCAAACATTCTAATCCGCCCCGGATTTCATGCAAAAAATATGGTCACCTTAATTTTAAGTAATATATAATTATTATGTGATATAACAAAGACTATTTGCACAATATATTCAAGTTTTTAATAAAATATTGCTTTTCTATAATCTTATCCTTATTTTTTGCGTCAGGACGCACCCCGCACTGGCGCTCGGGGAGCAAATCCACGCGATACCGCCGCGGGCCCTTGCGCCGGACTCAGGTCTCGGCGAGTCGCAGGCGTGGGAACGCGCACGCTCTATAATTGTCTGACGTCCCGGCCTGAAACGCACGTCATAGCGAACTTTACCGATTTTCTTAATTCACAAATGAATATGTTGCAAAAAGTTCAAGTCTTTAAATAGGCTTCATCGAGGAAAAAATTGGAACAACAATAATTACTAACTAGCTGTAAGTGGAATTCTGTCTTAAGGCAATTAAGGCATCGTGCCTTAAGGCAAATTGCTGGAACTTCCCGTACCAAAAATTATTATTTTTTTAAAAACGATTAACATTTTTGAAAAAAATTTACTTTGAAAAAATAAGATTTTTGAGAAACTATAAATTGGACAAAAAATTACTATTTTTTTGAAAAAAAAAATTTTTTTTTTTAATTTTTTTTTTTTTTTTTTTTTTTTTTTTTTTTTTTTTTTTGACATATTGTGGAAGATCTGAACTTTTTTTTCAAAGCAACCGTACTGCTTTAACTGCATAGGGACAAAATATAAAGCGCGTAAGCGCCGCGTCGCTGTCTAACGCATAAGCATTGGTACGGAACCCATAGGAATGTTAACAAAATGTATACTGATTGTTAAAATCTCTATAAAATATCTGATAATTTGATGTGCATATGTCTAATGATTATTTTTGACCACTAAATGGCTCATTTTTTTACTTTTTCCTCCATATCTCCGAAACCGCTAGACCTACCATCATGAAAATTTTATCGATTCTTCATCTTGTCAATACAAGTAAAATGTTTTTTGAATTATTCAAATCGAACGCTCCGTTCTCTTAAAAACTGAGTTACCGTTTTCGGCACTTTTTGCCCCGTATCTTCGGAACGGCTAGAGCTGCCTTCGCCAAAAACTAATCAGCACGTCTCCTTATCAATACGAATTGAATGTTTTTTGAATTATTGAAATCGGTTGATCCGTGTTCCCAAAATCGTCGACGAAAATTTGTATCCGCACATACATACACACACGTACATACATACATACATACGTGGTCTGTTCAAAAAGTACCCGGAATTTTCGTTTTTTCAAAAAAATATTTATTTATTCGTCTACATTAATGTGGTCCCCTTCAAAGTAGTCCCCCCCAGATATAATACACTTATGCCAGCGTTTTTTCCAATTTTCGAAGCACCCTTGATATTCACTTTTTGATATGTCCTTGAGCACTCTCAGCGATTTTCTTCAATCGAGGAAAACCGCCGTCCTTTCATGGGTCTCTTCAACTTTGGGAATAGGAAAAAGTCACACGGAGCCATATCTGGTGAATTTTTGCACTTTGCAACACTTTATTTCATTTTTTACGCAAAATTTAATACAAATTCTTTGACTTTTCAATTCTTCCATTGTAAAAATCGCCGAGCTCAGAAAAACACGTCGAACCTTAGCGACTACCACAGACAAAGTAAACAGTGAATATAGCTGAAAATTTCATCATACTTTAGGGGCATGTATACCAACACACTAAAAAAAAAATTTTGACAATCAGACACTCCAGACCCGCGAAATTTAATTATTAGTAATTCCGGGTACTTTTTGAACAGACCACGTACATACATACATACATACATACACACACACACACACACACACACACATACATCCATTTTTTCTAAGGTATGCCAAAATATTCAGAAACCTCTGAAACGTAAAGATATATAAAAATTTTCATTTTTGATTTTTTTGCGATTACTATAACTTACCCTACGGGAAGTTAATTATAGATATCCTATACCGATCCTATTGATGTTGATTGATATTGATACTGATGAAAAAATCGTTTAGCATAATATAATTATTTAACAAACAAACGATGCAGAAGTTCTAAATTACACCTCATAGTTGATTTTTTTATAATTTTCTTTTAATTTGCAAAAATTATAACTAACTTTTATCATGATGTTGATAGAACGTTTGTAAGATGTATAGAGTTTTTGGACAGATTCGAATATAACATCAAAAGATTTTTTTTTTAAATTGTGCAACTAAGAAACCTTTACATTTAGTTTTATTGATTGTCATAGTAAAAATTTAAATGCCTAAAAATTACCTTTAATATAGAATTGTCTACTGCATTTTTGTACCAATTAACTATTTTTACGATGTATATCAGAACTTATAAGACATCTTAAAAAATCGCAACAGATTTCACAGTGCTTTCGATATATGAAGATACACGAGTGCTAACTGCTGATATAGAAGCGTTTAAAATAGATTACTCTATTTATTACCGGTCTGTCTATAAAACCGTTACAAGAAGTATCGAGCTCATTCATTATTTATAAATTATCGCAATTAATAGGAATTTAACTAGCACGATCACATGCCCTATTTTAAAGCATTTATACTAGCACTTGTAGAGTCATTTATACTAGTCCTAAGGTAATTGTTTTGAAACCTTTTTCTCTGAATATATTTCCCAATTCCTTTACCATCTTACGATAATTACAGCAAATTGTGTACCCTAATTTTGACGGTGAGATATCGGTTTCTCGTCCAAGGAACATAATTCAGTTTCTGAACGAGGAGGAGTCAACTGGCTCTCGGGCCTTTGTTGTTATTGATGCTTTTAACCTCGTGTGTGCTTTAACCCCGAGACTGAAATATCGGACCCGAATGAAGTCCACTACAAGGATGCGATTATGTTTTTGCTAATAACTTATTGTGTTTTATCGGGCCACGCATACTAGTATTTTGAATCAAGATGAAATGAAAATTAAACGGTTTAGAAAGCGGCTTGAAAATACAGCTCGAATTATTTCTAGATGATGAAGAAAATAGGCATTATCCAAGTTATATAAGTTTACTTACATTAGGCTAACTATTTGTGGCGATCTTAACCGTTTCTACACATTTTACTAAAAAATAAACACATAACGCTAAAAGGTTCCATTTGTATGAACGCTTTAAGTTTAAAATATATCTTCTGAGCTAAGAGAGCTTTCTGAGCTTTCTTAAAATTTAAAACTTAAATCCTATATAAACTTATATATAATTAGAATTGTTTATAATTGAAACATAAAGTCCTGAAAAAACAGGGACAGTCAATTTCCCTAACTAACTATTTTTTAGCTCAAAAGCACTTGCTGATTTTCTGTCTAATTTAAATAATTACTAATATCATTTTTTCTAGTAAATAAATTCAGGTATAAAATATTGATATATGTGGGTCAACACACATAATCTGATAGAAAATTAAAAATCTTATATTTAGCAGAAGAATTTGTCGTACCTTTGCTTAACCTAAAAGATAATTGAAAAAAATCATATATTCATATGAGTTAGTTTATTCAAACATTTTGCATAATGTGATAGAAAATTAAAAAAACTTTCATTAGTTACCCAAAAAACTTGCCATAATTATTGATGACCTGATAGAAATTTAAAAAAGGTCCTATAGTTACCTAAAGAACTTGCTACAATCTTGCATGATCTGATAGAAAATTGAAAAAAACTTTGTATTTACCAGAAAAACTTAGCCATAATTTTGCATAATTTAAGAGAAAATTATAGAAAATTTAACAGCTGTTTATGGAATCATATAAGGTTATAATCTTGCAATCCTTGAAATATAATGTATTATAAAAATGAACTTTAAAAATAAAAATACCTCCTTATATACCATAATTTAGTTCCTCAAATAAGTATATCTCTCACATAAATTGCACACCTTAGTCTAGCTTATAAAAAAATATTATTACATAGTAAGCAAGATTGATTTACATTCATAACCTTCGATCCGACAATATAAATTCCTAGTCGAGTCTCTGTGCCCCGTTTACCACGGCATATATATAATAAAATATATATAAGGAATAAGGCAAATTGTTAATCGCAAATGGTAAAACATAGTTATAGTTGAAGTATGTGATACCCAAAGGAATTATGAGGAATTACTCCGACTCATAAATTCGCAGCACATATCTGAAATGGTATTAAAACGTCAAATAATAAATTATAACTTATCTGGATGCGAAACGGAATACTGAGTAACGGAATAAATGCACTAATAACTCTTTAGAACATGTTCGTGTTACTTGTAGACTGAGAGAAGTTCCATTAAATATCATCCACATGTGTAAAGGACATAGGAAAATGTCAATATGATGAAATTTATACATTTTTAGTCATTGTAGTAATATAAAAGAAGAATTAAAATAAGTTTATGAAAGAGATTTTTGGTGCCAATGAAGTGATCTTTCGGAAGATGATTAGGAATGTCGGCAGTGTTTCCACTGGTTGCGTTGCTCTAATTTATTTGTAGCAATGGAATGAAAACTATTAGTATCTTTTAAATATTAGTTGATTTTCTATTAAAAATTGATATTTATCCCAAAGTACTATTCAAGGGTCTCAAGATTTTTTTTGACACAAAAATCCATAAATTTTTAAAGTCAAACTATTTCTTACCATTTTAGTTCAATTTCAAAATTTATTTCAAGGGTGTTTTAAAATATCTGTTAAGTTATACCAATCATTATTTTCTAATCGAAATCACGAAATAAATTTTATTCTATTAATACCTATTTTTAACGAAGTTTTTGCTATTTTATTGATTCATTATGAAATATTCAAAGATATCTATCCATGGATTTTTAAACAAAGTTTTACCCGTTTTATTTTTATCAAATATTCAAGGTATTTTTAAAGTTTTTGCCGTAGTTTTTTCAAATTTTCAATGAAGTGTATGTACTAATTTTGTCCCCGTTTTCGGATGCACGGATCAACCGATTTGAATGCTTCCTATTCCACATTCGATTCCTATTGATAGGGAGATGTGCTGATTAGTTTTTGCCATATACCACTAGTTGATTATTAGAATTTATTTTATACTGGTAATATATATTGTAATCTAATGCAGCAATGCCAAATAAAGTTTCTTTTTACATGCAAACATTTTTTATATGCTACTAAAATTGAATAACAATAAGTGTTCAATTATAATCAAATTTTAGATTTTTTTATTCAAATTAGTCAAATTAGTTAATTATATTTATACAATTTGTTGATTAATTTATAAGTAAACTAACCAAGATTTAGTCATTATTAAGAAATTATTTGATTAGTATATATATAAATCCAAATGAAATTGGATTTAAAAATATCATGTGAATATAGTACTGGGCTCTTAAAAAAAACTGCATTTATAAATATTTTCTTCATTCAAGGGATGTGGGGTGAACCCTTGTTGAAGAACTTTTGTAAATGAATATATTTGTAAATAATATCACACCAGTCTTAGAAAATTTTAATAATTCTCAAACCTCGGGCTATGAAGCTACGCTGTAAAAGCTCAAAGCTCACATAGCTCTGATTGTGGTGTAAAAAAAATAAAAAATAATAAGATCTAAAAGTTAAGATAAAAAATTATTATAATAATAAATTATTATTTTTATTATGATAATAAATGATTATTTTTCTCATGTGTACGAAACCTAATCTTATCTGCATACATATAAGTGCAAGTTGCGTACGCGATTAAATATAATGTCATTAACGGAACTAATCGCTAAAATGTTTTTTTTGCACATCGAGAGATTGCTTCCATCCAGTTAATTTGCATTCGACAGTCAACTAAGCTAATATGAATATTCAGGTTTGCACTTATTATTTTGTAAATCAGCGATTCGAACGTGTAAACCATGTTTTTGTATCAATCTCCATGTTTTACCTGAAGGAACCCCCAGTTAGAACACTTGAAAAAAAAAATACAAAACTATGTAAAAATAATTATCCACTAATAAAAATATTTATTGTATAATGATCTGATGTATATTTATACAATACTATTTATTTACCATGACTTTCGCCATTTCATCTTTTATTGTCTCGATCAGATTAAATCGATTTCGCTCTCGTATTATGTTACTCTCGGAACATTTCGTGATAAATGGTTTTTCGAGAAATAACTTTCTAGTAATTGCCATTATTTTATAATGTTTTACATTTTCACTTATTTGCGTCAGTGGTGAGAGTGCTGACCTAGAAATATAAGTGCAATGTCAGATTAGAAATCTGCATTTTTGTTTAGTCAACTGCAAATGGTAATTGAAAATGTTGACAAGCAATTTATGGATCAATAGTGATGATGATTGAAATATATTGAGAACTAATTATAAGTTGGAATTTGTCAATTACAAGAGCAATGTGATCAAAGTACTTCATTCTACAATAGTTTTGCAGAAATACCTGCAAATTTATAATATAACAAATAATACCACATACTGCACGTTTACAGCTACTATGTATGCAAAATTAATTGAAAAACAACTTTTCAATATGCAATTGGACTAGTATGCAAAATTATTAAATTTCTTATTCAATTTATAAAATAGTGCAACATTTTTCAGCCAATATGCTCTATATTTTTGTACCAGATTAGAAGACGCAATCAAAATTTATTATGGATTAGTAAAAGTTATCCATCCAGAGGAAACTAATTAATTTATTAGGCCATCAAAATATTGTAAAATGTTTATAATTGTATAAGAGTGATTGTAATTGTGTGCTCTATAGGAAATGTATACATAATTGTAGAATGAGTAAATACAGACCCATAATAGTAAAATAACTATATAATAGCAAACAACTATACAATTGCAAACGTAAATATAATAGTAATTGTGTGAACAAATTTTTGAACAAGATGTAATAGTAAATATCTGAATAATTGTGAGAAGAGCATATGACCTTAACGAAGAAATATTTATAGTGCGTTTATCTCGTATAAAGTTAATGAAATATTTAATTTAAAAAACCAATTTTATATTTCGAAATATATTCTTTATTAATTTGTGTTGCTTATAAATATAGTCAAAATCTTACACTGAGTACCACTTGCTAAATTTAACTTTTGTAAAGAATTTCAAGAATGTCTATAATAATTGCAATATTTATAATTTGTTTTTATTTCCAAACACTTGTGAGAATCCTTAATAAATTTCAATAGATTGGTAAATATAATCAAATATATTAATATAATCACGATAATAAATTTCAGTTAATTCTATTATTATACAATTTCACGGACTACGAAAACGGTACGATCGCTGGTATCTTTTTATCCAAGTCTATAATTCAATACACCTATAATTCGATATGTCGAAAGTGCGTTTTATATATGATAAAATATTCACGTCATGCTGTTAAATTACAGCGGTAATTCTGATCCTCCTAATAGGGCTCTCATAAATATAAATAACCGAAATTAATTGATTTACGGCGCTGTATTTGTTTCGTATTCGAGCTCGTTTAAAAAGACCTAAATTATACGATGATTTTATAGATTATCAATTAAAATCTATGACAAAAACTTGTTTTGCGGCATTCCGATATTTCATCTACGATGAGGTAAACGGGCCACACGCATCGGCATGGCGCCTAGAAAATTTTGGTGGTCAAAGGTGCTCGGTTTACGTACATCTAGTTGATTTAGAATTTATATATTTTATTTTCATTAATTTTGGTATTGAATCCTACACCAGAAAATACGTCTAATGATTTTTATTGATGAAAAGCAATCAGTAATAATTAACACAATCATTCAAACTATACATACTCCGTTTGTACTACATAATTTATAATCTGCGTGTACATATGAACTACTATAAATTAAAAGCTATGTAATTAAATTTGAAATATACAACGTTTAATAAAATTGATTGGGTTATTTGTGATACTGGTTGTTGTCGAGAGCCGGCACGATTCCCACAGATTTTTCACAAATAAATCAATTTAATTGATTCAAGAAAATGGAAAATATTTTTTTGAATGACAAAACTCAATTTTAGCTCTTTAAAAGCCATGCGGTTTACAGATTATGTTAATGTAAAGCACTGACTGCATGTAATAATGGAAATTTGTTCGAACAATCATTCCTCATCTTTTTCCCTTTGGTTCTCATCTCAAAATCAGCATAGCTCAGCTCTTATGACGGCAGTCACTACCATACCCTGGCACAACCGTACCCAGTCCCTCCTACTTGTAAACAATTATCGAAAACAAACAAATGTGTCTTATCTATCGCATAAACTTGGTGTTGTTTGATCTAAACGTACAACTTTGAATACATTTTTTAACTCGTAGGGCAAATTATAGTAATCGCAAAAAAATCGAAAATGAAAATGTTTATATATCTTTACGTTTCAGTGGTTTCTGAATGTTTTGGCATACCTTAGAAAAAATGGATGTTTGTGTGTGCGTGTGAATGTGTGTGTGCGTGTGTGTATGTGTGTTCGGATATAAATTTTCGTCGACGATTTCGGGAACACGGGTGAAGCGATTTAAATAATTCAAAAAACATTCGATTTGTATTGATAAGGAGACGTGCTGATTAGTTTTTGGCGAAGGCAGGTCTAGCCGTTCCGAAGATATGAGGCAAAAAGTGCCAAAAACGGTAACTCAGTTTTTAAGAGAACGGAGCGGAGAGAACGATTTGAATAATTCAAAAAACATTTTACTTGTATTAACAAAATGAAAAACTGATCAAATTTTCATAAAGGTAGGTCTAGCGGTTTCGGAGACTTAGTAAAAAAAGTAAAAAAAATGCCATTTGGCGGTCAAAAATGAACATTAGACATATGCACATCAAATTATCAGATATTTTATAGATATTTTAACAATAAGTATAAATTTTGTTTACATTCCTATGGGTTCCGTACCAATGTTTACGCGTTAGACGGCAACGCGGCGCTTACGCGCTTTGATATTTCGTCTTTATGCAGTTAAAGCAGTACGATTGCTTTGAGAAAAAGTTTAGATCTTCCAAAATATGTCAAAATAAAGAAAAAAAAAAATTTCAAAAAAAAAAATTTAAAAAAAAAAAAAAAAAAATTTTTTTTTCAAAAAAAGTAATTTTTTGTCCAATTTATAGCTTCTCAAAAATCTTATTTTTTCGAAGTAAATTTTTTTCAAAAATGTTAATTGTTTTTAAAAAAATAATATTTTTTGGTACGGGAAGTTCCAGCAATTTGCCTTAAGGCACGATGCCTTAATTGCCTTAAGACAGAATTCCACTTACAGCTAGTTTGTCTACTGCATAAACCCGGTGTTGTTTTATCTAAACGTACAACTTTAAATACATTTTTTGTTTCATAAGATAAGCAACAAACAACCCCTATCTTCACTTTCTTCTTCTTCTTCTTCTTCTTCTTCTTCTTCGATACTCTGTTCCTCTCTTCACCCGATCTCGAAAGCAGGCAACATTGTTGATAACGTGACGCCGAGGAGAAGAGCGATTCCGGTGACTCTATCCACCATCCTCTGCCCACATCTCCGACTTCACGTTCTCGTCCAGTCCACGCGGAAACGCGAAGTCTCGCGCACGTCTTGGCCGAAAGATCGCGCGCGAAAAACCGCCCTAGGTGAACGATTCAGATTTGAAGACAAGTTATTGTAGTAATTGTGGTGTTTTGATTTATTATGTGGTTTTTGGTGGTTATATAAAGTGTTTTATTGATTTGAATAATATAAAAATTATTGGTATTCAAACTTTTATCAACAGTGGTTTTGCAATTATTCCGATACATATAGTGGTATTTTTTTTTAATTTGCAAATTAAATAGCAATAAGAATCTAAGTATTCTATAAGCTGTTGGGATATACTTGAACTCAAAAAGTTTGAATTCGTAAATATGACTTATTTAGGAAACTCCCTAATGAGAGCCCTAATTACGTAGTGGTAATTTTTTTTTTATTCATTTATTATTATACAGCAATCAGAACAGTAATTACATTCTAAGAGCTGCTATGCTAATGTATATAAACTAAAAAGAATAAACTAAATAAAGATAATAACATAAAAATAGTAATTAATAATAATATATATATATAATAACAATAAATAATAAAATAATATAATAATACTACAAAAAAAACATTAAATTAACTAATCTATTTTGATGATTTACTATATGGTAAATTTGAATGATACTTTAATTTATATACTTTTTTCATCTAATCATAAAAGTGATATGATTCATTAAATCAAAAAAAAAAATTAGAAGAATGACTAAAAATAAAAATGAATAAAAATAACAATTTATGCTATGATAATAATAATTTAATATAAAAAATATTTATTACTAATCATTTTTTATAGATGAATCTAGAAAAAAATATATTTTTAGAGAAAATTTTAATTAACACATAATTATTTATAGATAAATCAAGTAAAAATTATTTTCATGAATAAATTAAATGATAATAGCCTTCTATAAAATTGTATTTTTTATTATTTTTAAAATATATTTCATTTATTGTTCATTCATATAAATAATTATAATATTTAAAAAGTAAAAAATTTAAACATTTGCAAATTTTAGGAAAGTTCAAAGTAAAGGGTAGTAAATTTGTAAACTTCTTCAAATTTTTATAATTCGTTACGATTCAAATGGTATTTTAAAATAATTTGAAAATATTGGAAAATGGTATTTTAGAACGACTTCAAATCGCTAGTAATAAAATATTTTAGTAAGAATATTTACATGTTTTCTATTTTTGTGCTAATTCAAGTATTATTAGATATTAATCTCAAAATTAATTTTGGATATAAGATTCTTTTTTATATCCAAAGATTGTGGTGAAATTTATCTGAATTCCTATTTCTTTGTATTTTAATTAAATATACGCAAATTTTGGTGCAAATGTCTCTTTACAAAACGGTAAAAATAAAAAAAAAAATCAAAGATTATATTTATTATTTTATATATATATATATATATATATATATATAAATTATTATTTTATTGTGTTGTGAAAGTTATAGAAAGTGCATTAAAAATTTATATATGTATAGTTTTCTTGTTTTATGTACTTAACATTGGTTTTGTGTAATTAAGTGAAAACTTGTGCTCATATATATTGGGACATTATATATTAGAAAAGCTATTATTTTGATAAAGGTAAGGATTGAAATTATAAAGACTTGAGAAATATAAATATTTACTTTGACATGATTCAATCTACTGATATGTACGGGCAGTCTATAATTTAGCTCTTATAGATTTTAATTTATTTTTGCCATTATATTGAATAAATTAACTATAATTATCAGCTAAAAATATTAAAATTTTCTAACTACTAATTAATAATTTATTGCCAATTAACGCTGCAAAATGTAATATAATTATTTTAATGATAATTACAGTTAAAGCAAAAATAAAATTGTATCAGCGTGTAATACGCATTAACTGAGTTTTTTATCAACATATAATAATAATTAATTATCCAATAATTTTATTATTATTGGATACTGTATTTCTACTTCTTTTATTTCATGTGGTCGCCTATGTCTGCGGCAGAAGCATAATTAGCATTATAATTTGATATTTATTTAAACACTTGCATTTCCTGCAAATCAGCTTGTAACAGTTATTGAACCGTCTGCTAATAATTTAACATACTTCAATATTGTTTATTTATTGACATCAATATACAAGAAGCAATTCCTGGCGATTAAATCATTTAATGCAAATCCAAGTGCGTCTATTTATTTGTCTATTTTTAATGCAAGATCCGCATACTAGAGTCAGTCGCAAATAAAAACGCACAATATTCTAATTATCGTTGATTAACGCTTATAAATATATTATATATTCATAACCATCGGTCGGTTTTAATTTTTAGGCATTATTATTAATTACATAAAATAGGCTTTGATGCAAGGTTGATCCATATACCAATATTAATTACAATTGAAATTCAAACTTATTTGTTTGTGTTAAAAAATATTATAAATATTCTAAAATAAATATAAAATATTATATTTTCATATAATAAAAATTATTAATTATATTATTCACATTTTTATCAAATTCTTCTTCTTTAACATAAATGACAACTGTGCCATAGGAACCATAGTATTTGTGGTGCAAATTTTGGGAAAATTATATTATATTTGTTTAGTTAATTAATTTAAATACTGAGCACAAATATTTAAAATTTGATATTAAATTATATTTAATATTTTTTAATATTTTTTATGTATATTTTGTTATGATCATATTTTTGTAAACAAAAATAAGAAATGTGCCAAGGAGCAGCAAGGGCAGTATAAGTGGTACAAGATTTAGAATAATTATATTACTTAAATTATTTTGCATGTGAACTTAAAATTTAAAATTACTTATATTGACTATTTTACATATATTTGCAAAAATGCTTTTATGACTTAAAAATTTATTAGAGGACGTTAGTAAAGCAAGTATTTGTGGCACATATTTTGGATAATTATATTGCTGTATTAATTTTTTGAAATCTTACCCATATGAATTTAAAAAATTTTATTGATTGCATTAAATTAATTTTATTATAAATATTAATGTCAAAATATTGTATTTTTGACCAAAAATGAGAAATGTGCCAGAGAGCAGTTTAGGATAGTAAGATGCAAGAATTAAATATCAAATTTGTAAGTTATTTAAAAATTATTAAAAAAACTTATTATATTTATCAATTGTTTCAATTTATAGAATTAGTAACATACTATTTTACAATTAACATCGGTTGTATCTAATTATTTTGGATTTTTTTAAAGTTATGGTTATCATAAGTATATTTTTTATTCACCTTTTAAAATAATAAATATAAAATCATTATATGTATCCAAATAAATAAAAATGCAGAGATTTTGAATATAATTTGTTTATCAATCTGTTTTAAACCTAAAAGCAAATATAGAAATCTGTGCATGCCAGTATGCATTGATGTTTCTACTTTCTGTATGTTGTACCAATTAGTAACCTAATTTAATTTCTCCAGGAAAATCACAAGTTCAAGCACCAACTACATCAGAAACCAATACTAGTCCTGCAAATCAGAATCAACAAATCAATGGAAGTCAACCCCAAAATCAACCCATAGATGCCCGTGTTAATCCTGCCGAATGGAGGTTTCGAACCCCTGCTTCTCGTTATTTGAGCAGCGGTGAGTCCAGCTCCGAAAGCAGCAGTGAGGAGGACCCAGAAAACAACGAGGGCCGTTGGAGCAGGAGGCCGCCGCCTCGTTATAGATCTCCGCCGGCGGTTGTCCAACGACCACAGCCAGCAGCTTATATTAGCGTTCCTGATAGATTAGATTATTTGGTACCTGACATTGTTCGGCAATGCAATAGTAAGATATCAATTATAAATGACAAATGAATATTCTATATTTTTTTGGTAAGTTAATATTACTAATTTAGGTGTTGCTACTCCAAACCAAGATCAAGATTCTACCGAAGCGAATGCTTCCAATCCAGCCCAAATTGGGCCTGACATGGGTCAGAGAGTATCTGCAGCCTGCACGCATCCTCAGCGTCCTAGATCAGCAAATGTAACATCTAATCCTGGTCATCACGTACCAAGAAAACAACCGAAGAGGTCTAATGTATCTCTGAGTTGGGCCATCAGGGCATCTTGCAATAATGTTAGGTAACTATCTTATAGAATTATAATTTTCTTCATACAAGTTAAATATAATATATTATTTATATGCTGATTATTATCACTAAATAGTAATTTTATTGATTTTTTAGTGATTCTAACACCGACAAGAATCTGACTTTCTCAAAAGGGAATTGGACAGATCGTCTCAACAACAAACAGCAAAACGATTTATATAATGCGTCAAATAAATCTATGAAAGATCCTTTAATGCAATCAATATCTAACACAAACACTTTTAGAAATGGTCCATTTAAATGCAATACAAATGAAGAGAGAAGCAAGAAGAATGAGAAATATTCGAACGAACATCAAAGGTATTTCAACATAAAGTTGATACTCTGAATAAATATCTGATAGAAATAGTAGTTTGTTTGCATTGCTTCATTATTTGCATGACCACGATTCTTAAACTTGTTACTTATATGAATTAATTTTCAGGCGTATGAATAATAATAATCAGTACAGTTCTTTGGAAAGTAAAGCTGTTTCTGAACCAGATTTACACTCAGATAGTATATCAGAAACGGGAAATTGTAGCAAAAAGTCAACAAAACACAGACGGAAGAAGGATAAATCAAGAATCGGATTTGGTTACCAAATTCGTGACATTAATGACTTTTTGACAAGTGTACGTAGGACTTTGTAAAATTTAAATAATATATAATTTCAAATTAATAATTTTGGAGTTAACATCAGTTATACTTTAGGCCTGCCTCGAAAATCCTGCAAATATCCCGGTGGTGTTGGGTTGCCCGAGTGTTCTTTATCGAACACGACCCGGAGGATTTCAAGAAGAAATCCAATTACCTTTGGGAATGGTTGTGAATGCAGTATTTAAAAATCGTAGTTGGTTGTATGTTCAAACCCCGCATGCAGAAGAGGGATATATCAATCACGGGTCTTGCTTGCCCTTAGGAATATTGCCTACTCAAAAAAGGTAATATACCTGAAAAAATTGTAAGCTCTAAATTGTTAATAATAATAATTTATACCATTTATTATTGTAGTAGAAATAATAGTTCAAGTGGTAAAACTTCTCCATGTTGGGAAAGCACAGTCGACGTTTTTCCTTTGCCCTGCGGTAATTTAACCGACAGCGAAAAGGAGCATCACCTTCGTGGCGGCACTCGGTCGGAATGTGGCGGCACGACGACGCGTCGAAAAAGGTCGACAAACCCTGAAAAACGACATAGACGCGGCACTAGATCACTCTGCCGAGAAAACGGGACGCTAGCCCGCGAAAGTAGCGTTGATCGCCTATTTCTGCAGGTAATAAATGACTAAATTAAAAATTTTAATTTTTTATAATGTACATATATAGTTTATTATAACAGTTATCTATTTTTTCAGGCTGCAGGTTCCACTGAATATGCGCCCAATACATCCAAAGTAGCACAAACATGTAAAACTAAACCACTACCGGAAGAAAATTCAAACACCTGCTTAAGACATACCTTGTTAGCCGTTTGTGAAGAATATACAGACGAGCATAGTGGTTTAGAATTAACTAAAGGTGATGTAGTAATATTAGTATCAACAGTCAGGGCAAGAGATGGTGAGAATTGGTTTCATATAAGAAACCGAGAAGGCAAGGAAGGTCTTATACCTGCCTATGTCGTCGGAAATGGATTCTTATGAGCATCTGTCTTAGTACAAACATTAACAATGCGACATCCATTTCGCAGTTGTATATTTGATATTATTTAGTAAGTATCAAAAGTTCACTTAATATAAAGTCACACTAATTTTGTTTAAAAATTACGGAGCAATATTTATTAGTGATATAGTTGATTTGATCAGATCAGCTAATAGCCGAGTTATATAAAATCAAACTATAAAATTGTTCTCATTATTGGTCTTCATAGTTTTATTCAAATCAAGTAACTTCTATTTGAATAGGAGTCTCATACAATCAATTCCCTCTTTATAATATATTTATTTTTACCATGTCGGGATATTTTATTAAAGATATATAAAATCGCCCGAAGCGCTCTTTTACCTGTCTACGCTTTCGTTTACACCTTCAAGTTTTTACTCTTTTGTAGAAACTACAATAAACAAATTTTGATGATAATTTTAATATTTATGCAATTTTTAATGCTAGTCTATCTACAACGATTTAATCCAAATTTATTACTAATAAATTTACAAGATGGAATGTTGCACCTAAGGTTTAAAAGCATATTTATACATAAGTACAATTTATTATTTTAGAACTGTTATAAATAAAGTCACGTAAACACTAATCATTAAGATATATCTATAAACAAGTCCAAAAATTTGTTAAAATTTAGCAATAAGTTTAATTTTATTTTTTTATTTAGTACTAAGTATTTATAAGGAATAAATTTAAATACAAACTCAATATTTATATAAAAGATATTTAATATATACACAACTTTTCACAAAAATTATGTGTTAATATTATAATTGACATGTGGATAAAATTTGGCACTGCCAACAAATGCACATAATAATATTCTTAAAGTGATAATTTTATAAATTAGCTTTATTTATTTTTAATAAATAATATATAGTAGTTATATATGTCTTTATCATTTTAATCACAGGTTTAAATATCACATTGTAGATAAATTGGTAAAAGTTATTCAAATAGATGGACTAAATTGAGGTTCTTGCATTTCTTTGGAGTTCGCTGTTCATTCTGAAAAGGTAAATAAATAATTAAAAATTATATTCAGAAAATTCTAGGTATATAATTAAATGAATATTTATTGTTTAGTGTATTTACCTAATACTGATGTCCACAAAATTGTTTCATCATTCTTTAGCGTGCGATTCATGCAGATTTGGTGGAATATATATGCACCAAATCATTTAATTTCTTTTCAGACCTAAAATAAAAAAAATAATTATTATATGAATGGCTTAATCTGTACATAAAAGTAATTTATATTTATGCACGCAATAGAAAGTTTGAATATTTGATAAAATATCAATTTACCTTAAGCGTAATGTTTTTTCCGTGTGCCAATTACATGAAGCTTTCTTTCTTTGATTATACGTTCAGTACTCAAATTTTTTAAAATAAATATTTTTAGAGTTTCAATGAAGCCACAATGTGTGAAGTTATCGAATTGCCTACTCAATAAACCAATTGTGATTGCTATTTGCTTATTGCATTTACAGTGATACTGTATATTCGCCATGATCTTTAATAATCATAGTACATCATGCTTTTTGGTAGAATCATTCTCGATAATCTCAACAAAACTTTGGCGTACCAGTGAACACCTTTGGTACCAGAATTACGTTCTTCATTAGTGGTAGAAGAAATTGCAGGGTCAACAAAGACTGATTTGACCCTATAATACCATCGGATAGGAGCAAAAGCCCAATGGGCTGTTTTTTGACTATTAATAACAGCATAACAAGAAGCAACCACATTGTCTACTACCACTGTACCAGTGACAGTGAGTGGTGCAAATACACCTTTTCGTCGGACGTAGTTGATGCTTTTTACGGTATCAGGTACTAAATTCTCAGCCTTATCCCGTATCAGAACTGTATCATTTAATTTTATTTTTGAAGCAAATACTTCTTTGGATCCAGTGATATTGTTCTTACCAACTTCATTTACCACCGGGACAAGGTGGGAAGGTGTGAGAGTTAAGGTGAATCCTTTTGCGGTGTGTAGTTGTATGAAACTACGCCGATCGGAAGGATCTCTGTCCAGAAACATGAGAACTTCGCTGTAACGAAGTGTGCCGCTCTTGGAATCCCAGGTGAGAATTTGCTCACCGGTTTGGAGTTCAGATAACTTGCGCCGCTTGCCGTCAGACGTCTGAACAAATGAATCGCCTGGGAAGCAGCCACCAGAACGAGCATTTTGAGGTGATTCTGGGGATAAAATATAATATTTAGAATATTCAATGTTTGGTCAAAAACTGTTGAATATATAATTTTAAAAACATGCTAACTTGATTGCCGGTATCAATTTTATATAAAACATTGGTTTATTTGGCGCGAATTCGCTCCTGAAGCTTGGATTTAGGCTTAGACAGTTAGTAAATATGATTAAAGGTAAAGCTAAGAAATTTATCCGTAACTCCTATTATGGGGGCGTCCATTAATCACGTGAGGTTTTCATGGGGAGGGGGGTGTTGACAAAAAATCAAAAAATATCACGTGGGCCTGAGGGTTATAGGAAGGTAGCACGTGTATTTATTTTTTACTTGAATTTTTTTAATCCAAACATTTTCGAAAAAAAAATGTAAAAATTTTACAATTTTTTCTCGTAACTAAAGATACGACTTTTCTCAATGGGGGATGGGGATAATTTTGAATATTACCACCCAGAAATAATAGTCCTTAACTACATAGAGTACAGCTTATATAAATTTTTAAACACCGAGTATTATTTAACGCAAAAATTCTTATATGGAGCGAACTTATTTTGCAGAAATTTAAAAAAAAATATAATTTTCTTCAAAACTTAAAAAATTTAAAATGTAATATTAAAATTTGTACTTTTGGCAATAACATACTAAAATTACAGCCCTTAACTAGATATAGTACAGCCAGTATAATTTTTTTAACACGAGAATATTTTTATATTGAGAATATTTTGCAAGTGTTTTTGCAGATGGACAAAATTTTAAAATGTTGTAAAAATCTTAACTAATTTCTTCAAAACCAATAAAATTCTAGTATGTACACTTATAATATATACTTCTAGAAAGACTATACTGAAATTTTAGTCTTTAACTGTATATAGTACAACTGGTATAAATTTTTAAACATTGAATATTATTTAGTGCAAAAACTATTAGAGTGTATATTTTCACAAACATGGGAGAGGAGGGGTCTAAAAATCCTTAAAAAATCGATCACGTGATTAATGGACGCCCCCTATGAATAGTGATTTGTAGATTAAAGTGTTATATAATTTCATAGCTTATTATAATTTTCTTAATTTTTATCTTTTTTTTACCTTTAGTTTATTCTTTGCAAGATATATTTCAAATGTATTATTGCCATGGGCGTTAAATATATAATAAAGTTTAAAGTAATTAAGGATTTTATAGAAAAAATGAAAAAAAAATCATAAATATGTCGTGCATGTTCATATAAAAGTTTTTAACAAATTCTTAAAATTTTAGTGCAAATTCTTATAATGCTTAAATTCGTTTAAAGCATGTATGTTTAACGCTTATTACGATTACTCATATCGTATTTATATTTGTTAATATAAAATGCTAATTTGAAAGCTAATTTACTAAAATTACACAAACTATTGCGTAATCATGAATTATATATAATATCTACTAAATATATAGTTGTGAGTTGTGAGTAATCAAAGTTTACTTTCAGAATAATTGGGTTTGCATAAACAACATTACATATTGCTAATCGATAACATAAGTGTTTGGGTTATTATCGAAATATTTATTGCATGATTAAATCGTTAATTAGTGCATATATACATATATATATATAATTTTGAATAATTACTAACCTGATTTTACAGAACAGTGAATGTGGCCCCTACTTTCATAGAAAACGTAGTCGAATCCAGCTTCCACAGCTAATCGTGCCAACATGCCATATTTTGATCTAAAGTAAACAATAAAAATCTATAAATTCACTGATTTCAATACGAAATATTACTATATATTATTTAAAATTCTATATCTTACCTGTCTCTATCAGATGTGGTGATATCGAGAGCCCGGCCCTCGTAGTGCAGGGAACCTGGTGGCCTGCGGCCTTCTTCAATTTCCCAAGATTGGGTGACTCGTACCCGCACACCAGGCCACTGGTTCATAACCGATATGGCCAAGATATTTAATTTTTCTTTACACCTCTGCAAAAATAATTAAAAATTAATTAAGAAACTTTAGTTACAAGCGATACATGCAGGTAAGTTAAATATAATACAATGCCTTTATTAAGATCAAATACATGATAAAATATTTATAAGATTCTCATAAAAACTCTTTAGTTAGTCTATAGACATTCATTTAAATAATTTATAGTATAATACATTTTTAGAATTAATTCTGTTATTTGTTTACTTGATATTATAAAAACAGTTGCAACATTTCAAAAAAAAAAGAACACTTCTGCTTCAAAGATAATATGAATTGTGAAAATATAGAATAAACTTTTTATCATATTTGAATTTCCCACTTAATTTTTATTATAAATTCGAATTTTAGTCAACCTTCTTGGCGCTGCATTTGTTTCTAATCAGGTAACCTAAATCCAAGATTCACTTTCAGGTGCACAAGTTCTTCCAGAATTTTATTCAGTGCTTTATGTTGATTTGTGATTGATGTCAGTGTGTTTTCATATTGTGTAATTCAGTCTTATTGTGTTCTTATTGCGGTCGTCAACTCCAAGGTAGTAGTTGAAATATTAGAAATATAACAAATAAATTTCTATTATCCATTCGTAGGTGTTATGAAATTATATTATACGCATAATAATTATTGTATTCAGAAGATATTATTGACAATATGGAGTCCGTCTTTTGTATTAATAACAATCCGGAGAACAATGTCGAACGAATATTCAATAACATATAACATAGATTTTATTGCTGGTTTCATAAATAATGTTTTGAACTGACCTGCATCTATTATTTCTTTGAAGATAAAAAAAAGTCATGATGTACTAATTGCAGAATCATAAATTTATATTATAATTATGCATACATAATTTTCTGATAATAATTGCAATGTAATTGCTTCTAGAAATATTGGGTCGTTTATGTAATCTAACTTTGATAAACATGATTTAAAATCATCGTATCGAACATGACAATAAATAAATATATGTAAAAATTATTTTATATGTAAATAAAAATAATAATAAATTTACAAACTTATTTTTGTAAACTAGGTGTTAGTGGCATTTTGGCTTAAGCCAACCTTCCTGTGTAAATAATTTGCTTTAATAATAATAAGTTAAATTTATCAAGTTTTAAAATTAAGACGATGAAATTTTAAAATTTTGACATAGTTCATTATTTTACACATTAATAATTTTTCATAATTAATACATTTTTCCTAGAATAGATATTTTAGGATGTTTCTTCAGACTAACTAGTATCATACAAAGGTTAATTAAAATCGTAAAAAAATTCAGCAATTAATTATGAAGAAACAGCCCAGCCGATGTTTAGCAAAAATTAATCAGCACGATCTTTAACTGATATCTTTCGATCAGATCTAAATTTTTATAGTTGATTCCGGATTTTTGTGTAAAACGTGGAAGAAATATTTTGGACTTGTTTGCCAGATATCAAAAAAGTCAAATTTTGTCACATTGTTGTTCCAAATTGGTCTTAAACGATTCAAAATGACTTGAATTGTCAAGAACACAAATCGGATTTTTTGCTAAAAACATAAACATTTTTTCTGGAAGTTAAAAATTGATTTCGGTGTGTACTTATAGTATTTACTAAATTTATTTATGGTCCATTATTGTTTAGGTCCAAATTAAGTAAAAACACAAGCGTAACCAAAAAAATTAGCCAACTTATTTTTTTTTATTTTTCTACTATATATTATTATCCTTACCATCATATTGTGACAGTAAATAACCGCATAAGTCAAATTTAAAATCCCAAAAGCGGCTTACTTTCCAATCTCCTCAAACTCTGCGGGAAATTTTGATTTTCGTATCTGGTTATTTTTTTCTATTTTGCTTTTTAAAACTGTATAACGATTTATCTTGCAGGTTGCGTTCAAATTAGAAAATGTTGTGACAGGTCAACCGACAAAAGCGGCCGAAATCAAAAGCCTTCGGGTAGGTGGTCCAGAGATAAAAAGGTAAGAGGTACATGTAATGGGATCGTAGATTTTGGAATATCTGGGTTGGAGGCGCTTTGCTTTTGCCATTAAATCAATCAAATCGGTTAACAACTGTGAGATATTGGGTTTTCTACAAACAGTAGAAACTAATATCTCACAGTCATGTGGAAAAATCTACATGACAGAATCAGTTCAATATTATGAAATTCTTTTATGCATTTTATGTCCATAAAAAATGATTCAATTTTAATTATTCCCTACATACTAATTTTATCAGACCAACAAAATGCATAAGTATGTATAAATAATTGGACCATCATTATTATTAGTGGATGTTTTCAAAATACTTAGTATACATGAATTCAAATAAATTTTCTGGTTTAATTTCCATCTCAATTATGTACGTCATTCATATTTACACACACACATATATATATATATATATATATATATATTAAATAAGAGATTTTTGTCTAATTTTAATATTATATTAAGTTTCAAGAAGAATGGTATCATTGATAAGGTTACGAATATTTATCCATTTTTTTATCAATCAGAACTTAAAAGTCCTGATTGATTGTTGTGATGACTTTTTAATGACGTAGCATTTTTTCAGGCAACCCAATGGTTTACCTATCTATATTCAAGTAAAGCTACGAATATTTATCTATTTCTTTATCAATAACAGCAATCAGAACTTAATAGTCCTGATTGTTTGTTGTAATGACATCTTTTTTAAGGCAACCCAATGGTCGACCCATCTGTATCTAAGTAGAGTTACAAATATTTATTTATTTTTTTATCAGAACTCAATAGTCTTATAAGCTTGTTGTGATGACTTTTTAATAACGTGGCTTTTTTTTAAGGCAACCCAATGGTTGACCTATCAATATTTAAAAAAATTGTTATTAGAATATCTCAAATATTTATTGACTTTCTATACGTAAACTATCCTACTTTTCATAGAAATTACATTGAAGCTTACAAAATATTGTTATAAATTATTTTATTGCTATTTGCGGAATATGTTAATTCAGTCTATTATTTAATTATTTGTTACTTGAATTACTTTTACCTTTTATGCCGTTCTACTAGTAATGAATTATTTCATTGTGATTGAATATCTTCAAAGATTCGGAGAACTATAGTATAATTTTTTATCACATTTATTTTTGATTCTTAAAAATATTCTATATGTTAAAGATCATGTATGTTAGAATAGTGTTACAATTATTTTCTAAAATTGAGATTATTTTACTAATATTCGTTCGAATTGTTTATTTGATAAAACAATATTTTCCAAGATTTCAGACAATGTTTTAATAAACGTGAAAAATAATACTAAAGGTATAATTTATGGGAGATTTGTGTAATAACTATTTTTTTATTTCATACAAGCTAAAAAATATTTGACAAAAAATTTTCTATTACTCTACAAGTTTGCTTCGCGTCACACAATAGCCAAATATAAAATCTTGAATAGGTAGCTAATACATAAATCAAATTACCACGCTCGAAAAACGACCTCGAAGTTTATTCAAGAAGTACTTGCAATTTTAACGCGTCTGCTTTTACAACCCTATAGAAGAAAAAAAACTGGGTACGTTCGGAATGGTTTTCTTGACAGCTACCTCACCGTGACAATATTTACCTTCGACTTCATTTATCTTTTGGCAATTATAAACGCATGTCCCAAATATTTTACAAATATGTGTACTTCATGTTATTTAAAATCAACGTTCGAGACTAATTCTGGTTTCCGGAATAAGAGAAGATGAAACTGGGTAAAAGATATTTTGACTTTGGGTTAAAGGAAAATTAAGATTCAGAATCTGGAAATAGTAGATATACGAGTATGTTTTATAAGTGGAATGACTTGTTTTGTGATAATTTTTTTCATAAAGTACTAAATTACAAAAGTTTCGAGACCGTTTGTCTCATCACCATAAAATGCTTATTGTAAATTTGTTTAATTATAGATGGTAATAATTTTATCTAACAACTTGCTGAAATTACCAACGATACAAACTTGAACAAAGTTATATATTTTCACAAGATAAGTCATTCTTCATTAAAATATTTTGTATGATAATAACCCTTTTGCTCCGATATTATATTTGGCAGGAATGACACTGCTGTACAAGCCGGAAAGCCGCCCAAGAATTTGGTACAAAACGTATTTAAAAAAAAAAACAATCTTTGTCGTTAAAATGTATTTGCAAATAAAAAAATACACTAAAAAATTAATATTATAATAATGATTTAGGGATCTTATTAATTGAACGTGGTGATTCATATTAAAGCAAAAGTCTACAAATTGGATGTCATCTATAAGCAACACTAGTAGACACAAGTCACGAAGCAAATGTCGCCTATAGGCGACGATCCCACTGTTAGGGTTACAAATAACTATTTTTACAATCAAATCTTAACTACAAAAATCCATTACAATTTACCTGTGTCATCAACCGATCAATCCCAGTGCCTTCTTCATCCTTATAAACAATATCCCGCGAATAATTGACCACGAGGTCTTTCATGCGTTCAGTATCATTAGGCATAATTCGTCCTTCAGGAGGACCACTAGCAATTAGGGCATTTTCGCTTGCATCTGGCCATTCTTGAAAAAGCACCATTGGCACCAACTTTTTGGACGCATGTCTGGAGGAGGGGTAACGTCTCCAATTTGATAATCTTCCTGGACCACAGGTGTAAGATGTGGGGACACTGCACAATAATAGTAAGATGAGGATATAGAACTCCATGGTAGTAAATGATTGAGTAAACTGATTTGAGCACTAATGTTCACTAGGGTTTTTGATATGGTGACTAGTCTGTGTTAGGAGCTAACTAAAATATTAAAAAAAAATAAGTATAATTTGAAATAACACATTTGGTTGGGTTTATGGTGCACTGATCAATCACTACTGTTATTATTCTATTTATCAAGTAATCCAATTAAATTAAATTTTCTCATGTATCCTTTATCACTTGACTGTTATTATTTTCGCCGTGTTTGCACTAAGGGGTGTCAAGAAGTAACTAAATTCGTCTAAATGTCCAAATACCTATGTTCCGGTGCACGTTGTGCCCCTCCGTCGTCGTCGTCCCGAAGAGTTGATTGGTCGTCTTGAGAAAGACTAGTTTTCGTTCCGAAGAAAGAGATGAGCGAGCTGCCGTAATAGATGTGACGTTTAGTCTTCTGATTAAAGTTTCAGGAGCTATTTGCAAAGCTTTAGATCAGGTGCTAAAATAGATAACGGAATTGATTTTGAAACTTGATACATGATTAATTCTTGATACATGATACAAGATTATGGTAAATTTTAAGGAACTAGTGGAGTCATCGGAATTTTTCAACATTCAAGTTGATTTTAAAGAAAAAAAATTAATTAAAAAAAATTACGAATTAATAATTTTAGAATTTATTTCACCCAATTTTAATTAAATTAGGTGAAACACACCCAATATATACATACCCCTTTTTTCTCTTATAATTAGAATTTTGTAGCATGCGAGATAAAACTTTTTTTAAACAACAGTTAATGAGATTATATTTTTAAAAATACCAAAACATATCATAGCTTCCATATTTTTGTGTCTTGTATCTCGACTTTTCCTATATTTTCTACATTTTCTTCCTAATTTTTTCTCAATAGTAGGTTATATATATACATACATAAATTTTCAATTTATATTTCTTGGATTTTTTAATAAATTGATGAGGGTTTCTTAGCTGAACAATTAATCCATTAAATAAAAAATAATAAAGTTTTTTTGTAAATGTTTAATTATGGCGTTTTGGAATTAGGTATGTTCCATCATCAAGTTCTTCTGTCAACAACAATATTTAAATACAGAATAACAATAATAATGATATTGATTAATTATTTATAACTTTAACATTGTTATTCTATATTTAAATTTTTTTCATGATAGAAGAACCTGATCTAGAACGTACCTAGTTCCAAAATGTCGTAATTAATTATCTACAGAAAAAACTTATTGTTTGTTATTTTGCTTTTCTTTGCATCTTTTGCTTATCTTAAACAATATTTTTAAACTTTAAAACTACAATCTAATACACCATGAGAAGGTATAGCTGAATACAATCTTACGATATTAACTAGGATTTAATATAATAAAAAATTAAATTAAAATAATTCAATATTAAGTACCAGTGTTATGAGAGGCTAATTTTTTTGCTTTTTATGATTTGTAATAGAATAAATCTCATAAAATTCCCAAAATAAATAAGTCAAATGTTTCAAAACCAAAATATTATTATTACACGAGCGTTAGAATTAAATGAAAATACTGAAATTTTTAGTGCGAGAACTATAGAACTACGAGAACTATTTGATTATGAGCACCTCCAAATCGCCTTGATCTTCTAAATAATTTTAAAATGCTTTTTATGGGCATTTAGATTATATCTAAATTTTTGTGTACTAAATTCAGATTTATTACAAATTATTTACAAAAATTAACGTGAATGTTTATATAATTTTAATGATAAACTGTTCAAAAAGTTAAAATATCATTATATATATATATATATATATATATATATATATAATTTTATTTTTACTTATTAATTCAAATGATTCAATTATAAGATATTTAGAATAATTTTAAAGTCATTTGAACATGCCTACTGCTGAGCAACCAACCTTTCTAACTTTTGACTCAAAAATTTATATGTATTTTAAAAATTACTGAAGGTTTTTTTCTGTAAAAACATAATGTATTTTCGTTTCTTTTTAAAGTTCTTTAGATCAAGAAAACGCAAAAGTAGATGTAGATGATATTGGCATATCAATTACGATTCTTTTTCGATTATGTTGTATGAAACTTATAAATATAATACTTGGAAATATATCTTATCCCATGATTAGCAGTTATTGCTTTTCCATTAACTATTAATGTGAAAATTTAATGTAATAGTTAATGTAAATTGGAATTTCCAATCATTTTACCAAACTAAAGTGACATCGAGTATATTTTCTTAAAATCGCAAATTTCTCAGAATTGCGAAGTATGAAAGATTAATAAAACATACATACCTTCATAATTCATAAAGTTCCATCACATGGACAACCAAAGCTGTAAATCAATCACAAAAACTGGGTAAAATATTAAATAAACCATAGTTATAATATTACTCTGCAAATAAAATGAAAAATCTTTAAACTTAATAGTGACTTAGAAAATTGTTATCAGTAATATTACCTACTCTGCAAATTAAATAAATAAATATGAAAATAAGCAGATACCTAACAAATCGTACATATCCTGCGAGAGTTATACAAAAGCTTCACAAAATTAAAATAATTCATATATATCAAAGAAACATCAATAATTAATTCCGCAACATCTGAAACAAAACAACAGATCACGTGACATCTTATGAACTACAGATGAGCAGGTACGTCTCGTCGGGGAAAGAGCCTCGCCAAGACCTTGTTATGGCAGGTTAACGCGGGTTAGTTTGAGGCAAGCGCCGAGTTCTCGGCCTGGTCAAGTTATTTGGAACATCAAGCTTTTCAATGCTAGTGTATTTGATATGTTTTGCTCACGTTGTTTTCATTTATTTTTTTCGCATATTTGCGATCATACAATGGCGTCGATACAATGTTGAAATGATTTGGGTAAAAGATGTTGTGGATGATCTTGGAGAATTCGCGGATTGAATGAAACCTAAGAAAAAATCTCTAATTAATTTTTAATTATCTAATTTAATTATTTAAATTAAATTTTTGTACTACCGGAATTTTTGTCCTATTTTATTAAAACTTTATTCAAAATTTAATCTCCTTTTCCATTTATTTACAATTTACTGCGCGTGTGATCAATCCTAAGATTTATTTGAATTTATAAATATCTTACCACGCACCGGTTCTTCGAATTGTACGCATGCTTAAAATCAATTCGCACTATAATTAAATCCTGTTACTGTGTTTACATCCTTTTATTTAAAATGACTTCCCGTTTCCGATTTACACACTCCTTTCAAAATAAGTCCGGGTTTGAAAACATGTCAAGTGGATCATCTGTCTATTGCTGCCGCCTCCAAATTATAAACATAGACGGTACATAGTTAACATAAAAGTAAACATAGTACTCTATCATAGGCACATATATTTGAAATAAAGATATGAGCTTCCTCGTGGATTAGTGGTTAAAGCTTTGGTCTTCCAATTAAATGCTCAACTCGGATAGCCTGAAGTCAAGTAGTTGTGTCATCGATTTTCAGTTGAAAATATTGATGGAAATATATTTTCCAGTAAACATAGCAATTCTCAGACACTGCTGCAACAGATTAATAAATCGTCAGTATTAGAAAAATTTAAGCTATAAAATTATATCAAATAGAGATAGGACAACAGTGGATTCGCTTTCTAAAAGCCACATAGTTAGGAAGTATCATCACTACCCATAGGGATTTTAAGTCCTGATTGCTGCTCAAATAAATAAATTATCTTTTCTATCCAATTTTAGTCTTATCATGAAACTAATGTATCTATAAAGATGATACTCTATTATTATATTTCTATTGGATACTGTTACATGAGCAGGCATAAGTTCGAAATAAGTTTTATATCGATGGAAATGACATCATAAATGAGTTAAATTCGTCGGCAGAAGCTTGAAATAAATTTTATAATTAATGGAAATGAGATCATGAATGCATGATTCAGTTAAATCAAAAACAATTGATTCATCTAAGCCGAAATTACGTTAACATCTTGAAAATACATATATTTTATGATGTAAATATCCAACTACATTGTAACCAAATTGAAATACACTCTTCTTGTTTGGTATTTTGGCTAATTTTATCCGAATTGTTTAAATATTTATAAATAATTCTCTTTTTATAGCAATAATCTACACTATTTACAAAATAGCGAGGAGCAAATAAGTATTTTTTACTTAAGTAGCATCTCTTTTTGGAATATGCTCTTATTGATCGATATTTTTGTCAATTTTATCATGAAAATTGATATTATTAAAAAAATATACTATTTTCAGACTACTTATTGAGTATCAAAAAATTCTTTTTTACCTAATATCTATTTAAAAAGTTTATTGACAAGAGTTACTATTGCTATCAAATGAATTTTATCAAAAATGCCATCGTAAGTTTGATCATGTTAGATCTAAAAATTCTGCTAAAGTGAAGATATTATCTCAATAAGCAGAAATCTTAAATAGATTCCAAGAACAAAGTACCTGTATGATGATGAGCTGCAGATACCAGTATTTGATGGAGCTTTCTGTTCCATAATTTATATTAATATTATTTATAATAAATATTCTATTTTTTTAACTTGTTTTTGTATTTGAGATGATCGAGTTCAAAACCCCCATCATTATGATATTATCATATTTTTCATTGTTTCATGAAAATGGTCATGAATATTACATCACTTTACGTTTTGTTCTTGAAGACTTAGACTTACAGATATATGACTTGACATAAGTAAGAGTTTTTATTACACTAACGGGGCGAAGCAATGAAGTGTGAAGATAGAGGAGAAATTAACGATAAAAGAATATCACTATTCTGAAAAATTTAATTTGAAAAGAAAATTGAATTAAAAAATCACGAAATATTATGTGGGGAGAGGATGGGCATAGCAAGATATTACGTGTAAAGTCTTACAATTTTTTCTCATAACTGAAAATACACGTAATGTCTGATGACGGAGGGGAGGCTGTAATTTTGATTGTAATATCACCACGTATCACCCAGGTCGATGGGGGTCCAATAATCCTTAAAAAATCGATTACGTAATTAATAGGCGCTCCCTTGTGGTATCTTCAGTGAACTATAAATTAAGAAAAAAACATAATATAAAATAACTCAACAATGTAACAGTGAAAAAAAAAATAAAAAATGAAACTAATTAAACCTAATTTATGAGAAGCAACCTGGTGTAAAAACTTACATGTAAATTAGAAAATTCCTAGTTAACTGATATTAATAGTAATAATTCACAACACCAATGCAACACTATTTTTTTAAAATCAATTTAAAGTTTAAAATTAAAAAAAAAATTAGATTTAATTTTTTAAGTGTTAGGTAAAATATACTCTACATATTTTCATATTTTATATATTAGTAAGTAATAATTTTTTAATTAATGTATTGCCCTGAAGATAAATACAACTGTATGTATGTATGTTTGTAAGTATGTATATATAATATTTATTTATTATTATTATTATCGTTTTTCCTCCTCCGTCTTTTCTTCATGGCGATCCGAACAGAACGATAGTCGACCCATGAATTGCGTTTAACCTTTCACACGACACCCGACAGTGTCGTGGAACCGTTTTCGGTTTTTATTAATTTTTAAACAGGGCCGAAGACCGGTTCCCGATGGCTTGAGTTGTATATTGTGGCGTTTAACAGCATTCTTCTTAAATTACGAAATCTACTGTCTTAGGTTTTCTGTCTTTCGGTTAAAATTTGCAGGATAAAGGTATACTGCGAAATAATATATTCATGCACTTTTCAATGAAAAAAATCCTCTAATGTATCATATTAGCAATAATCGGAAGTTGTTACGTGAATTCACTAATGTACTTTCATTGGAACTCTATTTTTGAAAAAGATTTGTACCAATTGGTTGAATGATATAAATCTCACTATGAGTATTATTGGTTCAATAAATAATGATTGGTTCTGGTGCAATAAGTACAATTAATAGCTTTAATGAATATCAAAAATAAATTATAACAAAAAAACTTTCAATTATGAGAAATAAAACAAGAAAAACAGTTCCAATTTCTATATCAAATTCATGGACAATGACGACAATTGTTGAATAGATATTTGCCAAATTAATTTTTTGAAACTGTCTAGTTTTTACTTAATGGACTTATTTAAAATGAATAATAATTTTCAAATTACCAAGTAAAACTAACCTTACCAGATGGTATAGAATAGAAATAGATGGTATTTTTTAAATTGCTAAGCAAAGTCAACCTATTTTATACTATAGTCTATAGTGCATTTAAAACTAATAAATTTACAGAGCACCTTTCAGGACAATATTTTACATTTTATACAGTAACTCAAAATCCGCATTTTGTATGAGAATAAGCTTGAGAGACACTTGATAAAATTTGCCAAAATTTCTTTGAAAATAGTGCAGTATTTTGCTACCGAAACTAATAAATACTCATCAGATAGTCTGATCAGATTTATTAACAGGGTAATATAGAATAAAAATGTTTTCTATCCAAAATAGCCCTTTTAAATTAAAAGTTTGATATACAAAACTGGAAAAAATTAATAATGTTATATAATATTGAGTTTAAATTTTAAGACAATCGATCGTTAAGGGGGCGCCCGTTAATTACGTGAGGTTTTTAGGGGGATGTTGACAACAAATCACAAAATATTACGTGGGGAAGGGAGGAATATAGTGAGGTAACACGTGTATTTTTACCTGATTTTTTTAAAAATCCAAACATTTAAAAAAAAATCAATTTTACAATTTTTTTTCGTAACTAAAACACACGTAATGATGGGTGCGGGAGGCAGATAACTTTGATTACCACCCAGGGGGTCCAAAAATCCTTAAAAAAAATTGATCACGTAATTAATGGACGCCCCCTAAGTGGTCATCCTTCGTTAGTGTTAAAATTTATTTATCATATATACCTGTGTGATTGTTTCAGATATTTAGACTTCACTTAGATTATGATATTTTTACCAACATTTTTCCAGTATGCATTTTTTTTATTTTGTAGTATTAGAATTTGAATGATTCATCATCAATTATTTCTGTCATTGAATAGTTATTGCCATCGAAAGTTTTTCGTAACTCCATCTTGGCATCAAACTTTCTTGCAGAAATCGTACCATTTGAAAATTTTATTTATCTTTACCTATTAATATAAAATTAAAATTATATCTATTAATTTTATTTGATTATTTATTATTTATTACCCCAGAGCTGGTGATTCTCGCCTTTCTTTCCATACCGAACTAATTTCGGTGACACCATTTGATAAGTGTTACTATGTGATAAGCCAACACTATAAGAAGAGGCTGCCAATAATTTAATGACGTTCAATTTTATAAACAAATGGTGATTAATAAATTCCAAACAGGCGTACGTGACAAATTCAACGTACCTGAAAATAATCGGCATGTTTCTTCTATAATTTTGTAAACATAATCCGATTAGGAATATATCACGATCGACTTTGAGAGTAGTTTAGCTCTGGACTTTGAGGAATGAACATTGTGGAATTAGGAAAATGATAAAAATTAATTGTGCAAGTAGTTATCATCAAGTTAATCAAGTATTAAAATATTTTGATAATATATAAACGAAATTGAGAAAAAGTCTGAGCTTTTGGTCCAAGTATCTGAGCTTCACACAATTGGAACTTGAATTGTTTTGTTTAAGGTAAGACGATTAATTTTGTCTCGTTCAAAGAAAATATGTTATTTTATTAAATAAATACTAAGTAAATCAGATTTTAAGTATTAATATTAATTTTTAAGAAATTTTTCAAATTTTGGGCTGAACAAATTGTTACAATTTTGGTGGTACGTGTTACCATTTTCATCATAAGACGACTTACTAAATATTTTAAATAAAACATTATTGTGCATATTTAACATTCTCAGCTATGTATTTAAAATCATAGTAATCATTTATGTACAAAAACAGTAATACAATTATTATCCACATCTTTCAATGGCAAACATATTAGGCGAGATGTCTGTTGAAAATGATCTAATTAAAACAACAAAAAATATGAGTTTTACTCAGATGTCCTTATAATATACTGCAATATTTATATTCCTATCAATTATGTTACAAGCTTTGTGATCGAATTTTATATCTAATTATTTACATAAATGCATAAATACAATTATAGTACAGTACATATGGTTTTAAATATATTATATTAAAATCTTTGATTAGAATAACTTAATTTAAATTATCAGGCCGGTTAATTAACACAACCGAAAATTGGCTTTTTGATTCCATCTATATTTTTAAATCAATTAATATGACTTTCTAAATTAATGCACCTTGTGTATTAAAAGAAGTCCAAGTTATTTTCTTGCATCTTTGATGCATCTCACACGCTCAATTTTCGATTAAAGACATAGTTACTAATTATTTTGTCTTTATGTAAACGAAAAGATATAAGATATTATCACGTTTGTCACTGGCCATACTAAATTTCCTCAATCTTAGCACTAAATACACATTTAACTGCTTTTTTAAAGAAAGACGTCTTGGATTTCATTATGCTCCCTCAATTTTACAAAATATAGTATTGAGACTGGTTTAAGTTGTGAAATTAATCTTAAATTTTACAATTAATAAATAAATATTAAAAATAACGATTATAGTGAGTAGTAACAATTAAAAATTCGTATTTAGTACGTTTACTAATATAAATGGATAAAATTTATCATTTTATATTATTAAACCAAAGTTTCGATCAGCTATTGCATCGATTTTTAGTAAGTTATTATATTAATTTATAATTTAATAAAACATAACAATTTATTACTAAAATTGAAAAATCCTACTTATACTTAATATTTACAGTTATATACAAAAATTACAATGTAAATAAATCTATATTGTGTTAATTCCTTTTTCACATGTTTTGACTATAAGTATAGCACCATCAAGATTAATAGAAATATACTATGGAATTAATTTGCGTTCAACTTAAGTGGTTTCTATTTCGTCACTAACAAGTTAATAATGTAATAGTACTATATGACATATGAAGGATTTTAAAATACCTAATTTGACTTTGGTGAAAGCCACTATAATCTTTAAAGTCTTTTTTAAGTCCTATGTAGTCTTTGAAGAACGATCACTGATAGAGCATGCTTTTTGGCAATATCGATCTGGCAACAGAATGCAAAGCACTCGCATACCAATGAACTCCTGTACTACTTTTCCTCAAACTTCGTATCCTAAACTCTTCTTTAAGAATTTGGTCACTATGTCCAACAATCATGGATTTGAGTTTGTAGTACCATCGGACTGGTGCAAACGCCCAATGGGCGGTTGTTTGACTGTCTATGACGGCGTAGCAGGATGCAACTACGTTGTCTACGACTACGGTGCCCGTAGCAGTCAGAGGCGCGAAAACTCCTTTTCGCCGCACGTACTTGATGCGTTTTACGACGTCCGGCGTCAACTCGCCGCGCTCGTTCCGCACCAGCACGAGATCGTTTTCTTTTATTTTTCTCGCAAATACTTCTTTATACCCTGTGATATTCGAGCTAGTATTTTTGGACCCCACAGGGACCAAATGCGACGCTGTGAGTGTTAATGTGTGCCCTTGTATCGTATGCAATTGTAGAAAAGTGCGTCGATCTATTGGATCTCGGTCCAGGAATAAAAGCACTTCGCTGTAGCGAAGTGTTCCGCTTTCGGAGTCCCAGGTGAGAACTTGCTCACCTGGTTGAAGATCTGATAGTTTGCGCTTTTCTCCAGAGATTGCCAGAACTGTCGAATCTCCTGGGAAACAGCCTCCTGATCTTGCCGCTTGAGATGATTCTGGAAATAAAATATGGTTCAATAAAAATTGTACAAAATCTTTGGTCGAGAATGAAATAATTATGACTAGTATTCTTGTATTCTATTTAAACTGACTTAGGGCCAATTGTCGTATATAATAAAAATGTTATGGTATTGATATATTACGGAATTATACTCGTGTGAGTTCGCAGTAGCAAACTGTCAAAAAGCGATGCATTCAACTAATTAAAGAAAAATTTTAATCTATTATTATTTTCATGTTTTCTCCCTACTACGCGCAATTCAATCTTGTATCGATTAATAAATTTTATGAGCCACCGTTTATTTTCATTCGATTCTTTCATAATTCACTCGGCAGTAAAAGCTAATTTTTATCCAAAGTATTAAACAGCTTGCATTTGCAAAACCATTACAGATTACGATTAAATAAATAAAATTAAATTAGTTCGCATTGGCCGCCATGAAAATTAAACATCGCATTTAATAAACGCGAAAACAATATTGTTATCGTGATCAAATAGCTGAATAATAAATTGTTTAAAATTCTTTAAAACTTGTTATCGAATCGAAAGCAGCGTTATAATGCTTTAATGTTTTCTGTTATTAAAATGATCGAGCATATTTCAATCATTTCTTTTATCAGAAGTCATTATCGATTTAAAACAACGTGGTTCTGTTCAGTTAGTTTGAGATATTTATCGCATTGGTCATATAATTGTTATTAATTTTTGGGTTTTCGATTTATGTTTCCTTTTGCGACAATAATAATTTATTAAATATTTTAATGGTTGTTTGTCATGTGAAATATTGTAATAAATAAATGGTATGGTTTTATGAACTAGCATTATGACCTAATGCAAATATTTAATTTTATTGCAAAAAATAGAATTATATTTGCAGATATGATCTCCCAAATTCAATTCCCATTTCTTATTATTTTACCAAAGGAAAGACCGCCATTGCTACGGAATTAATTACAAATTATATAAATGAAATGGCGCCCGATTCATATACCTGATAAAATATCTTGAACTAAGTAGGCGGAGGAACTTTAGAAGGCTTTTTAATTTATGTGCAAGGGTAGGCAGTTCGATTCTTCGAGATAAAAAAGGCATTAAAACTTCAGTGAAACTCGAATCGAATTCGAACATTGTATGCCATGTAGTCAGGTAGTGACTACTTTGATAAAATGATATAATGCTCATCAATCAATTAATGGTAATAAATATATATTTACGTATATTTTGTACGCAGATTATGAAAATTCAAATCCTATTCTACGAAGCATAAAAGTTATGTAAAGCACTCCTCTCTCAATTATTTACTTAAACATGACCGAGCTTAACTTTAAGACTCATGTTAGACTTAATTTTGACATGGTGCTTCGGGAAGATTTAGTACATTTCTTTAAACTTGAGCTCATTTAATCCGTTTAGTTTTTATATTGTTAGCCAAATATTATTTAAAACCCAAAGAGATTAAGAAAATTGGATTTTTTAGCAATGTTCCGGGAATGCTCTTTTACGTACCTGTGGGGAATATTTTTTGCGAAAATAAACAAAGTTTGGCGATGCGTGAGAATTATCTTAGGAAAAATATTTTGGATTAATATGATAATTTGTCGTACTAAAAAATAATTCACAACAAATATTAAATAATGAAATGCAAAAATGAATGGCATAAACAACATGCTTCAGTTTAGAGATTGCTTCATCATGTGAGGCTACAACTTTAATTTTTCCGTTCATAAAAATTAATTCAGTGTTTTGTATTTGCGTAAACAGAATCGTAAAATATAATTGAATTACCTGATTTAACTGAACAGTGTATATGACCTCTGCTTTCGTAGTAAACCCAGTCAAATCCTGCTTCGACGGCTAAACGGGCTAACATACCATATTTGGATCTGAAACATTGAAAACTCATTATAGCATGCTTTTGAGATGTAAAAACATTCGACATAAATGATTGTAATATCTTAAAAATAAATCAATAGATTGAAAATATATTTAAAAAATAGACGTTAATAAATTCTCTTTACTTAAACAAATTAGACAAACATGCATGATTAAAATTATACACGCTTTAGTTTAAAACCAAAAGTTTCACTGCTTTAAGTCCATTTATAAAATAATTCGATTATCAACCTACCTGTCTCTATCGGATGTCGTGATATCGACAGCCCGTCCCTCGTAATGTAGCGAATCGGGCTGGTGTCGACCCAGATCGTCCCAGGCCTGGGTCACTCGCACCCGCACACCTGGCCACTGGTTCATCACAGAGATCGCGAGGGTGTTCAGTTTCTCTTTACACCTCTGGAAAAATAGAAAAAATATTAATCACAATAAATTTACACATTGCGAAAATACACATTAGAGAGAAAAGTACTTACTTATTATAAAATTAAATTTTCAGTCAGTATAAAAACAAATGTATATTCAAGTTTATATAAGTCTCACATACAATATGAGGAATAAGATTCATGTTTTCCTTCTCTTGGTATTAATTATGATATTATATTGATAGTCATTTTGCTAAATACTAGTTTACTAATGTTTCCAGATTTTTATATCGATATTGCCCGCGAAATGATGTCCGATCTTGTCAATTTTTGTCTTCCAGCTTCCATCGTGGACCGAGCTCTCGGATTATAAGCTCGCGCCGACGTTGGAAGATGCGAAAGATCATTTTCCCATCCTACTCATTATTCATTTCATAAGATTTTACATCCGTGACCAATGTGTGCAGCAGTAATATTCAATTCTCAATTTTTAATCATCAGTCTTTATGTATTTAGAGAGCGGCGACGGTGCGAGTTTACCATGAAACGAAAATGATGGCTTTTGTGTGGGCTTTTTGAGCTTACTAACAAGTACGACGATTATTATAATGTGTTGTTATTATATGGCAGCAAAACTGGCAAATATTATTACAATAAATTAAACGCGATTGCCGCCGCCGTTCTCACAAGCTGCTTTTCAATTTTGATGCAAATTGCCGAGGTGAGAAAAACTAAAGTAGAGCAAATTCTTCAAAACGTAATAAGGATTATGAGAATTATTTTACTGACCTTTATACATTTTTCAATCTATTCAAGGATTATTATTGAAAAAATTTTAAATTAAATATATTAAATGAAAGCGTTATTCATTTTTATACATGCGGCACACATCAAGAATATGTAGAATATGTTACTATATATTTTTTAATTAAATCTAAATGCAAAGTAACATTTATTATATGAATGAACTCTGCATATATACAAATATAAATAAATAAATATATATATATATATATATATACATATATATATATATATGCATAAATTATTAGTTTATGTGCACGGAGTACAATAACATGGTACTAAACAAATGAATATCATAAATGTTGAAATGTGAAGGTAAATATTAATTAAAAGTAATTGTCGGTGAAATATTGAATAAGTTTTATGTTCGCAACTTAACATTGAAAGCATTTAACAGTTTTGTATATCTCGCTAATAAATTTCCATAACACATCCATATTTTTGAATGCATATTTCAAATACATATATAATGTACATTTTGTTTGTAATTTCATTTCTTGTTTAACTTCTAATTATTTAGTCATTTGAAATAAATCAAGATTAGTAAATTTACTAACACTTTACCATACCATACCACTTTGATCTACTCGATTTATGAATGACAATAATTCATACTTTCCTCTATAAGAAATTCCTAACAAATTATTAAGGTGCATCCTACTTTTCCAGGAAAGCATTCTGAACCCTCGATCATTTATCATTTATTAAACTTTTCATTCAGCCCATCTTTTAAATTCAATATTTATAGTGTAAACCACAAATCTTCGGTTGGTACAAACATTTCCGCATTCACAATAGCATAAATGAATTGCTTTAGGTTTTATATTGTATGTTTCCAATACAGGATAATACACAATGCAAAAACTGTGAAAAGCAATTCCTTTTCATGCTGGCCATTTTATTTGTGAACAAGGCAGTTGTAGAAGTAGAGTCAGAAAAGAGGAGAGAACCGAAATATATAGATTTATGTAGAATATTTTTTGTGATTTATTATTTCATAAAACAAAATTTTTGAAGGGGTTATATAAAACTATTCGAACTATGATTATATTCATAATCATCAAGCAAATTATTTTTAGTATTGCACATCAATAGTTACTATACTTTTGTTGCTTCCATACTAGTTGATGTCAAGTATTTCAAGAAAATATCTAGAGTGGCAAAAAAAATTTTACATATAGGAGTTTGTGGTAGGTTTAGGACAGAATGTAAAAAAGCCATTAACTAGTGGTGCATGGCATCGTGTCTTAAAGCAAATTGCTCAATTCTCGTAGCAAAAATTAAAGTTCAAAAAGAAAAATAGAATTTCGAGAATTTGGAAAATTTTAATAGAAATTGACATTTTCGTAAAATCATATTTTTTATATTTTGATTTTTTTTGAAAATTTAGAACTTTTTTTGCAGTCCAACGGATGAATGGGTGCGGAACCCATAGAAATGTTAACAAAATTTGTACTTATTATTAAAATCTCTATAAAATATCTAATAATTTGATGTGCAAATGTCTAATGACCATTTTTGACCGCCAAAAGGCATTTTTACCAGTTTCAATTTGATCTCCAAAACCGCTAGACCTGCCTTTCCAAAAATCAGTTCATTTGTCATTACAAGTGAAATGTTTTTTGAATTATTGAAATCGGACGCTCCTTTCCCTCAAAAACTGAATCACCATTTTTGGCACTTTTTGCCCCGTATCTTTGACACGGTTAGACCTGCCTTGGCCCAAAAAACTAATCAGCACGTGCCCTTATTAATAGGAATCGAATGTTTTTTGAACCATTCAAATCGGTTGATCTGTGCTCCCGAAAACATGGACGAAAAATTGTATCCATACATACGCACACACACACGTACACATTCATTTTTTCTAAGGTATGCCAGAATGTTCAGAAACTTTTGAAGCGTAAAAATATATGAACATTTTTATTTTCACTTACTCAATGGGAAGTTACTAATGATGATTAAACCCTTATTTTCAAGTTAATTTTAAACTTTTTATCAACGTTTCAGTGAATTTGAAAAATAGGTAAATAAATAGGAAAGGCAGTATCAATAATGCGATTGTGTTTTATTTTACATCGTATTACTTCCAAAGTCAAAATATCAATTCAAAAACAAATTTACCTATCCATTCTACAATTTTACCGTAATATCATTGAAAGAAAGTTTGCAAACATCTGTTTGAGCCCGTTGCCGTTTAGTCACGCGCCAATGGTAACGCGTCGCCCTTTGTGTCCGTCCCTTCGATTCAATTACTTTCGTGTATTTTATGTTACCGCTTTCAAAACGTTTTGACAATGAACCGTCAATAGGAATAACTTACAAAAAATAACAATATAACAATAGTCATAAGGGCGCTTGTAAAATTCAAAGATGGTGAGATCCAGAGATGCTATCTGATGAGACGGCGGTTCTCCGGTCAGGACAACCTCGATACTGCGGAAGATCGAGGAAGCCGATTTAAAATAGAACTAGTGGTGGTTTTAACCAAACTTCTCGTTTTATTTATTAATAATAAGATCAATTAACAAACCAACATCTCCATCACCATCAACCATACATTATTATGTTACACATAAATTCTTGCATATCATTGTTACACATGAACAAATTTGCAATTTTCACATTTTTCTTTTATTGTTACTTCATATTGCTAAGACATTTTTTCAACATCAAAAATAACAGCAACAGCAATTTAATAACATTTATTTAAAAAAAACGCAAATGTGAACTGGGCATTTTGTGCCTAAGATAGAGGTAGATTTCTTGCATTCTAAAGATAAAAGAAAGAAAATCATTATTGCGAAGAAAAAAAGATGTATAAAGATAAACCTATTTATTGAATTTTAGAATTAATACCCCCATAAATTGATCTTTACCTCATATGCAATATAGAAATCGTGGAAAAATCTTATATCAATAACCATCTTATATCAATAACCAGAGGTTACCAACCTCAAACATCCCACATCACGATAGTTTCAATAAGTGAAAACATTATTGCCAATTTCCGATTAAACAATAAACAATTGGAAATAGTTAGAACCGGTTCAACGAACTTTCAGAATGAGAAAAGTGTTTGTATTGATAATATTTTCTTACTGAGAAATCGATTATTTCCATACGAACGACTTGTGTGTTCTATGTTGTACGGTAAACAAAATATTGAAAATGCAGTTTTTCTCCACATTTTGTTTAACCATGTATAAGGCAAATAATTAGTTGTTATCATGGATGTTTGTATTCGTAATTTTATAAAAATTCAAATAAATTCAGGCAGATCTTATTATTGCTGTTGATGCGTAGTGTCTTCAACAAAATAACCTTTTTCAGAGCTCTTTTGTTTAACAAATTTCGGTTTATAATGAATATATTCAAATTACTCAATTCAGCCCAGTAAAATATTATCAAACTTTTTCTGTGCTTGATTTAATTGTTATTTATTGTTTCTATAACCCATTTAACTTATCGCATACACTTTATAAGGTGAGTTTATTAGACATTCACCTAAGGTTACTGAAATCGTCTCCGATGATAAGGACACCCTGAAGAGGCAAACGCTCTACCATTTCCGAGATAACAATTTAACTTGCTCACATTAAAAATCTGTTGTGACATTTAGTTCGCCGACAAATATCCGAAGTCGGCAGAAAATCAAAGGTGTATTTAGTAGGTGGTCGTCCTTCAGATCGGGAAAAGGTGCAAGATACCCGTAAGAGATTTATGTACCTATATCTATGTACATCTAGACCACAGGATATTGTTGACTGGGCACCGACAATGAGGCCAAAAGACCCCTGGGCGAAGTCAATGGCGAAATGAATAGCAAATTTTTCAGACAATGTTAGGATAGTTGATTTTATACTGTTTGTCGGATGCGAACAGTGTTGGCTTTTATTTGGAGTAAATTGAAAAAATAAGATCAAATGGCGATGTTTGTAGATAAAGTACGTGTAGGGGCGATGTGGGTCCTCAGAAAAATTTATGAATCACTGGATGTTACATTGAGAATTTTTTCTTACTTTTTAGGTAGTAGAATATATGGGCAAAAAACACAGGATGTAGTTGAAATTTTATAGCTGATTTAAATTGTGCATAAAATGCATTTACATATAACAAATTAATTTATATTTATGTTTTGATCTTATTAAAATTACTGAAAAATTTTCAACAAATTTATTAAATTTTCAACCAGGAATTGCTTGGCCATAAAATTATATAGTTGAGGAATGTTTTTTTTTTTAATCTTCACTCATGAACGGACTCATTAGTAAATTTATTTAATGATTTATTATGGTTTGTTTATTATAAATTAAATGATTAGACAAAAAATGCCACACATTACTGATCGAATTTTAACTTTTTTATGAATATTTCATGTATTAGGCACATTCCACTTTGTATTCTAATATTAGGCTAAATTCAAAAGTAGGTTTGAAACTGGAATTTTAATTGTGTATTGTTTTATTTCTGGCGTTTTTTATGGTATATTTTTATATCATTCAGGTGTAAAGTATATTTGGTATTATTATTATCAAATAATAGTTTAACATGATACTAAAGATAAAATATCAATTATAAGGGCCTCCCCTTAATACAAGCATGTATATATGCTTGGACGTATATATATGTATATATATATATATATATATATATATATATATATATAACCAATACTAAATGGAATTAATTCCTCGTCCCTTGACTAATTGTAAATATTTTGGTTTATTTTTGGTCCGAGTAAAGCGCGCGTTGCTCGTCATAATGTTTTGACACTCTCAAACGTTTCGCCTCTTAAGAATAATCCCATTATCAGTGTCTAGTTAAATTCCTTGAGAGATTAAAAAATACCATAAGAAATAATATATCAGTCTCATCGTTGGTGGATAAATGTAATATAATAAAAATAGCCATGATTAATTTTAATTTTATTGGGCTAAATTGGTTTATTTATTAAATTTATTTAGACTACAGTAAACCTGAGAAAAATGATCAATATGATTAGCTTAATCATAATAAAATCAAATAATCACTTTCTATTAAATTCTACTTCGCGTGCGTATTGCGCGTGGTCTATTAACCAAAAATTTAATTAATTTTTATAATTAAACCACTTCTCATAGGCTTATAATATTTTAAGGTGTTTGGGTTTACTATCAACTCTATCTACTATCTACTCTATCACTAGGCAAAATTTTATCAAAATCCCAGAGGTGTAAAATTCTGGGTTCTAATGCTGGGTTCTTCTTATCAGTCTCAATCGGGATCAAAATTGTTGGAATGATATTTTACTACTTAGTTATAACTAATTTGTAGGATTAGTTAGACTTTATCACACACAAGCTTATATGAATCTAAGGCTTGAATTATGTGAATTTAATACATTTCCTATATGAATTTGAGACCAAAGCTTGTACGGAAATTGAAGTGACTTTCCTACCTTGGAATATTTTCCGCCGCGGATTAAATGAATAGCTATTTAGCATTCTGTTAGCATGCACCACGCAAGAAATCGGATTGTATTCTATCCGTGGTTATTCTTATTTAAATTTTTATTTACTCTAATGTTCGGTGCTTTGTTCCTAAAGAGTTGCACCTCGGTGTGAGACGTTCGTTTGCTTTGGTCCGGTGTGTTTGCTCCGTTTATTTTCGGAACACTTTGCGTATTTGCACCCCTTTTGGAACAGGTACGTCGGCCTATCGAGTTTTCACAGGTTCCAGACTCACAGATGTGCCTACGAGACCAATCGTGTTTACATAGAATTGTGTTTGATTTCGTATCAGGTTTACGTCGCCCTAGAGGTCCGGTGAAAGATTTAACACTTTTTCTTGGCATTCGAAATATGCCGACGGCGATAGTAGATTTTTATACATTGAGCTTCATTTTAGTTGGAAAAGTTTGGTTAATTCATAAAAAATCAGCTCTTTATCGTTAAGCTTGGTATGATGAAGAATGGATCTTCTTAAAATACTATTTTAAGAACCAATATTGTGCAGTAAATCATTTTCATTTAGTTAGAAAAATATATATTTGAATCTTCAAAGTTTTCAAGTAAAAAAAACATAAGAATTACATTTATAAGATCCAAAAATAATTTATTGCCAATTATGAAGATATCAACCTTAAAATTATTTTCTCTTATTTGTCCTTTTCCCGAGATGTAATCATCCTTATTTCTCATGCAATAAAAACGATATAAAGTTGATCGTGCATAAAACCCAATCATTATTCATTTATATACATATCAATATGTTTTTTATTCTGTGATCCAGTAAGTCACAGTCGATGATTAATGTTCCGATTCAGATATCTGCGAGTGTTGTCTTATTTTACACATATCATTCATCCATTCGGTGACAAAGTGAATCAATCACGACACATAATCTCGACTCGTACCAAATATAGAGCCGATCACTATCGTCAATGTAATTCTGTCAATGACAAATCGCGCCCCATTAACATTCTTCGCTTCGCCCTTTTATCGTCGAATTGATCGGTCGAACGCCGTCGAACGCCGTCCAGCTCCAGGTTGGACGGACAACTTGGAGATACTTCTGTTCGGAACAGATGCAGGAGGAAAATTGAAATGGTTTCATTGAAACAGTAAAGCTTGGTCAAGATCTAACTGTGGGTAAATAAATTGTCTATTGTCTGCAATAGATTGTTTGGGAAACTGGTCACCACTAGTTGCTTGAACCAATTTTATGATTCCTACCAAGTACCAAGGCTGATACAAATACGATGGAGTAAGACTTCGTTCAGAACGGATGGAAAGAACTAGAATTGTTTAATTAAATCTGTCATGCAGCAAAGATCGGTCAAGATCTAACTTTTGGTAAAGAAATTTAATATGTTAATTGTTTCTTTATATCACCATAATTGTCTGCAGTAGAATGTTTTGGAAAGTGGTCACCATGAGTTGAACTAATTTTAAGATTGCTATGCCATATCAGAAACTAACTAGTTCCGATTGCGAAAGACTTCTTTCAAAACAGATACACACGAAAAAAATGAATTTTTTAGAATCTGTTATGCAGCAAAGATTAGCCAAGATCTAACTTTTGGTCAAGAAATTTAATATGTTCATTGTTTCCTTATACCATCATAATTGTCTGCAATAGATTGGTTTGGAAACTGGTCACCATTAGTTGTTTTTTGCTTGAACCAATTTTACGATTGCTATACCACATCAAGAACTATCCAATTCGACGGAGAAAGACTTCTTGCAGAACAGATATACATGAGAAAAATTGGAATTTTTTAATTCAATCTGTCATGCAGCAAAGATTGGTCAAGATCTAACATTTGGTCAAAATATTTGATATGTTTATTGTTTCCTTATACCATCATAATTGTCTACAGTAGATTGTTTTGTAAACTGGTCACCATGAGTTGTTTTCTTTTTGAACCAATTTTATTATTGCTATACTGCACCAAGGCTTAACCAAATACGATGGAGAAAGACTTCGGAAGACAAAAGACGTTCAGAACAGATGGGAATAATTGGAATTGTTTAATTTATTCTACCATGCAGCAAAGATTGGTCAAGATCTACCTATTGCAGACTCCAATCTACAATATATATGCCTTATTGGGGTTGCAAAAATTAGATTTTTTGGTTCCTTAGATCATTACAATTGCAATTGTAATGATCTAAGACTGCCACTATAAGCTGTTTTTTGTTTGACTGAATTTATCAAACGTTGTCCAGCTAAGTCTAGACATTGCTTGAGTAGATTTTACGATTGCAATCTTATACCAAGACTTATTCAATGGAGGAAGTCTTGGTTCTGTACAGATACAGATAGAAAAAAATTGAAAAGTTTTATTTAAACTGCCATGCAAACAAAATTGGTAGAGATCTAATTTTTGGACATCTAAAAATTGACCAGCATCGTCAGTTGTTTTATAACTTGTTGAATCTGTCAAACCCAGTTTTATTTGGGCTTCAGGCGATTTTTTCTAGCCATAAGCAGAACAATAAACTTTATTTAATAAAAGCTGTTCGAGGCCTAATTAAAATAACCAAAAATTTATGGAGATCTAATTTTCTGCTTTAAAAATGTTAAAACTAAATTGTCTTAACCCATGCAGCTGTTGTTGATAAACTAAATTTAAGAACTCTTGTTTCTTCTTAGATCGAGTGATTTTTATTTTAGAACTTAAATATTTTACATGCAATGTATTTTTTTGTTAGAGTTTTATTTTAGAAGACCACGTGTGAATGTTTGTTGAACAAATTTCGTTCACTGAACAAATAATATTTACATATTTAATTAAATATTGTAGATAACTTGGAAGTGAAATTATTTTTTAGAGTTTCAGTTTTATAAATTATATTACACTTACATATAATTTAGTTTTATAATTTTAACCATTTTTATCAGTGGCGTAACTAGACCCTCCGGGGCCCGTGGCAAAGTCTTCCCATGGGGCCCTATCGTGGTACTCAATTTTTAATTTATCTAATTTTGTTTAATAAACGTTAATAGTCATTTACACGCTGTTTTACTACTGACAAAAACAATTATTAATGAATTTTATCACAATAAGCAAACCAACTTCGACTAATTTATATTTTATGGCTTTAAATTATGAAATTATACAAAAGGCAGAAAAGTCAAGTATTGATTTAGAGGTATAATTATAATTTAGTTGTAATAATATAAAAATAACAAAAAATACATAAAACTTAATTTTTTTTGAAAATCAAACATTAAATATTAGTGAATATATTCAACGTTAGAATAAATGAAAATTAAAAAACGTATTTTTTTAATAAAAATTTAAAATATATATCACTTTCTTAAATTTAATTATTACATAATCTTCCATTAACAATTTCTTTTTTTAATTTTATTGATTAAGTAGTGACGTTCGATCTTTATGAAAATTTATGATTTAACTAGTTGGTATTGGAATTTTGCCTTGCGGCAAGTTACTTGAACTTCACGATTTGTATAAATAATCGACTTAATCAATAAAATATAAATTAATTTAGGAGTAATTAAAAGTATTCCGAGTGGATTTATTATACATAATTGAAAACGAACCGAACACGTTAACTTGGAGTATTCTTTAAAAGCTTATAAATTTCTGAAAACGATTCAGGCGTTTTTGAGAAAACGTCGATCAAAAGTCTAATTTTGACAAATGCTAAAAGAACGATACTAATTTTTGCACAATTTGAAGAATTTTTAAAATTAAACGATTTGTCGTAGGTCCGTAATATTTTTAGTATGATCTACAAGACTTTGATTATAACCATCAAAAAAAAATCATAAAAATCGTCGTATTTTTTTCTTTTTAAACTTCATTACAAGTAAACGGCCCGGCCGATCTTTACCAAGAACTTATCAGCACACTTTCACAACCAATATCTATCGAACGGTTTTTGATTTTTCAAAATCGATTCAGAATTTCGGGCTAAAACGTGGATGGAATTTTTTTCATTTTTCTGCGATTTACAAAGAAACGGCCCGGCCGATCGGCGCTCAAATCTCAGAAACGCTAGTCCTCATCGAGATACATCGAATGGTTTTTAAATTTTTGAAATCGGTCTAGCCGATTTTGAGAAAACGTTGATTTACGGCAAAAATCTGTTCACACACACGCAAACACATACACATACATACTTTTTACAAATTTGGTCTCATTTGATTCAGAAAGGCTTGAAACGAGGCCCCGGGCCAGGGGGGCCCAACGAGCGTAAGAAATATCTAAAGCAAACCAATGATTTATAAAAAATTAAATAACTTAGACGTAGTTATCGAGCGCTATTGAACTTCAACTTCTAAGGTAATGCTTTAAAAGAATTTATTTCTGCTGCAAAATTTTTTGAGAAGATTTTAAAACTTTGTATGTGCTTCACGAATACGACGAAATTCAAAATTAAAACTAAAAAAAATTACGTAAAAACTTTAGGACAGAAATGTCTATCAGACCCCTAGACGATATACTAATCAGACCTGTCACTATTGTTTAGGGACAGAAACTTTAGAATCTAAAGATCTCTTAATAATTCAGTTTTTCGAATGAGGGGAGAATATTTTTATCTGGATCATTTATAAAAAACTCGGAAAATTATAGAAAATTAGATAGAAAAATAATTAGAATTATAAATAACTATTCTCCTAATTTTATGTATTTTTATATTTTGTGTTAAAAATTTCTTCTTAAGGGGGCCCCCAAACAAATTTTGATACGAGGCCCCGCGAAGGCACGCTACTGATGTTGAGAAGAGAGTTCTTCACGTGTTCGTTTTTTAAGTCGATAATGTATAAATTATTATATATATATACAATAATAAATTCATTAATTCATTCTTGATATATTATACAAACTAAAGATTTTCCGATGCAGATACATCGCAGTTCTTTATCGCATAAAAGATAAAACACAATACTTTCGTTATGCGGTGGCGATTCTTTTGGTTTTTACTAACTAAATATTCGGCCGAATGTAAGTTCGATGCAAGCTATGTTGAATAATTAACTCCGACTTTGAACTTAAAAAATATAAAATAAAAGTTTCAAATGAAGTAAAATTTAGATACAATGTAATTTGCGAGTGTCGGTTTCCTGGGCCGGGGCCCACTTAGGTCGAGGGCCCGTGGCATTTTGCCACCCACGCCACCCTATAGTTACGCCACTGATTTTTATTTTTATTTTAACCATGAATCTACTTTAATGTGGAATACTACTTGAATCGCACTTGGGAAGCAAAAGTAGTTAGCTAATAATGAATACTTTTAAGAATTTAATTCATCGATTATTTTACATAATCTAGTGTATTATTCATAAAAATTTACATCATTTTTTATGAGACATTAAATTCATTGTATCATTACGTATTCAGCCGGTGTCTGTGTGAGGCTGTCATGATGGTGATAATACACAGTGTAAACAAGTGCATCTTTCTAGCTGACAAAAAGATGAATGGAATAATGTTATTTACAAATACAACACCTCGTGTATCTTGTACAAGAACAAATATTATAAAAACAATGTATTAAATGAAAAAATAGTTGTTGCAGACACTCTATACGTAGGACTTACACACAGCTATCGATTTAACTGAACAAGAATAACAAGATTTATCAAAATTTACATCGGGTAATAATCATCACACTGATTGTAAATTGGAATAGATTGAAAATTTGGAATTGATAAAAAAAATCAAAAATAATTCTAATCCCCTTCAATTTATATAGAAAGTGGTCAAGATTTGACCAGGGATGCAGACATCTATTGAATTGACCATTTGGCTATACAAATACAATCCTAAGCTTCTTCAGATTGTAATGAAAAAAAAAAAATCATTATTGTTAGTTAGAATTGTTATTGAATAATGAACCAATCAATGTTTTATATAGATTATATTTCTCTTTTTTTTTCAATTCAAGCAATAATAATGATAACGCAATCGTATGGTTTTTATAGAGTTGAATTTTAGAGATACTGTCTCTAAAGTACTGTGTGTTGTAGACTTAAAAAATGTTTATAAAATTAATATTTGCACAATATAAATTTGTCAAACAATACATATATAATATTAATTAATTTTTATCTATTTCTAATCAAAATGTTATCCTATGTTCAAAGTTTTCCCAAAGTTTGTTTGCTTTAATGGCTAACCGATAAAAGAGTCTACTAAATGACTGATACTTTATTATATTGATAATTCATCAATAAATTCTCACATGATATTGATAAATTGTTTATTTATCTGTTTATGCCTTTCTCAGACAATAAATCAATTGAGAATTAAAGGTAATGTGGCTACAATAAAAGTTTTAGTAGTTCCTCTTATATATTATATAAAGGCAGTCGAAGAAATTGAATGAGAGATAAATAAACTCTACAATAAAACTATAAAATTTAAAGTTATGAAATTATAGAGGAGATTGTAAGATGTAGAGTTAATAAATTGTATTGTTGTAATAAAGAAAATAATAGATTTTGATATAACACAGAGGAGAAAGTGTTCCGCCCTTAAACCTAAATTAAAATTAGTAAATTTTTGTTTTACTAATTCTAAGTTCATGTATTTTAAAATATTTGGAATTTATAAATTAATTTTCTAACTGCCGATTTAAAAAAATTATAATAAAAAATATGTCGACTGATTTTAAAATATTATTTTTGGCTGTGGTCCTAGAAATGTTATTAGGAATAAATATTAAAATTAAAAAAAAAAATTAAGCACAATAACCGAAGAATAGTCATATTTACAACAAAGCTCTGGGTTGGACTTAAAAGCTCGAACAATTGTTACTTATGAATGCTAAAAAAAAAAAAATCTAGGAAATTATTATTTAGCAAACTAATTTGAGTTGAATTAGTTCAGTACTTTTATGCCAGAAAGAGTAAGTTATGTTTTGTCCTTAGGATGGTTGATATTTTTCCACTTTGCATTATTTTTTTCCTTTATTTTTTTTTTTTTTCCCTGTTTGTTTTAATCGTAAGTAGCCGAAGAATTAAATCCCAACACAATTTTATCTGGCGTCTTAAGACTTAAAGATAGTGTTGAGAATCACTCAAGCTCATAATCAATCAGTTGTTCATAAACACTTTTAAGAGACGAGAAAATCAGATAGGTGAACAGAAAACATTCACCGGAAGGATCACGACGAGAGTAGGTGTACGATTGTGCATTCTTAATCAAATTAAGAAGAGAAATGATTATGATTATGATTATTAGACTTACTTGGTAGACCTACCTGATTTTGAAGAGAAGAGAAAATGATGTATGAATGGTGTATGATTCATGAAGTTAATTGTTTTTGATTATATGCCGTCAATCATATGTGGTTTTTCATACCGTTGCGAGAAAATTCATATTTATATTTATAGATGCATATACAGGGTGTCCCATAACTCAACGGGAGAATGGTAAACGAAACGGGAGAAGGAGAAACGAAAAGCAATTGTCTCACGTATTGTTTACTCTTTTTAGGCTTCTCTATGTCCACTGATTTTAAAATATGTAAAATCGCAGTTCAGCAAAAAAATTAATTCTAGAAAATTTTGTGAAATTTTGTCATTATTTTTTACTGTGGTCCTAGAATTGTTATTCACGGTTATGGTCCCAAAGATTGGATAACCATAATTATTAAAAATTAACCACAGTAACCAAAAAATGGTCATATTTACAACAAAGCTCTAGGTTGCACTTAGAAGTTCATAATTCACCAACTAGGTGAGATAAATTTTTTCCTATTTTTTCTCATGATAGTTATAATCACTTTCACCTATAATTACTAAGCAAGAGTTGTATATTTTATTATAAATATATAGTTTTATATAATCATATGAAATAATACAATATTACATAAATTATTATCCTTAATTCTTGCAAAAACAAATTTTCTTTACAAATTCAAATGTATTTCATCACGTCTTGTTTCTTGCGTAATTGAACCGCAAGTATAACTTTCATTTGTGCGTTCAATAAACAATAATATATATATATATATATATATATATACATATATAATAAATAATATTTATACACAGCGATTCTCAATCGTTAAACTATTGTAACACGTCAATTGGATTGCGCTCTTTAAAATTTGTCTTCAATTGCTTTTTGTACTGCATTTAATTTTGAGAGTAAATAGTGTACATAAAAAATATCTTGAATTATGTTACCACATAAATTTGTAGATAGGTGCATATTAAAAACATAGTCAGCTTTTTGGAAATTTGGAAAAACAGCATAAAAGAAAACTCTTCTAAATGTAATCCGGAGCTGAAGCAACTCAGTTTATATGAAATTAGACCAATACCCAAACCAGGAGATAAAAGTAATTAATAAACGTTTGCTAATCAGGAAATTCAAGCAAAAATGGTCAAAAAATTTAGTAGAATTATTTGATTATTGTCATTACTAATACAAGTTAATATCTACAGGATTTCATCCTACAGGTACATCTCCTCAATGGAGAAGACCTCTGAATGACATAACTACTGATTACATGGATTTATGGAAATTCTAATATTTCTAAGTGTCTGTTTAAATAAATGAATAAAAATTATAATAAATAAATTAATAAACATTTGCCATCCAAGAGACTCAAGAAAAATAGTCGATACTTATTAAAATGATTTCATTATTGTCTTTTCTAGAAATGGTTGATACTATATGAGCATCTTCTAAATGAAGAAGACTTCTGAATGACATAACTATACTGATCACATGGACTCGTATAAATTGTAATATTTCTGAATGTCTGTCTAAATAAATAAAAAAAAATACTTGGATTAGCCTACGTTTAGCATACTTCCAGACTACAGACCTTATACATGGGAGACTGCTAGTCCTCATATATTTTTCCTGTTAAAAAGTGTCAAAACATAAAATGCAATAGTGACGTCACAGGGTGAACGAGCATTGCCGAGAACCGTCGAATAGCTTAAATGTCATATGCTATATGTCTATAGACCTTATACATAATGTATATGAGGACTCAGGTATTTTATCATACACCACTGGATAAAATTTTTCCTCACTGGACAGAATTTTCCCAGTACAATAATGCAGAAAAACAGTGCATTACCTCGCAGAAATATGATTGCACACATGTTCTTATTATTGTTAAAGTACGAATAAGAATATAATATTCTCGTTCGGCTGCAAGAACAAGAAGTAACCGAGTAACATCGAGTGAAGTTAAGGCAAAGACGATGGTAAAGTCGAAGGCGCAGAGTGATATGCTAATGCGAGCGCGAGTGCGGCAGAGACGGAACGTCTTTACGTCTTCAGCCGTGGGAAAAACACCGTCATTGGACACGCTACGTACATGAATGAAAACATATACACGCCAACATTTCAAATTTATTCATTAATTCGACAGTCTCTGTCAATGAGGAAATATTTATTCGAAAGTATATCGAAGAGGTGCCGATTGGGTAATGGGAGCTATTGATTTTTCAAGAGCTTTTCTAGACCATGCTTATTCATTTTGCCAACGTTTAGATCAAAATCGATAATTGTTTTGATTTGTTTCAGAATGACAATTTAATCTATCCCTTTTACACTTTCTTTTTTTTTTCTAATAGTTATTTCTATTCTGCTGATAAGTATTTCTGGCAAAATACCAGATCAAGGTTATATGCGGTGTAAAAATGTGTGCATAAAATTTTTGTTTCGCCTTAATTAATATATATATATATATATATATATATATATATATTTCGTAAAATTTCTTTAAAACTTAAACTAAGACATTGTATCTATTTTTCCGATGGCTGCCTATGGAGTAAAATAGGAAAGATGATAAATTTTCGAAAAATAGTAAAGAAACTCCCTTTAAAATTATAACTTAGATCTTGTATACGATTTTCCCATGGCTGACCTTTTTACCCGGCCTATGGCATAAAATGGTCTGATATAATAAATTTTCGAAAAATAATAAAAAGACTACCCTAAAAATTGAAACTAAGCCATTGTATATGCTTTTCCGATGTCCCTTTTTATCCAGTCTATGGCTAAGACAGATGACAAATTTTAGAAAAGTATAAAGAAACACATGTCTTTAATTAGGAATTACTGAAAATAGTTTGATAGTTGTTGGTTTTATGATAGTACAAAGTCAAATTGTACCTTTGTGCCCGGCTCTACCCTATAATATATTTATTTTGCAAATCATAAGATTGTTCTAAATTATTATTTATTAAAATGTATATCGCAAATTTGGGACATTGGAAATTTAAGAAATTACTATGCAAAATTATTCATTCAATTTCATAATTAAAAATGATTAACCAATAAAAAGAATTATGTATAAACATTGATATTGTAAATAAAAAAATAAGTTTTTTAGAGCAAACTGTCTCTGAATTGGTTAAATATAATAAAGTCTCTAAAAAATTTAAACCTTTTACATTTTTACTATGTTTAAAATAAACTAATTATTGATACTTTAAATTTTACTGATAAAACCTCTAAATTTCTAAAGTATATAATTTAAAAGTTGTGATTTTTATTAATTAAGCAATAGTTCTGAAATTCTTGCTTCTTTCAGAATTCAGTATCTCTATGTATCTATATCCATGCTATATAATATTTATACTATTTTTGGTAATAAATCTGAAGTAAAAAAGCTAAATAACTGCTGATCTAAATAACAAGATCTTATCACTTTTTGTACAGATTCGTAATTTAATAATGAATCAGTATAAAAAATTGTTCTAATGGTTTTAATAGAACATCTCTCAATACGTTAATAAATAAGTGAATAATACTCACATTCCAAGCAAGCAAAATAGTCTCTGAAATAAAATAGTTAATAAGAAAGCGGCTTGAAAAAATTTTAAGTACATATAATGTATGAACGAATAAAAATAATATAAGAAATGTAATATTATACTATAATAAATAAAGCAGCCTGCCAACATTATGATCCATTGCAAATTTAGTAAATAGATGATAAATTTCTGAGTTCATCCAGATACAATTTTACTGGATTAAGTATTATTTTATCTAAATTCATCATTTTCCTTAAAAATTCGTCCCTGCCCCGATCGAACACGGCTGTCCATTACACACTAATGCTTTTGTGTCCCCGTGTTAAACATTTATAAAGTGAAATATTTTTTATTCACGTTTGATGATCTACACAAAACAGTAATTTAATTCGTGTCCGCGCCGCCGCATGTGGCGTTTACAAAAAAAAATTAAATAAAAAAATAAAAAACAAAAATAAAAAATGAAAAAAAAAAATACGATAAAGAAACGTCAAGCAGAAGAACTAACGATACACCAACGGTGTCTCTACAAACTGCATATAAAACAGCTTGACCTGAGATTCTTTCAAAATATTTATACACGGAATAAAAGATAAGTTGGAAACTTTGTTTTGGTTTGATGGGTTTCTGTTAATAGCCGTGGAAGAGAAATTTTTCGTGATTTTGTAATTATTTAAATTAAACGAGATTTATCAGTTTTAAAAATAGACTTGGATAATTGACTATTGAATACATCTAATATTATTTGGAACCAATACAAATGAACTTGTATTGACATAAAATTTGAAAAACACTAGAAGAGTAGAAATGAAATTTATTGATTCATTATTTGGAGTTAGTTAATGGAGTTATTTAATAAAACAAGCATCTTAGCATATCTTAGAAAAAATAAATGTATGTATGTGTGTGTGTGCGTATTTGTGCATGTATGTGTGGATACAATTTTTTGTCGACGATTTCGAGAACACGGATTAACCGTCTTGAAAAATTAAAAAAACATTCAGATTTTATTGGTAAGGAGACGTGCTGATTAGTTTTTGGCAAAGGCAGATCCAATCGCTTCCAAGATATGGGACAGAAATTTTTTTAAAGAGGCAGGTCTACCGGTATCGAAGATCCAATGAAACCCGTAAAAAAAATTCGAAAATTCAAATTAAAAATGTTAAATTCTTCCAATTTAATCTAATTTTTGCTACGGAAAGTTCCAGTAATTTACCTTAAGGCACGATGCTAAGCACCACTAGTTGACTACATCTTTTATTCACAGATTTGTAAATTTTTTGAATAATTTAAGTTTTTTCGAATAATCTCTAGAAATATTTCTATATAGATATATCATTCAAGTATTTACTGGCATTTATATTTAAAAATTATTTTGCTAATTTGGTTTTTAACGTTACAGAACTTATATATATTTTAATGATATGATAAAATTTGTATAAAAGTAGAAATAAAATTTCTGGAACTACTTTTAATATTGTGATTTGAAGATCTTTCCTAAATTATGCAGAAAAGGATAAGAAATTTTTTATACTCAATCCTTAAATAATAATAACATAATCTCATAAATAAAAATAATTTTCCCTATATGTATGTGTTCAATTATGAGACAACAAAAAACAAATAACATAAAACACATTGTCATATGAAAATTGCTCAAATTATACAAGTATAACGCCACACGATACAGATTGCATTGTTTATATAAAGTCATTACATAATTTGGCATATTTCTTAAAAAAATAAAAAATAATAACCATATAATTCGCATTATTATTGAGTGAGTATAAATATCTATTTTTGCATTATCCAGGATCTTGAAAATGAAGAAGATCTCTATATTAAAGCTTAATTATTTTTGTGTCCTAATTTTTCTTAAATTATTATTGTGAATATAAGTTCTTAGAGCTTGTATAAAATCATATTCATAATTAGTAATTTTGCAACTTTATGGGTAATTTTGCACAAGCTAATACATATGTTATTACTGTTCCATTTTGGTCTCGTCTATATACTAGCACAAAAACAATGGATTAGCAAAAATTGGGCTCTCATATTGAAACTAAAATAGCCTTCAGAGGTAATAAATCTTCTGTTTTTGTCCATTATCTCATGTCGAGTTTCTCTCTGTTCGAGCAAATGAATTTAAATCGGTTCTTAATTCGAACCCCTGTCGAGACTGGCGTTCATCCAAACCGCGCGAGCCCGAGATAAAAATCTTTCCTATTCTGGACAGATGTGGTAAAACTTTTTCAATAGATTAAAATTATTTCTATTTACTTAATAGAAAGTTCACTAGATAATAATAATAAAAAATATATTAAAAATATAAGCAGTACTCATAATTCAAAGATGGAGGGTCATCAAAATGAGTTACTAACAAGGGGAACCTTAGGTTTACTCTTCTGGGATTTTGATGAAACTTCTCATGGTGATAGGGTTATAAGTCAAACCGAGAGTTTAAAATATTATAGGGCTATGAGAAGTGGTTTAATTAGTACAACCAGTTCTCTATGCACCAGTCACAAAAAGACTCAAAAAATATTGGCCAATGGACCTGTCTTGGCCTTCATTTGGAAATCATTTACTGACTGAAATCGTAGTGAATTTTAACTCAAAAAATATTGGACTTGTTTTGGCCTTCATTCGAAAATCATTTACTGACTGAAATTGTGGTGAATTGTAGTAGTTGTAGTGAATTGTAGACATCATTTTTAAAGTATTCATTTTACTATCAGAAATGTTTAAAAACTAAGGTTGTGCCAAATAAATTTCTTCAACATCAATATCCTTGCATCTTCCAATACATCAAACTAATAGCTCATTGTTCTGCAATAGTGAATATTTCCTGTTCATGACAATTCTTGTCACATTTAATGAAAATTTATACCCTGTATCGATTGATCGGATATGAGATAAAAATTGTCGTCTGATCCAAAAATGCATTTATAGATATCAATAAAATAAAATTGGTATTTGAAATTCATTTAATTATAAGCAAATCGTCTCTTTGTTTGGAGAAGATAGAAAATTCCCACATTGGTAAAAGACTACAAACACGCAAAAATTAGAATTTTTGAATTTTGTGGACCACATGGTGTACAAAAAATCAATGTATTATACAAGTTTTTGTATAAGTCTATTTATTCTTTAAGGTGTGATAACAAATGTGGCAGTCGAAATAAATCATAACATATTAGTCCATTAGGTAACTCAGATATTTTGCAAACCATAATCTAATTTATTCTAATACACAATATTTTGACTTGTTTATGATTACCATGTTTGATTTCTATTTATTAACACTGTAATATACAGAGACTTTGCACAAATAGAGATTAATAGCAAAATAAATTTTAAATACAACATATTTGAAAGTGTTGACGATATTTTAGTCACTGATTTAGAATTATATTCTGGACATAATTTTAATATATTGGATATTTATATTTCAGGATCTGGAGGCAAGAGGTATTTGGTGTAGAAATCAAGTGGAAGTCTAAAGGTATTTTAGTAAAACTTGAAGGCATTTAATTGTATTTGAAGATATTAATTGTATGGAGCAGACAGGTATGTCAAAAATTATAATTTATTATAAATAAATATATATATAAATATAAATGTTGCTCTGATATTTAATCTAATCAAACTCTACAATGTATGTAAAATATCTAACCAGTTGTTCTGGCACTTTTCCTTTATGAATTTATTCGGTACTTAAATCTCTTCCACTTTTTGTTGACCATTTTATTTATTTTAATTATTAATTGTTGATTTATACCCAGTATTAAAATTTCACTAATTCGATTTCCCATGAACGGCGACGTCCGTTAAAATCAATTACATCAAAGAATTTGCAAACGACAAAATGCCGAACAATTTCAGAAGATTTATGACTTTGAACAGAAAATAATAAACGGGATGTTTTGGAAAGTGTTCGCACAGATGTTTTGAATATTGTAATTGAAATAATTGAGCAACCGCATAAGAGTTAAATGGGCTTATGAACAAATTCTTTGGCATTCAGAGAACGTGGACAAGCAATCCTTAGTTACGGGTTTGATCCTAACTTTGGCCTGCTTGGTATCAAGTAGAATCGTATCAGATTTTCATAAAGCTCATACTTCTTAAATTTATTTTCAATTGAAATCATATTTAAATACTTTCATTGATTGAGAACGAGCTGTCCTAGACCAGCAATAGAACCTGGGACTTTTTGGTTGCAAGATCAAAGCTCTTTACACAGAGTCACAGACAAACTTGTACATTAAAATGTATTAAATGACTATCGTCCTTGGTTTTTTCATGAGATTGAAGAGTGTGAAAAATGTGCATGTTGAAATGGGTGAAAAACCATGGACTATATACTCTTTGGTTTTTTCACGAGATTGAAGTGAGTAAAAAATGTGCGCTCCACGTAGTTTGAATAGTAAAATATTAAAATTATAGTGTATAAATTATCTTTTATACCTAACAAAATATTATAGATACTTCAAATTCACATATAATTCAATTGCGCGTGAATTTGAAGTATCTATGAGAGTTTGTTTACCATTCATCTGATGTCAACTGCCCAGGATCAATCCAAAGCCTATGTAAGAATCAATATTGCATCGTGCATGTTTTTCATTGTGGTTTTATATTATTTTTGTTAAGTAAATTGTGTTTTTTGAGCCAGAAATTGGTGTTTTTATGTATTTTTGGCTTGATTTGCACGGTTGATTTAGCAAAAAAGCATGTCGCCGTTACAGCATGCACTACATCTGGTCAACATCAACAAACAGGTAAGACAGTTCGCTTGCCTTTAATTAAATCTAATTAAATTACTTATATAAATAATAATCATAGTATTTATACATTTATCGACATTGCTGAAAGTAACATATTTTAATCCATATAAATAATAATCATAGTATTTATACATTTATCGACACTGTTGAAAGTAGAATATTTTAATCCATGCCTGGCATGAAGTAGGTACTAACTCGTCGCGATAGAAAGCGATTATTATATCCTATTAATTTTATTGATTTACTTTAATTGAATGTTTGCTCTGAGTGCTCCGAGTTAAACATAAAATTATCGACAATTATGTACAAAAAGTCATATCAAATTAATGATCCGGTCTAGCTCGTTCTGATATCGGAGACATTCGAAAGCTATTAAAATTTTAATGGATGCAATTTGCAAAGTACACGTAAGTTATCGAGATGGTTATTATGACTTTGTAAGGCGCTAATTCTATGCAAAATATGTGCCTTTTTGGAATATATTTTATAATTAAAATACTAGATGCGGAAAAATTTTCATCACTGATTATATATCGTGGGACATTTTATTCAATCGCGGTAGGTGGATAACGTTTAATTTATAAAATATGTCGTATATTATTAGTATATTTTTGCAATGTCTCCAGATCAGAAAACATTATTTTAAAACATTTTTCATAACAACAATAATATGCAAGGAGAAATTTAATTCACCTGGACGTGGCCATAAGCGGAGATGCCATATTGAAGAATATGCCCAAAATTTTTTTGGAAATATGTTTATGTCTACATGCATATGTTTTTGACATAAAGATATTTTCGAAAATTTAAATCTATTGAATATATATCGAACAAAAATTCCAATAAGACGCAGACCACAGTGGATACAATTTTGGAAGGTGAATTATCTTCCCAAACATATTACTAAGAAACTTATTATAACAAGACTACAGTTTCTTGTTACAAAATACCAAAAAAACTACGAAAATGCCTTAAAAAAATCTCAGCATCCATTGCAATAACGATTCCTATTACCGCCTACTCATTGGTAATGTAATTACACAATCGATTTGTTACTGCAACTTGTTAATATATCAATCAAAGTTACGCGAGTTTATATACGAAGGTGATTGTACAAATTTACATTTTATTCATCCAATCCATCATGACAGCTACTTACAACATAGAATCGTTACAATATACCATTCGGCTATACACAGTTTTACACTTAACATGAATCTGTGATTATCAATTTGAAAATAAAAAATTGAAATGAATAAGAAATCGTGGCAAAGAGCTGTCCCAGTTATCTCAGAATCATTTGTCTTGCATTACGAGCGACTTAGATCAATTTGTCAATTGGCGATAATCGATTTTAAAAGAGAATTGATAGAAAGGACACGGTAGAAATTAATTATAGTTATCGTAGTAGTTACATTGTCTAATTTGTGTAATTATTAATCATGATAGTAGGAGAGACTGGGTACGGTTGTGCCAGGGTACGGTAGAATACTGATCGTGAGATAAGGTCCAAAGGGAGAAAGATGAAATATGATTGTTTGAACAAATTCCCATTATTACTTTCAGTTAGTGCCTTACAACATGATCTGTAGACCGCATTGCTTTTCAAGAATCAAAATTTTTATATTCGATTTCTTTTATTAGTAACTGTTTATTGTATACAGTTGGATCAATGCTTGTTTGTTATTTTGCTGTGAGTTGAACATTGGTAATTATTTACCAGTAATTAGTTTAATTTAGCTCAGTTTTAATGATGATTTTTTTTTTCAAAAGTGTGCGTTGGGTACGGTTGTGACAAATTTTGTGGGTACGGTTGAGACATGTATTTCTAGTTCTTATTGGGCGAAGATTAAACAGATGAAAAAAAATGAAAACAATACTATTGTATAAATGTATTGTACGATCTCTCATACCAGACACTTCCATCTGTCTGAGATGTATAAAATTTATATTTTCAATAAAAAATTATAAACTAGTGGGGTGGGTGGCATCGTGCCTTAAGGCAAATTGCTGGAACTTCTCGTACCGTAACGAAATGTTCGAGGATTACTGAATGTTTTCAAATAGATTATTATAAATACTGTAACATTGTCTAATATTTATAAATATTATATAAACTGAATTGCAGAGTTGAAATTATTTGTAAAGTATATTAGAACTATAGTCAGAATTAAAAATAAATATTTTCGATATACAAAAAACTAAAAAAAAAAAAAAAAGAAAAAAAAAGTACAATTTTTTTCCCCAAAATCGATTATTTTGTTAAGAAAAGCAGAAAGTTTTTGAATCATTTAAATCGGACGCTTAGTTCTCTCAAAAACTGCCATTTTTTACATATTTAGCTCCGTATCTTCAAAATGGCTAGGCCTGCCTTTGCCAAAAACTAATAAACACTTCTCCCAATCATTAATAATTGAATGTTTTTTAGATCATTCAAATCGGATACTCCGTTCTCTCAAAAATACGATTTCTATTTTTTGCACTCTTTGCTCCGTATCTCCGAAACGGCTGGACCTGCTTTTGCCAAAAACTAATCAGCTCTTTTCCCTATCAATAGGAATCGGATGTTTTTTGAACCACTCAAATCGGTTGATCCGTGCGCCCTAAAACGTGACTGGAAATTTGTATCCACACATACATACACACACACACACACATCCATTTTTTCTGAGGTATGCCAAAATGTTCAAAAACCTTCAAAACGTCGAGAAATGTAAAAATTTTCAATTCCGATTTTCGGCTCATTACAATAACTTACCCTACGGGAAGTTAAAAAAAAATTGAAAAAAATCTAACTAAACTAAGAGAAAATACGAAAGAAAAAGGAAAAAGAAATTTAATACAAGAAAAAAATCACAAAGTTTTTTTATAACTTTGTTTCAAAAATTATGCTTTAATATATAAAAATATACTTTGTATATCTTAGCCTTCATTCAGTGGCAATCAATATAAAATTTTGTATCCTAATAATTAATAATATGAAAACATCATTAATTCATGTTATGGGTATGTGTATATTTTACTACAGTGCACATACTCATACCATGGATTAATAATGTTTTCATATGTTTTATTAGATACAAAATTTTATATTGATTGCCACTGATTGAAGGCTAAGATGCTAGCCGAAACGTATGGATTTTAAATAAAAATGTTCAGAAACCCTCAAAAGATATGCAAAAATTTTCAATATCGATTTTTTGGACGAAAGTTAATAATGCAGTGTAAAGATTTGACTTAAATCTACATTAATTCAACCACAGTACCTACTCCATAAATGCGTCTCGATATGCTAATTCCTATTTGCTCAACTTATGATCGCAATAAAGTTCTTAATCAAATACAAACGTGTGAATAATAATATGCAAATGTACAAACGAATTCTTAATTATCTCTAGCTTTAGCTGTATGAATTTCTCTACATCATATTATCTACCCATAATATATGCATAACATAAATATTATTACAATGCGCTTAATCTTTCGGAATGAATGACCGCGGTGTTTATGTTACGAAAATCTATCGCATCATTTCTGTTTGTTTAAGAACTTTAAAAAGTCACAAGAACAATGAGGGACTCTTTCAGAATGCTATAAAGATTGCTCCTTGTCAGTGTAATTGTTTATTTATCGCATAAACAATCACACTGAAATCTTTTGTCAGCACGGTGACTTACCAAAACATGATTGTACAGAAATTGACGGCGATATTAACAGTTTAATTCGAATCCGAAAAAGAAATCGGTGGGGGATATAAAAAATACAATCAGAAAATAATAATACATATATGAGCCGAGGGAAATAAATAGAAAAAAATATGTAAATTTATAGTCGCAGCAATAGCCTTCACCATTACTTAAAACTTTCATAAACCTTTCCTTTATTTGACAATCTATATCTAAAAACTGTGAAGAACTATGTCAATGGATGCAGTTATTAGTTTTACTCTATTCTATATTATACTCAATTGATTTTATATCCTATGAAGTTAGATGATCAAATAAATATAATTAAAAAAAAAAGTTAAAAGTCCAGCCGTTTTGGAGATACGGAGCAAAGTGTGCAAAGAATGAAAATAGAGATTTTGAGAAAACGAAGAATCTGATTTGAATGATCTGAAAAACATTCAATTAGTAATGATGGAAAGAAGTAGTGATTAGTTTTTGACAAAGGCAGGTCATTTTTGGTTAAGAGCTCTGAAATAACAGATATATTAAGTCTGGTGGCATGGTATGGAACAAAAATATACTTGAGTCTTTTACTGACTTCGAAGTTTTTTGTGCCTAATGTTTGACATGTGATTCCGACAAAATTTTTGATTGTTCGTATCGAATCAAATCGAGTGTGGTTTTATTTAAGATTTTGTATACCCGACTTGTCAGTTCGCATTAAGTTGCTCGGCTTCTTTGTAACGTCATATTTGATGATTTGTCTATTCGCCTGATTTGATTTTTATTTGGGTTACGAGGATTTAGGGTATCAATTTCAATTCTATTGAAAAAGACACACTGTCTGCTGTTTATTTGTTTTAGAACAAGAGGAAAAGACAACTGCATGATGCAGAGTTGTAGAATTCATGAATTCCACCAAAACTTATGAGATTATGTTAGAGCAGTTTTTAGTATACCTATAACATCTCACAATCACGGATTTTATACAGAATCCCAATGTATATTTCAATTATCATTTATCATCGTCTCAGTTTCCATTTACCCTGTTCATTCAAGGTTTTTCAACCTTTGAACTTGGCCTACGTCGTTTCATTACTACATATTTTGTAATTTGATATAAAAAACGTGTACGAGTGACACATATTCATTATCGTCATCTCGATTGTGCTCGTGTTTGCTGTTCCGTGTGTTATTTAATAATATTTTTGATAATATCAAATGAACTGATACATGTCATAACACCTATGACTAAAATAAAAGTAATTTGTGACATCATGGCGCCAAAAATCCAGAGGAACACACACGTGAGGATGGCGCCAATTGAGATAATTTGATATAAATGACGCAATTTGTAATAGAATCTTAAGAGGAGGAAATTTGTTTATTAATATTTTATTATCTTTCTATTTGCTGATTCATATCTGATTCATAGAATCAAAAAAAGATTCACGAGTTAATGAAATTTTGGCCGTGCATCTCTTGATATTTTATGTGTCATTTTATTTAATATTATTTTATGCAAAAACCTAGACAATCTTGGATTATACCAGATACATTTTAATACTATTTTTATAAATAATTATATTTTTATTTATTCTCTGACATCAGTTTGTGTTCAGAGTCATGTCTCATCTCTCAACCCGTGCTAGATGGGATGTCTCGATAAGATCAGAATTCCTTTGGTTTTGTTTTAATAGGTTTATGATACACTAATGTAACAGATATGTTCTTTCAAGATTCCATTTCGATAGTTACTAATGAATTGCTTTAAATTATGATGACCGCCGAGACCTTTATATACTTTTAAATACATACTTTGATTTGATTTTTATGTATTAGAGAAAACAAACCTGGTGGGTACTAAAGATTTGGATAAAAAAAGTTTGATATGCATAATTGATTGAATTGTTATATAGGATTTATTGTAGAAGAAAATATTAAATAAAACTATGAACGCAAATTTTTAAGGTGCAAACATTTCTGGAAATACATTCCACCTCTACATAATCATAGTTTTTAAAAACGTTCTATACAAGAATAAATTTGAAATTTTTTTTTTTGTATATTCATTTTTTGAATTATTTGTTAATCAGCAGTTTTAACAGCTATTGAAATTATAATTTCAAATAATTTTAATAATTTGAGAAAAATAGGACCAACCGTTTCGTAAATCTAGGGCAATATGAGCAAAAAATACAAATCAAATATTTATTAATTAAATCGATTAGTTTTACATATTGAGAAGTTTATGCAACTTGCTTTAATGCAAAATGCACCTTACACCTAGTTAATTCATTAACTCATCCAATATACCTAATATTATATTTATTCATTACAAATCAATGTGATGAATAAATTTATTTATTTATTTTGCAATAATTTTAATTGTCCATATTTTATTATGAATTTAAAAAAAACTATGATGTATTCAAAATCTCGAAATTTTAGAAATATTTGTTTTTATAATTTAAACATTGCTCATTGATTTTCAGCTCAAAAATTTTGAATTTAAAATTTTGCATATTATATGAATTTAAAAACTTAGGTCATATTTAAATTTTCAAAATTTAAGAAATAAATTTATCTTTATAAATTAAGTCTCCTCATTGCAATTATTAAAACAATTCCTATATTATTATTATTTTTTTTTTGACAAGAATTCAAGCAATTAGGTACCTCGATCATTTGTATGTGTTTAGACATAAAAATATTTAATAATTATTTTTCCGCATTATCCTGATCACTTCCCACTTTCATACAGAATTAAATCCGCACAACTTCTACAATTTTCCAACGAAAATTTTGTGATAACTGTATAAGTGTAATTTAATACTGTATAAATTACAGCTTAAGCAATTAATGTATTACGACTACTAATCTCATTAATTGAGTCTTAAATAGATCGTTAAATGTTATTGACATATTGACGTCGAACAACTTTTCAAACTCCGATGTAATAATTTAAGCAGTGATTACATTTGATTTTGCAATCATTTATGGTTACATAAAATTTATTGAATAATTAGACATAAAAACTATAATTAAAGGGAGAAAGAATATTTAACGATTCAGGCTAAGTAAAAGATAAAGTAAATTGCATTTGTTGATTGATTCATATTAATTGCTGTTATATCTGTACGTCGAAGTCACCAATTATATAAAGCAAGTTAATTCTATATATTGATATTTAAAATAAAAACTTTAATATAAAAATAGTACATAATTTTAAATATTAGCTTTTGTGCTTTTTGTGGTATTTGTAGTTTAGAACTTGGCCACTTCAAATGGTCCACCCTGTATTTTCCATCAGAATTTTTACACGATCAAGTAATGTTACTCTAAGTTTTCCACTTGTTGATTTATTCCGAGATCGAAGACGGTGTTTTTGTTCTGAAAAATTATAAATTATAAATTCTCATATTACCCTGTGGCGATTGCTCATCACCGATCGATCAACATCGATGACGGATTGATCGAGATAAACGCGAACCTTGAGGAGAGAAACAGAATACTTATACTCCTTGATCCTAATAAGAGATCTTATCTGGTGTCCTATAAGATTTTTGAAATTCAATATCACAATATGTATTAGATTACTATCGATGTAATATTAAATTCTCGAGTACAGCGATATTTTATGGAAATATTTTGATTGATGCCGATGTGCGGTTTTTGTAAAACAAGGTATACGTTTCTAAATTTGATGTATTTTTGATTTTTTTATAATTGTGCAATGTAGTTCGGCCAAAACCAAGAATTTCCATGAATCTGCTATTGCTATTGCTAAAACCTCGTCACCGTACCGAATTCTCAAAGAAAAGCACACAGATCTTTATTTACATATATATACCTGGGTAAATATTCAGCGCCTTTTTACGATGTGTATTTTTCTTACGTCCGATTATAGACGACCTTCGAAAACATTTTTTGTACAGCCTTATTTTGTTTTTCACGCATTTTATTAAATCTCAAAATCCACCCGTTAACTGTGACGAAACATTGTTTTCAAATTTTGGTAGTTTTACTGCATTTTAGATTTTTCGAAAATCGATCGGTCACACAGGATTTTGTATTTGACTCGAAATGTTTATATTGGTTAGGGATTGTCTGTTGTTCAAAATTTTGTGAAAAAAAAAGGTATGTGAGGTGTTTTAAAAATTGCAACAATTGGAAGAATAAAATTTTCACGCGTTCAGAGTTGTCATAAAATGGATTTAAAATTTGTTTAAAGTTTTTTTTTGAAATCTCAAATATTTTTTTATTTAACAACGTAATATATATTGAAAAGTAGTTTATTGTGTAGACAAATTTGCAAACATCATATTGCAACATTTGCAATATATTATGTTGTTAATAATTCTGCAAAAACAATTTTATAGAAATAATCTTTAAGCTTTAAAACGATATGAAGTAATAACAATCATGTGAGCAAAGTACAAAAAAATTTTGCGTATTCTACATTTAACTCTTCTTTAAAATATTTTTCATTGAGTGAATAACAGTTTAATACAAGTTTTATAAAAAAGCAAAATATAATTGCTAGTTATTTTTTATATAAAACTCATCACGAAAAATCGATGTTCTTCAAAAATCAATACTTTTACTTGTACAAATTTTAATTAATATTTATTGAGTGCTAAATCTGGCAAGATGTATCAATTGTAATTTAACTTCAATCATTAATTATAGCTTGTTGAGGTTCAATATTTTTTATAATATTTTTTTAGAACAAGGTAAATGTTACTATTATTTATCTAATAGTAATTACTAACTTTTAACTTGAAATTAAAAAAATTTAGAAATTGTACTAATCAGGTTCATGTTGATGAAATGGAACGCAGTTCGATCAGAAACAGTTATATATCCTTTATATTATTCGAAGTAAATTATATATAATTACTCATGTGGCAAATAGTATTAGCATAGCTTACTCTATTACAGTAATTAATCGTCATATAAAAATAAATCTCTTTTTACCATAAAAATTTAAGATTCTGCATTCACTCAGATGAAACAACGCCGCATTCAATATTTGCCTCCGAAAGATTTTATAACGCAAGAATTTTATTTTATAAAGCATTAGCATATGCGATTGTGTCTGCTTATAGATTCATTTTGTAACAAAGTTGAGAGCTATTCGATGTTTTCATAAAACATTTAAAACAATATAATAATAAAATCAAAATAAAATTTTAAAAAATGTGATGACTCTTTATGACGGCATCTTTCAACTGGAATTCGTTCTCGAGATGAAAGATGTATATGCGGTCGCTAAATTAGAAGCCTTTGGAAAAGAAATATTTTTGTGCCAAAATAATAGAAAGACATATTTTAAAAATTAGTGCCTCTCTAGATATACTTGAGAATAGGGATCGTTCAAGTATTACGTAAGCAGATTTATTACAATTATTTACCCCCTCCCCTTTGTCACCAAAAGTAAGCAAATTTCTTACCAAAAATAAGCAAAATTAGCAAATCAATAAACCCCCCGCCCCCCCTATAGTGCTTACGTAATACTTGAACGGCCCCATAGCAGAAGTTTAATTAAAATTTATTTTTTACTGTTAATTCATATTTCAAACGTTGTTCCATACTGCTGACTTTGGTACATACTTCCAGGCTACTGCTATGTTTTATTTACCAAATTGTATCACTAGCATTTTTCTGCCTTAAAGTTGTTATTTTAATCTTGAAATTATAAGAAATGAATTATAAAAAATACTTAAAATAAAAATGCAATGCAAAAGTATTGAGTCCTCTCAATTTGAGTGGAAGAAATATGATCTATTGAATTTACCTATAATATGATATCTTTCTACTAATGTAAATTTCATTCATAACATCCAGATTTTAAAATTACATTTAAATACCTGTAGTGTCATAAATAAAACTATATTACACTATCCTCTGTAAATCTATTGTTCCGATAATAATGTTTGTTGTAAATTATAAGAAGTGAGTGCATATACTTTTGGGAATGCTACTATATATGAGGCATCATAAAAGTCTATGAAGGGGAACCTGAAATCCAAAATTTACACAAACAAAAAATTTGAGAAATTTAGTAATTCGTCTGTGATTTATTCTTTAACGGCCATGGACAATAAACCTTGATGGTGATGTCGTAAACTCATAAAGAGTCCTAAACTACTGGTAGACGTCGCGTCGGTCCGTCGAAAAATAGATCTACATAATATAAATAAATTATTTAAAAACGTGATTTATATAAAAAAGGTTTAGTAAAATATTGTTTTTTAAGGTGCTATATGTATTACATTTTGTATCAACAGCGCTTCTCAATTAACGAAACCAAACCTTGATTAATGGCTAAGCAGTTAGTTACATGGAATTAAAAAAAAATTATAAATAAATTTTTAAATAGATAAACAAAGTAAATAAATTAAATATGTATATATCTACTATACATATACTGTAAAAATATTAATCATATTCAATAAGACATGGTTGTGCAATTAATGCTCATTATTCTAATTCTAAGTCATTTAATTATTTGTTTCTCAAAAAGATGATCATGCAAAACTTTCCCGTTCTATTAAGATTTATTGTTTCTTTCTATATTCAGCATATAGTAAATAATTTAATAGGTAGTAAAATTATTCATTTGTATACTATGTAGTAGTAATTGAGATGTAATCGCCTAATCCAAACATGTAACAAGTCTGTATTTGGCGTATGAATAATGCATGTATGTAAATTTCTGTCACAGATGTTGAGACAAAAGTGCATTACTCTATACTATACATTACAGAAAGTTGTATTATGAAAATCGACAGAGTTTAACAGCCTTCGGAGGAAAATCAAATAATAAAAGAAAAATATTAAAAAAAACTCCAATGTACAAAATCTAAATAGCTAAACTTAGCTCATTATAAATTTTATAGAGCGTATTTAAGCCCCATATTTGAGGCAAGTGATAAAAGTGAAGATTGAGATTAAAAATTTAAAAGTGCTTTAGATTAGTTTTTGAATAAATGGGTTACCTACCCTATTATATTAACTTTAATTAAGTAATTTAATTAATAATTTAAAATTTGTTCAAAAATAAATCGAAGTGTAAAAAAAATATTTCTATCAGAGGTGTTTCTCCACTGGGCAGTAAAAAAGTAATATTTGCTGTCAACATAAACTGGAAACATTTGTATTGATATTTACTATATTCTACTATAAAGCTTGTATTGTTGTCTATATCAGATTTATCAATAAGTAATGTCATCAAAGAATAAAACCATCCTGAATTATCAACAAATTTAGATATTAGAAAATAAATTCAACGATAATCTCAATCAATCTAATATATGCTTCAAATATGTTGGAACATATCCAAGTTTTAAATAGTATTACATTTTGCAAAGTGAAACTTTTCAAATGAATGATAGTTTAGTTATTGCAAAATTATAATCCTATTTATCCAAAGCTCTGAAACATCGAACAACAAATTTTTAAAATTATTTAACCATGGCTAAATATTTTTTAAAATAAATCCTTGATATAAGTAGAATATAAAATGTGTATTTTTGAGCAACAAGTATAAATAGTTCTTGATATTAGGCGTAAAATGTGGTCAAGTGTAAACAAATATTTAAAATATTAAAAATTTAAATAATTGAAATAAATTTAATTGAATTATTAATAACACAGAGAGTTTTCGATGTAAAGCAAAACCGTAGGTTAATTAATAATATAAATTTTTAAATGCTTTCATTTAATTAAGTGCAGAATATTAATACAAGTAAATTTATCTAAACAAGCGTGTAAATGTGGTTAATTAGCATTTTATAATTAACAACGTGGCGAGAATAGCTTAGTCGGTAGCGTTCCCGACTCACACGCCAGCGATCCTGGGATCGATCCTTGGTAATGGCATTAAATTTGAATTGTTGATTTCAAATTGCATGAAAATATAGTAGGAAGTAGAATTTATAAATTTATAAATGAATTTGTATTCTTCAGTTAATTTTGAATAAAATCAAAAGTAAAAAAGAAAGCAAAATTAGAATGGGATAACATTTGATCTAGAAAAATGAAGAATGAAGAAATTAGTTGTAAAAAGATAGTATATAATGTGTATATAGTATAGGTTTGTAATTTTATAGTTTATTACACTTGCATTATAACATACAATGAACTAAACCATTTAAACATCTAACGCCTACACAATTATGTTTCTCTCCAGGTAACATAAAATTAATTCTGAACAATATAAATATTAATTGCGTTAACTATATTTTCTATTATAGATCAAAATATTAAATCTCGATCCTTCATTACCTGTGTCATTAGTCTGTCGACCCCCGTGCCTTCTTCATCTCTGAAAACTATGTCCCTCGAATAGTTCGGCACGAGTTCCCGCATGCGTTCCGGGTCCTTCCGCGTCACAGGCCGCTCGGCGGGACCGCTGGCACATGTTGCCCGCTCACCGGAATTCGGCGAATGTTGGCGAAACACAAGCGGGACAAGTTTTCTAGAGGAATGCGGCGACGACGGGTACCGCCGCCAATTCGCCAACCGCCCTGGACCGCAACTGAGCGTCACTTGCACGCACACACTACACAGAATTAGAAAAACTAAAAGGCTAACACTACACATATACATTTTATCCGGATGTAAATCACTTTTAGTTCGGTGGAAATTAATAGAATCTAATAGTGTTTTTAGGGAAATAAAAAGTTTAAATATATAGGAATAAGGCAGATTGAGAAGTCAAGTATATTTTTTAGTATTTTGAATTTTTGTTAATAATGTTGCTCATCGTTGCTTTAACTAAATTTACAACGCATTCAATTAACTTATCAAATGTTAAGAGTTCCTCAATAGAAATTTTCTTGCACGAAAGAGACTTAAGTACCTGCACAACACTGTACTCGACACATAAACACCACAACACCCACAGTTGTAACTCATTGTAATTAGCATTTCACAAATTATCCTTCATTGTGCAGAATTAAATGCTATAAAATAGCAATAATTATTTCAATGTCAATATACTTCATTAAATCCTATTACTGTAACAAAAAGCATTAACTTGTCTGTCTATTCTCTACTATGCAAATAAAAAATGGTGGTTGACAAAAAGCGACCTGCAACAATGTGCCAGGTTTGTCAAAATTGCTAGTCCGATATAGTGTATGGTACTTTGTAGTAACTAAAAAATTTGAAGAACGAATTTCTTCTGGTGCGAAGATATTGCGGGCGTCCCCCACCGTTCATTGTTCGAATGGCCGAGCCGCAAGACGATTGGTCGAGGGTAGTGGCCTCGGGTTACCTGGCCTGACAAAGACCAGGAACCACAAGCCGAACAGCGAGAGAAAGAGTCAGAGTCACTCAGGTGTGCAGGTAAACCCTTGGAGAGAGATCGAGAACGTATCGATTCCGGTTCGGATCGCAGACATGGATCGATTAGAGGAAGACCAGCCAGGTTAAAGAAGGAGAGGTGTGCGGATGGCAATAGGTGTTGAAATTTAATTTGCGGATGTACGGACCGATGAAGAAAGCTGAAAGATGGCGATCGAATGCTTCCAACAAAGACGGACTATCGAACTAGACGAAGAAGCGAATCGATAGAACCGCGGTGTGAAAACAGAGACAAGTATAACGATTAATTTTTAAAAAGTGTATCAAAGTATGAAGCGTAGGTAAATGCCGTAAAGTAAAGATAACATGATCCCTAGGTCATATGCACGAACGAGAAAGATGCGTTTCAAGACCAGGACAGACTTATGGGAGGTCAACATGTGCCAGAAAAGGACGGAGCAAAGTTATCCGACGGAGTTACCTGTTACTTGTAGCACGTTTCTCAGGTATTTGATGTGTTCCATTCGTGCTGTGTTATTTTGGATATTTCGCGTGATTTACGAACGTAATGGCGCCTCCGATATACTCTGTTCTGTTCATTTCTTGTTTTTGTTTTTCCGATACATTCTTGTCTACTTATTGTATATTGGTCGAAGCCAGCAGAGCGGATAGATAGAGCTGACTAACAACTAACAGACTATATAGAGATAATAGAGAATTACAGTTACTTAAATGTTTCACGCGTATTAATTATCAATAGAAGATTGTAATAAAAAGAAAATTTTCTAACTATTATAAACTAAATATAGGTGACGATTAATGTAATGCATTTTTAAATCTTCATGCTGATATACAATCAGCAATTGGTCTACACGCATGTTAAACAATACTGCAGAATTTATAATAGTAGAGTTAAATAATTGAGTAGTATCTTACAAAAAGCTAACATGATCTACTCATTTCATACCCGGACGTTCAACCACTAAATTGGCATTTGCGTTAGACATTCTAAGTAGGGTAGGGCGGGGCTAGTTGAACAAATTTTTACTTAAATTTTTACTTAAATGTAGGATGTAGCTCCTCAATGAAAAGTTTCAATAAATTGCTATACGGCTTAATCGATTTGTTGTTTATCGCTTAACAAAAGTGTTAATACTATTTTTTGATAATAAGTAAAATTTACAAGCTACAGCTGTTTAAATGCAAAAAGTCAAGTATGCTCAATTTACCCCATAGGTGGGGCAAGTTGAGCACTAAGAAAATATAATGAAATCATAGGTTCAATGTCGATTAGTGATGAAATAAACTAAGTTTTTAATAACCAGTTCTATATTTATAGTCTTTTTTTATATTTATATTTATAGTCTTTAGTTTAGCAACTTTGCTCAACTAACCCCAACTCGGAATTTCAAAATAAAAGTGAGTTTATAAAAAAAAACGTGAGAATCACTGTACATATTAAAAGTACTATAATTATATGGAAGAATAACATTTATCTGATTAAAAATAAATATATTTGACTAAACCAGACGAAAACTCGTGATGAATTACCTTTTTACTTTTCGGTCTCAAAATAAATAAAACGCCCGTGAGTTTCACTCATTTGTCCAGCGGCCACTAGCGATCGCGGGATGTTTATTTCTCCCAAACCTCTATCTTTCCGCCATATAATGCCTAAACGGACGATGAATAGTTTTCGAGATATTTCGATTGCTCAACTTGCCCCTATGCTCAACAGCCCCGCTCTACCCTACTACCAAAAATTTGCTGATGTTCCATATGGAAGAGGTACAGATATTAAAAAAACAAAAGATCTACTAATTATTACCAGCAAATTCAAATCAATAACACTGTTAAAGATTTTGGAAGAAGTACAATCCAGATACACAAATAACGTGTAATATTTATTTCCAACGTAAGTGTGAATATATTCTATCCACGTATTTATCTATCCTCGGCTAATCTTAAGTTTGTCTGACAATAAGTCGCTTTTGTTTGGTTTAAAGTTAGTTTAATAGTACAATGAACTCCTATATATCACATATAACAGTCCGTATTAAAGAGCCGGCGATGTATGCAAGCAAAGTGATGTGCATTCATCAGTAGGTGTTAGTGAAGAATACACAATTGTTTATTTTAGTAATAAATAAATGTTGTCTCGCTGTCTTTTGTTTAAACTTTTAATTAACGATTCAACAAAGTGCCGTGCGGGAACGACCACGGCAAACGTTAAGGGCAGGGAAAGGAAACCTTATGAAAATAATAGAAAAAAATAAAAAGATATTTGGTAATACTCACTTTGAAAGACCTTATCAATTTATTTATATTATTTAAAAAAAATATTGCATACTGATTTGTTAAATTTTGGTCAAAAAATCGTGACATTTATTTCCAGATTTTAACAAAAAAATATTGGTTATGCTTGTAGTGGGTAAAAGTATCTCAACAAACATTTGATTTAGTTTGGAATATAATTAAACTACTACATACGTATTAATGTACTTGGCAACAAACCTCTAACCCTCCATTATTTATGATACAATATTTTGAAATCGTAATTTTACTTCCAGCTTCTTCTCGAAAATATTAGTCAATAACAATTAAATAATATTAGCTCCGATAATCGTGTGTAATCCCTTCTTGTGAAACAAATATCGACAATATTTGGCTAAAAGTTGAAGTTGAGGATTTTTTCCGAAATAAAAAAAAAATCCTTCTTTTTATTAAATTACAATCTGTCTTGATAAAAACAAAATCAGTAATTTTTTTTGTCTTTTTCTATCAGTAAGTATTTAAAGGTTATCCAGTAGTAAGATTAAATTAAATTAAATTGGCCTTGGAATTAATAAATTATAAAACCGCTCAGAATTATCATATTTTTTATGTCTCCAGTATCTGTTTTATATTTAATTAATTATTTCAGTTGCCAACCCCTGTCCTAGCAATTCTTGAACTTGCACATTTCAATTGCAAGTTCTTCTATAACAACACGCGTTCTAGGTAATTGTGGTCGTGTAATATCTACTGTACTAGACGACGTGATTTATGTGTATTTCCTCAATGTTTTATTTATTATTGATATCGTATTACAAATTGATCAATGTAATTTCATTAGATAAGAATGTACACATTCCATAAATCCATGATTGAAGTTGATGTGGGATCTACATTGCGAAGTATCTGAAGTACTGGGAATTGATTATTATCAATAATTGCAACATAATCTAAATCTGCACATCATGATTAGTAAACATATTTAAAACAATTTGTTTACTATAAAGAGGTGATTTATCAGGTACATTATAATCTTAAATTTTCGATATTCAAATATTTTCCCAAAAATTTAAATAAATAGGCAGGCAAATAGACAGATGCTGTCTTAATTTATAAATAGGTTTATTACCTATTGACAGACCATTTTAAATGGAATATTATTTATTTGCTTCTCTTCTAATCTATCTGATATCCACGCAATATAAATAATCAATATGTTGACAAATTCTGTTTCAACAAAGCAAGCTGGCGCTATTTTTACGATAAAATCATTTTGTTTCTGATGTAACTTTCTTGACCAGAATTTACTAGATCACGCCGATCAATTTCTTTATTTCAAGAATTTATTTATATTAATGCACATCTATGAATTGAACGTTAAATTTTAATATTTCATTTACACTTGCGGTCGATACAATAAATTTATTACCAAGAACATTATTATGAATAATAAAGACAATAATGTGCAGTATAAAATAATAATTACGTTTTCATTATAATATTACCATTGTGGTATATCAAATGACTTGAACTCGATTCTGAACATTATATAATCTGGGTCAAATATTCGAAGACAGTATAATTTTATTAAAGGAAATCCAGCGCAGAATTGTCGACGAGAAGAATATTTTTCTCAATAAAAGCTAGACTTTCATCCTGTATGTGAAAATTGTTGGTGTATGAAATAGATATTGCGGTAACATTGTTGTGAAATTGAATTATTATAGAGTAGGCAATATTATATTACGTTACATTTACATTTATTATATTTTTGGCCTTATTATTTTTACCTCATAGGCGGGTTAAAATGGGACGGCCAGGAAAAATTGTTCCAATGTTTTATTTTTAAGGAACTACGAAATAATAGCAAAATTATTTAACCATTGCAATAATAAATTTTATGGGTACATTTTTTAAAGAGATAATACTGTATATAACCTTGATCTGGTATTTTGTCTGAAATATTCATCAGCAGAATTGGAATAACTCTAATAAATATAAAATATACATTCTATAAACTAGGTTTATAAGCTATTGTGAATTTAGTGATTAATGTATTACTTTCTAATTGTGGTATATTTATTAATTATTATTTTTAATTTTGACCAAATTTTTAAATCGTTGCAGCAATGCCTTTGAATTACTTGCATTTTGAACGAATCTAGAGCTTTCATACTTTACAAGGATTTTCACTTGAAATCATATTCAAAATCAATTACTAAACTGATATTACTACTGCTTGATATCAGGTTGTCCGAAGACAGATTTTTAAAGTATATATGTACAGTCAATTTAGAAGTATGATTTAATAAAAGACCTACGTTTATAATACTTGATAATATCAATAAGGACTTCTTAGAACCATTTATATTTGAATTTTTTTTTTAATTTTTGTCATACTTTTTTTAATTAATAATTTTGTCTATTTAATTTTCCAAAGTTCAAAAATTACAAGATTCAATTTTATAAAACGTAAAGAATGCAATGGCTCTTGCAATAAGCCAAAAAAATATAAACTTAAGCGAAATTTGATGAAAGATAAATACAATAGCAACATTTAAAAAAATGTAAATTTATATGTTTGGAAGGACGACTTTTGCTTAGTATATTAAATTACACAAATATTAAATATCAAAAATAAAATTACATGAATAGATGGCAATTATGGGAATAACTTTTTAGCTTTAAGAAATATTATTACTTAAAAAATTTCATTTAAACATTACAAAATGCGATTTTGCGAAAAATGTAAAATTAAGCAAAACTTGATGAAAGATAAATACACTAGCAAAATGAAAAAAAAAGTAAATTTATATGTCTGGAAAGACGACTGCTAAGTATATTTAATTACACAAACATAAAATAGCTTAAAAATTGGTTTTGGTAAAAATTGGCAATTACGGGAATTACTTTTTTAGCCCTCATAATTGTAATCATTAGTGATATATCCTTCTAATGATCAGAGTCATTTCCTTATATCTGTGATCTGAGTACTTTGGAATCTGTCGTCGTGCTTATTCTGAACGAATTGTTTAAAACATTTTTTTAAAAAAATCAAGTATATTATTATGTAATTTAGTATATGGCTAATGTACCAGTTTATAAAGCCAATAAAATAATAATAAAAAAAAAAAAAAAAAAAAAAAAAAAATCGAGTAAAGAATCACAAAAAATTTCAATGAAATATTGCCTGAATATATAGTTTTATCAGTACCTATATGGAGAATTTTATATAGTCCTATTCGTAGTAAGATTTCATTAAAAAGATGCTAGTATTTTGTTTACATCTATAGCAACAAGTTTGTATAATTTAACCTACGTTTTAAAATATTTCATAAACAAACGCGACATTCCGTTGCACATTTTTTTTGAAATAAACAAAACATGATCAACATTGTAGAGACTAACCACATATCCTTAACACGATCACTGTAACAAAAATATAGTAAAACAGTTCAAATTCAATACAATTATTATTCTATTAAAAAATAGTTCTATTTTCCACTTTCAAAAATCAAATAATTATTTATTACCGACCGAATAGAAAAAATGTTGATTAGAATTGGACTAGAAAGAATGTGTGCACTCGCGGGCGTTTTGTTTAATACTGACTCGCAAGGAGATAACACAGATGATATGGAATTATACAATGACAAAATCCTAGCATAAGATAATACCTATGTTCTTATTCATGATAATGCTCTAGATTTAATGAAAGGACTGGGAATTAACAACAAATCATTTTTTGCACAAGTTTTGGATCTACGAGTATATACATTCATGGGACTCATGGTAAAAGAATATCCAGGAATTTATTATTTGATATACATAGGTTGAGTTTATTTAATTCTTCTGATTAATTTCCAATTTGTATATAATTTGGAAATTAAATAATTATGCAAAATAGATCAAAATTTCATAACTTCAGTAACACTTCTGATTCTTCTGCTACAAGTAGTAATCCCTAACCTATTATCACTTTGAATAATCCCATTTTATTTATTTTATGCAATTTTACATTATAAAGGTAATAAAATTTGATAAAATTGCATGAATTAATGAGATAATCTTGTTATTAGTTATTTAATTATAAATGGCTTTGAAATTGATGGATATAAAAAATTATGAATTTCTTAGAAATTGATACCTTACTTCTGCAGCTTTTTGTATACGATTTGCACTTGTTCCTAATATACAAAATTCCCAAAAATTATGGTCTATCTTTATTATAGTTAGTTATTGTACTTGTACATTGGATAGTAATACTAATTTCCAGAAATGTTTTTTTTTATTTTACTAAATTTATGCCAAAATCCCATTTTTTTATCATTGTTGATATGATATACAAGTTTTATCTTACATGTTTGAATCAAGTTGTCTATTATTTTTGTTTTTATTAGTTCGTTTGTTATATTCTTATTATTGATTGATTTTGAAAATACTTTTTGCCAAAATTGTAGCCTCTGCTCTTTAGCCAAGTTTGTTAGCTCAAACACAGAGCATCTTTAGAAATTCTCTTCATTTTGAAAAGCTCATCTTAGCAAGCTTAAATTAAATTTGATATACATAAATCACCCCTTTTATCAAAATTTTGCAAAGCAATTAATTGGTGTTACCTCCAATTAGTCAGTTATTAGTGGACCAACTTTTTTTATCAACAATTCTGACTCTGAATCAATTCCTTATATTTCAATATACAAATAATTTATGGTTAATCGACTGCCCAAAATCGGGCAGCAATAAATTCCAAATCTTAACGCCTAAAATAATTACAGTAATGTAAAATTGGAAATAAATTTAAGGTTCTCCAAGGCGAGGTCATACGACCATTACTGTCAATATTCAGTAATTGCCATTGTAAGATATTCGTGTCATAATTTAGTATTTCATACGCAAGGCTTATAAAATTGGAATAAATTTATTATAAATCTTCGACATGTCAAATGCCAACTCATTTTACCGAGATGAATTATGATTTGTAATCATAATGCGTTGCTCAACGTGATAATCAATTTTAATGGAGGAATTTTGTTCTTTGGTAATAGATAATATTTTATGCTTTTTATTAAATATTTTTCCTGTAAATATTCATATATTTACAGATCATGTTTGTATGCTAATTATTTTCATTTTCAACTAAATATGTGGAAACTCTGACATCTCCAATTTGGAATGTCCCATCGATGATACAGAAATGATGCAAGAAATTTGGCTTCTGAATATGAATTTATGAACAACTTAATAAAAACTTATATATATATATATATATATATATATATATATATATTTGCTCCATTTATAAGTAGATATACCAGAAATCTAACATGTTCTTGAAATATCTTAGGACCTCTCAGTGCCTAAACATTACTTAGGACATCTGCCCAGGGCATTAAAATGCATTCATTTAAAAGAAAGAATAACTTTTTAAGTGTATTGTAATAAACGAGCAAACAATCATAAACCAAATACGTATTATAATGTTTTTTCCTTCAGATTTTCGAAAGCAGTGTTATTTTAATCATAAAATCTTTTTTATTTATTTCTCTCCAGCAAGTTGCTCTCAAGCAACAATTAATTTGGATCGTTGTCAATACAAGAATTTACTTTCTCGATGCAATGTTATCTTTATAAATCAGTTATATTTTATTTAGAGGAAACCTAAGATAATTACTTAATAATAATAATTCACTTTAAGATAAAATTCATGTAATTAATTCAATTTTATCCAATTGTTCTACGAATTCAATACGCCTTTATTAAAAAATGATACAAAAATTTGTAAGTCATGACAGTAAACAGTTTTGTTTAATTGAATTTATAATCAAAATTAAATTTAACATAAAAGTTTTAAAAATGTGCAACAGTCGAGTACATTTGTTTTGACTTAGACACTGATAATGAGATTTGACAACGACAAATTTTAAAAGAACATTTTAAATTTTTATACATAAAACATATTTAAAATTTATCAATATACATATTGCAATTTTGCGCATCCAAGTGTTTCTCTGAACTTTAACAATAATTTTAGAACTAAAATTAGCCAAATCGGCTCAGTAGTTCTCGAGTTATAAAAGCTCTTCTTTCTTTCAAACCTTTCTTTCTCCATGTTGATTCTCCAATATGATAAAAAGCAGTTGAATAATTTGGGTTTTGATAAATTTCTAACCCTGAACATAATATTACTTCCAGACATTTCAAATTAGACTTATCTCAATTACAAATATGTACTAATTTGTCTCTATGTAATCATAAAAACTAATCCTTCATTGACTATTACAACCCCGGTCTCCCCTATTCGTATTAATGACCGCTGAGCCTTTAACCTTTCACATGGGTTACTGTTTCGGTTTTATTTTGTGGGTAAAAAAAATCTGGAACTGGTTTTGATATTACACGACGAATTTTAAAGTAAACTTTTATTTACGTCAGAATTGTTTTCGTCTTTTAAAACTACGAATTGGTAATAAAAATAAAATAACTAGTGAATTTTATCATAGAAACCTAATGTTACAACATACTACATACCTACTAGAATTATTTATTAAATTTCTAATGAAGAGCTTTTTCACATTATTATATAATATCTAAAAATTTTCTAAAATATTGGAAAATTGGAAAAAATATTTATGAATATATTTTTAAAATGCTCTTGAACTTTAAGAAATATTCTTATTTATTTTGATGAATTTTCGATAATGTTAGAACATGGGTACAAAGATCTGCAAAAGCTCTGTAATAAATGTTGATAATTTTTAAGGAAAGTGTTCACTAAATTTTTTTTTATAACTAACAGGTTATGTAGAGAGATATTGTATAATATTCTGCTTGAAAATAAAAGATTGGCAGCTTTCCAAAAATAATTTTAAAAAATGTTTTACGGATGATACTGTCCTATATTCAACATACGTAGCAAAATATTTTTTGTCATAGAATTTTCATATTACATGAATTGTGATTACCATTTGCAAACATTGATGCAATAGACAAATTTACAAAATCACCATCTATTATTATCTATTATAATATTTATGAAGAAAATGAGATCACTCATTACATACTCCTATTAGGAACTTACGTAAAACAAATATACAAGGGAATTCACACTCGAATAATATTGTTTATATATTTATTTCTATTAATTTAAAACCACAAATCGTTTGTTCGTCAAATAATTCATAGAATTGTATTACAAATAAATATATTTCATGTCATAAACTTACATACTTTATGTGGAAAATATGACATAAATCTTATTTTAGTGTTCACAATTAACACATCAATTATTCTGATGGCACTCAATTTTCCTTCTTCAGAATTGGTCATTTGTTTAATTACCTTGTTTTCCTAAACAATACACTGTACCAGTTATTTCTAGATATCGATGCATTTACTTTTAATTTGTATGCAAAACATGGCATGAAACAATTAGTCTTTTTTACCATCGTTACCAGAAACTTTCTCGAACAAGTACCATGTAATATAATCTCCACAAATACTTGTAAATTTCAAATAATAAGTAATAGGATTGCAAAATTCAATATGCCGCCGTATTTAATCAAATATCTGTTAACGGGTGCTCAAGTTGCAAGTCAAACGGACAACTTTCAAGATTATGTCAACTCCGACTAATGGATCGACAAACTGAATAAATTTTTGAAATTTTTAAATACTAGGGAAGTGTTTGGACATCTAATGGATTTATACTTGGAAGAAAACATTTGGCGTTGGAAACATGTTTAGTTTTCCTGTATTAGAGTGGGTAAATAGATATTGTTATTTGCACTAACAAGGAGAACCTCAGGCTTACCCATTTTGGATTTTGATGAAACTTGGCATGATGGTGAAGTTGATGGTCAAAGTTAATCCCTTTAAATATTAGAATCCTAGGGAAGGTGGTTTATTTATAAAAATCAATAGAAGTTTACGCCGACAGTGTTTCCTACCAAAATGTCCAGTGGTTTTAGAAGGAAGTTAATGATGCCGTTTATAATCCAGTTGAAGAATTAAGAATGCATATCAATATTGAAGTTATTGAAGTTCTGCAATATTCCGATTAGTTACTGTTCTAAGCTGCATCGCAAACTATGGACTTCTGTATAAAGTTTTCTTTATACGATTGTTAGCAATTTTATACCATTTTTTATTATTTTCACTCTGTTTCGATATCCTTTATAAATCTCCATTGCAAAAGTTGATGTTCACATTATCATATCTGCAATCGATTGCGTAATTCCTCCTCGTGGTAATATATCTTCGCATTACGAATCGCCTAATAAACGGTGCTTTAAGTCAAACATCTATCCATTGTTGATTTGATTTATTACATACCTTTTTTGTTATCAAAATATTACCTAAAAAGCGGATACCTTTTTCTGCTTGTAATGTTATATCCTTAGCAACTGTCACAACATACCGCCTATTTTGTGAACCGCCTGGAGATCAGAGGAGAACTGGAGGAAATATAATTTATTTACATTTTTTTTTTATTTATATATTTATTTTTTATATTATATAATGGACTATTAACAAAGACAGATCTTGCCGTTTCCAAGATACAGGGCTAAAAGAGCAAAAAATTGCATTTCAGTTTGAGAGAGAACGAAGCGTTCAATTTCAATGACTCAAGAAGCATTTATATACAAGTATTGAAGAAATGAATAATTAAATAATTTTTTGAAAATGCAGGTCCAGAAATTTCGAATATCCCAAAATAATTGCAATTTCTTGATCAAAAATGATCATTGGACACATGCACATCAAATCAGATATATCGAGGAGATTCTAATGATGAGTACATAATTTGATTCTATTTTTTTTGATTCCGTACCAAGATTCTCAAGTTTTGAAGTTCACTTATATATTTCAAACATATGTCTTTAATATTTTGGAGAATATGGACGTCCTGGTTAGTTTTTGCCAAACCAGAAAAATACTAAGAATATAAATTTATCAAATACAGATAGGGCGAAAGTTGGGTTGCTTTTGGGATAGCCACATATTTCAGAACAAAAAACTAAATTTATTTCTCTTAGTTATGTGAATATCTTTTAAATTCGGTTCTGTTTCTTGCTTTAAAGATCTCCTTTGGCTTTAAAGCCTCGCCGCCCTTTTTCGTATGGCAAATATTGACGCCACATCATTAACAAGAAGAAACATACTCCCTTACCTTTACCTGTATCTGTATCGCGTTCCACGGAAAAGGATCGACATTACAACAAAGAAAAAACTAAATAAAATAAAATAGAAATGCTATTCAGAACACATAACTAAGAATAGGATATCGTATTATAGGTACGTTTGTGTGTGGAAACCTTGTTTGCGGTTTGTACAAAAGTGATGAACTAAAAATTATATCTGCTGCGGGCCTCTAGGGATACAAAAAATACGAGCGCCATGAGGGAAGAACATTTTGGGGAAAAATAGAGTACCAATAATTCAAAATAGTAAATCGATTTTTATGTGCTTTATCAAAATTTATAAAAAACAATATAAGTTAAACAAATTATAACAGTCATGAGATACTTTCTAGAACTTTCTATTTATTTGGTTGATAAAATTTTAAACTAGATTTAAATACCATTGAATAGTGTTGTGATAAAATAGTTACTATAGTTTAACGAAAATAGTAATGAATTTAAATGAAGTCTATCTATACATATCTGCAAGACTAGATAGCAGGCTATCTATCTGTACTATAAGATAATTTTTAAGCATAATTAGTACAAAATTATTATATATAATTATTAAGTATAATATAATGTATATAAGTATAAAATTAAGTATAAATTGTTAAAGTTAGTACAATCTTTCTAATAAATTTTTATCTAATGCTCAGAAGATAATTATTGATACTACAATTGCAAATCTTTAACAAATGGATTTTTTTTAAATATAACATAAATAATATAAAATATCAATAAAATATGAAACTTGAATCATATAAATGAGTTGATAAATATGATAAACATAATATAAACAAAAATATATAATAACTATGAACAAAATATTCTACTTCAAATATTAGAAAAATAATAATATGATGTTTTACAATATTAATAAAAAATACATAATGAGTTAAATTGACAATAAATATAAATTTTATAACTTTTATAAATTTAAATAAGAATATATTTGAATATTTAAAAAAAAAATTAAATATAATATATGTAAAAATATAACAAAATTATAAATTTTTTTAAAGTTTCCTATAAACAACATAAAAATCGATCATGAGGAAAAATTGGGAAAATTTTTATCAATCTAGACTCTATCTGATGTAGATATATATTTAACAGTATTTATAGATTAATCAAAATAAAAATTAAAATCAACATAAAAAATAAAATATTTATAAACATTTTATTATTTAATAAAGTACATAAAATTTAAGCTAGGTTAATCATATTTAATATTTTGATAAAAAAATTTAAATATTGTATTGTTTTGTATTGAAATTTTACTATTATATATTTCTTCCTTTTAAAAAATGTTTCCCATCCCTGTCCCGGAGCGCATTCTAGCGCCTCTTTTTCTGAATGAGAAATGCACATCTGCCCATTAAACATTCACAAAAAAATCTATTAGAAAATTGCCTTTCTGAGTAGCGAAACCTAGATCAGGTCAATTTATTTGTTTCACGCTCTATGAACAACTACTTAAGAGACCGTGAAAAATAATATTAAATTTTATTATGATTTACAAATTAGTAAACACATGTTTTGATTATAGAGGATGAAAAAAAAAACATGTGCGAAAAGGAGATGACATTGCAAAATTGTATGTGGAATGTTTTTTTGTGATTTTGTCGTATTCGTGTTCCTTTGAGATTTGTTAATCTTTTGTATGGATGGTTTTTTGAATTGAAAATCTATGAATGAAAAAGGGTACGTGTGATTTATTGATTTGTAATTTCAAAATATTATTGTAAGGATGATAAATTTTGAAGTCGTGAGCCTAATAAGCTATTGTACTTAATTTTTTTTAAAAGTACTTTATTGTGTTAACTTCTCAAATGAGTACATTCATTGTTGATGCAATAAACAAATAATTTCCTATAAATCAAGAGCTAATAAATATGAATCTTAATTATGACTTTAGAATACTATTTAATAGAAACCTAACAATCACCTGCAAAATATTTTTAAAGAAACATTCAAGCAATATTTATACCATAAAATATGTGGATATTGTATAAAAATATACATATAAATTTTATAGAATGTTTTCTATATAAAGTATATATTTTATATGAATGATTTTCAATATTGATTTTATTGTCTACCAATTACAGTTTTTGAAAAAAAAATATTTAAATTTTTTTAATTATATAAATGATGTAATGGCATAGCAGAGCTTTATTTAGGTGCCATTATAATAAATTAACAAAAAAAATTATATATTTAAACATGTATCATTATTTATTATTACTGGCAAATTGTGGAGATATTTACATAACAATTATATTTTTCTTTTCTTTTTTTAATTATAATTATTGATTTCTAAATTACAACTAGCCACTTACAGTCTAATATGATTAATTTTTACTCAAAATTTTATAGTAACTTTTAAGTTAGCTCAAAAAATTAAACCTCATAAATATTTATAAATAATGATTCTAATAATTATTCTCGTTTATGTTCTTCTAGTAATAAATTCGATTTATTATCACATTTATTATAAGATTCTACCTTGAACTGACCCAGAATAGAATCGTAATTCACATATTTGTCAAATCAGAAACCGCAAAACTATTTCTCTATTCGAGAACAAAAAATAACATGGTAATAAACCATCATAAAATGTCATAAAATAAATAATAAAAGCAAATAAAATTAACTCTATAATCGATAGTTTTAGATTTATAACGTATTAGATCATTAATGGAATGAATCACAGAATATTTTAGCAAATGTTATATACTGTAAAAAATTAATATTTAAATTGCATTACATTATAAACACTAATCACACCTAAATTCGACTTTGGTCTATTTAATTTATCAATTATAACCATTTCTTATAAGATTAGCTCCTGGTAACATATATGTAAAACATTACAAATAATTGATTTAATTTGAGATTTATATTTATCGAGCAAGATATTTAATCCGTAAATAAATCAAGGTTAAAATTAAATTAGTGTAACATAAATTTCTGATAATTTTGAAAGCTTTAGTATTATTTATTAGGTGTTAATGATCAAAATGCAGACACAACATATAGCATTAAATTAGTTATTGATTTGTAGGCTTTAAATTTCAGGAACTTAAAATAATTGAACAATATTAAATTCTACACTTATGGCTGTGCTAAAATAAAGGTTAGGTAATATAAACAAATATTTCAGACCGATTAGAATGGCTATTTAAAAGTTACATTATAAACAAATTAGTTTCTGCCAAAAATATGTAGAAGTAATTGATAAGCTTTTCTGTATCATGTGTTCATTTATCGCTTTGAATTCTAGATATTTACATACAAAATTTTATTTAAAATATTTATTAAAACTAATTATTTATACTACCTCGGCGTTGGTTAAGAACATATTTTCTCTTAACGACTCTCTTATGATATAAATTTTATTGCAACTTTACGATTGCACTCTGTGTTCCCATTTATATAGACGGTTGTTGTATTTAATTATAAAGCTTTAAAAGGAATGTTTAAAATGCCATTATATCAGTCATATTCAGCAATCGTCTTTGAATTTTGTAATTTTGTTTTCTAATTTATTGCTAAATAAATAACACGATGATTAGCATACCAGAAAAATAAATCAGGTGCACCGCAGGAGTTAATGGAAATTTAAAAATGTGTTGCGATAGTAATAAATATTATGATTGGTAATTATTGTTCTAAACTTTGTTGTGATATTTATTATTTATACAAATTTAGCGAAATGTTTTATCTTCGTTTTTATTTAGTATTGATATATCATGCAGGTATATAATACGTTCTACAATTTCTTAACTCTTTTCAGCATATATATATATTTAATTTTTGAAAAAATATATGTATGTATATATATAATTATTTATATAAATAATTGTTTAAATATATAAACATAATTCATATTCACGAATCATCAACTATTTAATTTGTTATTTATAAATAATCATAACTAAAATTAATAAACAAAAACAAGACAATCATCAGAAAAATATTTATAAGGAAAACATTATTTGTTCTTATTTTATCACAAGCTAAGATTACATTAGAAAGTATATCGGTAAAATAGACTAAAATATATATTAACATAGTCATTATTTTATACAAAATTTTTATAAATATATAGTTTGTAAGACATATAAAGCCTGAAGTTAAAAATTTATAACTTCTGCATCATAACAGCAGTATACATACATTATTGTTACATTAGTATGTATTTTTTATTTGGGGTGGAAAGCATATAAAATAGCATATTGAATTTTAAGGACTGAAAGATTTTTTTATTTTTTTATGAGAAAAATAGTTCCATGCCCCTGTACAAATTCTGTTAATAGATTTTTTCTTCACAGCTTTGCTGTACCGTGTTTAATTCTTATGTTTTCTGCCGAACACACGAGCATAGGTATATTTCCACATACATAACATATAAGTATGAATATTAAATATATATATATATATATATATATATATATATATAAGTATAAATGTATGTATTTAAACCTGTTGAAGTAGTCTTGTACCTTTTTGCCTGTAAACCGGGGAACATATCTTTTCAATTTGCCCCAAGAGTTTTACGACCTCAGCATTAAAAAAACAACAATTAATCACAGTTTTTTAATCGATATTTTCCGAATTCGCGCTCCTTTTCATTATATTTAATTTAGGAATAATTTGACGAAAAGTTCTCACCAAGAACTAAGTCAGATTAGGTCACAAAGTTATAAAATGCGAAGGGTAATGAATAAATTGTAGCTAAATAGATATTTTGGTCTTCATGATTATATTTTTTATTTACATATAAATTATAGTCTATGAAACGACATTGACCAATTAGTTTGAGATTGACCATCATGTTGCCAAATAAAATTGCTTTTGTCTAGGTTTGAAAATCCCTTTGGAATGGAAATTAGCCATTACTCCCTGAATCTTTTACAAAGTGTAATTTTTAAAATTTATTAAACAAACTACAATCTTTATATTATGGCGGCTTTCAGGATCTGATCTAATATATCTAATCGCGCTAACAAACCGCCTGTTAGTTGATTTTTTACCTATACTCCTGTTTACGTTTGAGACTTGTTCTGTTTGTACGCCTCATAATGGAATGAAAAGGTTTACTCCGTTTTATGAAAAAAACATGTCAACAGATGTCTCGACAAATAGTTAAAAAAAAGTTTAAATAAATAACGCCAGGAAATGTGAATAAAGCTTGCCGAACACGTTCCTAGAGACGGAGGAGAAATGAGATGGGTCTAGTCGATTTTATAAAAGTTTGTCATCTGATATAAATAAATAAATAAAAGAATATATATATATATATATATATATATATATATTAATTTATATCAACGTGCTCCCATAGATATTTATTTATTAGAACCATGTCTGGCATCTATCAGTCGCGGCCGCGACGTGTCGTATGTAATAAAATAAAATTTATGATCCATATGAGATCGTGTTCGGTTGCTGAACAAGCGGATAATAAGCGAGGAAATAGCAATAATATTAATAACATTATGCTAATACACAGATTATTTATTTGATCCACAAAGCTAATAAGCCGTCTTGTACCTTGTACCAAGCGCCAATTTCATACCCCACTGGAAGAACATGGACCGAGCACCGGCCGGAATCGAAATGCCATTAAATTATAAACAAATAAATAAATTTATATGTGGTTTGCAAAGTTTTAACCGAAAGCATATATTTGTAGATTTGTCATAAAAAATATTTAGATACACACGTTGTATATAAACAACTACAAAAAATCGAGGCGCATGATCAATCTAATATTTGGAAATAGTGCACTTGAAGAAGAAGAATTGGAATTTTTCTGGATTTTCAAAGTTGTGATAATTTTTCATACCTTACATTCATCAACAATTTTTAACTCTATTCCTTCAAATGAATTTTCATTTTTGTAAATTAGATATTTTTTAAAAAAAAACTTGAGTGGAATATTACCTATGTCTTACCAAAATATCTGAAATGTTTGCTTAAGATCAAATTTTGACGCGATTTAAAATAAATTATTTCTTTAAACAGTACCTGATTATTACTAGTAGAGCATTTAGTTAAATCATTTATAATTACCTTCTTGTCTATTTTCTCTCTTCCCAAAAATTATGTCCGAATTCACCTCATCTCTGATGTTATTTATGATGATCGATCCATCAAGGGCGCCATGTTTCTTTATCCGTCATAATATCTAAATAGGCAATACAATAAAGTTCAAACAACAATAAAATAAATTATGCAGGAGCAACCTGCATTCGTTTTACAAATGACACGTTGTTTGACAAATTCCTTAACATTAATCACAAACCATAACGCATTTTATAAGACACACGCCCACCTGCATTAAATAAACTTATTAATAATTTGAACATATAGGTATATATGAGTGTGTGTTTGTATTTATACAGAACAACAATCAATTCTTTGTCTACAATCGATCAAAAACCAGAATTTTAGATCATTTATAGATTTTGGCAAAATTATTCTCTCATTTTTAAATGAACAATAAAGTAAATTTAACTCTCTAGAACAAACTACAATACATATTACAATATTATTATAACAACTCCTAACAATTTAGATATATTCTGTATAACCATAAATTAAATTAAAAAAATAATATATGTAAAGTTAATATTTTGAATATTAGAAATGAGATAGGTAATAAGCAATTAAAAAAAAAATAACACCCTTGGTAGTCTAAACACTTTAATAATGCTTGTAATTTAATAATCTATGTAGCTTTTGAGTAATACACAAAATCTTACTTTTTTAATTAATTTTAATTAATATTTTTATAATTAAATTAAGGTTGTTTACACCTGAAACTTTAAACGAGATTATACGATTAGCATCATTGCTTTTTTCGTCAAAATTCATTCATAGAAGACAGGAACAAGTATTAGCTTGTTTCGACAAGAAATAATTGTTTGATTTTTAGAATCAAAAGTATCGATTGTATATTCATATTAAAAAAAGTAGTTTTGATACTCTGACTAATTTAAAAAAATATCTATAATTATATCCCAAACAATATCAAATTGAAAATATTATCTTTTTGTAATATTTTTCAATCATCATCATAAGTTAATAAAATTGGTTCCTTGCTTCGTTAAACTTGGAAATCTTTCATCATAATCTTCTATCTGTCGAAAAACAGTAAATTTTGCTTTCAAATCAATAATTTTTGAAATAAACAAATTGTTTTTATCTAATATTATTTCGTATATAAATATATTTAAGTGTTTAATCTGATATCATCAATTTTAGCTGATTGTTTTATTCGGGTTTGTCGCCTAATGCATCATCAGAGTCTCCAAAAGCTTTCGGGAAATGTTATAAAAGCTCGTATGAAATTTAGTTGAAAATAATAAAATAAAATATTAGAAAATGTGGAAAATCTATTAATTAATACATATAATATTAATTAAATATATAATCACTTTCAAAATTTTTAAAGTGACTGTATATTTAGTAGGTACCTACTAGGTACCTACTGTTATTAGAAATATTTTCATAATCTAACAAGTAAAATAATTTATACTAAAAAACGAGATTTTTTTTAACATTTTAGTAACAATATAAATAAAAATTATGTTGTTACATTAATAATGTTCTACAATTTTGTGACAAAGTTTTTTTCTAATGAGAAAAAATTTACAATTTGTCTTTGGGAAGACATTGAGAATTTTCCAATACATTTTAGAAAATAACCCAATGCTTTGCTTTTCACTTGTCTATTACATATCTAAATGATGGTGTCGGAATTAGAAATCATTGATATGATATTGTGATTCCGATGTCGGATCGGGGTAATGAGAATGATTGTAAAAGACTGTTTGTTGGCCAATGATATCGCCGTTGTGTTACAAGAAACACAGGCGAAAGACATGAGAATAAAGCGCCGGTGCATTCCACAAACTATACACGAGCAGGTTTATACCAACACATATCGAAATATCGTATGGACACCAGAACCACCTTACGTGTGTAGGGCCATTAAACAGGCACCTTAAAGGTAGCCGAAAGATTCTCAAAGGAGAAGAAACTTAACATATGAGGAGCAAAAATCAAGTAGATTAAATTTCGTATAGACCTTCTTCCTTGCATACATTGGACTTAACTGTACAGTATCAACGCGAAATGTTGGCTTCATTTTGCAGTATGTTGATTACAAACTTCCGAATGTTGTCTTTTTTATGAGAAAATTAAAACAACCTATTTGTTCAAATTGGTGAATGAATTACAGCTTTGACAAGGTAGCAAATTGAGTTGAAGGGCAAAACCCAGAAAAGTAGTTTCATAGCAATACTTATCTTTTCCATCAGAAGTATCAGACATTTGTTCGATACTAAGTCTTCGATCTATTTTCGATCAGTTCCTCCTCCTCCTACAGTTTGACGTTCTCTCGATCTCGCCAGGTTATTCTCTTTAGTCTTTTTGATTTCGCCGGCAACAGACAGATGAAATACCATCCGGAGAACATTCGAGATTCGTGTGAACGTTCCTCGTTGTTTGTAAGGAACACGCTACGCGATGTTAAAATCCCAACAAAACACTAAATCAGACGCCGACTGTCGCTTTTCGATTTTCGCGCACTGCGGACTCCGGGCGGTGGGCCACCAATACAAAATCGATTTCGAAATAAATGACATATTGAAACTGAATCCAATTTATTATCTACATTTTGAACAATTTATACATAGTAAAGTATTTTACGAAATGGATCATGTACAATATAAGCACCAAAACTTTCCACAACAAGCAAGAACAGGATTTCAAGAAGAGGATCATGTATAATATAAGCAACCACACACTATGCATAAAATAAATTATTATTTGTATTGCATTTCAATTTTTTAGAGTTTTGCACTATTTTAGTTTCTGAACGCTATTTTAGTTTCTGAGCTTTCCTCGACAATATTCATAGCTTCGGCAAAATACAGTTTTATAATGAAGAATTCATCCTTTTATTTCTCTGTTATGTATATCAATTTGGTATATAAACAATGTTCTACTCAAAACTGATGCAAGAAAATTTTAATAGCATAACTGTACAGAATGATTTTTTAGAATATAGTTTTCTAATTTGTTTTCCGTATACAACCTCACCTGCTACACTAATGATAGTTATTAATATTGTGGTTACAAAATTTTCGTTGTGGTTACCAGTCATTATTGTGTAGGTAAAAACTTAAGAATGAATTGGATACTTATTGTTTTAAGATCTTTTTAATGGTCCTGATCACAACAAGAAACTTTGACTAAAAATCTAATATTTATATTATTACTTATTTGTACATTTAACATATATTCAGAAAAGAGAACTAACAATAAGCCAAATTTGATGAAAGCAAAAATATGAAATTTTGATCAATGTGGCCAAACTTATAAATCATAGGTACCTAAATTTAAAAACATAGCAACTCTATAAATTTAGTTTTATCAGTAATTTTAAAAGGTCAAGAAAATTAGTCTTAAGACTAATTAATGTCATAATTATGACCTATTTATTATTTGGTTTTCAAATTTGTTTTCTATTTCAGTGGCAAGTAATCAGACAGGTTGAAGAGTAAGTTAGAAGAGATATCGCGGGTTTTACATAATTTCCAATTTTGTTGATTTGAAATTTTATTCCATCATTATGTTTTTTTCTAATAAGGGTCCGTTCAAGTATTACGTAAGCACTATAGGGGGGGGGGGGGGGTTGATTTGCTTATTTTGGGTTGACATGGGGGGCAGGGAGTCTGGATGATGATTAGTCATAGGTAGTATTTTTATTTTTTTACATTAATTGCAAAATGTTTACGTAAGCATGAGGGTAGGGGGTAAGAGCTTTGCTCACTTTTGCTGGCAAGGGGGATGGGGGGGGGGTAAAAATTGTAATAAATCTGCTTACGTAATACTTGAACGATCCCTAAGAACTAAAAAAATACATCTATTAATATGCTAAATAAATAATATATCTACGTCAGAATCTACACCATTTATATCCAAAATTTACATTTACCGAAACCTCCAAAAAAAAAGATATTCTCTCCCAAAACAAAAAATACCTATTAACATAAATAAAACGATTAATAACAAATCCATAATAAAACCCCAAACCATTTAACCTGCCCAATTTAAATCAATCAATCTCCTCCTCCGAGCGTGGATTCAGCTTTGATTCCTCTTCCTTTGGCATCGCTCTGCGCGAGGCGTCGGCGATCGTGGTGTTGCCACACATCGCGAAACGAGGTGTGTGGTCCGCTCGTGGTGCCATCTAGTAGTAATTGACAAATTAGAATCCGATTAGCGCGAGCGGGAGGCCGATAAAGCAGGTAGCCGACGGATGCGACGCGTGCCGGTGTGTGTGTGGTCCCTTACACGGGATTCTCACGAAGGCAGGGATTGGCAACCTACATGCAGGTAAATTCATGAAGTTTGAGGAGAATTAAAATTTAAATGTGGAAGTTGGAATAGTAGATAAATGTTACACAAGTATGCTTACACGGAATTCTCATAAAGCAGGGTTTGGCAACCACAAGCAGGTAAATTCATGAAGTTTGAGGAGAATTAAAATTGTAAATGTGAAAATTGGAGTAGTGAGTATTTTAAAGAGATTGATGAATATCATGCAGGTATGCTTAGATTTTAGACTAATAACTATTTTCAATAATATTCGTAAAATCGATCTGAATAAATCGTTATTAATTAATAAAAAAGTTAATAATATTAATAATTGTATATCTTCAAATTTTTATTGTCGAGTTAGCCTAGAATACAGCAACCATCTAGATACTAAATCAAAATATTTAAAGGAAAATATTATTTGGTGATATGTAAGTAAAGTTTATTTTGGTTTAGTCTCTTCCTATACATAGATTTATAGAGATTTTATTTTTGACTCTGAAACATATTCATGACACTTTTATACAACCTAAAAATCATAATCAGTTGTAATTAGTAAATCGTAGTACGATGTTGTTTTATCAATGGACGTGATTATACTATCATAGTACGTCGTAGTAAATCGTAGTAAATCGTAGTAAATCGTAGTAATTAAGTAAATCGTAGTAAATCGTAGTAAATTGTAGTAAATCGTAGTAAATCGTAATACGATGTTGTTTTATCAATGGATATGATTGTACTATCGCAGTACGTCGTAGTAAATCGTAGTACGATGTTGTTTTATCAATGGACGTGATTGTACTATCATAGTACGTCGTAGTAAATCGTAGTAAATCGTAGTAAATCGTAGTACGATGTTGTATTTACAATGAAAGTGATTGTACTATCGTAGTATGTCGTAGTAAATCGTAGTACGATGTTGTTTATCAATGGACGTGATTGTACTATCATAGTACGTCGTAGTAAATCGTAGTAAATCGTAGTAAATCGTAGTACGATGTTGTTTTATAATGGATGTGATTGTACTATTATAGTACGTCGTAGTAAATCGTAGTACGATGTTGTTTTTACAATGAAAGTGATTGTACTATCGTAGTATGTCGTAGTAAATCGTAGTACGATGTTGTTTTATCAATGGACGTGATTGTACTATCCTAGTACGTCATAGTATGTCGTAGTACGATGTAGTATTATGAATGGACGTGATTGTACTATCATAGTACGTCGTAGTAAATCGTAGTAAATCGTAGTACGATGTAGTATTAACAATGGACGTGATTGTACTATCATAGTACGTCGTAGTAAATCGTAGTACGATGTTCTATTATCAATGAATGTGATTGTACTGTCATAGTAAGTCGTAGTACAATGTAGTAAAATCAAGAATATAATTGTACTACCATAGTACGACGTAGAAAATCCTAGTACAATGTTTGTATAATATAACGAAAGTGATTGTACTAACATAGTAAGTCGTAGTACGATAAAGGAAAATTAATGAATGTGATTGTACAATCATAGTACGACATAGTAAATCGTAGTAATATGATAATTTAATGCAATAAATATTATTATTCCATAGCTAGTTATACTGCAAATATTATGACTGATATCTATATGGTACTTTATAAATATTTATTGAATTTGTTATAATTTTACATACTTGATATAAAACTGGTTAATCATTATATGAATCAACAAGTTTAAATAAATAATATAAATGTTTTCATGGTCTACATGTGTTTTTGCCAATATATAAATAATGGGTAAGCTAATAAATTAAAATTAATAATTAATAAAATATATTTTTTTTAGATTTATAGCTTTGGATCATTGATTTGATTTGATCAATATTTGTTACTATTTTGTTTATGCTAAAATTCACTACTAAAATTATATAACCTTAACTTTTGTATATAAAAATAAGATTTATCATACAAAATTCACCGATTTAATATTATCTATTATAAATAAATCATTATTAATTATTGTATCTAACAAGAATCAATTATTCTTATTAGATTGTCGTTCTGCAGAATCTAATAAGATTTCCGCCAGTACTACCACCATTCCACAGTTCAAAGAAGAATGCCGTGAAGTTCGCAACCCCGCTAAATCGTTGTTCGTGTGTTTCCGCTTCCTACCACCAGTTGGCCGACAAGAGCTCTTTTGAGGTGTATACAAAATTCAATCAATAATTTTCTAGGTTGTGCCATTTGACATTTAAGTTATATATGTGCTTATTTGTGATGTGTGTTTATTAACAATTAAAAAGAAATGGAGGAAGCTGTGGAGAATTTAGAAAAATCAGTAAGTGAAGATTATTTTAATTCATTAATTTGTCGTAAACATTTCAACATGTCGTCGGGTAAATAAAAGTTGTTCAATGCATTATTAAACCGATTGGATTGTTTGAATATAAAATGGCTTCTAATTGATTTGATTTGTTTAGTTGACTTATGATTACAGCAATTTATTTTTATCTATATTTATGATATATGGTTTAATTGATCAAAAACTAATAATACATGGTGAATACAGTAATATTTTTCCTTGAATCTGTGAATTGTTTGTTCTCTGATTCTTACCATGATGGATCAGTTTTTAGTTGCAATTCTTTGAAAACTTATGAAAATCACTGTTTCTGGAGTTCCCTTATTTGTGTCTTTCATTCCCACTCATTATTTTCATGATTATTTTACCCAGGTGAAGACGACTGACCAAAAGTTGGAAAATGTAGTTTGTAAAATAGATGAATATGAAAAAAATATGTCAGAAAATGTTAATAACGACGTTGCAGTGTTTGAAATTCTGGAATCTGTCACCGAAGTCAAGAACGAATACCAAAACCTTAGAAAAGACATACTCGAAGTACAAGTCCTTCAAAAACAACTTGCCAACAACTTACGCACCCAATTAAAACAGGTTCAAGGAACTTTTACCATGCTAAAAGGTAAGATTGTCAGGCCAGAAGCTGCGACTCAAGAACGAGTGAGAATTGAAGGAAAGTAGCTTACAATTTCATTGAGATTTTATTCATTTTGGTTGTATAGCATTTCATATTTCAAGAGGACAAGTTTCTACAACTAGTTTGCGACCTAGTGAAACTGTTTTAGTATTATCAGTATTCATGAATTTTGTATACTTTCATAACATTTCATATATACAATGAATGAAATATTGTACAGAGTATATTTTGCTTAACGGTGTGAAGGATACATCTTGACTGACAAGCTTTTGATAAATATTGGGTAAACTGTAAGAAATTGAAGATTACATATAATTTTTTAGATTGATAGCTTTGATTAAAAGATAGATCATTTATCTGTTAGCTATGGATGATTTCAATATTGTGGCTAGTTTGTTTATGCTTATATATGTATGCAGAAAGAGATGTCACAGATTTAACAACCTTGCACATTCGAGAATATTCAGAGGAGTTTGATATAAATTATGTTTTAATTTGTAACTAGACAATGATAGACAAATGGAATTTTATTGAAATTTAAATTGGATTTGATCAGATTTTCTCAATGGCTGCATAATTTAATATTTTTTATTGTTTCAACTACAAAAGAACAATATATTCTCAAAACGAACAATAAAGTTAATGTGTTACAAAGTCCATTGCATTTTATCTCTTGGTTCAAAAATCTACTTATTTGTGGCATTTCTGGCTTATATAAAACCCATAAATTGTTTAATGTGAACAATATATTCCTAATACTTTATTTGCTTTCAACTGAAGGTTATCAATAAATTTGTAATACAATAGATAAGTAGCTATATATTGATATAAACTAAAATACATGTTGTGACCATGTAGTAATAATTGTTTCCTAACCATATCAATATTTGCCGTAAGTTAGAAAACACTGGGCACTTTCCACATAATCCTTCATTAAACATCTCTTCTTTGCTAATTCACAATAATGGAATTTTAACAATGCTTTAGAAACAGATTTTGTTAAAAGATAGTTGCCAATATAAGCTGCAGTACTTTCTGTGGATTCAAAATATTCTTGTAATACAAATAACAGTATTTTCATTGTAGATCAGTTCAGTATCTTATTCGAGTAAATTCATCTAATCATTTTTCATGATCATATCATTGGCAAAGCTTTTGCATGTAGATATCCTCAGCTTTAATTTGCTGTTTGCGTTTGCAGCTTTTTTATAATAGAACAACCAATACATGTCTGATACTATGTATGGTCCCATTCTCAAACTATACATGCAGATGGGTGATTCTTACGCCTTACTCTAGTAATCTTCCTAATTATAAATATATGAAATTACAATGTTTTCTAGGACTTCAAGTTATATTTTCATGAATTTTGTATTATATACATATTGTTTAGGAATTTCACCAAAAAATTTGGCAAGATATGAACATACAACTAGATTGTACTTTAGGAATTTTTGGATACAAGTGAACATTGAAATATATTTAATAATTTTGTAATTTTATGAGTAATAGATAGCGATGTAATCAACAAAGTATTTTGATGTGATTACATTTTTGATGAATCGAGGCAGTCTTTGCAAATCTGACTTAAGTACGCTAACAAACATGACTATAAAGTTAATAAATTTCACAGACATGTTTCTGGTATTTTGCAGAAAATAAATTTAAGACTGTGAATGTATAATTGATTTTTGCTCATTGTCTTATCTGTGTAATAAAATCAAAGGGCTGCAAGATGTGAATTAGAATACTCTCTTGAAAATATCGCTGGATACTACCTAACAAAATTCAAATTGACTCATATTATTTAATAATATGAAACAACCATTAACCATATACTAAAGTAACTCTCTTTAGATATAAGTTTAGAAGTAATTATACTAGAACTTCAAACTCACTTATAAAGCAAAAACTTTAGAGAAACAAATATTGCAATATTTGTAAGCAAACTTGTGCAATTTTTGCTCAGTTTAACCTGAAAATACCTTTTAATTGGTAAATTATAATTGTGCATAATTTTCTGTGATAATATAGTTTTCATGAATTGTTCATTCATGATGTAAGAGTAAATATAGTCAATTAATGTTATTTTATATACTAGCAGGTATACAAAAACATGCATTCTAAAATAAAATGGTATTTTTCAATGTGCCAAAATTTAGGGATATGTTGTGTTAATAGTTTATTACACAAATATTAGTGGAAAATTTTTGAAGACATTGTATAGATGCACTTAATACATGGTTTGTTAAGTCATGTGATTTATTTTGAATATCCTAATCCTGATATTGATACATATTCTAAAATTAGTGTATATGTTGAAATAATAACAATATTAAACATGGAATTTATTCATAAGCAACGTTTGAAAATATCGCTTTTCTGCGAAATTAAAATCAAGTTCACAAGATTATTTTGTTATTAATGAACAAAATCAACTAGTGATAACAATTGTTCGAGCTTGCTGGTTGGAAATTGTTGAAATTTTTATGTAAACATCATGATTTTATATATAACAAACTAATGGAACAGAAAATCTTCAATCTCAAATTCAAGATCACACGATATACAAGATCCATTTTTTTTTTTAAATATTTTAAACCGAATTAAATAATATTTAGAATTAAATAGTATTGGAACTTATTTCTGATTGGAACCTGTAGAAACTTTTATAAAAAAATATAAATTTTATTTATAACTATCTAATTGAACATCAAATCTTCAATTCTTCAAATTCAGGATCTCAGGAAATACCTATTTTATTTTGTTATTAACGAACAAAATTAGATATTAATTCTAAGGATTTTTGGAACTTATTACTAGTTGTTGGAATTTTTATAAAAACATGGAAATTTTATTAATACTTATCTAATTGAGCATGAAGTCTTCAAACATTTCCAAAAAAAGACATAGCAAAAAATTGTTATTGCTGTATTAGAATAAAATTTTAATATTTTCATCAAGTACGGCCCAGTTTTGCCGATAATCGATCATATCGATATCAAATTACATAATAAATAAAATTGATATTTTATATATAGGCAGTTTTGCAGATTAAAAGAGTATTGTTGGTAATGTTACAAAAGTCCGCCTAAAATTTAGTTTCAGAAAACACGCGGTCATTCATATTTTGTTCGTCGAGGGTGATAAGTGTCATTTTAGTAAATTGGCCAAGATAAATTATTTTATTTGCAATACAGGTTGACGTTGAATTTGTCTAAGTGTTAAGTGTAAGTTCAGCAAAAGTGTTTGTGGACATTTTCTTGTAGAATTTCCTATCGATTCTGAGGTGGTGTAATACCTGATAGGTGAGTGATTTATTTTTCATAGTATTTTCTTAATTCTAGGTAATTAGTAACTAAGATTTTTTACTGATTTGTTGCAATTCTTATTAACGTGTCAACATAATTCACATAAATCTATGTTGATGTATACTTCGGGTTTAGCCTTTATGATTTTACCTTGTTGAAATATTACGAAGTATTATATTCGAAGGTTCTTAAGTACCTTCAGCCATTTTCTGTATGGGCGTACATTTTATAAAAAAAAATTAGCTGCTAAATCTGGACTATATAATGGAGGAATATTTAAGCAATTAACGTTGATCATTTATCAAGCAAAATTAGTAAAAGTACGAGAATTAGTATTACGAGAATTCTTTGAAGCGCTCTGGATTCTAATTATTATTTTGAAGATGATGTAACCTTTAATACAAATATTATAATATACATATACATATACATTAATCTAACATAACTGTAAACAATTCAGCTATATGCAAATTGCTTTTGATTAGTACTTACAACTAGAAATTGTATATTAAATTAAATGACTAAGCATACAAAGGATCAAATGTTGGGCTTTAATAGGCGTTGTTACATCTGCAATATTAAAAATCAATCAAATATATAGATAACTTAATCATTGGATTACTTATTGGATCATAAAAGTTCGAATAAAGAAAAGGATTACATTTGCTATTTTAAAAAATGAATTAGAAATAAAAAAAAATGGTCGTGTCCCAAATGTTATATGTCGGGGCTCCTAAAATGCCCAATATTATTAACGCATGTTTCCAGATTGCTTAGAACCAAGAAAATACTCTCTTATAAACAATATTTTCTTATGAAATAGGTTGGACGATTTATCATCATCATACTTCAGTACTGCAGTATTAGCACTATTTCTGTAAAATTTAGAGATTTTATTACGTCAATGCTTAAAATTTAATCTTTTATCTCTTGTGTCGCCCAACCAATCTTCTTTAACCATATCTGCAGCCTTTTCCGCAATCATGTAAACCACAGCCGTTGTATGAGCGGCAGGCAAGGTTGGCATTATGGAAGCATCCACAACTCGAAGGCCTGATATTCCATGTACCTTTAGTCTGTGGTCAACCACTGCTGATGAATCGTTTGCTGGACCCATTTTGCAGGTTCCGACCTTGATAAGAAAAATATATATTAACTTTGTTTGGTACCCAATCTATGATTCTAAAATTGCTTTGTGTTCACATACTGCTTTATGAATAAAAAAATTGCTCTATGGCTAAATGGAATTGTTTTTACGGTGATGTTAATAGTACGCCGTTTCTTTTTTGTATCAGTATGAATCCAAAAGTTTGTAACTGATGTTATAAAACGATTTATAAAAATCCATTCTTACTAATTTTTTGTGTGGATGATTTGCTAATTTTTTTAATTTTATGATCGAAATTTTATGATCGAAATTTCCAATATTTTATAATAATTCTAGCTAAACTAGAATTGAATTATACCTAATATTTAGATGTGTGATCAATTATTATTTTTCAATATTCCATTCCTTGTTTACCTGATGATGTAATGTGCCAGCAACATGCCTAAGAGCGCATTCCCAATATTCGTCTGTTTCACTAGTAAAATTTTTGCATTTCGAGTGCGGAATAGAATTTAATGTCACATTGTATTTACTAAATGCTTTGGTTCGAATCATTTTTATTGCCTATGAATAAATAAAAGTATGTATTTACATATTTATGTATGCAGCGTTATAGATAACGGTAAATGATAAATGAATCGCAATCGTCGGCAATAATGCTTGTAGATAGAAATATGTAACAAACTTATCTAATATCATTGCAGTAATGATTGTTTTGGGAATAATTAATTCAATTTTGATTAATTTCTACTTACCAATTTTAAAGCTTCAATCATTACTTTTATATCATGTTCATTACTCAAGTAATTTGGGTTGATAATTGGAGGTTCCATCGGATCCCTACTCGCTAATTTTACTCTTCCCACTGGTTTAGGCGCCAATTGAAAGGCAACAAGACTAAAATTTTTATTCGGATTAGCTTTCTGTGTTTGATTCGATACCTTAGCTATATGTTTAAGAATTCCAGAATACGTGAATAGTACAACCTCGACATCGGGTATTTTTTTATTGTTAAATTTCGTATTCATCAATGATAACGCTTCCATACCAGATGGTAATGTTATTGGTCCTTTGCCGTTTTTAAAGTAGTCTTCAACGTACTCAGGATTTTCTAACACGTCTTCTCCTATACCTTCCAAGCCTTCATACTCGAATTCTAATGGCATGATACCAAAATGATTTCTGTAATTGTATCCCACTTTCAAGTCTTTGACTACTGGTATTCCAAGGCTCTGCAAATGTTTACTTGGTCCAATTCCAGATAACATAAGAACTTTTGGCGAATTAAATGTGCCCGCACTTAGAATTACTTCCTTCCTTGCTCTGATTTTATAGTTTGTACCGTTTTTGGTAAAATAGACACCCACGACTCTGTTTTTTGAATTATTAAACAATATTTTTGTAACAAAAGCTGATGTGGATATAGATAAATTAGGTCTTGTTGATGCTGGTTTGAGGTAACAATTCACAGCGCTGCATCTTCTACCATTTTTCAAATTAGTCTGCAATTTGGCGACACTTGTTTGATTTAAGCCATTGTAATCATTTGTTTCATAACCTAGTTCTAATCCAGCTTCTATAAAAGTTCTGGATAAGTTAGTTTCGTAGCCTGGGTAGTCTACACTTAAATAACCTTCAGTTCCATGGTAAATCGAGTTTTTCAAATTTTCAATTTGTATTTTCTCAGACTTCTTGAAATACTTCAATGCATCTTTGTAGCACCAGCCATGATTACCAGCATCGCACCATCTATCATAGTCCTTCTTATTGCCTCGAGAATATAAAACAAAATTTAATATACTGGATCCTCCTAATACTTTACCACTTGCTATATCGCAAAATCCATCTCTTGCTAAACAACTACCATTTTGCTTAACACTTTCATAATTCCAATCAAACGAAGTGCCTATCAAATTTCCAGCTAGTAATGGAACATCAGATAGATAATTTGATTGTTCTCCAGCTTCTAAAAGTAAAACTTTCCAGTTATTTATTTCTGTAAGTCGGTTGGCCATTACACTTCCACCAGGGCCACTTCCAATTATGATAAAATCATAAACTTCTTCGAATTTATCTATTATTGGAATTGGTTTGTCTGTCGATGCTTCATGTTCATTGTAATAGTCTTCAAGGATTTGCGTGGAAACATCAGCAAAAATTAAGGATATAAATTTTATACAAAAAATCCCTATTATTATAAATACATTATTGGTTCTGTACTTGCAACTCATTTTGCAAAGTTCTTTGGAATAAATCAAGTCAAAAATTGAAAATATACTAATTATTAGTTTTGCTATGGTTATGTTTACTATTATTTATTTTTCAAGTCCAACATTGATGCAACACTATAATTAGTGCAAAATTGTCACAAACAACTTTTATATAAATATTCATACTTCTATGTACATTTGAGTAATTGTCTACTATATTAGTGCGTTTGTTATGAATGAATGAAACACGTGGTTGAAAAACGAGATTTTTTAGATTTAATATTTTTAATTGAATTACTTGATGTATTTTATGAAGTTTTCATATTAAATGTTAGAATTATTTCAAAAAAATTATCAACACGCTATTTTATTCAAGAAGTGGTTGTTTTGAACTATTACTGCTGATTTTTAAAATTATCAAGATTTACGTAAAAAGTCTTAATTAAAAAATTAAATTAATAAACTGGGTTTGTGTAATTTGTTATATATATATAACATTTGTCATATATATATATATATATATATATATATATAACATTTGTTATATATATAATATAAACATAGCATTTGTATATGAAATTATAATAAAATATTTCCCCTTGATAATATGAAATTCTCGACACAAGAACGTCGAGAATTTTCAAGCTCAGGCGAAAAATACATTGTTATAAGAAGTTCTTTTAATTCTTATATTTATTTTATTTTATTATAATTAATTATAAAGTTATGTTTTAGATTCATTATTTTTTATCCTAAAAACGCTTCCAAGCCTAATTTTAATTAAGAATCTACGAAAGTTTTTCTGTATTGGACTCATTTGCGAATGTTTAACATTCAAATATTCTTACCACACATGAATTTTAAACTTTATCTATAAATCTATTTTTAATAGATTTTTGTAAATAATTGCAATTGTTAGAAATGCGTAATTGGCTTTGTTAAATATCATCATACATAGCTATAATTATTTATTTATGCAGAGTATAATTATTTCTAATAGAATAATGAAATACTTATAAACAAAAATTAAGTTAAATAAATGAAAAGATAGTACTAATTTTATTTTTGCCTAAGGACGCAACACATTTTGTAAACAATTGTAATGTCTTTTTTATTTTGAAATTATTCAATGACTTTGGGCATTTTTTGTGATTATCAAACGATTTGAACTTAACTTCGCAATTTTTTTCTATTAGCATTTAAATCACCGACTTTAAAATAATTATACCCTGCACAAATAGAAAATTATAGTTTAAATTTATTTACAAATCCAATATATGTGGAAATTTTTGTTCTTGATCAATTTCCATAAAAACACAAATATTTAAGTGGAATCACCATGGTGCGTAATTTAGAAGTATTAATAATCGTATAGAGATTTAGTGGTTAGAGCTATGGGAATTTAATCAAGTTACTGGTTTGGTATGCCTTGGGCAACCTGATGTCAAGCAGTAGAGACATCGGTTTTTACTTAAAAATATATAAACCCTTACCTGGCATTGCTGCACCAATAAAAAGAAATTCATCTGTATTATAGAAATTGTTCTAATATAAGTATTCATCACAAGAAATAGTACAACCATTTGGGTTGCCATGTATAAAATCACGTCGTAAAAAAAATCTTTGCCTGAAATTGTTGCATCAATAAAAAAAATCATTAGTATTACATAAATTGTAATAATATAGGTAACCATCACATAGAAATTGGATAACCGTTTGGGTTGTCGTGTATAAAATCATGTTATCAAAAAAATCCTTAAGTTCTTATTGCCACATGATGGTTATTCATAAAACACTTTATAATGTGCTTCTTTATTCAAAACTTTAATAGTTTTACTTATTTTTGGAATAGAATAAACTTCAAGGCAATTTTGATTGTCCATCAGGAATTTGAATAAAAGCCAAGATTGTCTAAACCAGGAATTTGAATAAAATCCACAGCAAAGCGTCGATGGATATGTGGTACCTATATATATATATATATATATATATATATATATATATATATATAAATAAATAAATATATATATATATATATATATATATGAGTGAGTTCTTGAGGGCGATACATCAAACAAAGAAAAGCCAAAGATTTATAAAATAATCTTTATTTCCAAACGTTTCGACATTCAATTTAATGTCATCATCAGTGGATCTAAAAACAGTATGAAAATTAGTATATCTAGGTAATTATAATATATGTGAATTGGTAAAGTAACTATACAATAAGAGAAAAATTAACAAACAGCAACACTTAACAACAAACCAAATATAAAAGATAGGATAAAAGGTAGGATAAAAGATAGGATAAAAAGATAGGATAAAACCAAGTATAAAAGATATATATATATATTATTACCTTTACCAAAAATCGTTGGTGACATGGCGACCCGACTTTCAAACTATCATTATACGTTCATATTAAAACCTGATGGAGGATCCTAAATGCATTTCGTGTAAAACTGCATGTTATTAAATTTTATTAAACATGTTTCGAGGATCGTTAATTTTAAATCTTTCGAGAACATTTGAGAATGAAAAATCAGCTGTGCCACGATGACAGCCGTTACTAGTTCGCGGAGAGATAACGTGTCGGCCTTAATTTCACTTCGAGGATTTTTATCTGACCTATGCACTTTTTTCTCCCCTAGGAATAGACGAGATGTCTATTGGAAATAGAAACTTCAAATATTCTCAATTTACCAGTGACGTAGGAAAATAAAAGAATTGTAAAGAAAATTTAAAAATTTTATTTACAAATTTACCCACAGAAATGTGTACAATCCTAGTAATATAATTTTCAACAATACTTTACTTTCTAAGATTTGATACTAGCTATTTTATGTATTTAGAAAAAAACATTAAATTTATATGTAACAATCAGAATAAAGTAAGTAATTCTATGACCTACAATCTAAACAAATCTATAAAAAGAAACTAACCAACTATAATAATAATAATAATAACAAATAAATAAATAAATAGAATTAATAATCATAATAATTATAAAATCAAATAGTTTATAATAATAATAATAATAAATATAATAATAGAATGAAAAACTATTCCATTGACCAGGTAACTAATTAGTTAATTAAATAAATTAATATAAATTAAATGAAAATTTTTTCTTCAGTCTTCTTGAATTAGGGATTTTATGTATTTAACGTTAAAATTCGTATTTTTGTAATATGATGATATAATGCATCTCGTTTCTTCCAAGATAAAATAGGCCAATTCGTTTTCTCAGGATTAGTAGAAATGTGCAAACTTTTTCGTCCCCGATTTTGCGAAAAATGCTTAAGCAAGTTTGATAATTTGAAAACCTAAACATTTTTTTTGTTATTTGGTAATTAATTATTCAAAATTATTTTTTACGATTTTAATATAAGTTTATTATTGTACAATTCATAAGCTTAACAAACTTCCTGAAATATTATAGGCTTCCAAAAATTGGCATCAAAATTTCTGAGTTGTATCACAACAATTTGGAAAATTTTTAAATCTCAATTTTTATTTATTATGGTGCCGATTATTCAGATAAATTGGGAAGCTTTTGCAACTTGTCTTTAGGCAAAATGCCACTACAACTATTTATTTTTCTACACGGTTTTGACTATAATTATAGTCAACAAGTTATGAATTTTAAATTTCAACTTTTAATAATTTAAGAATACTTAGCTCTTTTTATAATTGGTTATCTGTAATTTTTACAAATATTAGATATATTGGATATCAATTTATTATTAAGGACATATGATAATTTATAAAACGTTTTAATTATTACTCAGATTATATAATTTTTCAAAATATTTTAATTTTGAATGTAAGGACTGCTGAAATTGGAGGTAATCTGTCTTTCTTCAGAAAAATCTTGTCTTAATTTTCTACTTTAAATATATAATTTTAATTATCGATACTGATTTAGAAAATTGAAAAAGTTACTTAAAATGACTAATTTTTGAATCGTGAATGCAATTTTTCGGAAAAAAAATGGCGGAGGCAATTTTTTTTACAAAATCTTCATTTTCCAAAACTTCCTTTCAATTTTTTTTTCATTTCTCTGCAAACTAAGTATAAACATTGATCCTAAAAGATTTTCCTATCTTCATTTTCCTTCACATAAAAATAATATTTATAGACAATTACCTATTCTACACCTCTGTGTCTAAAATAACGATACCTGTCTCTACTCAGCTGTCTGTTAGGCCCTCTCAGAATCTTCGTGTGTGAATTTTTGACTGTGGGACGTCCCGTTCGGGAATGGGTCCCATATGGGAATTTTTGCATTAGTAATTTCATGCACGTTACTTAGGTACACTGAACTGATTAAATCGAATTACCTGTGAAAATAAATCTAGGTTTTAATAGTCGGCCTTTATAATTTAATATTTTTACCAAAAAATAAAAAAAAAATCGAAAATTTAAATATTAGTCAAATTTTCAAAGAAAAAAAATGTTTTAATTATTATTATAACTATCAGCAATTAGTTTTCATTAAAATTATTAACAAGAATTTTACCCATGTTATTGACAAAATAACATTCTTATGTTGCTGGTACAAGATTCATTCTTAGAAAAGGTGTTAAAATATTTAATACCTTAATTATCTTGAACTCTAAAATTGTATTTCATAATTTATCTAATTTCTTCCAAACCATCAAATCCATTTTTGTAAAATATTTTTTATCTTTATTATATAGCTTCCATTTATTTTTTCGTGATCAATAATGTTAGATAATTCAGGTCCTCGTTGAACTATTAAACTATTTATTTTCTAATTTGAAAAATACTTGGTTAAGTGTACATCAAGGTAATATTTTGATCTTGTCTGCACTCAGTAGACAAATGTTTATCCTAGGGTCTATATAATTCAGTAGTGAACTAATAGTTGCCTAATGTTTCGATACTTCAAGGGTTCATCTAGAAAACTCATTTTCTTTTTCTTGTTCTCAGAGATGACCAGTTTGAAATTATTTTCCAGATTGCCTAATTCGTTTGGATATTGATACTGATTTCTAGTTTATTTTAATTTGGACAAGTTGGACTTTAGAATTAAGAATGTAATAAAATAATAGAATGCTTCACATAAATCATACATATTCAATTTTTGTATGTATCAAATATTAACTTTTTCTTTAAAATTTGAAAGTTTTGATTAATATTTTGTTATCTAATGTAAATTGTTAAAAATACAGATAAAGTAATTTCAAAATGTTAAATTATCCAAAATGATGCAAATGCGAATTTTTTGTTAAAAATAAAGATGATCTCACAAGTCGCTAGTTTATATGATGGGAACATAAATAAGATCCTGATAAAATTAATCAATTTTTATAAAAATTATATTTAAATTATTTTATATAATATAATCAACAATATTATTTTAATAACTTAAAGTCAATTATCATTTATATTTTTAGACAATTTTTAAAAAAACTACTTATCTCGATCAATTAATTAAAATCTTATATAAAAGAAATCCTTTACAAAAGTCCGTTATATTTGCCAGTGTCCTTTTAAAATAAGCTCCTTAAATCCTCGAATTAAACGTTACGATAAGGATTGTTTATATTATATATTTATCTTATAGGGTTGGGGGTTGCTCTCGAAATCATATGTTCCATTATATTCGAAAACCGAGGGTGAGTGAACTATTCTTAAAGATTTCTGAAGAATTGCCAGCTGTTTTTGGCGTCAAGATTTGGCACGAGCCATTTCCTTATATTGTTTGATATAAAAAATGTGTACTTTATCTGCCGGGGGACAAATTCGTGAAAGCAAATCGATAAATTATGGTCATTGGGAATAATGGATATATGTGATTAAATCCTAGTACATCTGGAGTGATTAAATATAGGGAAAATTATATTTTTGCAGTTGGGAAAGATCAACTTTTTGCAATGGATAACAATTTAATCAACATAAAAATGAATGAAATATTTATTATAGAAAAATATATTTTTACTGCGCTATTTTCTTAAATTAAAATATACTGTTATACTACCTGATATCAAGCAGTAGTGATATCTATTTTTACTTGAAAATGTTGATCAAAAATATGTTTCCAAGTGAAAATAACACTTAGGTACTGCTGTGTAAAAAAGTATGTAAAAATTTAATTGACCAAAATACAAAAATAAAACTAAAGTAGATTATAAATCAATATGGTACAATTTCATTAAATATGTAGAATGTATGCAGATAATGTAGGTGGCCAAAAAATAAAAAATAAAAAAAAAGTTTTAGTGATGACAATTATCTAATTAAGGAAATTAAATAATTGGAACTTTCCATCAAACTTTATGTAATATATGAATTGAATTCAATTGCTAAGTTCTTCGATCTGGCTTCAATTTTTCGAAATTTTACCGGAACCTCATAATTCATTAGAGCTGTGATTTCCGTTACCAAATTGACTCCTTCTTAACCGTTATCCGGTTCCCCTAATATTATTTTGCATTATTAGTTTTACTTCATTTTGCCTTGCAGCTTTCCTCTATAATAAGAAATACTGATTTCTCGACATTGTATCAGACAGTGCTTGAAACGGATTCTCGGGGTACTGAAATATAAATGGGATCAGTCACATTACATTGAGAATACACATATTTGACTGCAACTATAGAAATCACAATAAATTTGCAAATTTTTTTTCTAGTCGAGAACAGATACACTAATTGTGAATGAGCTTGAAAAATTTAACTTCCAATATAAGATCTCAAGAAGTCTTTAATTAAAAGTTTCAATATTAAAAAAATAAGTTAACTTTTTTGGTTTATCGTTAAAAAGAACTAATAGCTTATAGAATCTAATTTACTAGTCTTAAAAATTCATAATTTGTAATTTGTAAATATTTAATATGTACACTTATATAAACATCATCACGTAAAGTTCTATTTGGTAACAATCATTTTTATTATCATTATTTTAATTTTTTGCGTTTTAATAATATTACTTATATAATAACGAAGCCTATTTTCTTTTCTCAACAAAAATAAATTTGATAGATTTTTTTGTGATTTCAACATATTCCAAATATTTATTTTGTAACGAGCATTCTTATTCTCATTATTTATATTTTTACACCTGCATTAAAATATTATTATTGATTGTAATAATAAAGCTCAAATTTTTTTGTCTAAAATTTTCTTTTTTTCTTTTTGTTTTAATTTTCTTTAAATTTAAATTTTCTTTTTGTCCAGATTTTTTTTGGGATTTTAACATATTCGAAACATTTATTTCTGTTTGGTAGCAGGTCCCTTCATTCTCGTTATTTTTATTTTTACATTCACTTGATAATATTATTACTCATATAATAATGGAAAAAAAATTATATACATCCAACAATTTTCTTTTCGGGAGTTTAACGTATTCCAAATATTTATTGCAACTGCAAAAACTTGATGAGTATGCAAAGATTACATAATAAAAAAATTTTACAAAAAAGATATTACATAATTAAAAAAAAGAAAAAAATCTTGTACTGAATTCAACCCAGTGAATAAAACATGTACATATTTAATAAATAAGATATGAAAAATATATAAACGCCGGCGTAACACTAAAAAATTAAAAATAGTATTAACTACAAACTTTTCACACATGAAAGAATTTTTATTTTTGTGAATTTAACATATAAAAAATGAAATATGAAAAATATATAAACGCCGGCATAATACTAACAAATAGTACTCGTAATATAAGCAGCAACTTATCAGTATTGAAAACAAATGAAATTTGAATGATATTGAAAATATCTTAACTATTATCAAATATTACCCTATGATATGTCACTTTAACAACAAAAAGACTCTATTAAGGATCGGGCATTTTCAATTATAACAAATTGGAATATGGAAATAGATGAGGCAGAAACAACAGTATATAAGGTATAAATAACATACATATTGCGAATTTTATTTTAACTAACTAAAACGAGCTATATAAAATTATTATATGAATCAGTTTTGCAGCACACTGCAAGTTTTAATATAAATTTATATATACAAATCATATGCAACTTAGTGTACTGAAAGCAGGTACTTAAAAGTGCAGACTTTGTTTTTTAATTCGCTTCTTATAGCAAAATTAATGAAAAGGTTTCACTTTGGGTGCGTTCGACTTGGACGCTTACGCGCTGTGAGCGCTCACGCTTATAAGCACGAATTTTTAGCGTTCGACTTGGCCGATAAGCGCTCAGAATCGATAACTAAATTCCGTTCGTTTTGGAAACTGTGAGCGTCAATAAGCATCAAAATGGCGGCAACTGGCGGTAACGGTAATTGTGTAAATTTTATTACTTTCTGGATCATTCAGCGGGATTATACACAATTTAACAATTAATAAATAAATAAAATTTGGTTTGCTTATGCTTAATTAATATTAATATTAAAATTAAAATTTAAAATTATTTAAAATTAATTAAATTTAAAATTAATTAATATTAATATTAATATTAAAAAATAATTGTGATATACAACTTGGCATTTTTGCGGGATTATAAAGAATTTAACAATTAATAAATAAATGAAATTTGGATAGCGTATGCTTAATTAATAGTAATATTAAAATTAAAATTTAAAATTATTTAAAATTAATTGAATTTAAAATAAATAAATAATATGAATAAAATAAAATAAATAATATGAATAAAAAATAAATGTGATATACAACTTGGCATTTTTGCGGGATTATAAAGAATTTAACAATTAATAAATAAATGAAATTTGGTTAGCTTATGCTTAATTAATAGTAATATTAAAATTGAAATTTAAAATTAATTAAATTTAAAATTAATTAATATCAATATTAATATTAAGAAATAATTGTGATCTACAGCTTGCTATTTTTGCGGAATTATAATGAATTTGACAATTAATAAACAAATGAAATGACAGATAGTAAAAACAACTGACGCTCACGCTCACGCTGCCCTACCTCTGTGGCGTGAGCGTATGTGAGCGCAAAATATGTGCTACGAGCATCCTACGATGGTGCTACGAGCGTACTTATGCCACACTCACAGCGCCAAGTCGAACGATGAAAGCGCGCTCACGGCGCGCTCACAGCGCGTAAGCGTCCAAGTCGAATGCACCCTTTGTCATACAAATATCGATCTTTGATTTGTCATACAAATATCGATCTATCGATTTATCCATTTCCTTCCCTGGATAACGCGTATGATCTTGGCACGAGCCATGCTGCTACATTGTTCTGGCTTCGACAAAGGCGCGCTGCATTCACTCTCGCTTATTTTGGCGCTTTTGTTGCAGCGAGGGGAATCCTTACATTATCCTTGTGCGATTTATTTTATTCGGCAACAAGTCCTTTGTGATTGCGCCACTCTAGGTACCCGAGTTCGCACCGGGTTCAACGGACTTTGATACATCTCTTCCACGATTTTTTCGCGATGGATTTTGATTTTGGCAGGACCATTATCCGAAACCGAATCGATTAAATGCCGAATAAATCAATGTTGGAGAGAAGATTGTTTTGCAGGATATTGGGGTTTATGGACAAATATAAGCAAACGGAAAAGAACTCGGTTAGGGGATGATGGTCTTAGGAAAAATGGCTATCGATCGATGATTTAGATGGTTTTGGAAATTAATGCTTCAGAACAACTGGCATCGTTATGCTAAATTTGTTATTTGTTCTTCTGTGTGTTTGGTTGTTCTAGATTTTCACTGGTGATCATACATTTTAATTCTGGATTGAGCTAAAAGCAAAAAAATCTTCAATTTAGGCTAATGCTTAAAAACGTTCTTCTTGTTACAAAATGTTTTGCAACATTGGTACTCTTTAGAGTTTAGAGGCTAGTAATAACTATTTCTTTGTGGGATTCGACAATGTAGTCACATATTTGACTACAACTAAAGAAATCACCAAAAATTTTCTAATTATTTCTCTTGTCTAACGTAAGGCAGATACCATAATTGCGAATGAGCTTGAAAAATTGAACTTACTATAAATATTAAGATCTTAGAAAATCTGTAATTATAGATCTGATATTATTCCAGATTCTTATACGACTTTCCAATTTTTGCATTTAACCCTTTCCACTCGGATGCCGCCACCCCTGCGTCAAAATACATATAAATTTCGCATTTTACGAGTGGTATGGGATCCTTTCTGTTTTCAAATTTTGATCTAAATTTTTATCAACATCCAATTGGATACAGAATCTGTAATATCCTAAAATTTCGTAGTTCATAGTGATCAATATTGCAATTTTTATTGCTGTTTCTTTTTGTATATTATTAATTAATCGCTTGTTAATAAAAATAATTGTTAAGCATCATTTTCGTAAATTTTATATATTTGCTTGCATTGCTTTTTTGGGTAACTCGAACGTCCAAGCAAACGTAAAAACATAGCCATATTGGCAAAAAATTATTTATTATCAATATTTATGAAAAATCACTAAAGTTGGAATGAAATTTGCCATGAGGTATTACATCTTCCTTGAAAAGCAGAATTATTGCCTCCATGGCAATTTGTTACCGATTCTAGACACTGCTTTAAATTGAAATTGCATTCCTTCGAAAATCAATATAATCAGCTGATTTAACATTTAGCCACTTAATTTTTTACCTCCTATGCTTCATTCTTGAGTGTACCTTAAAGTCGTTACCATGTTTTGAGACCACATAATATAATTTTCTTTGTCAGAAGAAACTGATCGCAAAGGATCTCATGTATCATCTCCCGTCAAGTTAAGAAAATCATGTGCGCCAAATGATTACGTGAAAATCCAGTTCTTATGGTATATTTGTAACATATGCCGCGGTACATCACGAAACGGTTATTATTCAAGACATTTAAATTTTAAATGATGAGCCGGGTAGTTCTTTAACTCTTTTGTGTCGCGTCTTGTACTTGACATGGGCTTGGGCATGGGCATGGGCCCGTACATTCTTCATACTTCAATTCAAAGGGGTGAACGAACATCTGATAATTATTGCGCCAATACGATTTATATTAGACTTCGCAGCGGGACACTTAACATAAGGTTTAGTTAATAAAAGAGACCTACAGTCTAGTGCCTCGAGGGGGTTCCGTATCAATCGCGAAAACACTCGTAATTCAATAGTACATTGTACCGATATCACGGTTGCTTTCTTTTATTATTTTAATATTGATAATTTGGATTAAATGTAATAATTACTATAAAGCAGTCAATCGCTGTTGAAAAAAACGAAATTTTAAGATGATAGTGAAAAAAAACTATTTTGTTTGAACTTCAACTGATTATTTAAGACTGTATCATCAAACATATAAGTTTAGGAGCATCAGAACATGTGAATTAAAAAAATAATTAAAAAATATTCAAAGATGTACATATTCTAACAAGTAACAAGTTTTTTTACTAAAAGTCACTAGGAAAGTCTTCTTCATTTGAGGGATCCAAGATTTACCTATTATAACAAGATTATCCAAATTTAGCACCTATTGATTCTCGCTTTTTTTACACTAAAAGTTACTCGTACACACATAAAGAAGTCTTCTTCTTTAAAATTTTATTTTAAGCATCCAAGGTTCACTGATCATCAGTACAAATATAGGATTTTTTTTCCTCAAAATTTCATCCTGAGGATGCAAGGTTTACTGATTCTAACAAGATTTTCCAAATTTAGCACCTATTGCTTTTCACTTCATTCTCACTTAAGGGGGGCGATACATGTAATCGCCTTAATTTTTACCATTTTTTGAGGACCTTTTAAACTGGGAAGGAATGACTGAATCTTTTTGAACTTTTTTAGGGTTATTTATTATATATTAAAATACACAAAAAAAAACTTTTTTTTAATTTTTTTTTTAAATGGCTGCCGTAAAAATAAATCTGCCAAGACCCTCTCGGAAAACGCCATCAATTTGCGGGCGTTCTCACTTTTCGTACGGTGATTTGAAATCAAAAAAATTAGTTTGTACGTGGTTCATAAAACATATATCTTCTAGTTAAACCAAAAAAAAATTTAAAAAAGTCACAAAATCGTAAATTGGCACACCTCAGAAAAAAAAGTTCGATTTTTCACCTTTTTTTTAATGGTTTTTTTGGTAAAAGGGTTAATTTTTGAAAATTTTTTTGGAATGTTTGAGGTTTAACTAGAAGCTATTACTGTAAAGTAGATGTGTGCAAAATTTCATTGGAATCGGTTGAGAACTTTTTGAGTTATCCCGCCCGCAATTTTCAAAAATGTCGTTTTGAGAAAAACGCGTTTAAAGTTTTGACACAGAAACAGATAAGAGTACAATAGCACTCAAGCGTCGAGTTGAGGCGTGGCACTTAAATGAGTTTTTATTGTATAAATAATGATAATTTTGTTTTGAATATTTACAGGCATATTTTTGAGATGTTATTGTAACGATTTATGAAAAAAAAAAAATCGAATTTTTTTTTCTTGTTACATGTATCGCCCCCCTTAAGACCACCAGAGTATAAATATTAGTGCAGTAAACGGAGCGTTTTAGGTCTGAATTTTTTTACTGCGCTCCGAATTAAATGAAATTTTGGAATTAGGTTCATCTAACCCTCAAGTTCAAAAGTGAAAACTATTCGGATTGCGCCATCACCCCCCGGGGGGATGACACCCCCTCTCAATTGTGTAATTACATTTTTTCAAAATAACGTTGGAAATCGATAGAAGAACTAATTATAAGAAAAAAATGTCTTTTATAGTTTTTCAAAAAAACTAATACTTTTCAAGTTACTGGCCACTAAAGATTCATATATTTTTGGCGTTTTTCTTCGTTTTTTACAAATATCTCCTAAAATATACATTTTAACAAAAATCATGTAATGAACAAAATAATGTCAATAAAAATCTTAATAAATCGGTATTAGATACAGTGTTCTAGGAAAAATATTAAGCAAGATTTGAAAGAGCAAAGTCGTTTTTTATTTCGTTCAAGATTTAATTGTTGTATTTAAAGCCATCTAGTGTCGAGGTTTTACATTTTATGAATTTCAGTAAAATTGGGTTTTATAGTGCTCAACATAAGCTTTAAAATGAGTGCTGTTACAAGTTTTTGCGTGTAAAATGAGTGAGCTATCATGCAAATAAGAAGCATATACGAAGTTTTTTTCTTTTAAATCATGTGGTTTATAGAGCGCCATTTCCACCAGAATTAAAGTAATTCACATTCCATCTAGAATTCACTTCATTATAGACATCTTGATGGATTCTAGCAGATTCACTACTTTAGTACAAACTATTTTCAGAAAATTCACGATTTTATAAAAACTTTTTTTTCCAATTTTTTTAAAAATAGAAATTATTTTCATTATATCTCAAAAAGAATAAAAGATACGTATAAAAACATATAGATAAAAATCAAAGGGATCTTTCTGGCTTCTTTTTGTTTTTTATTATTATTCTTTCACACAAAAATTGACAGAGTTATGAATGTTTAAAGACTGCGCGGCCGCGCAAATTGGAAAAAAAAGTTTTTATAAAATCGTGAATTTTCTGAAAATAGTTTGTACTAAAGTAGTGAATCTCCTAGAATCCATCAAGATGTCTATAATGAAGTGAATTCTAGATGGAATGTGAATTACTTTAATTCTGGTGGAAATGGCGCTCTATAAACCACATGATTTAAAAGAAAAAAACTTCGTATATGCTTCTTATTTGCATGATAGCTCACTCATTTTACACGCAAAAAACTTGTAACAGCACTCATTTTAAAGCTTATGTTGAGCACTATAAAACCCAATTTTACTGAAATTCATAAAATGTAAAACCTCGACACTAGATGGCTTTAAATACAACAATTAAATCTTGAACGAAATAAAAAACGACTTTGCTCTTTCAAATCTTGCTTAATATTTTTCCTAGAACACTGTATCTAATACCAATTTATTAAGATTTTTATTGACATTATTTTGTTCATTACATGATTTTTGTTAAAATGTATATTTTAGGAGATATTTGTAAAAAACGAAGAAAAACGCCAAAAATATATGAATCTTTAGTGGCCAGTAACTTGAAAAGTATTAGTTTTTTTTGAAAAACTATAAAAGACATTTTTTTCTTATAATTAGTTCTTCTATCGATTTCCAACGTTATTTTGAAAAAATGTAATTACACAATTGAGAGGGGGTGTCATCCCCCCGGGGGGTGATGGCGCAATCCGAATAGTTTTCACTTTTGAACTTGAGGGTTAGATGAACCTAATTCCAAAATTTCATTCAATTCGGAGCACAGTAAAAAAATTCAGAGGTTATACCCTTTTTTCCTCTCCGTTTACTGCACTATATAGGAAAGCCTCCTTCTTGAAATTTGTTGTAAATGGCTTTTTCTTTAAAATTACTAGATTTATGGCTTATTACATTCGATGATAATGCACTACACATTAAATGTTTAATAGTAATCTATTTTTTTTACAATCTATTCCATACTACCATTATTTCGATACCTTGGTAATGATTTGATCATAGCATCTGAAAACTGACATTTGCTTCGGATTTTTGGCGCAACTGTTGCAAAATTCTTTAAAAATTCTGACGTTTGAACATAAAATTTAATAATCTACCTGGGCTCTAATTTTGATTGCCTTACTTCCACATCTTTCCTGGATGGATCTCCTTACTTCTAGGCAGATAAAATTAAAGCTAAATTTTTTCTGTAAGAATTGGATATATTTTAAATTAGTTTGATCAATAGTAGTGCTAAACATTTTAGTTATTGTAACAGATCTAAATTTTAAATTTGTCTATACTACATCATACTGAGACTGAGACTGAAAAGGATTTTCCTTGAATTATGGATGGCAATCACTTTGTGATGGATTTGGTGGTCTTTACGAACAAGAACTGAAATTTCAAACATGCTTTTTGGAATGAGAAAACATATATTAAATATTAAAATTTTATTAAATTTATTACTATAAAAAATGAACCATATACAATATTGTCAAATATGATAGTCAAGTATGTATAGAACAGTGCATTCAGAAAATATGCAAATTTTTCCGATTTTGCTCTATTTGCAAACCAGTTCCATAATAACATTCAATTCCGAACTCTATCATCTTCGATAATTATGCATTTACATTTTGTAGTTATCACCAGTATGTTAAAATTTTTCAACGGTTTCTATTACCCGTTTTCCTAGCCGTCATCAGACATGACGTGAAAGAAAAAATGCCGGCTACTAGATAAATGTTTAAATCCAGAAACGGGCCAAAGAAACGTTACTTTATGTACTATGCTTCAAATTTATGCTCGTTTATTCCCCTAAACATCGGAGCAATTTTTACAAGAGCCGGTACTTTTTATTCAGGGGGAGGAAACCTTTTTATAAAGGAGGAAAATAATTTTTATTTCTATTTGAATTGGATATTTAAATACTAATAATATCAATAACAAAGCATCTCACAATGCTTTTGTGAGTCAATTTGGTTACTTTTGAAAAATATGAAACCAGAATCCAGAATCAGTATGTAGAAGATATCATTTTTTTTAATTCATTCTATATACGAGTATTTTTAATAAATGTAAAAATTATTTTGTGTTGCTAATGTTATATATTTTTCTGACCTCTTGGCGTTACTTCAATTTTATCTAGTAATTTTTGATGTCCCTGTTCATATTTTTACAGAATCTTACCATTTGTTGAACCTTGAGAGAGTTTGTTTTAGCCATACGTATGCATTGTTAGTTTTATTCTATTTGTTATAAATTTTGGTTGTATACTAGGCCATTTATCTATTTTCTCAGTCAATTATAAAGGTTGTGGCAGCCTTATAGCATGTGCCGAGCAATCGCACCCCTGTTCGTCGTGCAAGAAAGCGAGTAAAAGGGCGACAGATGTGCTGCGTGCGTTACTGGATTGTAGAGCTTCTAGGTGCGGTCTCCCGATTCCGATGACGAAAAACTCACCCAAAGGGACCTGCAATCCAAGACGTTTTTTAATATTTTTTTGGCTTCGATAACGTTCTGCAATGGGATGGGTCGCGAAGTGGCTGCCGAAGCGAAACGACCCTTAATCTACATCGCGAGACGGCGTCGTTCCTTGCAAGATGCGCGTTTTGATTCTTGGTGCAGGTTAAGACACTGCCCGGGACGGGTACTTGCAACCGGTTTTCGCGAATTTTTTAGAAATCAATTCGTAAACTTCTTACGTGTTCTCTACGTATAATAACAGATGGTGAATATTTCTGATGGTTGACTGTTTTTGGACAAATGAATCATAGTTTTTTTTATTTATTTCTTATAACCAATCTGAATCTTGTGTTCAATGAGGTTATTTGCTGACGGGTACAGGGCTTTTAGAAATACCCCCAGTGGGGAATTTTCTTACATAAATATATTGATTGTTAATTTATTAAATCTTGCGGCCACTTTCTTTTTAATCTTCTCAGAGGTTCTTGTTTTAGCAGTTCTATTATTAGTGTTTGGATGGAATGCGCTCTTTCGAATCATAGTTGATGGATTTTGCCATTAGCCCAAACAGATTTTTTCAGATAACCGATTGGTAAACTTCTTATATTTTCTTGGGGCGGTTACTAACTGATGCTTTGTTAGGTATTTCAGGTGTCTGTTTCCTTTTAGATAAATTATTTTAGACAATCATTTGATACTATATGTGTTGATTTTTGGGACTTGTTGCCTTAGGAAAGATTTGGAACACTGCATTTTAGGGCCAGCGGGGCGATATCGGTTAGAGCGTGGACTAGCATTAACTAGACCCAGGTTTGCTGGTTCGATTCCCACTACCGCCAAGCCTGACATCAGGCAACTTTGATGTCAAATTTCCACTTGGAGTTAAACATCACAATATAATTCCAAGTGGAAATCGTCTTTCGTGGACATAGTTGCATCATTCAATCATATGTAAACTATTAGATGTAAGAGCTCATATATAAACCCACACATAGGAGAATGGTGAACCCATGAGTTGCCTCTCATAATAATTATCTTAGGTCATAAGTCATGAACAAAAACAGCTTATAGAATATTAAAGTAAGAGTTCTGATTGCTAGAAACAATAAAAAAAAATAAAATAAAATAAAAAAAATAAAATAGTAGCATTTTATATAAAAACTGTAACACAGCCTTGCCATAACATTACTCTATTTTAGGGCAGAACCGGCCCATAAATTAAAGATTTCTCACAATATAGCAAAAAGCCATTTAATTAAAGCAATAATTTCCTAAAATTTAGGTAATAAAACTGGATCACCATGGTTGTGCCAAAAATACTCTAAAATATCTTTTTAATTTCCTTTTGCTTTCACCCCGCAAAATAAAAAAAACAATTTTGTCTTCCATTATTTTATTGCAATTCTTTTTATTTATAATTTTTATATTATAAATAAAATCTTTTTAATATTAATATTTATAATTTCTTGAATTCAATATACTCCAAAAATGGATCGATCTCCAAAGCAAAAATATTTAGTTCGCAAGATTTTCCATATGAGACATTTCTTCAAAATGTACCTTCAAAACCGAACTAAATGTGATATAATTTGGCAAACTATATAGAAGCATGTCCGATTAACCATAAAATTTCCAAAATAGAATCAACCCTATTGATTGACATTGCCGCCAATTTTGATCTTCACAAGTGCAAATCTTCAATCCATCATATTCGGCAAACTGTCTCTTTAACAAATCGACCTTGGCCGTCGTCTAGCGCGTCGTTACAGGTGTAACCGGGTCAGCGGTGCGTTACGCCTCGCCAAAGTCCAAGCAACGGTCGCAAAGTGCATCGCGTGAGTCGAACTGTCTCAACGGATTATAGGCCAAACGAACCATATCTGAATTTCGCCCGATTCGGCCACCTGACCTCGCCACCTACTACTACCATTCTTGCTACCTATTATATACGACTTTATCGCAATCATTGCCTGCACAGGGCCGAATTAGAAGAAAAAATCATCTCAATAATAATCCTTTTTGGAAATAGGTGTAAATTTAAATTCAGCTATATGAGTTATTTGTACTAGTAGTGTGCACATCATTGCTTCTATATATTTTAGAATTTTGGTGCTTAATCATACAAACTCATATATATTATGCAAAATGAGGTTAAAGTGAATGTTAAAAGGACATTTTATGAATTAATTGGAAATTTATACTTCAAGTAAATATTTTGCTTTCAAAATTCATTTTTGGTGCGCCATAGAATTCAAAAAATAGAACATCGCGGTAAACTATAACTTTTAGATTCAAACTTAAAATATTATAAAATCTTATTCATTTTCTTTATTGGTAAAATTTGTATGAATTATAAGTGAAATATTTCCGTTTCTTTGAAATGGAATCATAATTCGTACGATATTAACATTTTTATAAATAAATCAGTAAAATCTTTAAAATTAATAAACGAATTTGCGTAATTTACGGAAACGTTCCAAAATGATATAAAATGTGCCTTAAAACTACAAGAAATAGTGATTAGACTGATTTTCATTGTCGGCTAAAATTTTCGAAATACTATTTTATAAATAGAGGATTATCAACTAAAATCACGATAACTAAAAAATAATTGAAATCCGACCTGTAAACTTTTTATATAAGTATTAATTTAGTTAAAAAAAATCATCTAAGTTCATATTTTTGCCGCAAGCTTGAGCAGATTCTAATCAGAAACTATGCCGAAGCATTATGTACGTTCCGTGTTGTTTTGTAAGTAACTACTGATTACAGATTACAGATTACACTGATTACAGTTGATGTCCATACTTTAATGAAATGCACTACCCAAAATTGATGAAATGAATTGTGCTAAATAGATTAACCGATTTTATAGTTCTATCTATCTAAATGTGTGTTTTTGAGTTTGATTCTGTAAAAAATTGTTGCATTTTCTTTCAGAAATTTTGATTTTTGGCTTATATTTCATAAAATTAATCGACTATAAAATTATGTTGAAAACAATTTGAAAATTGTAACATTTTTACGAAATTTACACATTATTTTCTCTCCAATTTCAGAGAGTAGTTATTCTTGTAAAAAAATGTATGGTACTGAAAGGGTTAATTTAATTTATACATGTACATATATTATAAGTATGTTTGTACACATCGATTGAAAATCGCATTCATTGATTATTTTTAGTGAAAGCGAAAATGTTATTTTTGAAATAACAGTTAAACATTTTATCTAAATAGCTAAATCTCAATTCTTAGTGTTTATGTTAATTATGTATTTGTATCGGGAAGTTCTTGCAACTTGTCTCAAGGCAAAATGCTACTTACAAGTGGATCAAAAATATTTTTTTAACAATTATTAATACTTTCAACAACTTTTTTTTGTTCTAACTACACATGCTGTCTAAGTTCATTCCTCATATGCTTGATCAAAAACCCTAAAATAGTACATAAAACTTTACACCATTGAAGATGGGTTGAAATGCATAATTCAAATAGTTTTTTTCTATATTTAAAAATTTACATATGCAATTTTTTATTCATTTTTCTGTCACTAAAATGCAGCCCTATGCATGGCACGCGCTTCTTGCTTCCGGCGGATATATTTGTCCGCGGCGAGAGTGTAGCTCGTGCCTTGAGTCAAGCTTCGGTGACCACGCACAACAGGTGTATCTCCTAATATTTAAAATTTGACTTTAGTACTTATAATGGAAACTATGAACAATAAACATCATAAAATAATGTGTTGATATTTGGACCTCCGTTCGTATTATAAAAACCGCCGAAATTCATCATTCATTCAGTCAGGCTGAAGATGATTTAATGTTACATTAGTGCAAATTTTTTGTTGGTGGATTGTTTTGACAAAATAAACCACGTTGATTTTGAAGTTTTCATAAATGAGTCACAAATTTAATTTGGCAAGCAGTTCTTGTATCTCTATATTTTTTTACATGGAAGGATAAGGGTGATAATGAATATTCATCATCCATTAGTTTAACATGAGAATTTTGCACTCATTTGAGTATTAAATAGTGTTGGAAAACTTTTATAAGAAAATTTTTATAAATCATATTAAATCGAATTAAGAGTTGCTGATTGTGAGGACTTCTTAATCAAGTGGTGTATAGTAGGCAACCCAATGGTTGGTGAATTTTGTTATTAGAATAATTCTTATATTGAGGACTTTTTATTGGATGCATCCAGTGGCGCCGGAAGCAAATTTTTGATGAGTGGCCTCGTTTTTTTAGACAGTGTAAGCACGTTTTTTAAGGCATATTAGACAAAATTCTATTTTGAGATTGATGGGTGGGCTCAAGCCCACGTAGCCCACACCGTTCCGTCGCCACTGGATGCATCCATTTTAACTTGGAAACATATTGCTACCTATATTTTCTAGTGAAAACTAATATCACTATTGCTTGACATCAGACTGAACTTTGAATATCTCATTGGAACCCCATAGCTCTAACCATTAATCCACGAGAACCATTTTTACAAAAAAAATATTTATTCACATTATCAAATACAAATTTTAAACAGATAACGTTTAATAATCGAAATATATTAAAAAAAAATATAATATATAGAAAAATTGATTTGTGTAAATATGCCACAAATATAAATATAAATACATTTCCAATATATAAAATAAAAAAGAAATTTTCTAAATAAACTTGTCAGGTTCATAGAATGGACTTACCTGAATGAAATTAGGCCATTCTTAATAATTAGGATTCAATTTTAATTCAAAATCTATAAATTATTGTAGATTTTAAATAAATGTGAATTCTTGTTTTCTGGCTTCGTATCATCAACTTAAAAAAAATACAGCTCTATTAAAAAAAATCTACTATGGTATAATAATAATTTAACCCTTTGAAAAAAATTAAGTTGTTCAGAAATGTTGCCACAACAGCTCTTAGAATCCGTAGAAAAACTTCTGATTGCACCAAATTTTTAGTTTTACTCTATTTTGTTTATGTGACTTTTCTTGTTTCATATATACACTATCATTTTTCTTAAAATATTTTTTAAATAAGCATCTAGTATTTAAGTCCAATAAACAACTTTTATAGTTGTATTATATATTTTCTTTGTACTTTCAATACTGCTTACTTTATTTAACTTACCATTATCGTATCCTTACAACCATTATCAGATTATTAAAAAGACACCCCAAAACGGTTCAAAGCCCACAAATTATATCGGCTTATTTAATTCCAACAAATAATATTTACAACTGTGACCTCATTACTTTGCATAATCGTAATATCAACGTTTTTGTATTTTGGCACCACCGATTACCTAATACCTGATACCAGATCGGTATCTATCCCGTCGACCGCTTCGGCATAGAGAGCCTTCTGTTGTTCTATGACATCGTTGATACGTTATTATTCAAATCGAATGGGTCGGTTTAATGACCTCGTAGGGTCTGCTGGGACACATGACTCGAAAATGGGGTGGAGGGCTGTAATTGCGTTATCTATCGCCACGCTCGGCTGAGGAATCGTTCTTTTGGCGGCTACCCTATGTGGAGCGAAAGTCTTTACCTGGGTACTAGTTTACTCGAATTTTTAGTCAAAGGACTGGTGGATAATAGAAAATGAAATAGATAAATTACAATTCGATAAAAATATTCGGTCATAACTATTATAAGAAACTAATTTAATTTGTTAAAAATGTAAAATTTTGAAAAAAAGTAAGGTTTTTCTATAAAAGGCCACATGATCATGTATAATTAATATTCAAAAATTAGCTGCACAGTCAATTATCATCTGCAATTAAAAATAAAAAACAACTACAAAAAAGCTGTATTACTCTTAAGCAAATTTAATTAGTAGTATTTCAGCCTATATAAAAATTCATTTTTTCAATCGTTTTAATATAAGGTTTTTGTTAAGGTGGTGTTAGTCATCGTAGTTCCGGATTAGCAAAATTCTACTGTTAAATTCTTTTTTTTTAAATAAATGTAGATACTTGACTGTGCAGATAATTTATGAATATTCAGAATCATACATGATGATGTGGCATGTTATATAGAAGAAGCACTTTTTAATAATAGTCAAGACCAGCACGGTCCATATTTGTGTATTGAATATTTATCAATTTATGGGACAAATGCACTGATTGTACCAAGTTTGAGAAACTTCTTAATGAGAAAAATTTTTTAGTAAATTCCAATAAAAATTAATCGTTTACTATCACTCATAAAATATATGAAATTTATTAATAATAAAAACTTTTATTTGTTTTTGTTTATATCCTTAATATAAAATTCTATTTTTTTGGTAAAAAAAAAAACAAGCAAATATTGACTGATAAAAATAGTTTTGCCTGTATTTCAAATTTGAAAATTATTTATTTCTCTATATTCATTAATAAGTTGCATCTTATTTTTTACCAGCTCTCTCCCTATATCGTTTGATATGCAGGACACTGACTGTTAAGTCGCATTAAAAATGTAGCGGGAAAATGACTTAGGTATCCATATGTCTCGATTACTTAGGTTATTACCCCTTTCGTTTCTACTAAAACAATTGTATATTTTAGAATTGGAAATGTATATTTCATTTCACTTCTGCAATAAATCAACTTTATTATTTTGTATTTACATGTAATAAAACAAGCCGTATGATATATTGCAATCTTGCAGGATGAACTAATTATCACATGAAAATAAAAATAGGTACTTGCAATATTCTAATCCAATGAATATTTTTATCCATCTTTTATAAAATTGAGCCGTGACTGTTGATCAAAATTTATAACCGTATTATAATATTATTATTTTTTTTTTTTTTAACAGCAATCAGAACCTTACGTCCTATGAGCTGTTGGGCTGAAACTTCTTCTTACTTCATATTTTTTAGATGGTAACCCAATGGTTAATCCATCCATATTTGATGATTTTGTTATTAGAATTAATCTAATAGGGCTGTCTTTTTATTGGTGCAGCAATGCCGGGTGAGGGCTATTTTCACTTGGAAACATATTGCTATCTATATTACCAAGTGAAAATCGTTGTCGCTGTTGCCTGACAACAGGCTGCTCGAAGTGGGTATCGAACCCGGGACCTCTGATTCAGGTCCCGTTGCTCTTAACCGCTTACCTACGGGCGAGCTCTATAATATTATTAAAATTTATTTTTCTAGGTAAATATTATGAATAGATTCAATTCATATTCATAACATTCTAAAACTGATCAGTTTCAAAGTTAGAGATGCCATTACAGACAAGAGTGTAAGAGGATGTCCTGAGCCCTTTGTTTTCACGCTCTCTCAAAAGCAACGTCGACTCGTATTGCTACAGATTAAATGAATAAATTAATGAAAAAATAAAAAAATAAATCTATTGGAAAATTTTCTGCGTCTCCAAATAAATCACTTATTTCGCCTCCGACAAAATACGTTAGCGGATCGGGGCATCTTGTAGTTGATAAATGTGCAGCCGCAGAAGCCCAGATTGCAAAAGGAAAGGAAAGGAATAATCGTATTCAAATTGATGTGTACGGGTGCAATTTGTATAGGTTTTGATTGTACGTATTATCATATAAAAGACTTCGCATTGTGTAATAGCGCGTGCTCTTTGCTTCGAGAGATACAGGACACATGCAGATTGTCAGGAACGGAACAAGTACCGAACCATATCCGAACAGCATCTGCCTGATAGTAGGAGATCGGGGGAAAAATTACTAAAGGTAGACGAATTGTATGAAGAATGAATGTTGCAGTCATATAAAATGTTCGCATTATCTTCACATATACATATTATCGAATATCTATGTTCCAGTGGTGGCAGCGGACCACCGAGGTTGGTAACTCCTAACGGGTGTTAGCTCATTTGACACCTTCTTGACTACTTCATAATACCTTACCGATTTTTATCGTCCACCTACCTAGCCCATAATTTCCGGTATTAACCGACCAGTACCCACCGGTTTAAGCAAACCCCAACCTTCGGGATTGGCATACCCTAACCACCAACCTCCGTCAGCTTACCATATTTGTGCCGCGTTATCGTTAACTTCTGGTAGTGTAAGTTATTGTAATTGTCCAAAAATCGAAAATGAAACGTCGTCGTCCAATTTATAAGCTCTTACATTTCGTCTATAAAATTTCTCGAATATTTCATTACTGTACAGAAAGTTCCAGCAACTTGCCTTAAGGCACGATGCCATAGTTATTGTTTGTTTGACGGAATTTCTGTGACAAAATTAAATAAAAAACCTAAACTTTCCACCGACTCCTCTTCTATAACCTGTGCATATAACGTGCACTTTTCTGGCACGCCTGTCCTGTTGCAATGATATTTTTTTACTCCTCAATTTCTAAGCATCCGCATATCAAATTATAGACTTGATCTTTATTGCGCAGATTGAAAAATACACCAACACGATTGTGAAGGTGTTGGCCTCAGTAAAGGTGCACCAAATGAAAAGGAAAGGATCTTAGGTGAACTTTTTGATATCATAAGATTATCTTGATAGTAATAATATGATAGAAATTAGATGAAGAAATGACTTAAGTATCAATAACTAAACATTTGTACTTTTTTTTTGCATATATTTATTGCCAATCATAGTATACATTATTTTTTAAGACAATATGCTGGACTTTATGCCTTTAATGAGTTTATCTCTAATGGGATATTTCCACTTTGGTACTTATTCGATAATTAAATTTTAGAGTAGTAGTGGTTGCTTGAAATTAATCCAATGGAAAAGAAACCAGACTTTGATCATTACTTTATCTTAGTAGAACTGGATACGAGGGTTATATTTGGGTACAAGTTACAAATTACATCTCATTTAAAATAGAATCCAAACGTGTTGTTTTAGTTAAACATACTATTCTACGTGCTAGGTTTATTCTTAGCCTATACAAGCGGCTGCTGCTTTCTGGGGAAGATAATTATTCAAATACATGGGGGATGATACTGTACGTTCTCCAACTGAATAATCTTTTGCTTCTTTATATAGATAGATATAAATAAATATTTCTTTCAAAGCACATGCGTAACTTCCGCGGGAAGTAGATAAAAAGATTTACTTTGCGCAGGGGTCCTTCCCAAACGGTCTTCTGGAATTGCGTTATACGCAAATATTTTGTTCCGTTACCGTATTTTTTGTTGGATACAGAAACGGAACTTTTGTTTTACTAATATTTGCAAGATGTACAATGAATATGTCAGAAATCACATTTTCTATTTTAAATGTGAATACGTCATTAGGCGTCCATGGCAATAATGCAATTGAAATAATAACTACTGGTTGTAAGTACGATTTTCTGATACGTATACATAATCAACTTTGAGATAGACATTTTCAAAAGTTTTACTACCAAGAAACAAGCATAACTTAGCGTTGCCATAACGACGCTACATTATCGGCTGTGTTACCACAGAATTGGTCCATTTATCACGAAGAATTTCAATTGATCTATTTATTGATTCCAATTTATGTATTTCAAACATACTTATATCTCTATTAAATCTATAAAAAATAAATAAATTAATCTAGCACATTTTATTTCATCCATTATTAAAAATACATTTTATTTAAGTGAGGAGATCAACCGTAATCAGTTGATACCTATATAATACTGAACGTATATAGATGTTCCGTATAGATTCTGATTAGAATTGCATAAGCGCACAGCGAAATTGCAAACTTTTATGAATTTTTATAATATCAAAATCAAAATATAATATCAATATTTAATTACCAAAAATATACGCGTTCTCCAATCAATATCTTGGGAACACTTCTACAACAATTAATACTAAAAACTACAAATCACAAATTAGGGATAAACTATTAGAAATACATTATAATATTATAATCCATATAAGTATTAAATTTTTATTAATATTGAATATTTTCAAAAATAGATCTTTTACCTATCTATTCTTGCATCTCTTATAAAAATTCAATAAAATTGCTATGGGTTTTGCCTAAACCGCAGGCACTACAGTTCTCGGCATCAGAATCTATTTTCACATTCCCTTTATAGAAAAATATTTTATATGCACAAATAATTAAATGCTTTAAAATATTTTATTTTAAATTGAAAACTTCATTTCCAATGAAGTTTGCATTTGCATATTCAATAACAAAATTAGACCTTTAATAAAATTTACAAAATAGAGGCATCTTAATAATTCAGTTAACTATAAATAATTCAGTTTAAATTTTTTTTAAATATATTTTTTTTAAATATATACATATACATCAATTTAAATTATTTTGAAGAGCGACAAGCAAAGGGTTATGTAAACGGTTATTACTTAATAAATGTTTCCGGCAAAACAATTATTATTGGTCCAGCGGTAGTTACCAGCTCTTGAGCTTCAGTAAATAATTTTTATGAAAAAAACAAATTAGCTTTTATAATACAAAATTCTCAACATCTCAACAATAAAGTATTTAAACTTTATTGTAAATTTCCCAAAACCACTCCATTATCGAAAGAGTAATTTGATCATTCCCACAAATCTCAGTCCCAAAAGTGTTTCTGACACGAAAATAACACACTTTCAAAAATTTGAAGGTTTGAGGCACGATTCAATCAGATAAACCCTCAACGCAATCTTAATTTCTGTATATAACAAAACAGGACTAGCCTGTTGTAAATAGGATAATTATATTTTGTGAAAACAGCAGATTGTCCTACGATCGCACATGTCAAACGTCTATTGCAAAAAAATATTTTATGGTGTGTGAGTTTTTGTTTTTTCGGATTTCTTGGTACTTTGGTACCTGTTCGATGTACCTGTCTTCGGCTGGCGCCTGGTTTTCGACGGACACTTGCCGAAAGTAATAAGTATTCGATTACAGTACGGAACATCAGTCAAGTAAGAAAATGCTGCTGTCATGTTCGTTCACTTTAAACAAATGCCAGGAAATATTACCTATTGTTCTGGACACCCCCGTATTGGTTTACGGTGAGGATCATAAAACTTGCCAAGGTTGTTACGTGAAATCTTGGATGAGGTCTGTGATTTTTGCCACCAAATCTGGTAAATGTGTTCGGACTGATATATATGCCTATCAATAACCTAAATGAGGTAAAAAATAGTTTACGCCATTAAATCACTTCGTAAACTTTCTGGGTTTGAAATATGGGAGATGATACATAAGAAAATTGTTTTTAAACTAAAGTCGTTGATAATTGTTCATAAACTACATAGTCTATTATGTTAGTGTTTTATTTGTCATTTATTTCTAAATATGTGATTGTTGTAAATTTTGAGTAAATGCTGTTATATGAAAATGGCATAAGTTGTAAATATTTCAAATTGTCTATAAATGTGAAAAATTTGTATGTGACTGAAGAATTAGCAAACTATATATAAATATTGTACATTGTCTGAAGTTTTCTAAATTGTTAAATTATATTATACTTACTGTTTGAAAATGTGTAAATTTGTTTAGCTTAAATTATTATAAATTGTTCGACTTAAATTATGTGAAAATGGCTTTAATTATCTGGAAATGCTACAAATTGACAATAAATTTGCAAGTTGACTAAAAATATAAGTTTTCTCATTTTCTAAATTATAGAAACGTATCAAATTGTCTAAAAATGCTTCAAATTATATAAAGATGATGTGATTTGACTAAAAAAAAATTTTAAATTGTTTTTAAATACCTTAGCACTATGTATTGCCTTAAAATGCAAAAATTCCTAATGATTACTTTTATTACCACCATTCACAAATATTTGAATATAATCACATATTATAAAATAACAAAATACATTCATACTATTTTTGTTGAACTTCCTAATTTTGTATCAAAACAATTGGAGTTACATATTTTTTCTCAAACAATTTTTATAAATTTTCTAAATGGTTTGTAAAATATGACTAAGGTCAGAAACAACAATTTTACTATATATTTTTTCAAATATAAATTATCTGAAATATGACGAAAGCAAGAAACAACTCTTTCACAATATAAAAAGTAAGACTTTGTACGTTCCTTTTACCTCTCTTTGTTAAAAAATCATGTTTTCTTCAAAAAATTCTCCCAAAATAAATTTTGCCCAATGTCTTCACCTGACGCGTGCATGACAGCTTGATTTTAACAAAAGTTTTTTAAACCTTTCACAATTTCTTGAATTCTTTTTCATTTTTGCAAAGGCGCCGCGTTAACTCGTATGCATTTTTAAAAAACAACATTTTTAAATGGCTGTATTAACCCTTTAAAAAAATTCTATGTCTCATGAATATTCTAAGCATTTATCCTAAACGCAAATATTTCCATGGACTTTGGGCTTTTTAAATATATTACAAAAGCGTCCGGTCACATTATGTTTATAATTAAAATTTATTTGTTACTTCCTTACATCTGCGGGAGCAATACGGAGAAATGTTATTGAACTTATTTTTATAAATGTAGAATTTTTTAAAAAATATTTGTTACTTTCAGATGCAAAAAAATTTAATATATATTTAAATAATATGGATGTTAATTTCTGATAACTGATAATATGGATGCTAATATCAGCAATTAATTATTTAAGCAGTAACATACATTTTAAATCTGTTTCTAAAGTAAGGTCAAAGATGAGGATAGGGTCCATTTATAGGTATACATTTCGTTTGGATACAATTTCGAAATTTCTTAAACAATGTAAAAGAAAATGTGTTTGAAAAAATATGCCTTTGCAATTAGTTCTGCACATGTTTGACCCTTCACATAAAAATATTTTTAAAACTAAAACGTTCGATTTTTTTTTTAAAGAAAGGTCGTATTGTTAAGAAACTCTGTTCATAAAGTCTGGTCAATATAGAAGGGCATTTTGTATTGTTCCAGTTAAACATAAGATTTTGGGAAGTGTTTCAAAATTTAGTAAAACATATGTTAAAAAAACTCCTTTCTACTTGTTCTACACTTCATCAAACAATTTAGAAAACTTTGTCATCGAAATCTTAGACTGTTATTAGACAATTGTTACTCCTTCTTTGAAAGTAGATGATTATTTGGTTATTATTTTTGTTTCTCTTCAATTTAAAATATATATACATATTTATTAACAAATTAATTAATTAATCAAAAATTACAAATTAGTTTTTATAATTTTACTAATCTTGCCCAAATTGTTCATTTATTTAGTTTAAATAATTTTGACTGAATCAGGCTTTAGTTAAAAAGTGTGAATTTTGAGAGTGATGTCCAAGATATATTGTTCAAATATATATAAATATATAAACTAATTTTGAATTACTTTCCTCTAAAGTTGGTAATTTTAGTCCGAACATAACGACTCACAAACATTTTTTTTAGTGTTATGTTTATCAAGTATCTTATTTTAAAAATCCGAGCTTTCTTCCTCCACTTTTTTAATCAAATTATTTAAGCACAAAACTTTCAAGTATTTTTGTTGTAAGCTATAAACAAATTCTATTAACTTTGTGTTTGACTTTACTTAAGATAATCCTTTAACAAGATTTCTTTGTGAAGACGAAAACAATCGCAGCATGCTCGAAGTTTACTTTCCTGATTTTAAAAGTCAAGTGAAAAGGCATTTTTAAAATAAAATTAAGTCAAGAAGATTTTAAATGATTCTTGGGATTAAAGTTATTTTAATCCAGTTGCGGCAGTCAAGGGTATTTTTTAAATGAAATCTTTCCAAAATGGTAAATGGCTTTTGGTAAATAGAGAAACTAAATAGAAAAACTAAATAAAGAAAATACTTATTTATACTTCATCATTTTAATCATAGCTTTAAAAATAGTGTATCTATATGTGAATCGTATTAAAGCAACTGATGTAAATGATTTTGACATTTAAATTTACAAATTTGCCTTACAATTTAATTACTTTATACTAATATTAAGATTAGAAACTTTTACAAATGCATCTAATTCTGCCAAAATATTCAATAATAATGAACTGCCTAAACATAGGAGTCGAACATAAATTTTAATCAGAATATAACAAATTGTTTTTGGTACTAGATTCTTTTACAACAAATATCCAAGCTTTATTTCAGTTACTAAATCTTATTAAAATATGTCACCCTTCAGTTAATAATCACATTTAAAAATCTTAATTCTCCCAAAATTTTTGTTTACGAAAAGATCTCTATCTGGACCAACAAAATGGTCTTAAAACTTCCCAAAGATGTTGTTTGGTCTAAAAATCCGTGGATTTAAATTTTAAATCCTCTTACCTTGCGGAGTATAATAAGATGTTCATGTCGAAATTTGTAATCACATTGTTTACAAAGAATAGTTTCTTGAAGAAATGACACTAGATGGGTCTTAATTTGCACAGACGATCTGACGAGAACAAAATTATCTTGGTAAAGGAAAAGCATCTGTTTATTTAGGCAGATGTAACTTGGTAAAACTAAAGCCAATGCAAAATTTAGATGAAGATCTTCAAAATGATGAACTTAGCTCATAATTACATATAATAACAAATATATAGCATTTTGCATGAAGAAGAGCGCAACATCGTTGCCATGACAACGTTATGTTACTGCCAAATATTACCACAGAATTAAACCCTAAATGCACCTTTTTATTATACTGAATGCACAAACTTTTCCTCATAATTATTTTATTTAAAAATATCATAATTATGTGCTTACGAGATTATTTGGCAAGATACATGCCAATATTGATACCAATTAGTTCTTCCAAAACAAAATATCCAATTCACCCTGAAGCCATCATAATCTTTCATATTAGCTTCATATACAACTATGGCAGTAGTATCACTAATTTCATAAAACAACAAATTCATTTCCTAAATTATATATCATATCTATTTTGGCAAGGATGTTGCTACACGAAGAAGCGGTACGCCTATTGATCTATTGATAAAATCAAAAGACGCCCATTCCTTTGCTCTGAGATTTTTATTTTTTGCACATGCTCGAGTTAAAAATTTCTGGACATTTAATTTTTGAAAATCATCATTGGGTTTTTGAAAACCAAGCGGAACAAACATGGTTTTGGTAATCCGACAGATGCAGGTTTCATGTTATTTTGCACTAAAATAAAATAGGTTTTTCAATCCTTTTGCATATTGGGACATTGAAATCTAAGAAAAATATTTCAGGGATAATAATAAATTTTACACTTTGTAAGGAATTGCATTTTCTACTGAATGTTAAAAAAACAAGTTTAATAATTAATATTGCAAATATTCCAAATTTTCTTCAAATTCAAATATTTTGCTTTATTTTAATGTTTGTACTGAAGGCTCTATAATTTGTTTTTGGAAATTTGGTCCTATTTACTTTTAAATTGTTAAATACAGCATGTTAACTCAAATTTAATAATAATTGAAGAATAGCACATTTTTAGCAATAAATCGTTTAAAAATAGCGTTTATTTCCTGGGTGAATTTTAGTAAGAAAATAATTCATACATATTTTTGGCTTATGGTATATATATATATATATATATATATATATATATATATATATATGTCACAAAATCAGATCTAATAGTACTTTTTAGTATATTCTGTTCATGATTTGTTGAATTGTCATCATCTATTCGAAGTTATATTGTTTTATTATTATTGTTTTAGTACTTCTGGTCCATTCTGGGGCTTCCAAATTTTTTTCCTATTGTCCAATTTCTCGCAGCACCATCAACATATTTTCGCGTGTCTTTTTTCGAGTATTATCATCTGATAATCTGACCATTATCTTCAGGATAACCAAAATGCAAAACAGTCCATTCATATTTTCTGCACGGGTATTTAAACTTTAAAAAGCTGCCGCCGCCGCATCGACAATTGTGAAAGAAACGAAATTTTTGTGAAAGAGTTCTTTGAAAAATTTTATTGTTCGCGTTTCTTTTCCCGCAGAAACGGACGTTTGTTCGAAAAAATGCAAGAACTATGCGCATTTTAAAGTTGCATTCAAATTTAAATAACCGAGGGATAAATAATTTTATTTGGCAACTGGGTGTAAAATTAAGGAAGCTTCCAAACAGGCAAAATAGAAGACCCGAAAGCTTCTCTAAATTTAAATTCGATCTAACAACATTCATATTATAAAAAAGCATGTGCACACAAAAAACAATGCTTGGATTTATTTTTTTTGCAATTTATTAGCTGTAATTTCATGTTAGTTCTTATTGTTTGTTATCTTCATTACTATATGAGTATTGTTTTTTTTTTAGAATAAATATGTTTCACATTTCTTCTGAAGATCATGACAAGACTTTGCAAATTAAATCATTGGGGTGTGCTGAATAAAAAATACTTTGTTGAAGAAAATTTTTTAAGCTACTAAAATAAAGAATTTTTGCATTTTAATTAATAATTCTTATTAGCTGAAAAATTATTTGTAGGTATAATTCTAAGAAAAATTTGATACGAGCAATTGAAAATAGTTTATTTTTCTATAAATATATTTATAAACTTTAATTTATTTACTTCATTATTCTTGCTAATGATTTATAATATAATTAAATTAAAAGCTCTTCCATCCACCAATTTTGCTTTCAATTTATTATAAATCAATAACCATTGTATTTTTTCTTTCAGATATTTGGAAACTTGTTGGCGTTGGCGTTAATTTGGTAAGTCAGATTTTTCATTATACTAAATTTTAAAAATTACAATTATTTCTCTTCGTATGTGAAAAATGATGTCAATTAGTGTCGGCATTGCTTTCGGTAAATGAATATTTCTGGATGTAATAGGTATTGCAAAGTCATCGGTTTTTGTTACAAAACTTGAAGATCTCTCTTGATGTTAGCCGGTTGAATAACATTCAGAGATGCGATAATTATCTACTTCACTTTTGCAAGAAAGAATCTATCTGTAACACGAACAAAGAATTTCCTTCTAATGTTAATTTGAATAATTTCACACCTTTAGAGTATTCACTTAGCGGTTTTTTGTTGTTGCGATTGCTAGGTGTGTGTATTAGACCTAGGCTTGAAATTTTGCAATATATTGTAAAATAGTCGTAAATAAAAATTTATATTATCATTTGAGATTCTATCTTTATATTGTATTGAAAAGCTGCAGAGGATTTCGAAATATCTTGGTTCTGTTAGTTGTTTGATCCCTTGCACGTTGGTTAGGCGTATATATTAGTCGTTGGGTAGGGCAAAATCAAACCGAGTGCTAGGAGGTTTTCTATATAATTCTGTTTTAAATTATCAATTCTTTTTTTACATATTTTGGTAATTTCTAAATCCAGTAACAAAATCAAACATTACTTTCTATTACTTTAGGCAAATAATTGAAAAATTAACAATAATAGACTTGAAGACCATTTCTTTGCCTTGCCTTGCCTTGGTTCAAATTTTTCTAGAATGTTGAATTTCGATGGCTCCGGCACAATTTATATCAAAACATGAATTAAAAAAAAGTTAACACTTTGAGTCTTCATATATGCTAACTTTAAATTTTTCTCACATATAACGCATCAGGATACTGATTGTGAGTTCATATTCATGTCCTTTATTGCCTAATTATTTTATTTATTGATCATAGAATATCATAGTTCAATTTAGTTCTTTTTTTACATTAAGGCTACTTCACTCATGCGAAGAGCATTGTTTTTCAATGTGTTATTTTTTTTGTAAAAATACTCTTTCATAAAATCTTACAAATTTCCAAAAAACAACCCTTAAAAATATATCTAATATTGCAGAATATCAATCTATATATTCATAATTTATTTTAAATTAAATATAAAGTTGAATGATGTTTATTCGTTTAAGTCTCACCCAAGACGTTTTCTATTTACTAACCAATTTATTAAGAAAAATTGTAAAATATGAACCACCTAGGTGACTTGTTTTCAGACTCATTTCCTATATAAAGTATTTTTATATATCTATTTTATCAACACCATTTGCTTTACAAATTTTAAAATATTTTTCCGTCATTTCTTTTGTTCTGATTTTCAGACATATTGTAAAAAAAATTATATTGAAGAATCATTCGTTTGTCCATCTAATATGCACAATTTCTCAAAAAATCATGTATTATTTTAAATAATTTTTAATACCTATTTGCTCCAACTTTAAAAATGAATTTTTACTCATTCACAATTATCAATTAATATTTTTATTTAATTTGGTGATTCTAAATCTAGTAACAAATTTAAACGTTACCTACTGCTACTTATTTTGGCAAAATACTTTTTATAAATGATTTTTTTTTAAATTACATTAAAACACCCGATTTCCAAAATTGCAAATTTAATCCTTTGGGACTAGAATAGTTCAGACTTGAGACAGAACATTGTTTCTTGTTGTATGGAGTAAATGATGTATAAATGCAAAGAATGGTGGGCCTTATATTTTATGAAAAAAATGAGCAGTAAGGATATTGAAACTTAAGAATGTATTGTTCTAAATGAAATTAATTAGAAAAACACTAATAATTTACAACATATTATCTACATGCTTTCTTCTCCACTAAAAAAAGACTAGAGCTTTAACCTAAAATGATAGTTATTTGAAAAACGAGGAACAAATTAAGAGAAAATTCATTTCAAAATAAGATATTTGATACTATGGTTAAATTTATTGTTCTAAATAAGACGAACCTTTAGTTTTACCGCGAATGTATTGTTCTAAATGAAAATACTCGAAAAAACAGTAATAATTTACAACATTATCTAATATCTTTCTTATTCACTAAATAAAGACCAGAGAACTTTTTTAACCATTACCCCAAATTTTTTTGGTCTAAGTTGATATTACCCCCATCGCGAAAAGAGATTACCTACCCCACAATTATGTAGCAACTACAATAAACATCAATTAAAAATAATTTTTTTTAGCCCCAAAAATTTTATTTTTGCCCCATTTGGGGTAGTTTAGCTCGTTTCTCCGAGCACTGGACTAGAGCGTTACCCGAAACGTATATTTCTTTAGTAAACAAGAAACAAATTAAGTGAGATATCATTTCAAAATAAAAAAAATGATACTATGGTTAATGAATTTATTGTTCTAAATAAGATGAAGCCTTATATTAGTTTTACCGCGAACCGTTCTTGCACTTGGCCGACTGAATCCAAACCGTGATTGTAACGGTTTTCCGTTACAACCGCACGTCATCGGTGCGATACATTGTAGAGGGGTAGCATGACGATTTCTGCCGGTGGCGGGTGCATTATGTCATTCTTATAACCGAAAATCAATAACGCGATTTATTAGACAAAGATACCCATTAGGTAATAGACTTATTTATATAGCGACTTAACTGGATTAGCGGTAATACTGACGAAACTAGATATCGTTTAGAGTTGCTTTTCAAAATGATCAGTGACAAAAATATATTGGTTGGCCACGCCTTTAGTTTAAATTATTCATAATGACACCTATAAAACGAACCGAATTTTTAAATCAAATTTATAATACTCTGACGTCGCGATACATACGATTAACACAGTGACTCCAATTTTATACTGCAATTTATAATCATCCCTGTTAAGTGACTATTTTACTCGACTATTACTAGTGTTTCTATCCAGTTATACTTCGCAAATATGTGGATTTTCAATGAAAATGTAAGAATTTAAAGTTGAACAAGAAAATTGCACTGATGATTTCAATACATAAACTTGCGCATGAGAAATTTTTTTTAATCATATTAGAATATTCTAAAAATTGGTATCGCCATGTATCCAATTACGATATATGTGACTATAAATAATACCAGTGCTTTTTGACAATTTCCACTTGACTGTCGTCTTTCTGATTCTTGAACTGATTTATCCAAGTCTAATTCTATTTTAGCAAATGGTCAGAAGCACCGCTAAAAATGATCACTTATCGCACCAGATCAAGTATTGATCGCGGGTAGGTGCAGCTGCCTTTATTCCACCTAGGAAATACTCAACCTTACCGAGCCATTGAAGAGTAGGGAGATATGAGTAATTCATATGTTAAATTATTATTAGGGTCCTACTAACTCCACAGTACTTCTAAAACCTCGAAAAAAATTATACACGTAATTAGTTGTAATTAGGAGGAACAAATTTGAAAAATTATAAATGAGACAAGAAGTGACTAGCTAAGTAACCTATGTCGGTTTCAATGAATATCATTCTAAAAAAATATAAATTTTTAGATTTTTTTTGATATTTTTCTATATATAATTTGAGCATATTTTTGGCAATTATGTGACATTATTTAAAATTTATATTAATTTTCAATAATTGACTGTAATTATTGAATCGTTGGAAATTTAATATCTTAAAAAGAAATCCGAATTAACATTTATGGTTACTGATCACGAAGTTCTTAATATATTTGCTGATATTTTTTCAAACTGTGTATATATATATAATAATCACTAAAAAAAAAAAAATATTATACGTGCATTTGAGTTTTTTTTATTATAAATGTTTCCAAGTGAAATCATCCCTTGAACCCAAAATCACTGCGCCGATAAACACTCACCAGTATGGGAATTTACAATAATAATAAATTTATCAATTAGAGATTGGATAACCGTTGGGTTGCCATCTATAAATAGGCACGTCATAATTAATACTTCACTAAACTCAAGCAAAACACATGAACGTATCTTCAATACAAAAATTTGCCTGTTTATATTTTGTATATATATTACATTACATTCTTATAAGTATTAAATTTTATACAAATTCATCATACTTATTTGAAATAATTGCTATAATTTTATCGTCGTTATATGGTTATATATTATCTCATCAAGTTCAGATTACATTAGGTATTTTAATTAAAAAAATTAAAACCGATTTTAACGAAATTGTGAAAGTCTAGGATTTTTTATTATAAGCTGAAGCGTTTTTTTCAACTATTACTTCAGATTAATTAAAATCATAATTATTTGCCAATACTAACCCGAGTTTCTCTTTTGCATAAGTTCAAATAAGATGAATTTTAATCTTGCTTTTTTACCTTTGATTAATTAAAATCATCAAACTTCTACTGTCATATTTACAAGTACCCTTAACAAAAAATCATCTATAAAATATCAAATAAATAGAAAACCGGATTTGTGTTTGAGACTTATCATTAATTTTATAAACTGTAGCGAGCTTTTTTTTTAACTTTTAGTTCATATTAATTAAAATCGTCATTATTGTCAATACTAATCCTAATCCTCGTTTGCAAAAATTCAAATGAGATAAAACATTTATTGTTTTCTTCACTCTTGATGGAAAACCTAATTTGAATCTGAGACTTATCATTTATTTTATAAGATGTAGTGAGTTTTTTTTTAACTTTTAGTTCAAATTAAATATATTCGTCACCATTGCCAGTACTAATTCCAATCCTGGTTTGCAAAAATTCAAATGAGAAAACATTTTTTCTTTTCTTCACTCTTGATGGAAAACTGAATTTAAATCTGAAACTTGTCATTTATTTTATAAACTGTAGTGAGTTTTTTTTAACAGTTTTTTCAGTTCAAATTAATTAAAATCGTCATTGACATTACCAATTCTAATCCTCCTTTGCAAAAATTCAAATGAGATAAAAAAAAAAACTCTTGATTCATTAGTCATTGAAATTCCTTCTGACATTTTTGCAAATACCCTCATTAATTAAATAATGTTTCTAAAGTATCAAATGGTGGAAAATTATTGGAACACAATATGATATATTTTAAAAATATTTTTTTAATAAAATGCCTTGTTCATCAATTTTTAAAAATATCTCATCCATGACATAAATATTCAAGTACAGTACATAAGCCTTAACCCTTAATCAAATATTTGATTATTTTATATTAAAAATCTAAAATTTTTCTAGAACCCAGCTTTTAATAACCACAACGTGTTCTTTCTACTCTTTTTCTGTCAACTTCCCAATCTGTCTCCTAATAATATAGTTTTGGCGCTTGTGCCCCGCGACCCTTATTTTGATAGTGGCGCGCTTTCATTGCGGCGGGAGTAATATTATGGCACGTGCCCCGAACAGTGCACCCTTCTGACCCGTGTCAGCTGGTGGCACTATGGCTATACTATGGCTATGGCCACCGCTCGTTACGCGCTATTCACGATATTCAGGCTTTCACGACAACCCGCATTTTTACTTTTATAACGGCACACATCGAAAACACTACAATGCGATTTTTATAATCGGTTCTGCTAATGGGATTAGAGATGATTTGGAGAGATACTAGAAAATTCGCGCATGATCAAGTTATGTATTCCTAGTAGAAACACCATAGAGTATCCACCATAATCAATCTCTGTTTATTGTTTTGTATAAACAGATTACAGAATGAATTTTTTTTAAGTTGTAGAGCACATTGGTAAAGTTGGTAAATTCTATTTATTTCATTATGGGAATGGTTTGATTTTATCATCACGGATGTGACTAATTTTTACTTTATGTAATTGCACAACAAGCGCTAAAATTTGATATCGTGTATAACAAAAACTTATCGACATTATATTATATTTCAAAGGCAACAATGTTTCATATAAAAGCATACACATATAAACCTGTTCATATTTTTTGATTTGTCAAAGAGGTTTGTTTCATGCAAAATTTATATTGATGCTAAATTACTATGTATTATGTTTCTTAAATAAATAAAAAATATAATTAAATTGGGATTAAATATGCCAGGAATTCCAAACGCATATGCTTTCAACATATAATTTTTGGTTAACCTTATTATAAATAGTTCTAATTACTATGTCAATAATTTACTAATTTTCTGATAGCATCAAACTCTTAGTTTGATCTTTTTAATTTTAATTTTATTCTGCAATCTGTATATATAATTGTATTAAGCAGAGAATGCTGTGACAAGTTGTTAGTTTGATCTTGTTTTGAAAAAATCTAATAAGAAATCGTTTTAAGGGGGTCTATTATCTATATTCGCAAATTAAGGCAAACAATATTTTTACTATATTTTTTTTACAAGCTAATAATGTTTTGAGCATATAACAAAATAATAAAAATCACAACTAGTCATTAATTAAGTTATGTTTTTAAAAGGTGATAAAGTGAAGGTTCTCAAAAAATTAGCACCTGACCATATCCTCCAAATAGTCTAAAAAAAATAATTAACTATTTTATTAATCTAGAATAATGTGGCTATCCTATGAACTTCGGGCAAGTTAAAATAATTCTTTTTAAAAATCAGCGACTTTCTGGAAAAATGGTATTTCCATTTTTTTTAAAAACAGTAAGAATTGGAATTTGTCGGCATAAAACTGCGTCGTCTGAACAGATATGGAGTCTTAGGAGGTTAAAATAATCTTCAATAATCCAAAGATGCTACTTTATCGAAATATGTAAATAATCGAATTAACCAATGAGAATTGTGATTTAGCTATTTAGATAAAAATTTATAAAATTTTTGAAGAAAAATCTAATTAACGCGAGACTTGCTTGATTTTTATCGATTGGATTATGAATTTTTAAAATTATGAGCAGTTTTTGATAAAATGTTGCAAATAGATCAAATATCAGCTCACATTGAAACTCTTATAGATATTATGCAACTTTTCTTAAACTTTAACGTATGGACTAAGTTGTGCTTCACATTTATTGTAAATGTTAAATGGGGTTGTTCTTATAAATATTCAAAAATTTAAAATTTCAGTAAATTAACACTTGAAAATAAATAGGTATAATTTCTGTTAAAAAAGTTAATCTGGGCTTTCAAATTTCCATTTCGGTTAGATTTCCCATATTTCACTTCCCACCTTCGGCGCTGATCTACATTCCCATCCCAAAGAGCTTTTCAGCCTAAAAATCAGATTTAAAATTTTCATTCACCTTTCTGCTTTTGGTATCATCTTTTATAACCTACAAAGTCATCGATCCCGACATTAATAAAGAAAGACATCAGTTATGAATTTGATTCTACAATTCGCATTATTCGGTTGTTACGCATTTCTTTTGTCGCATTTTGTGAAACGTGCTTCCTACAATTAGTTGGTAGATAATTGCGGCGTCGTTTGTTGGCGGTAGTACGGCCTGATGATTCCTGGTTTGCTTCTTTCAATTTTTTTTGTAAAACTACGGAATGCAATTATTATTGACCGCCTGATAGATTTCTTTTAGGGTGGCACGTAATGTGGTATTCGGATTCCAGCACACGCTGGTATTTCACAATTTGGGTAGGTGGATTTTTTGTGTGATTATCCTGATTTATTTTTGGACCAAAAGTTGAAAAAATCTTCTAAAAGTTGATCAAAACGAAAGAATTTCATGAGGCAAGTTCAATTTAATAACAAAATATAATATTTTATATTATATGGTAAGTAACCGGTATCCAAGTACATTCAAGTGTTTAATAAATATATAGCAATTAGTTACTATAATAAGCGCAACCGATTTTATTTATGTATTCCATAACGTGTCTTTAAAATGCAATTTAACCGGTTCTGTCTATGCAATTTACATATTTTGCAAAAGCAAATGTGTATATTCACACCCATCTAAAATAGGGAAACATAATAGGAGATGATAGACGCGTGAAAACTAAAAACTGAAATCCCAACTTCGCCCTATTTTTATTTATTTATCATACGAACCAGTTCTTAATTGCGAATGTCATAAATTACAATATTTATGCAGATTTCTTGTAACAGAAAGAACTTTCTAGGATGTAACATTTGAACTCCGGTGTTGACCTCGTGGTCGTTGGACCATGTCAACCCTAATTTACGAAGTCATCATGATTCCTCGGAGGAAGACACCAGCCATGCAAAGCAAAAGAAGGGTCGACTTACGAAACAAAAGTATCGCTAACTAATATGTCCTGCTTTGTAGGAAAGTTCTTGTCAAAACTTGTTAATCAACACTATTTGTTTCGTATGAATATTTTTATGCACCTTGATTGGTTTTTATTAGGTTGCGATATTCAAAAGAATATATTTGCTGGATGTCTTTAGTGATAAAAATCAATTCTTCATGGTTTTGAATTTAACGTTCTTGAATTGGCGGGATTTTTGAGTTAGAAAGTTCTACGATATTATTTGACAAAGATAATGATAACATAATTATGCATCAAGGGAGTAATATAACAAGAAGTATTGGCACTCGTTAGAGAAATCCTGAAATTTTGTAATAGAAATAGATTTTATATTAATTTTATTGTTTGTTATTAACTGTTTCAATAACGGGATTCTAAAAATTCCGAATCATGATAGTAACTATTTTTTCAAAGTTTAATATAAAATCATGGTCAGCTTACCAAAATCTCAAATGGTTTCAAAGTTTTAGTAATTAAAACATCTTTTAGTATAGGATTTAGATTTTTTTAACCAATTGTAAATATGATAGGAATGATACAAAGCTTTTTATACATTTTTAAAAGATTTTATTCACAAATCCAAAAAATTTCTACTTTTTATCTCTATTACTAGTACATGCTTCGACAAAGCTTTCTTTTGTTTTATAGATTTTTAAATAAATTGCAATAATTAAAATATTCTTCTAAATCAGTCGAGATTGTTATGTACAATTTTATAAAATTAATTCATATAACTGAATTTAAAAACTCTGATTTATACTATACTATAGTGACTATAGTGATACTCCTTAACAAAATCTCAAATGGTTTCAAAGTTTCATAATTACTACATCTGTTATTAGAGCATTTAGATCTATGTTACTTTAATTACAATAAGTATTTATAAACTAAGTGCAAGTGGTATTTTGCCTCAAGGCAAAGTTGCATGCACTTTGCGATTTATGTAAATATTGATGAAAATTGAGATTTAGATGAAAATTTTAGAAATTTTTGTGAAAATTTTTTTGAACAAAAATCTAATTAACGAGAGACTTGTTCGATTTTTATCGATTGGATTATGAATTTTTGAAATCGTGCAGCAGTTTTCGATAAATCGTTGAAAATAGATCAAATTTCAGCGCACATTGAAACTCTTATAGGCATTATGCAATTTTGATCTGAAACTATTCGGAACAGTTTGAAGCGCCGAGAAAATATAGAATTAACAATATTTTCTGGAAAGTACATTCAGAAAGCTAATTAATAATAAATGCCGGCAGGTTTAAAGATTTATTTCACTTTTGCAATTTTTATTTTCTAAGTCCAAAAAGTAGATCGAATGAAGATCAATAATAGTTTAGGATGGAAGGATGGGTGTCTAGCCCCTTTTAACAAGGATTGTATTAAATCAATACATTATATATACATAGTATTGAGCATATTTGAAGTTTTTCATTTTTTCATTAAATTACCATAGTCTTTATAAAGTCTTTACCATAGTCTGTCTTTATTAAAACCGGTCTCTGTATTAAACATTTTGAGCATCATACTTTGATTCCAATGAATCAAATATTTCTTCTTGTTCAGTACTTACTTTTCACATTACCTAAGTTTTACATGGATTATTGTCGATCTTCTTAATATATTTTTCAAAACACAAATATATTTAGGTTTACGACCATTAGATTTCTTGAAAACAATGAAAGGAAGAGTTAGCATGTCCGGGGCTATTTGTCCTTCCGCTGCGTTGTTCTCTATGCCCATCGGCGTGGAACACCACCATGGGGCTAACTCTGTCCTCTTCGAGGGGAATTAACATTATATAAAAAGACTTTGAATATCTTTGAATATCAAATGGAGTGAAATTTTCTACTTCAAGAAATATTTGACGAATTGGTCGAAGATTATAAATGATGACATTTGGAAGTCGATAAGGATGAAGACCAATGAAGCTTTTACCAATTTGGAACAAAATTGTATACCTACACTTTCCATTGAATTTTTTTATATATGATAAATTGAATATTGATAATTTGATGAGAAATAGTATTTCTTCATAAGCAGCAGATTTCTGAGAAACTTCATTTTTTAAATCACTTTCGGTAAGAATCTATCTATTCCCAGAATTAACTCCTTCATTCAAGGAATCAAACGTAAAGCAGTAAATTTTTATATCCTAAATATTTAACTCTTGGCTTCTTCAAACCGAAATGCAGACATGAATGAAATCGCATTGCACAATATAGCCCAGTTTGAGTTTAACAAAAATTATTTACGTGGGTTGTATAAAGAAAACATCCGACAACAATTGCATTGTATCGGAAGCATAGGATTTTGTATTGCACATCTGATGGGGGTATATAGTTCATAAATGCGTTTTGACCAAGAAAGGTAAATGAAATGAGAGCTGGTGGAAAAATGACAACAAATTATTAGTAAAATTTATTATTTTTATTTACTATCTTAATGAATGTACATTATGATGTGAGAGGTGATATAAACAGGTTCGTGTATAAAAAGTTTATTGAATTATGTTGCTACTTTTTATCACAAACAAAATAAAAATTATATCCTGAAATTAAATTTTCAAAATTTGGTCTTAATGACCATTTAACTAATAGACTATCTTTCTTATAAGATTATGATACATATTTCTAACAGTGGATAAGAATATATATTGCAAAAATGCCCTAAAAGGCTAATTTGATAGCACTACTGTTAGTAATAAGGTATCGAAACTAAAAGAATAATTTACAATTATTATTTATTGTAACATACACAATTTTTTAATCATTTTCTTCCCTCACCATTGGGACATCTGTTATGTCAATCAAAAGTTTTCAGAATACTTATTATAAATAATTTTTAATTGTTGTAAAAAGTTATTTGCAAATAAAACATCTAAGGGAGCCCCATTAATCAAGTGAGATTTTCAGGGGGAGGGGGTTTTGACAAAAAAATCACAAAATATCACGTGGTGGAAATAGGGTATAGTAAGATATCACGTAATTTTTTTTTAATCCAAGCATTTTCAAAAATAATCAGAAATTTTACAATTTTTTCTCATAACTAAAAATACACGTGATATTTGGAGGGGAAGGGGTGGTAATTTTGAATATTATCACGTATCACCAAGAGGAAGGGGTGTCCAAAAATCCTTTAAAAAAATGATCACGTGGTTAATGGACGCCCCTTAACTCGCTTGCTAAAAATTTTAATTTCAACTAAGTTGAATTACTTCCCTTACATAAATTTGTCTCCTAGATCCTTTACTCCGCACAAGTTTCCATTTTACGAGGACCTAAACCTCTGATCTTTTTCAGCCCTTTAAACATTTCTGCGAAGCTCGGTTTCACTTGTCAATTCCCATATTGGTCAACTTCCTGTTGTTCACTTTTTTTCAGTTTGAGGTCTCTAAGTACCCCAGATGGTTTGAAGTAATTTAGGTAATTTCTAAAAGTACCAGGTGAAGTCCGGAACTAAATGTAGACATCGCACCCCCTCGAATGCGCTCGTGGCAAATTCAGGTGATAACGAGACATATGTTTTAATAGTTGTTCTGATTTTTGCGAATAAAAGAAACTTTGAACCAGATGCCCAGATTTCGACAATGGAGGAGATATATTGTCTTGAAAAATCATATAGGTTAAATGGTAATAGATATAATAAATGTACTTTATTCAGAACACGTACAGTAGCCTTGTTGTAATAAAACATGCTTTTATAAAAGTTACGTATGGAATATCTAGCAAATATACAATTCTTTTGGACATTGAAACGAAGTTTTACAAAAGTTATTGAAACTTTGTAAAAATATATTAGACTCCGTTTGTTAACGTTTATCTTTTAAATGCATTGAAACATGAAGCAAAGTTCTACTAAATATAAAGTAGCATTTAACAAGCGTGATTTTTTTTATTATTTATATTACAATATTGTAATATTTGTTTGTCTATTTTACAAATATTATACACTATTGATCCCTACAATATTATTATAACTACAAATTTCTGTTTAGAATACTTTTTTTTTTAATATTTCTCGTTTCAATAAGTTGAAATACGAAACCAGTAAATTAAATATTTATTTTTTCTCGTCATATTAAATTTAGATTTTAATTACTTTCATAATCACCTGAATTTGCTCCTTAAAAATGTGTATTTCTTCGTAGAATATAAATTTTGATACCTGTTTCAAGAAAATAATTTGGCATTTATTAAAAATTAAGTCCAAATAAATGAATTGGATTCAACTTTCAAATACGAAGCAACTAAATTAAATACTAATTTTTGCTCGTTATATTAAATTTAGATTTTAAATAGTTCCTGTTAAATAATCACCTAAATCTGCTTTAAAAAAAGTGAATTTCTTTATAGAATATAAATTTTTATTAGAAAATAATTTGGCATTACAAAAAAATTAGTTCAAATAAGAAATAAATTAAATCTAATATACCTTAGATTCTAAATAATTACACTAAATTGATATGAACTTGAATTATTTAAGACAAGTGCATTTTTCTATAAAAAATATTTTTATACCGATTTGAAGTTAATAATTTATCAATTATTAAAAAAACACATTAACTGCGAAAAGACTTTTAAAATAATAACAATATGAAGTACTAATATTGAGCAATATTTCCATTATAAGAGATAATTGCATCCTCGAAAAATTTGATAAAAATATATATAAAATAAAGTCGAACAATGTTGCTATTTTAATACAAAAGTACCTCCTTTGTCGCATGCTTTGATTTCTATTAATTTTTTTTTATTTTATCATATAATTTACAACTGTCTGAACGTGATGCTATGAATAACAAGTAATTTGTTGGCTTATTTTACAAAAAAAGCAGTTGTCTGCAGGTAAATTAATAAATGCTTGGAGAATGCAAAATTCTATTCTTCCCTTAAATTAGAGTAAAATATATGACGTGGTATAATGAATAAATAACGTGGTTTAATATTAAATATTGGGATCAAAATTTGCAAAATTTAGTTAAATATTTACTTGAAAACTGAACTAATTGATAAACTAAATTACAGACTCTCAACATGTTCTTTCATTCAGTGAAAACTTTTAATTTTTCTAATTAAATTTCGATAATTATTTTAAAATAATATTTATAGTATATATAGCAAAAATATTAAAAGACATAATTATTCAAATTTACATATGTATCCAAAAAAATAAAGATTTCTCAGAAGGCGGCTCTTTAAATTTCTTTGACATTTAACACGAACAAAATAAGCATGCCAAATCAAAAGCACTTCACAAAAAAATAAGCAAGAATAATCGCAAGTACGATTCAATATTCTATAACGAATGGTCGTACTTGTGGGCCACAATCAAATATAATAGTTCGTTTGTCGGTGAAATAGATCACGCGCCCAAAATGGGCAATTGTTAAATTCTGACCAGGATGAGACCACTAACCTTCTGTCACATAAACTACATCGATCCATTGACTTCTATTTGCACTTCGAGGTACTTCGATTATTCCAGAAGATTTTTTTTTCATTTGCAGTATTTTCGTAAAACTTGCCTCTAGTACTTTTTATAAAATAATGTACGTATTTGTCATAGACTATTGGTTCTGAATGATGTGAAAGGATATGTTACAGAATAAGAATGGACGGGAGTAAAAGAAGTCGAGTACGTTTTTTATGTCTGGCTGATTTATTCCAGTTGACAATGAGTGTGGTATAATAATATATTGATTATTGGCATAGAAATTTACAAAAGATACTATGAACTAAGCCTTCTTTAGTTTTAAGGGGGCGTCCATTGATCATGTGAGGCTTTTAGGGGGAGGGGGACAAAAAATCAAAATCAAAACTACTTAAAAACTGAGTTACCGTTTTTGGCACTTTTTGCCCCATATCTTCGGAACGGCTAGACCTGCCTTCGCCAAAAACTAATCAGCACGTCTCCTTATCAATATTAATCGAATGTTTTTTAAATTATTCAAATCGCTTCATTCGTGTCTCCGAAATCGTCGACGAAAATTTGTATCCGCACACACATACACACATACACACATATACATACACACACACACACACACATACGTCCATTTTTTCTAAGGTATGCCAAAATGTTCAGAAACCTTTAAAACGTAAAGATATATAAAAATTTTCATTTTCGATTTTTTTTGCGATTACTGTAACTTACCCCACGGGAAGTTAATAATATTCAAAATAAATTTTTAAAAATTCCTAAATTTTCAAAAAAAAATTACAATTTTTTTCGTGATGTTTGATGGGGGTCGGGGGTAGGGGGGGTAGTACAAAATATTTATACTTTTATTCTGGTATTCTTGATTTTCAAAAATTATTAACAATATAGTTTATGTATACTTGTATTTAATTATTTAAAGTACTTTAGAAATTGTTTATAAATAATTGGAATAAATGTCTCTAAAACCAAGCATAAAATTCAAAATTAAAGAATACACTGCGCTGCTGACTTGCCACTAATTTATATGCAATTTTTTATGATGGTTTGTTTAATTTTTAAACCATTCGATTAAAATGAATGATGTGTTTGACCGTATTATTCAAAATAAGTCAATAATGTTTGATAATACTAAAAGTCCCTAGAGCAACTCTGCCAAACCTATTAAAGCTTTTAATTATATAGTACTTCAAGAAAATTCTTTTATATCTATTAAAACCTTATTAGTACTATTTTATTATTCTGTGCGTAAAATCAATTTACCTCGTCCAAGGTATCCTTTCGGCTGTTTCAAGTATTTTATTGCTACTCTCAAATTTATTACGTTGTAAAGGTTTCTAGATTTGTATCTTCAAAAGCTTCGAAATCGGTTAAAAAAATACAATGCTTTTTTGTGATTTGTGCGTGTAATTGATTTTTCGCACATAATAGGTAACACAATCTAGCCATTAGATTTATAATGAGTGAAATTAGGAATAAAAGGGTGGTTGTAAAGATTTTTTTTACAAAATTATAAATTACAAGAGTCTGTACTGAATTGTATTGTTGCAGTTTTGTTGGCTAGTATCAGTCAGTACCAGTTTTCTCTTAAACTATTTTTTAAAAATCCTAAATAAACTGGTATTTTGAAACCAAAAATGATATTCAAATTATCAATACGATGCTCCTGCTTTTATAATTAACTCCATCACTCGATTTTAATAAATTATTTATTTAAATATGAATTTGATGCAAGTATGACGACAATGTATGTATTATACAAATCCTTAAAATTGCATTTTATTTATTGGTTTTATGACGTGCCTTTTATTGTCATCCTGAATATAGCGAATTTAATCATTTTTCTAAGAATTATCATGACTCATCTTTTTTATAAAGAATTTTCTAGGTATGAAATTCTGATAGCAATTTAAATAACGGTATCGATCAGATGCAACAAAATTTGGGCAAACTAGGTAAAAGATGTCGCTATACCTAAATTTTAAGAAAGTTCTAGGAAGACCAAAGATTCCAAAAATTTTAAAACCACCAGTAGAAAAGGATTGATGATCTTATATTTGGTTTCCTACTTATGGATTATTGTAATAGTTTTACGATTAATTTTTGTACAGCAAAATGTGATGTTTTCATCATTTGAAAGATGTAGATAAGAACTTTCAACATTAGTTGTTTTTTTATAATTATTTCGTAAAGTTTGGAATCATTTTTATAACTCATATCGGTAGTCATTTTAACCCTACATCGTAATATACCTTTTGTTACTTATTTTTGCTCAAGTTTATATATTTATATCCAAAATATGATGAACGCAATAACAATACAATCAGAGATTATGTACAATACCTCTTTTATTACTTTGACCTAACTGTAGCAATTTCTATAGAAAGGATTCGATTTCAATAGAATTCAATATTGTTTATGACCAAATATTTGGGAAATTTTGCAGGTTCTCGAACCTTCGATTTAAAGGGCTTTGGATTTAAATGTCCAGTTAGAAGAGCTTTAAATTATGGAGTGAAATAAATTTATTATGCTTACAGCTGTGTGTAGATTAAACTAAATCTATTATGCTTTGAAACTTACGTTATAATAATAAAGTAAATTTAAAATTAAATTTATATTCATTATTTTAATAAATATTAACATTTAGTTCCAAAGAAACTCAATGTGCCACGGAAATAATAATGATATGCACATATTATCCTGAAAAATTCTAAAGTAACCATATTTGTTATTAATTTTAAATACAAAATTTTGGTTACTGTTTTAGTGATATAGAGATGATTATTTTAAAATTAATTTAATGATTTTAAACTTAATTAAAAATTTATGATAAAATTGGAGCATTCCCAAAAGCATAATAAAGACCCATAAGGAAAATAATTTAAGATATATATATAGTAAATCTTTATATTTTTCGAGAATTTTCTCATGGTGAGATTACCTTAACACAAATTCTATGAAGTTATAACCATAATCATCAGTGCAAACAAATTACATTCACATCTTACCTTTTACTCTATAATCTTCTATTTAAACTTTTATTATAATTTTGGTAGCCAACAATAAGTATATTACTATTATCTAAATTGCCAGTAATTAAACTTACAATATACCATAGGATTTTAAGTACTACAGGTTATACAAATAATATAGATCTCATTGTCGTTTACAAAGGTTTGGTGCAATAAATCAACCTAAAATTTAGTTGTGCAATTCTTGGCAAATGTGCGAAATATTGGTCTGCTCTCTGCATGTTATCTTAGAATTTTTGCACTGTTATTCTTTGTATTGCAAAAACTACAAAAAGATGTTTACACGCAGAGTTTTTAATTGAGGTAATTCTAGTTTCGACAAGGTTTTTGAAAAAAAATATTTTGCAAATTTACGAGTTTTGTATGCAACAAATACTACTTTAGAATCGATTTTCTATGAATGCTCTCTGAGAAATGGTCTAGTTTAAGTAAAATACAATTTTATTAAATTGTAGTACAATTTAAATAGGATTTTTTTCTAAACTGCTTAGTCCATAATTTTTACGACACTATGTATATATTTTTTATATATTTTTTATGATACTATGTACATATACTATTTATACATACATATACATACTATACTATGTATTTATTTTTTTTTTCTATGCGCCTTAATAGTATTCATAATCCAATTACCAAATTTTCCAAATTTCTTGAAAATTTTCTCAGTTTTCTATTGAATTCTTCTACACCAATAGTTTTCATTCAATTTGATTTTTTTCTTAGAATAACTAGATATTTAGGAGAAATTACTGACGCCATGGAATACAAAAGGACCTTTGTATCCTTTTGTTAACCGTTAGCATTGTCCATTGTCCGTTAACCAATCCTTTCAATGATTTTGATATCAAAGGAATTAATAGGAATCGATTAAAATTGGGGTATATATAGCGAATTTTTATTTAAATTCAATCATTTGCATTAAAGCAGTCGATCAGTAAATATTTTGTTAGAGAATTCTCAAAAAAATTTATGTAGATATGTGAATAAGTGAAAGTGTGGTTGTTTTATAAATAGTTAATCAAAAATGTGATTAATAGTATGAAGTGAAATATCGTGATAATTTGTGACTATGTATTGGATTGGATTTTTTACAAGTGGGATTAATGTATTACTAGGATTAATTTAACTATTTATAAGTATGATTAACTTTATTACCAGTAATGTATCTATATATTTTAATTTCTATTATACTCCTTAAAATATGTTTATCAAATGCTTTAGTTTGCATTAAGTCTGTTAATTGAAAACTAATATACTTACACTAATATATTTTATTATCGATATTTGAATAAATTGATTTTCAAAATAATTTAGTTTTTTTTATGATAGATTCCATATTTTTCTAGATAAAAGTGCATATTAATTCAAACAATGTTTTTTCAAATGTTTATTTGTAATGTAATGTATAACTCGATCAATTCATTTTTTTTCTGATTATATTGTTTAAAAATGCTAATGTTACTAACCTTAGCTATCCAAATGTTTGTTAAATAAATTTAAAATCATCTAAATTTGATTTAAATCATCTAAATTATTTAAAATCATATTAAAAAAAGTATAAATCGTTATTATATAAATATATATATAAATCTGTGCACTTATTAGCTAACTAACTTAAAATTTTAATATTTAATAAATAGATTTTTTAATTAAACGTTTAACACTGATTTGATTAAATTTAATTTTGCATTTATTATTCATATACTAATTTTTTATTTAGCCTATATATTTTTTGCAAATCCACCATTTGATTTCATTTTTTTCATTCATTTTTTTTAAATATATTGTGCGAATTTGCTATGATTACATATATTTGAATTGCAAAAAAAAAGTATCCCAATTTTTGTTACAAAACTTTAAAATCATCTGTTTTTCACCAATAATATAAAACATTAAATTGGTTAATATGAAAATTCTAAAAATCGTGTTGAAATTGAGTTAGTTAGCAAATAGAGCACTTATTTGCTAACTAATTCAATATTTTAATATTTGAACAAATGGATTTTTAATTAAACAGTCTGCATCAGTTGTAACAAAATTTAGTTTAATTAATTTAATTTTTCATTTAAACTTTTTCTTTTATTTTCATTTATCATGTATTCATACATATTATGTATCTACCAAACCACTACTTTAATGCGCTAATTACACAATTTGATTTAATTTACTTATTTTTGCCTTAAAATATTAAATGCATGCATGTTTTTATGTATAACTTGCGGTTCAGTAAATATATTTAAATTCCTTCGAAATTTACAAATGGCATTTGAAATTATTTTCTTCCGAAAGCAATTAAGATCATATTTTTAGCATCAATCATTTAAATTAAATTATTATTATTGTATAACATATATAGTGACTTTTAAGGTAAATTTAGATCAGTAAATATATTTTAATTCCTTCGAAATTCATAAATGGGATTTGTAATTATTTTATTCTGAAAGCAGTTAAGATCTTTTTTTTAGTATCATTTAAATTAAATTTTATCATTTTAATTAAATTATTATTTTTGTCTAATATATATAGTGATTTTTAGGATAACTTGCATAATTCAATATGTAGAATTGAACTTCCTCATCGTCTCGTTCTTCAATTCAAATTCAATTTCAATATTATCGACATTTTCTACTTGATTCCTAGCTGTTTCTAAAAGTTTTGTGTATTTTATCAATTCTTGACCGATATAATTATATAACCTTTCATCGTATTATACTTCAAATTAAAAATCTGTCAAAATTTCACCAAAAAGTGCGGTCAGCCCACGCGTTTACCACCATCATCCTCATTACACGGTATTCAGTAGCTTTCTCAATGCTGGCGGTCGGACGGGCGGACGTTCTGCCAACAAAATACCTTCTTAATATTAATTTCTCTAAATGCTGTGGGTAAGGTACCTATAGTTTAAAGTGGTTTGTGATATTCGTTTTCTCTATTGAATTTCTCGAGGATGGCGTCTTTCGGGATCACTCCTGATCGTGGGTGATTTTTTACGCAACAAACAACAATGGCAAGTAAGGTATTGTTGTCAGCGGAATTGGCATGGGAACTCGCATTTCTTAAGGTGGCGCTCCCAAGGAAGTCCTTCTTGAACATTATCGATTATACTTTTCTCAGCGGTGGCCTTCTTTTCTTGTTTTCTTTATTTATATATTGATAGATCGTGATTTTTTATTTGCTTACAATCAATAATTCAATTTCATTCGAAAGTATGAATTGTCTAATAAAAAATTTATAAATTTGAGTATAAATTGAATTTGATTAAACTGACTATATTGGTATTGATTTTTTATGATAATTTTGATGTAGAAATATGGATACTAAATTCATCCACTTTTATTTTCAATCAATAATTCAATTTCATTCTAAATTTAAAAAATTTAATACCCAAAATATTAAACTTGACTAAATTCACGATTCATTCAAACTGAGATCATTAGTTCATTTGGAAAACTGAATATAATTCTGATTATATTCTCATTCTAATAATAAATTTGGTATAGAAACAGATAAAAAATTCTTCTACTTTTTGTTCCAATAAATATTTATTCCATTGGACTTCTAAGACTGTTAATTGTATTTATTTAGACAATTTAGTGGCACTATTTTTGCCATAAAATAAATTTAAAACTTTTCTATATAATTTTTAGAATTGTTTCAATCAATAATTAGATTTCGTTCGAAAATTTTGAATTCTCGAACATGTTTTGATAAATGATAAAGACTGATAAATGACTGTAAAATTAATTTAATTAAATGGTAACTGAAACCATTTATTTATAGCTCCATATGTAATATAATATTATTTTATAATAATTTTTATGTTCAATTATGGGTACAGAATTCTTCCAATTTGGCTTCCAATGATGAATTCAATATTTTTCGAAAATTAATTGACCCTAAATTTTCTTTAAATTCAAGTTAATTATGAATTTAGTGATATCATTTATTTGTGTAATATAAATTTAATATTTCTCGAAATATTATCGTATGTAATTTATATTTTTAAAATAACTTGATATGGTAATGTGCACCAAATTTTTCTGGGAAGCAGGTACATGAAATAAACTAGGAAAATATTTTATAAAATCTTTATTTTTGCCAATTATTTCGACAAACATAATACTTTTGTAACATTCACAAATATTACAACTTAACGAAATCCTGTAAATTTAAATAAATAATTTTTAAATGTATATTATGGAAGGAGATCATATATTTCACATATGTGATTTGAGTTTTTCATTATTTTTTCAATTGATAGTTTTCCATAAGTTTTGTATCATTAAATTTAAATTTAAATTTAATGATACAAATTAAATTTAAAATTTAAAAGCAAGCATTGTAATAATTGTAATATTATACATATTTATAAAGTTGCATACTCAAAAAAAAATACATAGTTCAAGCTGTAAACCCCACGTAAATTATTTTTCTTACAATTTTATTAACTATATTGGATATTTAATTGGTAACAAATATAGTTTTTAACTTTTTTAGAATTTACGTCAAAAATGAGTAAAATGTAACAAAATTGTTGAATCAATCATTGTTGAAATTGAGGAATATTTTTGCTATTATTCGAAATAAATTAGATTTTAATGTCAAATTTTATGTTACGATGTGATTTGTGTCCAAAACACTTCCTGTGACCATTAGTTGATATTAGAGAATCCATGTGAACATCGATTTTTTGTAAAGATCTCTGCATAAAATACTTAGGCGTGTCGCAAGATTCCTAGAATCTCATTCACTTGTGTAAATCACGAGTCAGCTGACCCTCATTTGTCGGTAAAAGGTTTCTCTCTATATTTTTTCTGATTTCTTCTTATATTTTGATAGAAGAATATATCGAATTTTTTGGCATTCATGTACATAATGAGTTTTTGGATTCCTTAGGTCAATAGCCCGCTGAAGTAACCAAATATAATAATAATAATCATATGGTTCTATGTGAAGAAAGAACATTGCCTTTCGTTTTATATCCTCGTATTCGGAACTGCGGGAGGTATGGAACAAATACGAGAGAGCAGGTTGATCAGTGAAGGGCGGGAAATTAATGATGGGTCCACATTTTCAAATTTAATAAATTAGCTGAAATTCCACTAATTTTAAGTTCCAAACTCTAATTACGTCCAGAAAAGGGTAAAAAAAACTGCTGTATCTATTCAAATTACTGGTTTAAGTATTAACAAAAATCACATCTCAGTATTTTTTTCTGTAAATTAGATTAATATCACACTATTTATTTGATACTGTGTGACTATATAGAGAAAAATAATTCTAATTATAATTTTGACAAAAAAAGCTCAAAATTCGTCGGTTTTATATGGCTTCAAATATGTAAAATCTACTTCTTGATTGCATAGAGAAAAGTAATCCTAAATATAATTTTGAGAAGATAAAAATGTGATGATTCTGAATATAATTCGAAAAGGAATTAAAAATTGATCGATTTCTTACATATTACTTTAAATGTGTGAAAGATACCTAGAAAGAAAAATATGAATTTAAATCAATTCTGAAACGAAGATGAAAATTTGTTCATTTTATGTGACTCTAAATGCTTTACCTTTTCTTTGCTCAAAAATTTTTAATCAAAATTCTGTAGGTTTGTTATGCTTAACTACCCCAGTATTAAATTTTGCTTTTTTGATATCATCAAGTGATTGTAATATTGTCAATGTTTCTTCTGCATTCTCACCTGTTTTTTTCATAATTAAATTAAAGACCTCTGCTCATTTTCTGTAAAATTCTATTACACTTATTTTTAAACTTATGAGTTACTACCTTGTTAGTGTGAATCTTGTCTGTTAATTCTTTGTAAGTCATTAAAAATATCTCAGATATATTTGTATATAATTTTTTACCAACTTGATCTATTGTCTTATTTTATGTATTACTACATTATTCAAAACCAAAAGTGAACATTATGTTCTCCTCCGGATGAAGTGCTACACTTTTTTGCTAGCACATATTGCTACTTACTTTCAGAGATAAAAAAATCGTTATTAAGTTTACTTACTACAATTATATAATTGTTTACTAATATTTCTTATAATTTCAATCTTTTCCATTGTCCATCTCTGTTTGAACCAACACATATATGCCATGTCATGTAAAAGAAGGCAGCAAAATCTTCTTGAGGAGCAGTCCGGTAGGATTCCTTCTGAGAAGACAGCCATTATGAGTGTTATTTTTGTGTTGTTTTTTTGTTGAATATTTTTTCTGTTTTTGGGGTTGAGAAGTTCTTCTGGTCGCCTCCTAAAAATACATCTACATGCTAATGTCCCTTTATATAATGCAAATTCTATGACAACATAAGTGACCAAGTCAGATTGATGGAAGTTATATCACAGGATAAGAAATATTTTAAATTCATTGTAGTTTCCCGCCAAAAAGTTATATGAACAGTGGGGATATCATTTAAATTTATTTTTGTATTGACCACGGATTTACTAAGTTCTTTTTTCACTACATTACAAACTAACAATTAGAACTTTTTAATACTTTTTTTTGCCATAATGCTGATTTTATTTTATTAGGGGATTTTAATGGTTTTAGGTAAATTCATACATTTTTACATTTATAACTAATAAAATTATTTGTTATCACAGTATCTTGAAATTAGCCATATATTTGAAAAACAGAAGGACAGCATTTATTCTATTAATTTAACAATTCTTGTTCTTATTACTTTTTGTAATTGCTGATTACAGAGCTATGAAATTTTAAAATAAGTTGTTGTAACATTTAGTATTATTGATGAAATGTTTATTTCGATATTATTTTTTTTATTAATTTGTTTAAAAATCATATTGTCAATTTATCATCCCAAAGTGCATCTTTTTTTCACAAACATGTGTACCACAAAAATAAATATAAGGTCTGTTTAAAATAATTCTAATTTTGGCGCTCTTTTTCGTGACTTATGGTACACAGATGTTTGCATATTTTGTAAACATTTTATGGGTCTCTTTTTAAAACTGTATTTAAACCCTATTATACTATACAAATGTAACGGATATATTGTTGAAAATTAGTAAAATGTGAGTAATTGCAAAAATCATTTTAAAATAGATCATTATAAAAGTTGTATTCTGTTGAAAAATTTTCTTTTAATTTGACACATAAAATTTTATATAGATATGTACTAAGTTTTCTCTAACTTTTTTTTGACAACTTTAAATTTAAATTAAATTTATTTATGAATAGTCAAAATGGGTTTCTTCTATATAAATGTACATATAGCTATAAACTCGCTCCCATACTTAAATTTTCGGTTATTGATTGAATCAGGTCAATATAGATCTCATTGTATTTGTACTATTTTTAAAGTTATTCCTAACAATTATTTTCTCAAATATTTACACAACTTATATTACATTTCTGTTTGACAATATTCTTTATGCACTTTTATTTGACCTATCTAAAAAACGAATTGTTCGCTAAATTTTATGTCCTGTTTAGAAAAATATCGAAATCTTCCTTTATCATACCGCCTACAACCTATACACAATACCTAACACTAAATATATATCAAAATCTCAGAAATTATTAGGAGTTTCTACAGAAACTGTAATAAAAATCATGTCATTTTGCCAGTTTTTAAGGAAGGTCCTTCTTTAGTACGGAACATGATTTCATTGATGTCCAAAAAATGTGCACAACAAAAAGACTGCTCGTATTAAAAGGACTCTATTGTAGCCAGGATTATTGTATACAGACAAATTCCACGTGGGATAAAGATTTCCGCAAATTGGAAATTGACAAATGTTTGGATTGTTGTTCTTTATTTGAAACTGGTCAATATTTATAATACTCTAATTGGTAGATGATAAACTTCTACTCTTTGATATATTCATTATTGTTCATATGTACAATTGGAAGTAAATACTATTTATGCAAACTCCCTAACTAAATATTATAATACATATTTTTTGGGGTATTTGTAGAGACTACTTAATTAATGGTACCTGGTCAGATATAGAAATGGTATGAGGTTATAGTACTCATTCATGATTATACTAAGACAGTTTTGTTCATGGCAGAGGACAAGTAGTTATCTTATTTTAGTATGTAATTTTTCATCCTTACATATCAAGGCCTGTTTCGATTTGTTAATTATTCCCAAAAATATCATTTTCGGTTCGGACTAAAAATATAAATCGAAAATCGTATTAGCGATGCTCTATTGATCGCTTTGGTATTGTATACAAAATGGTTTATTGTGGAATTCAACAATCAGTAAAGAACATAAAAGTGCCGAGAACACAACACAACCATAATCGTAGACTATTGAAATAAAATGTAATTGTATCGACTGAAGAGATCTTGTAAAATATAGAGTAGAAAATGAAATGGAAACTTATATTTACTTATATAATGCTGAAGACCTGTTCCTCCTCATATATTTATTGCGAGACGAGGGCGCACTTCCCAGAAAGATTGCCTTTTTGTGTTCTTTGATGGTCCAAGTAGCGCCGTGTATTCACCAACACAGATTTGAATACAGATTAGAACATATTTATAAAAAAAATTGGGAGACTTGAAAAATATCGTAGATCTAATAAGTGTTTCCTACCTCACGAAATCACATGATACAGACAGTACTTATATTTCATAAATTAATAGAGAAGTACATTGTTTCATGTTTATGTTAATAGTTGTAGTAATTAACTATAAAAAATTATTATTCTTTAATATTTTGCAGTTACAGTAATATCGAAGCATAATATATTCAAATTATGGTGCTACAATGCAAATAGTGCAATTAGATAGATATTCTATAATCAAATAACTACTATCCACAAATAACTACCAATTATTTCAATCAGTAGCTCTACTTATTTTTAAACAAATTATTCTATCAAATATAGTATCCAACATAGACCATCTTTTTTTTATTTATTAAATTTTATTTTTTAAATGGCCTTGCTACTTCATTACATTATACATAGACCATCTTAACGTGGGCCTTTCCTTTTTTCCTCTTCATTGCAAAATCTGTTACTTTACCATGTGGCTTGACAAGTTATAAAAGTTTGTATATTTATCTTAAAGTAAAGAACATTCTATATTTTATGTCGGCTGTATTAATACAAAGTCTTGATTTGACATGAAACATGGTTGTACACATTTTTCAGGTTAATATAGCACTGCGATTTTATCATATATTTCTCTTGGTGAGTTCTCAGAAGGAAGTTCAGGTTCATCTCAGGTTTTATAAGCAGGCAGGCAAACTTTCATTTTAGCATAATATGGTTAATTGATGGAAAATATATTTAAGAAATTTTCTTTGTTTTTTGCACTCTAATGTGATGTTCGAGAAGCGGCTACAATTACCTGCCCCGGGTAAACGGGTAAAAATACCCGTGCAATTTTCATATGCAGTTATAACTAAGGATCGCAGTCATCATCTTCAAATTCGTTCCTTTGCATTAAATTCTTCAAGATCACCATAAAAAATGATTCATCTCAAATAAGTTCTGTTCTCCTTAAAATTTGTTTGCAAACAGTTCCGTAAAACTATTGTGTACATTGTACGATCCGCAACAATTGTCAATACACGTGCTAATTCTCCTTAAAAATACAGGAAACTACCTAATTATTTCGTACAGATAGCACAAGTTGGATTCACACCTATTCGATTTTCTATGCATTTTCTTTCAAAAAATGAGCATTTAGGTCAAGCAGAAAATATTCAATTTCTTTAGAATGATCTTGCGTATTGAGTAGGCAGGTACTTCAATTTTGTCACTTGTCCTTTGAAGGTGTATTTATATTTTGGAGACATCAAAAGGCGTTCGTAAGTAGTACTCTTGTGCTTGCGGATTATTAGTGTTTTGGAAATGGACAGTGGGCGTGACGGTACCTTTATAACTTGCCGCATTGTCGTATTTTTTTGGAAAAAGAATTTTTGGACTTTATCGAAGATGTTTTTGCCGATAGTTTGCGCAATTTCATGTGTTAATGTATATCTTATCGTCATATCGGCGCAGGGAAGCATGTTCTCCGAGATTTGTGGTCGGATAAAATGCTCCAAGAAAATGGAAATGATTAACTACCTTGGGACAAAAATAGTTCAAGACAAAAAATGTAAAAAATGAATTATTAGTACTATGGCTTAGTATATCGCCCATATTGCAAATTTGCAAATCATCATTTTTCAAAATTCCACCTTATTTTGGTAGCTTTGGGTAAAATAATATATTTTGTTTTTAAATAATCTCAGTCAGTATAAAGTATTATGTGCAAATATAAAAATCAATTAATTACGATTTCTTATTATTACATCTGATCTTTCTTTTCCGTTTGACTCATGATTTTGTTAAATAAACTAAAGGTGTGTCAGGTGCTGCTGATGACATTATGCCATGTGAATAATTATGTATTATTTTGTTGTTGATGACTATTTTATCTGTGTATATTTTTGTATACTTGCCGATCGTATTTCAATTGCCACATTTCCCACCATTCTTTTTGATAATTGTAAAATACGTTTATGCGAACCAATGTAAGGGTAATAAAATAATAAAATGTTAAATGATAGTAAAAATATGAAAAAGTAGTGTGAAAATAACTAGAAATAAATTATTTGAATCGACTGGAGAAAGCAAAGGGTGAAATACTAGGTTCGCAAATTTACAAATTTGCAACTCTGAAGAGAGATAACAAAAAAATTTACTTTACTTAATACGAAAAGATAACTAGATTGGTTAAAAAAAATTGCTTATATCATGGTGCATCTTTTGTAGTAGTAATAAATATAAAAAATATTTTAAAATAGCTAAAAACTAGCAAACTGAATTTTGACTAGAGAAAGCAATTTGTAAATTTTTAAAATGAAAATTCTTTAACAAAAAAGAGAGAGAGGAATAACAAAAAACTCAAAAAGAAAACTGGGTTGGTAAAATTTATGCTTACAGCATATTGTTAGGGTAGAAGATGAGAGTGAGGCTTACATTAGGATGATTTAGAACAGTGATATTAAAGTGGCCTACATGGACCCCCAAGGGAAAAAGAAATCGAGGTCTATGAAATGAAAATAGAGGTGGTCCATGGTATTAGATCGCAATACACCACGTTAATATCTATTTATTATATCTATAATAAAAAGTCATAAATTTTTTATAAATGAAACTGAAAAGTTAAAAAAAAAACATTTACTTTTTTATAAAATAGGCATTCGATTTGGGGCCTAGCTTGTAAAGACGCAATTTTCTGTGTATTGAAAGACTTAGCAAAATATTATTTACGTTTTTTGAGACAGTCATAGTATTAGCAGATAATAAAAGTTATCTCCTAATAAAAAATGTGACTGGCATTATCAGTCTAGAGATGTAAGTGAATCACAAGGAGTCTACGACACAAAAGTTTGGGAACCTATGATTTAATAGATTGTTTAAGGGAGCGATTTATAAGTACTTTTGAACCTCCCTCTTCCCCTTGATAGTACATGGTGATATTTCAAATTACCCCACATCCTTCACCAAACATCATAAGTATTTTTCGCACCTAGAAAAAAGTTTTTTTTTTAATTTTTTTAGGAAAAAATTTAATTTATTTTTAAATTGAGGTAAAAAATAAATGCAAGTGATATTTTATTACTCTCCTCTCTTCTACATAAAATTTCGTCAAATTATTTAGGGTTTACATGACTCAGGGGGTTGACAAAAAATCACCAAAAATCACGTGCAGAGTATTATTTTTTGCTTGGCTTTTCAAAAAAAAATCAATTTTTTCTATTATTTCGTAAATTCGAAAAATTCGTTCGAAAAATTTAGCTTCACTAAAAATACACGTTATGTTTGGTGGGTGTGGGGGGTTAATTTTAAATATCTTGACTTATCACCAAGTGGAGGGAAATCCAAAAATCCCTAAAAAATTGATCACGTGATTAATAAACGAAAGAACATTAAAAATTAAGGCGCAAGACATATTGTTTTATCAGGGAAAGTCAAATAAAAGTAGTGCTTTCTCATTATGAATCTTCAGACATACTAATTATTCTTCATAATTTTTCACACATTACATTTTTGCTCATAAATATAGTTTCCAAAGCAATTTTTTATAACTACATCTATGTTTATTTTATAAAAATTACGTATGATTTCCACTATCGTGAGAGCAACAATAAAAGTTTCCTTTACCATCGCGTGTGAAAGAATTCGCGCTATTTATTTATCAGCTGTTGATGTGAGATATCGTCCGCCGTGTCCGATGGCCCCGCGACGGCCGAAGCGCACCGCACACCCAGGTCTGCGACGCGACCAGGAGGACCCTCACATATGGCCTCAAGGACGGACATAAGTGTCGGCGGAACCCGTTCGCTATTTTAGTATTTTGGTTTCAGCCGAAACCAGACGGAGGATATTAATATTTTGACAATTAATATTATTTATTGGTAATTAAATTTGAATAGTAATTGATCGTGACAAACAGCTGGTGGATTTTTTGATGACTTTATTTTATGATGAGGATGTAATATGAATGAATTTAAATTTTATTATCATTGAGAGATTTACGTTTGGTCAAGCGAAATGTTAGATCAATTGGTGCCTTAAGAGATAATGGATCATGGTTCAACAGATTTTAGCCATTTACTAAAATTTCTGAACACTTTTTGTAATGTTTCATAAATTTATTAAAATCTTAATAAAATGCCTCTAATAAAATACTTATTTTCAATATATATATTGTATTATAAACATTAACTTGAAATTACACAATATTTTCACAAAATATTGATTTTAAAAAATCACAAATGGATAGTGTGTTATTCGTAGACTGGTTGAATATGTAATGGAGAAAGACATTTTTTAAAAAATATTTTTACCAAGATTCTACACATGTGTGGAACGAATTGCGAATCCTTTGCGCGAACGCTTTTATTATTTTGTAAGAAATTTGGAAATGTTATCTAAATAGAAGAGCTTGTGTCGCACAGCGTGTTAAGTTCATTCCGTTTATTTATTGTCTTATTGTTATAAATAGTTAAAAAAGATCCCTCTATAATTCTTCGTTTAAATTTCGAACAAAATTTATTTAAACGAAGAATTATAGAGGGATCTTTTTTAACTATTTATAACAAAAATTACGTACTCTCTCTGTAATATGAAAATATTAGTTAGTTATATGCAAATAGTTACGAATATTTTGAGAAAATCATATAAACTTGGCTTTAAGTTTGTTTAGCCAGGAAAAATATATTTACTTATTTAATCCATTACCAAAAACTACTAAAAACTTCTTTATAATCATTGATAAATTTAAAAAATGGATCAATCCATAAGAAAGAGCGTCCATTAATTAGGTTAGACTTAAAGGGGTAGGAAGGGTTTGACATAGGGTCCACTTAACGGTCGAGTTTTTTTTCGTGAAAAGTGATCTGAAAGAGCAGGTTTTTTTATTGCGGATTTTAAAAGTTTAATTGATGTAATATGTGTTTCTGATAACATTTTCTTTTTATTTATTTTATTTTTGTTTAAAATTAACAATAAATATTTTAATACCGATGACCGCTTTGACGGTTTTTGGACTACCTTTATGCTCTATGTATAAACTATTGTGTTATAATATGATAAATAATACAAAATTTTTATTTTATAACTTTTAAATTTTAATAATATCTATTTATCTAAAAATAATATAACAAATTTATAAACAAATAAGAAAATTCAACAATATATAGTTATTAGAGCAAATGTACGTGTAAAAACTCTGAAAGTTAAAAACAAAATAGATGGATTCTTGCTTAATTAGAGATAAAACACTTCAGTGTAATCTTCAATTGATTCCTATTAAAAATAACACAAACATATAACAATAACATGCCCCTTGATGGATATTCAGAAAGGCGTTTTTACATGTTTATTTCTAATCTCCAAAGTCGTTAAAGATTGATTTATTATATATACAATTATTAATTGATCTGTACTTATCATATCTAAACTAAACATATCCCATTTGCATAATTAAAACAAAAAATTATTTAGAACTAAAAAAAAATATAAAAAACATCTCACGTGTTTATAGATTATGAGCTTTTAAGTGCAATCTAGAGCTTTGGTGAAATCGTTACCTTATTGCTTATTGTGGTTAATTTTCATTACATTTATTTATTTAAACTTTAAAATCGTAACCATAAACAACATTTCTAGGACACAAAAATTTTCACAGTAAAAAATAATTACACAATTTCCCCAGATTTTCAAAATTTGTCAACTTTGAGAAGCATCTCTTTAAAACAATGTACTGAAGTATGTTGGCAAGTACCATCAAAAGTTGGTGCAATTTATAAGGGTTGTAAAATGATAAAATTATATATATATATATATATATATGTAGCGGGTTGCCAACACGCATAGCGGCTTGTCAACACGCATCACATGTTACTGGACAGATTGGCCCATATAGTGACAGCACTGAGAAAAACAAAAGGAAATTCAAGTGTCAGATCGTATTTGGTTTTTGTTTCTCCCCGAGTAGTTTTTTGCCAAAAAAAATGTATAATTCTTGAAACCTTTCTTTTCAATTATAAATAAGAAAATACCAATCACATTTTATTAACGATCAGTATGACAACACATAGTGTCGTGGATATTAATCATATATAAAATAAACGAAATATAAATAATATTTTATGAAATTTATTATTGTCTATCATTTTGGTATTTAATATGGACAACACCTCCATATTTTGGTGACCCCGAGAGTGAACTAGCAACACACATACAAGAAGGTAAGAAGATCAAGACATATTTTGAAGTAGCACAAGAAAAAAAAATAAATTGAAGTCTCAAGAATTATTAAGAAAAGAATTTTTAAAAATATAAATAATTATTATAAATGGCTCACAACTTCCATAATTCGAAGAGCATTCTAAGCATACAACTGAGACTCCGACCACGCACTTCAAGATCAACAACAACACGTGCTCAATAAATCACTTATTATCATGGTAAATAAGTCGATAATAAGCACCATGGCAGCAGACAGGGAGCAAACAATTTGGCAACCGCCACATACACTCAACCGCTAATTCACCAGCGAAGGGCCACATACACTCAACCGCTAACTCACCAGCGAAGGGCCACATACAATCAACCGCTAACTCACCAGCGAAGGGCCACATACAATCAACCGCTAACTCACCAGCGAAGGGCCACATACACTCAACCGCTAACTCACCAGCGAAGGGCCACATACACTCAACCGCTAACTCACCAGCGAAGTGTCAAATATACTCAGCCGCTAACTCACCAGCGAAGGGCCACATCTACTCAACCGCTAACTCACCAGCGAAGGGCCACGTAAGCAATCAACAAACTCAACAAGCCAACACGGCAATTTATCACACAATCTCAACCAAAAGAAATTTACAAGGAAGTTCAAGAATGGCAGTCAGAGATGCGAAACAATCTTTTTCATTAGGGCGGAGTGATGTAGCGGGTTGCCAACACGCATAGCGGCTTGTCAACACGCATCACATGTTACTGGACAGATTGGCCCATATAGTGACAGCACTGAGAAAAACAAAAGGAAATTCAAGTGTCAGATCGTATTTGGTTTTTGTTTCTCCCCGAGTAGTTTTTTGCCAAAAAAAATGTATAATTCTTGAAACCTTTCTTTTCAATTATAAATAAGAAAATACCAATCACATTTTATTAACGATCAGTATGACAACACATAGTGTCGTGGATATTAATCATATATAAAATAAACGAAATATAAATAATATTTTATGAAATTTATTATTGTCTATCATTTTGGTATTTAATATGGACAACACCTCCATATATATATATATATATATATATATATATATATATATATATATCGATCTTCGTCTTTCAATGTATTGTTATAGACTTCTTCCACCCAACATTTCGAATTTCAGGTTTTCAAGCACTACGGGAGTTTAGCTTATTTATTAGGGTTGCGATTATTTTAAAAATCGACAAAACATAATTCTGAAATTTGTAAACAATTTGTTTTTTATTAGGAAATATTTCTAGCAATAGACCACACATGTAGGGGCATGAATAGAGGAATAGAAATATAAATCTGAATGGTGATCTTTGATATTTAGATTTTGTTTTATTATGATAAACGTGATTTATAAAAAAAAAAATATTTTAAAATTGGATTAGTAGTATATTTTGAAATGATACCTGCTTATTAATTAGCATGTTACATTGCTTAAAATAAATTATAACTATATTTTTTATTTTTACTCCATTAGTATGTAGATTTGAGCTAATACGATTTAGTTTAAAAAAATATAATTTTTGGTATTTTATCATTTTATTTCTTTATTCAGTTTTCTCAAAACAAAATGGAAAATACTTTATCGAATTCATTTTTTTTATATATAAGATTCATTATATCATAACTTTCAACAGTATGAATTTCTCTTTCAACTTGCTCTTCAAATAACAAATGGCTTTTTTAGAAAATAATTGTAGGGTATTCTGTTCGGGAATTTGTTTTAATTTATCATCTAAAGAAGTTGTCTGATGAGGTGAGAATAATTTATGTCCTGAATGTAGATCTGTTAAATCGTTTTAGACTTTTTTTGAAAAGATATAGAGGGACCGTAATCTGAGTTAATTAACGGTTTAAAATAGAGTATAGGCATTTCATTAAGTATAATTAGTAATTAATGCGGAATTTTACACATTTTTTCTTTTTTATATATAAATTAATTTAATCAACAGTAGGTTGAGAAATTAAATCTAAATTACTATACTTCGAAAAGTTTTGACTATTACTTAACATCTAATTTTTGGAGCAAAATTATTGTGATCAATTTCTGTATTTTTGAAAACTCGTTCAAACCTAGCTTCTAATCAAAGTTCATATACTTTTTCCATGACTCGATCTAATATTTAGCAAATTTTTTGAGCTTAATTCAAGTTGTATTATTTAATTTTTATACTTTTAGCTGAATGTTCAGTATATCAGTATATGGCATTTATGATTATTGAAGTGTTGATATTTTGGCTATAATTTTAATTACTGAAATTAAATTTTATTCTACGCAATGTCCTTTCATCTTCAAGTAAGCAGAACATACATCTATGTAATAAATCCACATGATCCCATTTATATATAACCATTAGTACCCTTGTTGCATTCTCAGAAACGAGATAAAATAAATATCATGAGATGGGCAACGCAAATGTGGTAATATGGAGATCTAGGAATGCTGATATGAAGATATCAAATATTATATATATTCAGTACTTTATAGTTTTATAGAGTCTGATGACAAAATAACTAGAAACATGTTATCTGTAGTCACAGTTGTTTATGGAATGTATGTAATAAGATTATAATAACGACCGTTACAACTACTTGAGATGAGTAAGATGATAATGAAGAATGTTTGTACACAACTAAAGCTCATAAAGCTTTATGTGGTAAAAAGTACTACGAACCTCGTAGTAGAATTATATAATAAGGTAATTATTAACACTACAGGTTTTGAATTTATTCTAATTTCAAATTTCAGGTTGAACCCTTATACAAATTTAATCTAATCACCTTGTAGATATGCTCCTCAGAATTCTCATAGTCGGAACGCAAATGATAAACACATAATGTAAATACTGATTTTATAACATTGTAATCGGCATATTTATTGGCCAACCGATGTCAAATAAAGGAAGCACGAGATCTTCCACAATCGATCGGTATTTTGGCCATGAGAAAATAACCGTTGGAACTAAATGGGCGCGGTATTTGTTTGAAGGATTGGGCAGTGTCTTCTGATGTCAAGTGTCGAACTTCCGTTTCGTAGAAAATAAGATAAAAGTATAATTTATTTTCTTTTCTTGTGTAATATTTAACTGTGACAAACAAAACACTTAAAAAAAATTGTCTCAAATTGTCCATGCAACCATTACTGTTTTGATAACTCATATATTCATTTATTCATTCATTCATTCATTATATTCATTTTTGTTATTGTTCTTCATATTCGAAGAAAAACAAAAACACTTAAAATAGTCGATCTCTAGATTTGAAGCAATTCCGAATTTTGAATTTATTTTCAGATTTAAAATAACAAACAACAATGCATATCAGATCATTTTCCGGAAGCACTGGAAAGCATATGATATCATATGTTTCATATAAGTTACTTTAAATAATTTAGGCAAATCATATTTATTTTAAGTATTATATGTTATTATTAATTTAGAAATATTATTTTATTTTAATGTCCTTAAGTAATTTCAAACCGATTTTTTCTTCACGAAGAGGTTAATAACATTTCTGAGATTATTATTTGTTAAGAAGCCTAAAGATAAGAGATAATATAAAGTCAACTGAATTATAAATAGTCTCTATCAATTATTCAATAAAATTCAGTCAATTTTATTTGGACAAGAACAGTATTTAAAACAGGAATTATAAATATTGATAAAAACCAAAATTTGTTTATAAATATAAATGTATGGTTAATAAGGCGTGTCTATTAAGTATAAGAATATTTTATTTAAAGATTATATTCTCCGAATTTTGAGGATATAAATGTATATCTTATCAAAATAACTGCCTCTATATAGGGCTTAGTATTTTATGATCATTTCTATTTCACAAGTTCTTAAAAATGCATTTAATCTTAATATTTTCTATTTTTTATAATACATTTTATTTTTTTATTATTTTTATCTAATTGTAGAGTATTTAATAACAATAAAATTAACATTTTTTTTTCAAAATCTTCATAATAATCAGCTAATTAATTTGTTGAAAATAGATTGAAAATAGCTTGTTCAACTTAAATTAGATCTAAACAATTAAAATTGATGAAATTTAATCACTAATAAATCTTACGGTTTTCATTATATGTACGAAGTATTTCTGCAAGATAATACTTTTCTGTACATATTCTTCATATTAAAATTAGTGGATACAAATTTTGAAAACCATTTATTGCACTATTGCTTTTTCAACATATCTCATTCTTTAAAAAAAAATTTTAGAGAAGATGATACGTCTTCGATTTTAGGACAATTTTTTTACACTCTTATATTTTCCTTATATATCATACCATACATACCAATTAATTGGCTAATTGCAATGTATCTTGAACAACTTTTACTTTCATTTCGTAAATTAAAAAATTTACTTTTAGGTTTACTTCTGGTAAACCTGTGTTAACTAAGACATAAAATCAAATAAATCTCTCTGACGAGAACAAACATCCTGGGTCACCTAATAATTCATTATGTGTATAAATTTTGCAAAAATTGCATACTATTTTCCTCCTTGTGGTTACCAAGCACAGAAATAATTATTTTTTTTCTTTTCTGCAAACATCCTGGGCCACCACCTAATAATTCAACATTTGTATAAATTTAACAACTTTGTTTCAGATTGTTGATGAAACTCACAAACAAACAAATAAAAGTAGTAAATATCAGTCTGCATTTATATTAGTTTTATTATTATTATGTTTTATCTAAGTGTGAGAAGATTCTTCTTAAGAAGTATCTAAATCTTCTTTTACTTGATGTCTCCCAATGCAACGCGATACCTTCCCTGCACGAGCCCAGATCTCAGTTTCTTCCTACTTTTCGGAAATGGATATATTTGCAAAAAATAGTTTCTGGTATTTCTATTGTGCACTTTTTCTACTTTGAGATTGCAATTCGAAACGACCGACTTCGCAAATTAGAGTACGGTTCCACATATTGACAAGGCCATTATTCAAAACCGACAGTAATTTTGTTGTCATAGTAAAATATGGTTCTGTACATGCTTTTGTATGCGAGTTATTACATGGTTGTTTTTAGAGAATAATGGAATAATGGATAAAGTATTATCAGAATCACATGATAATGGAATCATTAAATGAACATTAAATAAAATATAATAGTTGAATATTTATATTGCAATATCACTGGTTGATAATTATAAATTTATTGAAATGTATTAATTTACATATGCATTCAATATAATACATCCACGTTTGCATCCAGATTTCGATATGAAACTTTTACTGTATTTGTTCTTCATCAAGGTGAATATTTTCAGCAGTTCCTCTTTTTGAAACTTGATCCTTGTAGATGCGATTTGGCGGCAATTTTTATTATTACTTAAATTATTTGCTTAATATTTATATTTATACAAAATATTTAAGATAATTTTTAAGCAAATCGTTGAAAACTGTTTTCTCAATTGATCAGACATTGGCAAATGAAATGCTGCATAAAGTATGCCATTAATTCACGATAATTAAAGTATAAGAAAACGCCTCAATTTCTTGTTTATTTTATTTTGCAGTATTTTTTCTATTATTTTTGTTTCAATATTGCATGAACAATAATAGAACCAACATTTGAATTTACAATGATATGTTTATATTAATTATTACTCATTTGCCAGAAAGTAGAATATTTTTAATGTTAATTTATTTTCTGTATAGTATACATGAAAGTTTGAATGGAAGCATGAATATGTAAAGGTAAATATACATGCAAGCAAAGATATTGATATAAATATATTTTAAATAATAAGTTGATAAATTGATATAAATCAGATTATTAAAGATGTAAAATTCTACTTCGTTGTTATTATATTTGCTGTGATCTATCATACCAGAATATTTGTCTGACTGAGATACAGTATGTATAAAATATATCTAATAATAAAAAATAGAAAAAAAGTTGCAACCATTACTCTCTTATGGTAGTGATCCTTGTGATGTAAATTGGCTGCATTTTTTATTAATCCTCGATTTATTTGTTTAATATTTATTTATTTATATTATTTCGATTTGTACTTCTCATTTTTAATGAATTTTCAAACAAATTACTAATCACTATATTCCTATCCTCGCGTATCAAAAATTAAAATGCATGTAAAATATGCATGATTTTCCTAAAATGTAAGAGAACGTCTTTTGCTTCTTATTTATCCCATTTTTCACAGATTTTTTTTTTCAAAATTTCTTCATACATATTTTTTGCACATTTGTTATGCAACAAATAATAAAACCAAAATTTATAGATCTTCAAAATTACCCAAAATATTTAGCAGATCGATTTTTATCTTCCCAAGTGCAATATAAACATAACTCTTTGACTAGCAAATTGCTTTGTGGACGGCTTTTATTTCGTATTGCACCTTGGCAGTGCCCATATCCGCTTTTATTGGTGTAATTCACAAAGGGTTGTAAACATGCACTTACCAAATATCATTTTGCGGAAGGAGGTGGCGGCGAAACCAAATTGTTAACTCGTAAAAGCAAAAAAATATCTCATAAAATCGATGGAAGCCTTCATGCGTTTCACTTTCAGGGCGATTTCCATTTAATAGACGAACTAATCTGTTCACAATTAGAACACGATCTGGTAGTAGGGATGTCGTGGTCGTGTGAATGAGGTAGATCATAATACAGTTTCCAATATAGGTTTTTGAATTGGCGGGATCTGTAGAAGCCGACCGACGGTAATACAGGGTCAGATTGAAAAAATTATTTCATCATATTAATTTAAATACGATTTCAAATGAAAATACCTGCACATATATCATGCCATTAATGTGACTTATAATTATCTCATCAAAGAGAAAGGACAACCTCTGGGTTGCCTTCTAATAATGCTAAGTTATAAAAACAACTTCACAACAGCTTATAGAATACATATGATTAGTTATGATTGCTGTTCATAAAATAAAAAAAATATATACAAAAAAATTGTAAACAGTAATATTATTCAGTTGAAATATTCAGTAGAGCTTTTCCTATAAGTAGTTTTAGTTATTTCATACATCATATTAAAATCTCGTTGTGGTACATTGTTCAATTTTGAAAAAAAAAAACAATTTAAAAATACATAACTAATTATAATTTTTGCCAATATGATCTAAATCAGTGATTTCCAAATTGGTTCACATGGACCTCCAGGAGTCCATGACAACATTCAGGTGTTCACAAAATGAAAATAATGGGTTTTTGAGACTGTTACAGTAATTTTAAATTCTGGAAAAAAATATAGACTAGACATCATAGCCGGGAGATAAAAATTAAACCTTACAAAGCCAAAGCCAAATGTTGAAGATTAATCATTTATTTTCTGTTTACTTCATTTTTATTACAATTTTAAGTTCAATAATAATGTATGCGTGAAACACGTATTTTGCATTAAATATTTAAGAACAAACTTTAATACAGTTAAAAATTTATAAAAAAAATGATACTGGGTAAATAAGGGACCCATGGCAAAGGCCAAGGAATCCAAAATACAAAAAAAAATTAGTAACCTATGGTCTATCCAATCATTGGCAAAATTCATCGTCAGTGTTAAAACTTTCATAGATTCATACTTACAAAAATAATAATTAATAAAAAATAGAAATATCATTCACAAATTAAATACTAATTTTGAAAAGTATATAGAAAGTTGAAACTTTTTGTACTAGATAAATTCTAGCAAGTGATAACTCTTGTAGATCTATAGCTAATTAACTATAATTAAATTTCTATAAAAAAAAAATTATCTCTCAGAAATTTACTGATATTTTTTTTTATTTTTGAATAATTTTTCTTCGAACTATACCCCAAGGCAATACATACAGATCAAGTCTCTTGTTTCATCTAAATATATTTTTTTTAATTAGAAAGGAATATATGTAAGTTAGAATCTATAAAAAATGAATATATAATTAATAACACTGTAAAATAGTATTGAATTATCAGGAGCAGAAAGTGAGTGAAAAAAAGTGTTGAAAATTTGTGTTTTTGTTATTATTTGGGAAATGTTTAGTGGGAAATAAACTTAGTATATAATTTTTACTCACAGCTTCTTACCTTAACTTTGTACATGGATAAATCGTATGTTTTTACACTTTGAAAATTTAATAGCTCAGAACCTAAATTCGAAATCCCTAATTGGCCATATATTTTACAATCTCCATAAATTCGCTCCTGCAAGCGAAATGCCTTCGGAATCTCAACAAGTGTCTGTTGTGTTGTGTGTGTACGTGACTTGATATTTTCATAACGATTGGTGTGTTCTTCCTAAGTATTCTAGTATTTATGAACCAACACACAAAACACATATCCTGTTATTGCCGGCATTTCTTAGAATCCTGAATGGAATCCAGAAGAAGCGAAATTCGCGCCAAAAATCGACTGCGAGTCTCTCGTCTTTCGTTCTGTTTGCCCTTTCCATGTTTAGGTATCTCCCAAAAGCCTTCTTTATTTTTTTTTAAGAAAAAGATTAGATTGCGCCCTGATTCTCCGAGTAGATGTTAAACGCCAGAGCATATATTTATTTATTAAAATGCAGGAGGTCCTAATGCGGGTACAGTCTGATGAAACTGACTCAATAATCAGCTGTTTAGATACGAAAACATCTCTTCTAAATAAAAAACGATATGTGGTGATAACGAGGTTTATCATTCAATAGCATAATAAAACTCATTCATGAATATTCAGTTTTTCTCTATAAGAATTCAATGACCAGAACAAAAAATGCAGTGAAGCTGCTTTTGAAGATACCTTATCACTTCTTTATTTAGAAAACGTTCAGAATTAATTCGGTGTGTGTTTGTTTAAAAGAACATCATATTACAAGATATTCACACCATGATCAATATTTACAAAATTAAACCAAAATTTAAAAAAAATACAAGCGATCATATAGTACAAATTATAAAAATCCTAAATTTCGTTACATAATTAGTTTAGATTAAATTATACACATGCAACATAATATATTTTTGAAATATTGAAATTCAAATTACATAGTTTTTTATACTTCAATGAGTTTCCTTGAAAGATTTCATTATGCAGATATAATTATAATTCTAATTCCAATTTAATTTGGCTGCGAAATTTCAAGAAATTTCAAAATTTAGTTCTAAATTATTAAGTTACTCAGTACTTTTAAATTTCACAAAGTCAAATTTTGAATAAAATTATATCCAACACACATAACTCCATATGTCCTCTCATGTACATACATTATAAAATTTATTTATATCATTTTATCTGTAAAGCAAATAAGCAATGGCATATGTGAAAACATAACAAGGACTGTATTATTATACTACAGAAACGTTTAAGATAATTTTGTCTGGATATTTTTATTGCTCATTCATAAATTCATGATGGTGATACTTACGTTTTATTAGTCTTCTTGGTAAAAGTTCGTTGAAATCATAATTTCTATAATCTAATTAAATACTGACATGTTATTGTTCATATAATATATAATTAAGTGTTAAAAAAGCATATTAATATGATGCAAGATTAAACTATTATGAGACAATAAAAAATAATGTTTAGATCTTTAGAGCATTAGAAGCATTATACTTTTATACTCGTATATAGTCCACAACTTGGCACCATATTCAGGATATGAAAATTTATACTTATTTATACTTATATATATATAAATTTGTTTAATTATTTATATTATAAAAACAGTATTACATTTTTTAATACCTATCTTTTGGCTTAGGTTCTTCTATCAATCTTTTATATACTACTTATTTATTTTTCACTATATTAATTTTCCTCATATTAAAAAAATAATTATTTGAACTCTCAATTTTATGACTATCGAATCGATTAATTGATAAATATATCTATTACCTTATATATAAACAAATATCTACTCTAATCATTCTATCTTGCATTTCAATACAGATTCTGATCACATATTTTAACTAAAATCAAGAAATTTATAACCATAATCGTTCAGTCTAAAAACTTAAGGTTTCGTATAATTTTAGCATAAAAGCCTAAAAATAAAAATCAGTATATAATTAACTATATATTTCTACACATGTATTTGCAATTTAGGATTTATACTTCTACATCTTATCATTTTTGTTTTGGCGCGAAACATTCCAAAACGTTCCATTTCGTTAAGCAAGCCTCATGGTGGTTTTTAACTTTGCATCAAGTGGAACAAATAATTTTTATGTAGGATTTTTTAGTTTTAAGGACTTTTATTTTATAATATTGTATATCATTAAATAAATTAATCATTTTATCTTTTTAACAAATAAGATTTTTGCTTTTGCATTATCAGCGAGTTAACAGATATTTTGTAATCTTATATCTGCTCAAACATCTATTATTTACTTTAGCAACGGTTGTCTGTGAAAATAATCTTTGACGATCGTTAGAAATTTTTCACAAGGATAAAAATAAACATATTCATTTATGAAAGCAATATAATACAAAAAAATCCAACAAAATGCCGCTAATTATTTCAAGAAATGAAGGAATTTTGATAGAGGACAAGTAAATCATAGAGTGAATAAATTATTCAGGTCAGAATAAATTTTAGAATATGCGATTTTAACACAACTTAGATATAAAAGCACAATTTAGGGTGTTATAATTTAATTCTCAAGAAATTATTTGATGGCAATTCTTAATTTCACGCATAATTGATTGTTTTTGCAGTGTTGATTAATAATATTGAAGCTTATTAACCAAATTTTTAAAAATTGAACTTAAAATTACACTTTTGCAGTACTTATATTATTATATTTTAAAAAGTTCAAAAATATTTTATTGGATCAGATAAAATAAGTTTATTGAGTAAATTAAATAGAACGTTAAGTATAGTAAAGTAGAATTAATATAGTTAGTAAAAACAATAGGGCTGTAAAAGTAGAAAACTAAGTTAGTAAAGTAAAAGTAGTATCTTTAGTAATAAATTAGTTCAGTCGTCAATCAATAAGGTAAATTGAAAGTAGTACAATCATGAAAAAAATGGTTTAAAATTAATATTGTGGTTATAGTAAATTCAATTTTAGGCGTCTTCAAAAAAATACTTAACTACAAAGTTGTATAAAGTTTGAGTTTGCAGTAAATTTCTTAACTAGAATGTTGATGGCTGATTTACGTTTCTAAATTGCATATTATAAAATATTTCTTATTAAATGTTAGTTAGAATTTATTCATCCATAACTTTACCCTTCACATATCCTATGGAAACACATTGCATAATATGAAAAAAAATTATGCCTCACACTCTGTTCAATTTTATTACTAATATTTTTGGTAATAATGTGTAGACACTACTCCACGAACTTTATATCAAATTTTTATAAAACGTGTCATACTTCTGGTAACATGATATATTTTGTGAGGGATTGATATGAAGTATGTAGAGTTTTTTTTTATTTCAGTGTTGAGTTGTTCCAATAATATGAAAATAAATACTAAATTTGAGGTATTAAAACTTTTAATAAAACTGCATGATTGTACATGATTCTGAATATATTTTTGTATCAAATACATTTTTAAATAATATATCCTTTTAATTTAAAAGGATATTTTATTTAAAAATGATTTTGATACTAAAATATATTTAGAATCATGTACAATCATGCAGTTTTATTAAAAGTTTTAATACCTCAAATTTAGTATTTATTTTCATATTATTGGAACAACTCAACACTGAAATAAAAAAAAACTCTACATACTTCATATCAATCCCTCACAAAATATATCATGTTACCATTTGTAATAACAAATGAAATTTAGATTATACAAAATATAAGTAGAAGTAAGAAATATACTTGAAAATGATTCATTTGATTAGAAAATAAAAAAATCTTAATAATTGTAACATGTAAGTGGAATACCCTTGGATCGATATTTTATGAAATTTTTTGACGAACAAAGACTTTTGCTAGGAGAACCTCAGGTTTACTCTTCTGAGATTTTGTTGAAACTTCTCATGGCGAAAGAGTTGATGGTCAACTGAATACCTTGAAATATTATAGGCCTATGAGAAGTGGTTTAATTTTAAAAAATAATTGAAGTTTCCAAAAATACTGTTCGGACGTCTTTTCGTTTTATTATATTGGCCATGAAGGAGACAAACTTCAGGGCATTAAGCTTTACACGGAATGGTTGCTACCCCTGGTAGAGGAAGTGTTTTAATTGAACTAGTTGTTTACTTCTAAAAGTAAAGTTTGCTTAACAACATGTAAATAACCAAAAAAAAATAAATATATCTTCTTTCATTATAACTTAGTAACAAATCAGTGATTGTAATTAGAACTGCAACAAATACATAATATAAAAACAAATCAGTGTTTAATACAGTCTACAGCTACAAGGGTTAAATGATAACCCAACAACCTGAATTTCGAAGGAGAGTTTTAATAAATTCTATAACTACGTAACAAAAGTACAAATGCATACGCCTACAGTGTTTCATTGTTAATTGAAGTCATCGTAATAACTCTATTCAAAATAATTATAATTCCATCTTTAACGCATGTATAAGCAAAATCTTTCTATTATTACGCACGTCTAAGGTGCTACCATGTGAAATTTAAAGGGACACCGCGTTCGGCGCCCATTTTTAAATACCACCGTTCTCGTCTTTCACGCTGAGAAACCAGTTACGTCTTCGGTCCCGCCACAGAGCCACGCACACCGATGTCTTAGTCACACGAACACACCGAAACCTCCGTGTCGGTATTCTGTTATGCCGCCCAAGAATTTTGTTTGCCAAAGCTCGACGTGTAAAAAATTCAAATAATAGCGATGGTGGCCAACTAAGGGGTGGAAGAACTTTAATGGGATAATAGACTTAGTGGTTTATTTTGAATGCTTGTGCGAATTATGCATGTTTGAGATTGTGAACAGACATGGAGGAACTAATTTTTATCCATTTTTTTTATTCGGCGATTTTTTTGATATATTGATACAGATTTGGACGATTTGTCTTTGATTCTAAATAATATTTGATTTAACTACTATATTGTTACAAGTTTGAACTATTCGTTTTAGATTTTAAGCAAAATTTATTGATTTTGTCATAATGGTATTTATCTCTACTTAATAGATTACTGAAAATAGTTTTATCAATATTAGTAAGACTATTGAATATTTATATATTATATAAAATTATTGGGAAACAAAATATAATAAATCTTGCTGATTAGTCCAAGTAGCATAAGTGATCACATTGGACCTTATTATTATATTTTTTATAGTATCGAATATCTGAACATAACACCGTGAATTTTTTTTCTCAAAATACTACTACAATATGTAATAATGTAATAACACCGTGATTGATGAACTTTTCTTTAATTATTAAAAATGTATAATTTTACATACGTCAACAATACCCAATATTACTCTCATATTAGAAAATGATTTATAAAAATCTGTTTTATGAAATTAGAGTACTTATGACACTTATATCCAATTTGTATTCAGATCTACCTACTGATCAATGTCTAATTTAAAGCAACCTTTTTCATAATAATAAAATATTTTAATAAAAAATAGGATTAAATATAGTTTTCAATACCCAGTCTGTTAATTTTATCTATATGGATCCGCCATATACATTTTTTTTTATTTTATTTTGTTTTAAACTTTGAATGAAATTACATATTTTCCATTATTAATTCCAAATAAGAAGAGAAATTTGAGAAAATATTCAGTGGTAGTTTTTTATTAGAATTTTCAAAATAAAAGTTATTTGGTGGACCCTAAATTTTATATGGAAATTTTGATGCTTTTTAGTCTACTGTATTTATCCAAAATTTTACTCATATTTTGAAGAAATATATGAATAATTAATACATATTCTGAATTACGTCCAAGCTGCTGATTACAATTATATTATCAAACCATCACCTCTAAATTATTCCTAGTTTACACTGAATTTAATCTTAAATTAACTTCAATTTATATCCTGTATGTCTAAATGTCTTAACTATGAGTATGGAATCTTTCTTGCATTTTTTTAATTTATTATTACCATCTAGAAAATTCTTTTCCAAATGGTTCTTTCTTCCTAGCATTTGTTATCAGTGATACAAGCTTTTTAAAAAATTAGGACTATTAGGCTTATTAAGCGCAGGTAACTAGGGTAAAATTAGACACTGTTGATTCCTGGTACTTCAAAAAAAAACGTAATAAATCGGTTTATTTTCTGACGTTTCATTTGTTTTTTCTGTTTTAGCGATATTGCCCTTGCTATATATTTATACACTTCATCAAGTCCTAAAATTTTTTGTATGATTTATGAAATTAAAAGCTTAGCCTAATCATAGTGTTTCAAGTCTTTTTCATTGTTCTCAGAGAATTTGATATCTATTTTAAACCATAACTTTGTCATTTGAAATTTTTTACATTTTGGACCTAGAAAAAATAACTTTAGCATTTCCGTTCGGTTCGTGAATTTGAATGAGGTTTTAGAAGGATATTGACCATGAAACTGTCGCACACATCGAAAATCAGCTGTGTGTGTCGAAATATATCTAGTTCTTGGTAAACTCATTATTTCCTGCCTTTCGACGTGTTAGTTTCGTTATCATGTGGTTGCATGTGTGTTTGGTCTGGCCAAAAAAGGCGGGAAAAATACTTTTTCGCCCTCGATCGTTTTATTTTTCTTTTATCACGTCTGAATGGAAGAATATGACTGAACAGGTTCCTCGCTTTGGTCTGGATCACAGGGCAGAATCGATCAATATAAAGGATAGAAAAAATATTTTTTGTTGCATTGATTTGATAGAGAACCGCAGATAGAGAAGTACATGCCAAATAGTTTAAAAGTTTTTAACTTCTTTAGCATTATGTTGCATTCGGTGTCCTCTATCTGATACCAACATCGTTTGTTAATATATTAAATAAAATTAGAACAAAAAATTGAAATTTTAACATAAATAGTTACCCATATGGTAAAATAATATCAGGATGACTTCTAAATTCAATCCCACCAAGGCTAAAGTTAGACGTCCTATGCGGACCTGGAGCATTATGGAAAATTCGTTTAAAATACGTGATATTTGTATTACAAATATTATATAAGACGCGAAGAATATGTCGTAACGAAGTCTAAGGACTAATGTAAACGTCTTTTAGTTATAAAGATATTCAAACGTCCTGTCATTACCAACAATGAGCAAGAATTGAGAATGTTTGTACTCAGGACAAACTCTGGTCTTCATGGCGCCAAGAATCCCTCAGTTCTAAGGAATTGGTGTAATGTTTATACTGTGACATTGTGGATCTATTTTCGGGTTGCTTTAAATTTTACATTTGAGCAAGTTAGCATTAATAAAGTGGACTTTGAAAGAAATGCATTCTTTCTTGAAGGACTGGGAAGGTGATCCAATAATCTTCCAGAGCAATATTGATATTTCTTGTCTGAAAATTAATTTTTTGTCACATATACTTATTTATTTAGTGAAAATTTGAATCATATTGTTTAACATTTTAAAATTTAATCATTTGAGGGTGTAAGTTAAAATTAAATTACGACCTGAATTTTTTTTGGCCGAATCTCTTCAATGTTGTCACATGATTTATTACGCTTGATATCATCAAAACCATTTTTCTTGGCTTGACATGATTTTTAATGACATTTTATTGCTCATAAAGTCATTAATTTCAATGCAATTTATTATACGATGAAAACTCGTTTATTTCTTTTATTTTTATTTTATAATCGCCAATGGTATGCCGCCGAATCGCCAATTTGACTTCTTCGTTTTTTGATTTCGGCTGATTTTTATGACGACGGTCTACAGATGGTATAAATTGCAAAACCATATGTTTGTAGAAGGATAAAGTTTCGATGAAATTCTAGTCGAGTGTCATATTAATATTTATGTGAAACTGATTATTTGAAGTGTGAAAAAGAAAACATCTATGGACAAAATGTGGCTGAGTAGAATATCATTTTAATTTGGTCACTAAAATTTACCAATAAAATGCATATTTGATGTGCTAGAGATATTCACTATTTGTCTCTTAAACATTTTTCTCAGAACTATTTCTAAAAAACGTTTAATTTTTGATCTTGGGAAGGACTGATCCTAATGAAACATAGTCCCGTTTTTATGCGGGTTACTTGGCAGATTTCTACCTGGATTATCTGTAGAAAAAACACGACTTGAGGAATCATATGATATTTATAGAAAAATAAAACTTCTTAACACAACAATACAAAAACGGTCCATATTTATTTTCTTCTAACCTGTGAAGAGACACGCATAGACGGAATCATATGATCTCTAGAAGTAGGAATGTCCTTGTCATCCTTCAGGACAAGGGACATTTAGGGATTCCATACACTGAGGAAACAGAATATCTACTAAGGTGATTAGATTTCTTTGTTTTTTTTACCTAATTCCTTCGTGGTGTTCTATCCTAACTTCTGCCATCTCGATATGAAGCAGTATGATATGAAATTTTTTTGGGCATTTCTACAACACATATACACATATACTATCAGATATACATAATCTCATATATATTGTCTACACATAAGAAAGAAGAGTAGTTGACCGCTGGGTTGCTCTATCGATAAAAAATGCTAGGTTAGGATGTATGTTACGAAACGCAGCTCATAAAACACGTAGTTCTGATCGCTGTTAACTTTTTTACAAAAACCATACCTGCACAAGAATCTACTTCACCATGACGAATATATGTACTCGTCAATCACAGTGAACTGGTTAAAGATCCTTTGAAAAAACTTAGAAAAAGCGAATCAAATGTCTCTTTTCTTATAGTTATATCCAATTCCAAATTTGTGACTCTACGATCCCTAAGTTTTTGGAGTCCTTAATATCCTTACAGGTTGATTTCTTGGCGGTCTCGTCCCGTAATAAAAATCCCGACAAAAGGATAAATCAGACAAATGACACATTTCATCGTGACAAAGCGTGTGAGGGTGGATCAAGTTCGGCACAAATTATGTGATAATAATTTGATTTTTTTTTTGAGTCTTTATGGTATTATATGTGTAGCTCTTGTTGCGAATAAAAGACGCTTATGACTGTATGTTTTCAAAGTCAAAGAAAATATTATTTATAGAAAAAGTTATGTTTTTAGTTCTCACGACTCCTAGGTTTATATTGGGATAGAGATTTATTGATACAAATATTTAAAGTTATATCAAAAGGATAATTTTTATTTCTACATCACTAATGCTGAATTAATATATTATTGTAATTAAAATAATAGAACACGTTTACAGTCTAAAGATATTGCCAAGTTCAATTTGGCATAATAAGGGTTTGTACACGGAGGAATTTTTTTGTAGACCTACTTTATGGGATCATAAGCAACTTTTTTATTCCAACAAATACCAGAAAAATGCAGGATTTTAGCTCATTTACTAAAAGCTCATACAATGTGCAAATAGACTATATATTGCAATACTATTCTCATTATTCCAGAATATGTGATTAACTAGAAATTTCATTTATAAATCGGGTATAAAGTAGTGGCACTGGATCAAAAAATATTTAAAATTTGAATGGTCAACAAAAATTAACTAAAACCACATACCTGCTGTAATTGCTCGTCTTGTAGAAATAATACAAATCGCCAGGACTTCAAACCTAAATAATGATTTTTGTGAAAAGTACGTAGATATATGAAATATTTTAAAGTAGAAAGATCGGTGATAGTGTGCTGTCTTTTTTCCCTTATTAAAAGCCTTTACCTCCCTTACCGGTATCTAAATAAGTCATTACATCCCCTGGAAGTTCCTGTTTGTCAAACCGCACTGATTGCCGTAGTATTCCGATTCTTCGCAAAATACATCCATAATGATCCGTACATCCGCAATAACGGTGATGTGCACTTGAAATTTTCTGGAGAAATAGATGGATTGGTTACACTCTTGTACTCGGAAGTCGATCATTGAACTTGTCCCTGTGAAAGCGATCCGTTCCATAACACGACCTGTCAATGTCGCAGACAGGTCGGTCAGCTGGTCTAGGCATAGATCACCTAAGGGATAGAAGTCTAGGAGCTGGAGAAAAATGAATTTCAGGGATTTTTTTAATTATTTATTTATATTTGAATTGTTGCATTCAAGATTATAATTGTAGCATAATTTATTTGCCATTTTCACTTGCATCTTGAATCACAAAATGTAGTTTAAGGTGGACAAAGTGATATTGGTAGATTTACATGTTTGGTTCCAAACTTTTCATTTTGTGTACAAATGTTTTTTTTCAGTAAAATCATTTTCAAACCGAATTGGATATGCGTCCATACTATGCATGAGGATCGTTCAAGTATTACGTAAGCAGATTTATTACAATTATTTACCCCCCCCCCATCCCCTTGTCAGCAAAAGTAAGCAAAGCTCTTACCCCTACCCCCATACTTATGTAAATATTTTGCAATTAATGTATAAAATAAAAATAGTACCTATGACGTAATCATCATCCAGACTCCCCTGCCCCCCATGTCAACCCAAAATAAGCAAATCAACAACCCCCCGCTCCCTATAGTGCTTACGTAATACTTGAACGTCCCCATGGGTTGAATTATCTTAGAAGATGGTGATTTTGGCTTTTTGGCTTATTAATTTTATTAAAAAGTTTCTCCAGCCCGTTGTCTATGTCACCTCTATCCTCTATGTCCATTACCCAGACGTTTTCTGCGGCGCCCTTTTGTTAAAATCGCCTCTAAGACCTCGAAGATCTTCGTATCAAGTGCGTGGGAACTGCACATGTCCTGTCGAGGAGGACACCTACACCTCCAATATATTATTCTTCGCCTACTAATACTGTTAATGCGGTTGTTGTGTAAAAGGACGTGACTTTTGCAAATAAAAAATACAGTAGATCAAATAAATATATCATCACACCCGAATCACACGTGTGATCTTTTGGAGATTGTGAGAAATGGGCAGTTTATAAGTTCCGTATCGAAATGGGTAACGGTACTAGGAAATGTTTTTGTCATATTGTCCATGTGATGATAAAAAAAATGTATAAACTTATTTAGAATGATAACGTGCAATTTTATGTTTTCTCGGCGTTTCAAGCCATTCTGAATCGAATGATACCAAATTTGGAAAAAGAGTATGTGTTTGTGTGTGTGAACAGATTTTTTGCCGTATATTGACGTTTTCTCAAAAACTGGACCGATTTCAAAAATTTAAAAGCCATTCGATGTATCTCGATGAGGACCAAGGTTTATCAATTTTGCACGTCGATCAGCCAAGCCATTTCTTTGCAAATAGCAAAAAAGTGAAAAAAATTTACACGTTTTTGACCGCAATTCTCAATAGATTTTGAAAATTTAAAAAACGTTCGAAAGATATTAGTTGGGAATTATGCTGATTAGTTTTTGGTAAAGATCAGCCGGAAAGTTTTCTTCTAATAAAGTGTCAACAAAAATTTTTAGATGACTTTTATGATTTTTTTGATCGTAGATACCATGGTCTTATAGATCATACTAGATTTTGATTTTGGTCCAGGTTTTTAATGATACTAGGCGCGATGATAGATTTCATGAATTATTAGAGACTTATGAAAAGTGGTTTAACTATACAAATTTATCATCATGCCAAATTTAATAATAAAAATTTATCATTATGCCAAATTTAATCAAAATCCCAGACAAGCCACGGAAGGGATCTCCTCGCAAGATTAACAAAGCGCATTTTACCTACTAAAACTAATTTAGGTACTATACTAAAAAAATGTAGGTAATACCTACTATTTCTGGCTTGTTAAATACTATATGAAATTAATTTCGATTAATACAATAACTCTGGACTCAATCAATTCTGAATGTTGAAACTCAAGTTCCGCGTCGTTGATCATTTTGGATCAAATAGGTCTTTAGATAGCTCCAGTACGAACTTCTCGGTTTATTATATTTTTTGTATCTATTATTTCTTTGTTTCATATGCTTCTACATAGTAGCTTGAGTCGTTTCCAAGAAAATCTGTTGAATTTACAATTCCTAGACAGTTCTGTGCTTTTGTATATTATTCACATCGTCTCACAAGAAAACAATAATCTCTTCTATGTACCGCACGATACGTGCGCACTTTATCTTATGAGTCTGGGGCTTCCTGTCGGCCTTTGTTTATTTTATTATCGTCGTACAGAAAATATTTAGTAATGTGATATCATTAGCGAAAACATTGTATATATAGTCTCAGCTGATTCGAGCGATAATCTCTCAAACTGCAAACAAGTGCCAAATGACTTGTCGTCAGCTGATTTTCCACAAAAAAAACCTCTGCATTGTTATTACCTCAGCATTCCTTCACCTCGCCCTCACAGCTGATTGCCAAATATCCACCATCAGAATGCTACTATATAAGTCTTTTACCACATTATCCAATAACATTCTAAACCTCTCAAAAAATATCTCAGCTGATTTTTTTCTATCTTCAGAACGTAACTGAGTGTTTTCACACGGGTAAGGAAAGCATAAGACGTCTTCGAGTAGAGTTGCAGTCTAAGATATTTTTGTTGTTTAGTTGACTTGTTATATCGTACAGGTTTTATGGTGGGTCCATTGGTCTCGAACCTTTTTTTTTTGGGAATCTGAAGAAAACCGAAGGATCATTATACATGACTTACAATATATTATGTATACTTTGCGTAAATTGTAAACAACCATTCGAGAAGTTATGAATTGCTCCAGATATGGAGTACTTTAAATCACTAAATACTGTGAATAGATTTTTGAATGAATAATATAACAATATAACTATCGTGTGTATAATTTACTGGACTTGCACTTTCATGGGATACAAAATCTTTCAACTTTTTGTTTATGTGTGCGTAAATATTGAGACATTTAATGCTAAAATATTAATTAACAATTCAACTTTCCTTTAATTGAAATAAAAATTAGACAAGAACGCAAGAATATTTTATTAGTAATGCTAGGAAATTATTGAATTTTGGAAATATTTAAAACTTACATCAGTCGTCAAACCATTTTTTCGGGAAAAGCTAAATAGAAGTCCTTCTATTTATTGAAAACTGACTTACAATAAAACCAAATTAGTGTTAAAGAAATTAAAAAAAATATTTTTGTAATTATTAGTCAAAAATTATCATTTTTTTTTTTGAACATATATATATATATATTTGCAACTTATATATATATATATATATATATATATATATAAGTTGCAAATTTTTAGTCTTCTTCAACCACTGAAAATTTGTTAGTTAGCTATTAAATGTTACTCAATTTATGAATATCGAAAATTTTCACAAAGTCACTTGAAATATTTTCTAATAGGTCATTTAGGTCAAAATAGGTAGATTGAAGGCATTCTAGTTATTAAAAAAAAACTTTCAATAAAAGCAAATTAGTATTTGGCTTAGAAAGATTAAAGATTACAATTTGAAATAAATTATTTTTTTTATTAAAGATTGTAAGTTTGTTAATTTTTTTTTATTAAATTTACATCTTTGTTTCTTGTTTATATAATAAATTTCAGCTATATAAATATTTATATGAAAATAAACTATAATTATATAAGATAGTATTCATATTATACAAAGACACTATATTACCTTAAGTCATTTTTATTTCTTATAGAAAAAATATTTTTATTAAATTCATTTCTGAGGTTTGCTAGAACTACATAAATATTACCCAAAAATAATAATTCCATTTGATTTATTTGATTTTTTTTATTTTTTTGGGTAAAATTAATAATTTGTCAGTATTTTTGAACAAAGTTACATTTATATCTACATTTTTGATCCTTGTTAGTGAAATTAATTTTTGCTATCTATAAATTATAATTATGCATATAAAAATAAGTTAAAATAGTGTTCATAATATCCAAAGTCTCTATATATACTTATGTATCATTTTTGTTTTTCATATAAAAATATTTACTTTCAGTTAAATCCTAATGAACATGTTAATCAATTTTAAATGTTTTTAGATTTTTACTTATAATTCATTTTTTCAACTGGAGCAAGTTCTTGCGATTTGTCAATAATATTATTTTCAAAGTTATCACTTAATAATATATTTCATTATTCATATAATGTAAATTTCTATCCTAATGAATATTTACCCGGCACCATTTGAGCATTCATCATTTCTATTATGTTCTTTCCATAAATTTCACGGCGCGTCCGAAGGATTTCAACTACCCTGAAGGGTCTCCGAGTCGAGGCGAGGCAGGGCCTCCTAGCCGATAGTCTCGGTCGCTTTTTGTTTATGTTCTTCATTTTTTGTTATCGTGGTTCCTCGGTGAATGTTTTTTGTGTGATTATTTCGGTCACGTTTCTGGCACGAGGAATGCCTCCTTGCCTGGGCATGCCCGCCGACAGTCTGGATGTGATGGCACGATAAAAAGCCCGCCAAAATTTACGCGGGAAGAGAGGATTATTGGTGAATGAAGGATTAAGCATTTTGATAACATAAAGTGGTAATTGATTCTAGTATTTGGTATCAAAAAATCGTTATTCTAAACAAAAAGTTATGTGCAATACTGTAGTAGTCTTTATAGAAATATTTTTTTGCAAAGGATTAAGCATTTTAATAAATAAAGTGATAATTGATTCTAGTATTTGGTATCAAAAAAATCGATATCCTAAACAAAAAGATATATACAATACTGCAGTAGTCTTTGTACAAATATTTTATTTGCAAAAAATATCAGGAGTTTTATTTTTTTGACGATTTATTTCGAATACTACCAGTCAGGTGAAAAATTGTCTCGGTACTACATATAATTTTTTTTTATATATTATTAATAAAATATATTAAAATACACAAACATGATTTATAAATAAGTATTCTATTTTGTTCATTCATTTTGATCAAAAATATATATAGCATATTTTCCAGTTCTACTTCTTTTCTATTAATTTTTTTTTGTTTATTTATCATAGCAATCTATACAATGTACATTAGGCTAAAATTTTTAACAATTATGGAAAATGGCGTGAGAAGAATAACTATCCACTGATCCTTCTAATTACAATGTCTTAATTATTAATTATAAAATATCCAAAATTATAAAATATTCAAGATTTTTAGATTGTAATCGTCTATTATTTTCATGCTTCAGAAAATATTAATAAAACAATATTTAATTTTTAAAATAAATAATAATTGCAGCAGTTATGGCAGTTGTAAAAGGGTGAATTAATAAAAAAAACAGTTAATTTTTTTGCCTAGGTACCAAATTTCTCGCTATTTTATTGTTCTTGTCAAATGTTTATATATAAAATATATAGTCCATGCAAAATTCGCTTTACTTTGTATACAACCCTTCATATTTTTTCAATTGACTCATAAGAAGAATGCGTTTTTTTATTAAATTTTCTACCCCTTTTTATCGAATATTTTTTATTTAAACGGCTCACATATAATTAATAATATAAATTTTGTTAATAGATTTTTATTATAATTTTAATTTTTTAATTTTTTTATCAATCTTATGTTATTTGGAAAACGAAATTTGGATGTAAATGATCCATAAAAAAAATTTGTAACATATGTATTAGGCGACTTTCTTCGTATATTTTTGAAGCATTTTTATATTGAAATTTAAAATTTTGAACAAAGAGATTCATTGATACCAAATTTATTACAAAATATGTTTTATCCTTATATAAACAGTAGAATTTTGTCCAATTTTTTTCAACAGAAAAAAAATTTCGATTTTGTATAAACAGTGATATTTTTGAATGCAACTGATTTTCATTACGTGTTTAATAATTATGTTCCTCAATTAAGGACATATTATAATAATAAAAACGTCTTTTTGTGATTATGGCATCATATCTTTGTAGATACTGTAAATCATATATCTATAGATACATTGAAGAGATTTTCCATATTTTGTTCTCTTTTAATTCACAATTGTGATTTGAAACGCTTGCATTAATAATTCCAGTTATTTTAGTTAGATAATTAAGTGTATTTAAATAAAATTCTATACTTTTTGATTCAACGATGATTTTACTAAACATCGATATTTTTTGAAATCTTTGCTTTTTGTATATAAAATGATGACACACTTAATCTAAATTGGAGCTAATTTGCTCCATACATCATATGCCCGTGGACTCTTTGTAAGAGAAGTCTGATAACATATATCAATATTTTGCTTATTTTCATTCAAGATTTATCATTAAAATTTCACTGATACTAGTTATATATTTTTATTTGAGGCAGCAAAACCGTATAAGGGCTAATTTTTTTTCTAATTTTTAGCAATTACAACTAAACAGTTCTATAAGAAATTTATTATTAAAATTTCTTTAGCACTGATGATATGTATATATTTTTAATTTGAAGCAACAATGCCGGAGAAGGGCTATTTTATCAATATCACTACTGCTATATTTCTTTAGCTTTCCGAGGTGGATATCGAACCTTGAACCGTGCATTTGCAAGGCTAAAGCTCTTATCCACTAATTCTCAGAGAATCGCACCCCATATACAGCTATCTTAAAATTTTCATTAAATTAGCATAACTTTCATGCTTTAGTATTAAAGAAACTCCGAGGTAATCTCAACTTGTATATTTTCCCTCCTTCTTCGATCTTGAATCTCAATATAAAAACCCTTATCATTGGCTTAAATTGCATTATCTCTACTTTTCTCCTTACCTCGAATCCTTATCGTAAATTCATCATAAATAACTCGCACATATATATTTTTTACGGTGTTTTCGGTCTCTGTTATTATTGCTTCGGAACCGGTTAAATGGCTCGACTCCTCTTTATAATGAATCTTTAATAATCACCAACATCCAAAGGCATCCGAGGCTCACATCGTCTTGTTTGTATTTATATTTTTTCTCCGTGTCGGGTTAATTGCATACATTGCCTGAGATAATTCTCATTCGGGTTGTGTAACATCTCTCATCAAATTTTTGGGCAATCATAAAATGACTGAATGGGCTAAAACTGAAGGAAAGGGTAGAGGTAGTGATTATTGTCACTTTCAACGCCACGTATAAAAAGTGTTTGGTAAAACATCTGTATTTGTTTCTCACGATTAGGTTTACGGTAGCTCATTAAAAAGTCTAAGTTAGGATATTAATAATTTTTATAGGGGTGATAATAAAAATTATGTTTTAATTGAAACCTACAGTTATATTTTCTATCACATTTAAAAAAAACTGATATGTATTTGCTGAATTTTTAGTGGGTTTATTGTTACTATTTCTCCCTCGTTCGTCTAAAATAAATTGAATATTTATCAAAAACGTAAAACTTACAATTTGTATTATAACATTATAATCTTTATTTAGAACATAAATCAAGCACAAACTCTTACGTTACTAATGCATTACTAATATCCATTCGTCCTCACACCTTCAAGTATTAATTGCCCTGATAAATCGAACATCGACTAATAAAATCGACATTAGATAAAATTACTAATGTATTGATATTTTATCCGACTTACAGCATAATTTTTTAGATAAAAAATTCGCCGTTATATGTCCTTTTTCTTAGTCCGTCAAGGGATGATGTGCACATGTTTTTGTCGTATAGAGTTTCCGTTATTACATATAGGACACCGTTGTATAAATATTTCAACGGATAAATAAAATTCAAAGTTTTTGGTCTGTGCAAACATATAAATAAAAATCTAAACAAATAAAAACAGCATTCGAGAAAAATCTCTGAACGTTGCACACATGTAAAATTAGACTTCAATTCGTGAAAAATATAATTAATTATAATATTGTGTATTTACTGTTGGCATTTTTTCTTCTATCGTTCCACTATTACATTCTTCTACCATAAAATGTAAGACTAGAAATAACAAATAAAAAAATTAAATTATGCCAATGATACTTTTCTACTTACAAATCAAATTTTCAGGACCATTGTAAAAATTCATTGCTAGTAATCATTATTAAGCTATAACTTACTATTTTTTTTAGTATTCAAGTTGATTTTGTACTTAAGTATCAGTTTCGAGTTCCTTAGAGCTTATAATGATCATTATAAAGTTCTGAATATGAGATTTTTTTGCAGAACTAATTCTAACATTAAGTATATAAAAACCCTATGTAAATTTTATAATTTTATTCAAGTTTATTAGCAAATTTTAATGATATAATTATTTAGTTAGCACAATTACTAATTAAATTATTATTACTATAATTATGTGTTAGTATTAGGCGGCGGTGTTCTATATGAGGTGGGGGCATCCATTACCACGTAATCGATTTTTTAGGGATTTTTGGACACCCTCCCCTTGGTGATACGCCGTGATATTAAAAAATTACCCTCCCCTTTCCCGCTCTAAACATTACGTGTATTCTTAGTTACATAAAATTTTTCGAAAAAAAAACTTCCAAATTACATTTTTCTTTTTTTTTTTTTGAAAATGTTTGGATTTTTTGTGAAATTCAGGAAAAAAATAAATACACGAGATATCTTACTATTTCTTTCAATTAATTAATATTTTTTTAAAATAATTTATCTCCAGAAAACCAATTCTATCGGTTGGGAAGAGATTTATGTACAGTTCATTTCCTTTGTACCCTAAAAACGTTGTTATTGCAGTGAAATCGGAAACTTTCATGCTGTATTTGTTCTACCGCGATTTCTTTGAGCCCATTGCGGTCCTTAATATCTACTTGAATGATTTATACCACGACTTCCAGAAAATATCTGATGTCGGGCCGTGCAAAATTGCCAGCCTTTATTTTCTACAGTCCTCACATGTGTTTTTAAAGTTCTGTATCGGTTTTTGCATCATATGATGAATGAACTTATGAAGATCCAAAACTCACAATCAGAGGATAAATGAAAGCTTATTGCAATCTTATCGCTCGAATTTTGCCTTAACTTTACGTTCGACTTTCTCATTAAATAAAAATTGATTTTTGAAGAACGAAAGTTCTGAAACACCTCTGCAACTTTAAATAAAATCTCTGGTACTAAACAATATTTTATCATGTTTTATATATAAGAAATAAACATAGATATTTCATTTGTTATAATAATTGCTTTACATCAGACATATTTCCCGGTGTGAACATTACACACATTAGCACCATTTTAGGCCAACAAAGACACTAATTTTTGAATTCCTCAATTTTTTATCCACATTATATAATACCATTCTATTAGTCTTTATAAAAAAACGATCTCAGTATAGATTTCAAATAAGCATGATCACGCAAGCTTTTATAATTTTCGAAAAAGATCATCGATTCAGGACGGTCAACATCCCCGTGGTTCTGCAGGTCACAGTTTCAAAATTTATCATCATTTATTTTTCCTTTCTTTGACTAAATCGATGTTTACCATTATAAAGCAAAAGATTCCCCACAAAGGTTAAAAAAAATTTTTTTGAAATTTTTATCATTTGAAAATATTGATACACAGTAATAATTTTCGAGCGTTTTTCCATTTATAAACATTATCTACAACTTGTCACTTTATAATAGATTTTTGATGCTTTTTGCAATGATTTGTGAATGCATTTTGGTATTTTTGTAATGGATTATCAATTTTGCTTGAATAACCTGTATAATAGAAATAATACAAGCGATAAGGTTTCGTGGTTTTTAACTAAAAATACCATAATAAATTATTTTAAATAATATTTATCACACTGATTTTCCTTAATTCAATATAATTACGTTACAATTGTGCAGACTTGTGCAGCGCAATTTTATTTTTTTAACTAAATATATTTCAACATTTAAAAAAGCTTGTAGAATCACATTAATTACAAATGAATTACATAAAGGAAGAATTAATTAAAACAGAGATACAAGTATGTCCAATTTAATATTGATCTTCATCGAATTAATACCTAGATAATAGAATAGATGAAAAATATTTTAAACTTCATTGCTAAAAAAAATCATTCTGAGTATGAAAATGGCTGAAAAAATGTAATACCTAAATAATTAAAATTGAATATTTATGCTATACTATATTTTACAATTATACTATTTTTATAAAAATTTCTACAGCTATATTCAAAACATACTTTGACAATAAAATGTTACTAAAGCGCTCTTTACAAAATTCTCTAGTTGTTCTAAGAAGGCTGACCTTTTCCCTCTATAATTACAATTCAAATACAAATTCCTATTAGTATTAATGCATGTTAATGCATATTCATAGAGTAGTAATTTCTCCAATTTTATTATTAATTTACATTATTTTTATTTCAATAAAATAATACTTCATAACTAACACTTCAATAGCGCTCCACTTACCCAGTTACCTAATGCAATTCAACTAAATATATCCAAGGACGCCCTTTACAAAATTATGTATCTCTACTAAAAAGGGCTACCTGCCTTAAATTTCGATTTTTTTATATAATTCAGAAAATAAGTGAGAAGCGCTGGTATTTAAGATTATATAATATATCATTAATAACAGGACGATTCCTTTCATGATAATTCATCCTGCGCACACACGTCGCCCACGTGTCCGACACAGGTTCCCATGGTACCTGTGCGTTCCTTCTTGGGAAGGTAATAAAAAGGGAGTTGGGAGGTGTATTACTAAAAAAAAAGTGAAACATATATGTGCAGTATAAGGGAACTTGAAATAATTAAATCAAATCAATAAAAATATGGTAACCGATGGGCTGCATATGATACCCTTATCTAAGGTGACCATATTTTTCTTAAATCAAAACAGGGATGGAAATTTTTATGTTATTCTGGGACGGAAGGGGGAGTCTTTAAAATGTCTTTTTTTATCAGAATTGCGAACTTTTAGCAAAAACTTTAAGTAATACTTCTTTATTTATATTATATTATACCTTACATTTTTCGATATATATCTTTTTTGCCTTTGAGTCTTGAAGAAAATTCTGATCAATTTTATTCATAATCAGTTCGAACAAATTAGCACTTGTTTGTTTGTTCCCATAATTTTTGTTAATTTGTCTATTTTTTGAAAAATCTAGACAAAACATCTAAATCTGGGACTAGTATTGCTTCTAGAAAAACCCGGGATACAAGGTGGAAATCCGGGGTCAAATCAAACCAAGACGTGTGGTCACCTTATCTTAACGAATACAATTTTATACAAATTTATGTCTCCTTAATTGTTGCGTTTTTTACGTCTTAGGGGGCGTCCATTAATCACGTGAAGCTTCTAGAGGGAGGGCGGTTTGTCAAAAAATCACAAAAAATCACAGATTTTCCAAATAATGTACAAGTTTTTCATGCCACACGACTTGAACAACAAATGTTAGAAATGTCCATTACATAATTTTCATAAATCTTTTACCAGCCTGCCTATTATTTCTTTTGAATATATCCTGATCCAAAGATACACCCTCTCCCAAAAAACCGGATTTCTTTCTGATATCCAAGAATTCCATCACCATGGGTAGTTCAATTCAATTTTTGATGATCGTATAAAGTTAACCCATGTAACACATAAAGAGTGAAAGGATTGAGGTTTTCAAGAATAGATGACTTTTTATACTTACCTTGACGTCTTTTGAATAAAGAAACAGGTTTATTGGGGATAAAGGATTATTTCATTTGTTTAATAGAAGTCGAATAATTGATATAACTAAAGTCGATGGATGTTGATACATTTGGGGATAAGAAAATCATATAATGGTAGATAGATAATGTTGAAATTTTTGCCTAAATCCAACATTTTTGGGCGTTGATTAAATTTAAATATATTAAATGTTTTAACTAAGAAAACAATAGTACTTGCCAAGGTAAAATAATATAAACAAAAAAAGACAAGAAATACCTTTCAAGTATAGCATCAAATGTCACAACTAGGTAAGGACAACTGGTGTCAATTACTACCAGTCCAACCCTGCCACCTGCTAAAAATGACATTTTTTTTTAACAATTGCTAAATCTTCTCATAATAGACAGATAGTAATTTATATAAGCGATAAATAAATATTCCTTAGAATCTAATAAGGATTTTGTGTGAATTGTGCTAAATCCAGAACCATTATTCCATTTCACGTTTGGTTGTAATGTGTAAGGCATGTTTATGTCAATTATGAAGTTCTTTTTATTGACATTATAAATAACAAAAATTAATGTAATTTTGTGAGCTATTTTGACAAGATAAATAAAGCTCATAATAAAAGTATAGAAAATTGTCTACTGCAGTGAGTGATATGGCTAGGGCAGTTGTATAGGCCATCTAAATTTTTTGTTCTGGTCTTATTATTAAATTTTTTGAGCTCGCCTTATTATTAGCAACGCATTTGGACTATCTTCAATTATGAAGTAAATTTAAAAATTATTTTATTGATTGTTGCTTAACTGAAGTTGTACTGGTTCGCCAGGAGTGGTTGTCCTCTACTCTGATCAAAATAAACAAAAATAGTCGGTGTATTCTACCAACGGCTAGAACATAAGAATTCTATTAAATGTCATCGAACAATATACACATCCTGTCTAAGAAAACAAGTGTTTTAATAATTCTCATACTGTTCCCTTCATATGGCGACGTCTTCTCGTTGCTCGTTCGATAATTCCAACCACGTGAACATTTTTTATCATCAGCGCCTCATTGTGTTCTCTCTGGTGCAAGACACAATGCTCAGGCGCGCCTTTTATTGCTAGCCAAGAAAAATCCTTCACAATTAATTCAAAATAAAGCACTCAGAATAATTCACCAGAGATGGATAACTTCCTGTAGAAATAGTAAGATGTCTAAAGTTCAGTACTGTCTTTATAGCTAGATTGTGGCCATTAGATTCATTATTTAATATTTTAAATTAAACGTCTGATATTACGTCGCAGAGAAGAACAAACAAGGAGTTGAAGGCATATTACTGTTGCTGGATGATGGTGGAGAGCATAGATATACAAATATAATGAATTCATGGTGGAGAGTTAGTTTTATGAATGTTGGTAAAATATGATAATGTTGGTAAAAGTATTAATTGTTGAAATTTTTTTATAAAAGTTAAGTCAAAGATGATTTTTGAACTATAGTTACTATTGTTACTCTTATTATTTTAAATCAGAACTCGATGAGCAATCAGAGTCCTATAAGCTGTTGGGCTAATTTGACTTAATCAGTTTTACAGATGGCAACCCAAACAATTATCTCATCTCTGTTTGGTATTTTTTTTATTTCAATTTCTCTAATAGTGATGCAGCAATGCCAGATTTTCACTTGGAAACATATTGCTATCCATATTTCCAAGTGAAAATCAATGTCACTACTACTTGATATCAGGCACCTCGAATAGAGATCGAACCCGGGACCTAGTTTTTAAAAGTTTTGGACTGCTTGTGTTTTTATGAAGACAAATCTGAACATGGAAAGAACGTATTATATATGGCATAAGATATGAATACCCTAAAATTTTTACCAACAATCTCGATTTGAAGTAAACACATCAAAATTACTAAAAAAGCTTTATATATTTTAATACAGAATTCATGGCTTTCTATATATAATAATAACCAAATTATGTTAAAAATTAAAAATTAATAAAGGAAAAGAAAAATATTTGAAGAACAAAAAATTTAATTGAACATAAATTTTAATTAATAAATTTCATTTTTTTCATAAATGAGACAAGAGAAATATCCTGTAACAGTTAATTACTAAAAATTATTAAATATAATTTTCGTTTTTCCTCTTTTTGAAAATTTTATGAAATAAAAATACATTCCAATTTTTATTTTATTATATAAATTCGGTTCTGGTTATATAACTTGTCTAAATTTCAACGTTTCATGACTAAAGGATTTCTTTGTTATGTGTTAGGCTTATACGATTTCTTACTCTTTTTCGGTACCTGTAACAATATTGAGAATTGAGAAGGAACTGATATGATAAATGTGTTATACCAAATTATTTATAAAGAATTATGTTCATACATCATACAATATTTCTTTGTAAATCTGCGTGTGAAATATAAAATTTTTCACTTCTCTAAATGAATTAGTAGAATGTCAACATTTTGGAATGTGACATTTATTTCCGGAAATATTGTAAATACACTAGAGAACAAGTACTTTATTTAGGCAGTAAATTATAAATTAACGTGGTTATCAAATTTTTACTTCATACAGTAATTACAGAAGTCATTTTATATTGTTATTCTTCGGTTCTTTGATTATGTGATAATGATATTTTTCATATCCCTTGATTATGGGAAAATCATTGATACTACCTATTAATCCCAAAATATTTCTTTATCAAAAAGCGTCAAAGCAAAAATTCAATGATCATCCGCTCCTTCAGATACTCCACGATTCAAAGTTTCTGAAGCAGACAAAAATTGTTTATATTTATATTTTTTGCCATGTCCATTGTAGTGATTTTGCAAATTTTACAAAAAGGCAGAAATAACGACTAGATAACGATGTTCACAGCAGGACCTCCCTGTGTGTATTTCTGCCGAAATCCTTGCTTCAGGATTGAGAACATATCCTAATCTGTCAAACAAAATGTTGTAATAACAAACTATTTGAAAAAGAATCACTCGTGCGCAAGTCCTATTGGTTTTCTACTGCGGTGGCAGAAATTTCTGTACATCCCAAAATCAAACAATTTTGGGGATGGAAAAAAAAATTCAATTGAATTTCGACCAAAATGTAAGCTAAAATCGACATTAAACAGTATAAATAAATTTCCATTGCTACAGTAGTTTAAAGTAAACTGTAGCAATTTATAAAATGGGTTTGGCCAAACGTTGTATTTTTTTCCAGTAATTTTAAAAATTTCGAACTGCTGCATAAAACTGCTTAACTGTGATAAATATTAATTAAAAAAAATATTAATTGATTTTATTCATGTTTTTGCTCAATAAAGAAAATATACGTGGAAGCATAGTGCTGGTGTACAGTTTTTTTTTTTTAAGATGATTATTTATAGATAATAAAAGATTATTATCTATGCATATAAGGTAAATGAAAAAAGTGCTTTTGATAAATTTATTTATTTTTATACATTTTACAAATGTAATAGCCTACCACAATATCGATTTCTGATCCACATCATTTCCTCAGCATCATCCTTTTACATCTCACGTTGGTCATTCCTGGTCCTTCAATAGATAATTTTATAAATATCGGTCTATTTTTACCATGTGAATTTGCACTTTGAATTTAAAAAACATATATATTTTGACACAAACATATTTCAATCGATAAATATATAAAAATATATATAAATCCCATAAAGCGAAATACCGAAGTGTTTATTCCCAGGCGCAACTATACTTTTTTACCAAAAACGGTTGAAGAAGCGTGCCCCGAATTTTGCTATGAGCGCTAGTAAAAAAATTGTAAAAATTTTATTAAAAGAATTATTAAACAATAATTTGTAGGTAAAATAAGATTTCTACTCATAATAAAAATTATTTATATATATAAACTTAAATGAGATTTTTGACTTAGGGCTATTTTCATAATAAATAAAATATATTATTAGATCAGATTTTTTATCGATTTTTTGCTCTTTTTGGCTATAGGTTGTAGTCTAAATTGTACTGTAAATTTTGCTTTATTTTATGCGTTATGATGCTTATTTCTAGGTAACGCTATTAGTAGCAATCTAGTGTTAGGATAATAGGATAGTCCTAATTTATTTTTAAAATAAGACCCATAGTACCACTAGCAAATTATATGAAAACTAAAAAACACCTGTAAACTATATGGAATAATAATTCGTCATCTACAGTCGTCTTTCCATTTGTAATAACTAACATTTCCAATAGCACACATTTCAAAAAGGATATTTTATATAAATTCTATCGATGGTCTACCAGAGTCCTGTCTAATTTGTCGATTTGTTCAGATTCGATGGGAAATGATCTCGAGACTACCGAATCAAAGATTTCGCACGTTGTTGAATTCCTTGAAGATCTCGATAAAAAATCCGGATGTCATTGTATTGCATTTCATGTCTTTTTATTCAACGTTTTGTGGAATATCGTTGTTAAGAAATAAAAGTGCATTGTTGACGCTTTTGATGACCGCGTAAATTCCATAATAAAAAAACGAATAATGTGAATAAAATTCTTGCCATGACACAAATTTATTAAAAACTTTATTGATCCTGATATCTATATCGTTTTGGCCTTGAATAAATATAATTCTAAAATTCTCATGAAGGACTTCTAAATGTATATCACCGAATATTAACCAAATTCTAATCCTTTATTTAATCTATAGATTTATTTACAACTGTTTCTCCGGAAAGTAGGCTAGTAAATATTTCGTAGAAGGTACAATGTCTCCGTTATTCTGACAATTAACAATGAATTGAAAATTTGTCCAGATGAAGTCACAAATACTGATTTAAAGATGAGATAAATCTGTCGTGTGGTCTATTGAAAAATTATGCATATTATTTTGTTCAATTTACCGGAAGATTGCTGGGCAAAGATACGATTTAACCCGATTTCTTTCTTTAGAAAACTATTGTAGTAAACGTACGCAAGGTAAAAAACGTTTTTGGAAAAGATTTGTCATTTCTGAACATAAGTTTTATTTGATGTGTATTCTCATCGTAAAATAATTTTACATTTTTGTCGTTCTTTCATAGACTTAAGTATATACTAATAAAATAGAGTAATTAATTATTGAATGAATATCAGTAAGGAATTGGTTAATCTACTGGAATTTTAATAATCTCTAATTAACAGAGGATAATTTTCCTAACGTAGCTCATATTCATATTTAATTTCAAAATATATAGGTACAAAAATTTACTAATATTACTTTTGTAGTAATGTTCTTCTGCTGCGCTTTTTCAATATTCTGCCATTATTTTGCATATAATATAGAAAAATACTGATGCCTGAAACCTCAATAACTTGTTGCAAGCTGATTTATATATATTTATTAATACCCTTAATATATTTTATTATAAATCTCTTTCACGAAAAGAAAGTTCATCTTCTCTTACACAAAATTTTACTTACAATTAGTATTTATTTAGTTACTTTTACTTAGAACATCCAAGTGGGTTCGATTGTGAGATTACTTCAAAGACAATTTTAAGATAGAATCAGTAGTTTTTCTAGAAGCATAATTATTATTAAAGCAACTTGACAATCTCAAGTGGTTGATTCTTGAGAACGAACAAATCTTTCTTTGAGACCACCTAACAACCCGTCTGCATTGAGCTCAACAGGTTTCTCCCAGAAGTGGAAATGGATTCAAAATTGTCATTAGTAATAAAATAATAATACATATATACAATATTTTGTATGAATTGCAACATGTCGATGGTATCCCATAGTAGTTGTCCCTTCAAGTTGTATTTCATTTTAACATACTTATAATAAATAATATTTGCTACAGTGGTCGAAGTGGTTATTTTTCCTTGGTAACATACTTTGATCTATAATTCCAAGTAGAAGTCAATATCAATACTGCTTGATATGAGATTGACTGAAGCATGGATTTAAACCTGAAACTTTGCTGTTGCATGACCAAGGCTTTACTTTCTCATAATTTATGTAATTATAATTGCTTACAGCTAAAGCTATTTTTATTAGCTGCATTATTGAATCTAATTAACTTTGCAATAATGTCGTTATCTGAAAGTATTTAATAATTTTTGACAAAATATTTAATTTTTAGATCCTAATATACATGTCATGTTTTTTTCCATCAATTTTTTCCTTAACATTTCACACTCTGTTTTTTCTCCCATGAGAACCCGAACATGCACTTGCATCGGTGGGGTACTGATTGCGAGTCCGAACCAAAGATGCGTGATTTCAGAATTTACATGAAATTTCCGTAATTGCTGATAATTATTTCGAACGATTGTAAATGCTAAATGTACAAATGCACGATTTATTTTCACAAATCATGTTACAAGAAATTTTGTGGCTTTTGCGGTGTGCAGAATCGCTAATCGTGTGAAAGGTATTATTAAAAATTTTGGAAAGCTTTTAAAGTAATTGCTGGTACAGGTAGGGGGAAAGATTTAGTAGATGGTTTATTGATGAATTTTGAAACATGATAAATATGTTTTAATTTATAAATGGTGGTGTTTGAATATACAATGAACAATATTTTATGTTGAGATGCAGAATCTTCATCGTTGGTAAATCCTTTGTCCCAAACACAATCACGTATTCCTCGAGAAGCATTTTATCTGATCGAACCGTTCAATATTGCTTTCATAATGATTGATGGACGTGGACAGGAATATAAAAATATGCATACATATTGATCAAATTTGTTGTTTGTGGGGATTCAGACAGTGTTTTACACATTTGAAAGAAATCTAATGTTTGAACTTACAGAAATTCTTAACTAACCCAACAGTTCAATTTTGTTATTAGAATTTTTTTTTAATATTGACTGATTAATTTGAATCTTGTACTGCAGGGCCAAAAAAGCTCTAAGTATTTATTTTATACAGTATGAGTATTATTATTACAGTGCAATAAAGAAAATAAACTTTGAGTTACCTTTTTTTACGAAATCCGCGATTTGGAAAATACTATACTAATAGGGACAATGATACAGATCATATAAATCAACTATGACCTTGACCGATTCGAATATATTGAATAATATTTTCAACTGCTATTTTTTAATCTAGGAAATTAATGTTACAATGGCTTTGCTACTTCGGCAAAATTATTGGAACTTGGTTTCGTTGGATGAATATAGCCTTACCTTACAACTTCTTACTTTTAGTTTCGATCTTCACAAAGCTCCTTGAATTTGAAAGCGTCGATAATAATGGGTGCCAAATTGTTCCTGAATCTGTTTTTTACTTATAAAAACCATAATTAACTAGTTGGGTGTATGGCATCGTGCCTTAAGCAAATTGCTGGAACTTCC